>NC_080671.1:30645477-31270159 GCF_030247195.1 Topomyia yanbarensis | reverse complement strand
CTTCAACTGAACACATTCGTGGAACATTTTAAGCTTGTAAAAATTCGCTGAGAAATGTTATTAACTATGACACCAAAACAAGTGGATTTTATTATTAATCATAGCAACCCTGTTTTAATAGCTCCATTGTTATACAAGTGTAAACTAGGCTTACCACCAACCGCTCCCGTATGGAAGATGCAGCTATTCAAACAGGGTTGCTATGATTAATAATAAAATCCACTTGTTTTGATGTCATGCTGCTTCTTTAGTTAATAACTTTTCTCAGCGAATTTTCACAAACTTACAATGTTCCACGAATATGTTTAGTAGAAGAATACCTTTAGAAATATATAGTGTTCTTATGAATTGATTGATGAAGTGATTTTTTAAGAATTTATTTTCAATTTTAACCGATTTTCCATACTAATTTCCATATAAACTTTGAAATTTTTGGGTGCGCGACGTTCGGCATAAATACGTTAGGCATAAGTACGTTAGGCATAATTGACGTTAGGCATAATGGACTATTGGCATAATTCACAAAAATATAAAAGTAATCGCAAGCCTTTATTTATTGTAGATATTTCAACCTTACTCCCGTTTTCGGGTTAGAAAAAACTATGTCTTGCTATACCATACCTTCGTATGACTTTAACGAGAGACCATGATATAAAAATACAATACGAGATATTTATCCCTTACAAGTGCAGATTTTTTTCTATTTCTTTCCTCATTCAAGTCTATTTCTTTCCTCATTCAAGTCAACAGTTTTTGTTCAAACATATTTCAATTCTATTGGATGTATTACTAATATAACTGTAATCAAGTATTTAAAAATAAGTCAAAATAATCAAAAATTAAGTTTTGGAGCTATGGAAACTTGCAGCATTATGGATAGCATCCGCATTAGGCTAAGGTTGTTATGTTAGTGACGATACCTCTTTTTCGGTAACTCGTCACAGTACACGAAAAGACTCTCTCGTATCAGACAGTTTCCGTAGTTCCACCTTTGATGACCTCAAGAATATAATCTTTGAACTGTATCCCAGATTATACAGTTCAAAGAATATATGAATATGGCTGCTTCTATATTGTCTCCTATCTATATATATAAAAGTCAATGTTTGTATGTATATAATTTATGGACTCCCAAACGGCTTAACGGATTGCCGTAAAAATTTATACATAGTAGGCATTTGTTATGGAGCGTGTTCATGTGCTATTGGATGGAGATTATCTGCCCGCCAGATGGCGCTTCGGAAAAAATGAGTTTTCGTCCGATTTCGTTGAAAGTCGCAGCAACGCGCGATGGGCATTGGCTAGTATTAAATAAAATAAAAACAGCAATATCAATATATACGTTGAATGAATAATAAAATGCATCATTCTTTCTTTCATGAGCTGTTCTTAAAGACATATATTTTCTTCTTGGAAAATTGCACCATGCATGAATTTAAGGAGTAATCTAAGTTAATATGCGTTATTCATGCCTTAATATAAATGAGATTGTTTTAAAACAAGCTGTTTGAGTCTATTTTAGTCATATGCAATTTATCGGCTGTATGTCGAGAAATTAATGCAATCTGAGTTAGTTCCAACTTTTAGTACAATACCGCTTTTGCCGCAACGCACTCATTGTGGTATGCCAAATGTATTCCCATACACTGGAAATTTTCACATGTCGCTGTTATTGTATTCGGGCCTAAACAATGAAATCTTTGCAATCCTATTTATAAAGTTGGATCAGCTTCCAGAGTATTTCAACAACATCAATAAAGGTGAAACATTCATGCAATCACCCGAGGCCATCACCTTAAAAAAATAAGTTTCTTGGAATGATCCTTCGACAAGATAATTTATGCCTATCGTCCATTATGCCTAACGTATATTATGCCTAAAGTCCATTATGCTTAACGTCTTTATGCCTAACGTCCATTATGCCTAACGTACGTATGCCAAACGTCCGTATACCAAACGTCCGTATGCCTAACGTATTTATGCCTAATGGGGTACACCCGAAATTTTTGGAGGGTCCGTAGACGCAACCGATTGGTACCAAAATTTGCACAATTACGAAGGGCCGTAAAAGGAATCAATAAAACCTGGTGGAGCAAAAAGTCAAAAATTGAACCAGTCTAACGTACACGTCACAAGCCTAGGGATCGAAGTAAGCCACGGTAGTAGGCGGAAGGAAAACAAAATTGGTGCGCAGTCAAATACAAATTTTGGATTTGGCGCAATTTTTGTGTCAATGTTTTTTTCTGAGAAAATTGTATCAGAAGAATAGAACTTATTCCAATGGACGAGGAATTCACCGTGGAATTACTAAAAACAGAGAAAGTGAACAATGAGAGTCTCTCATTGTTGGATTTGTCTTTTTGAAGAAAAGCCTCGCGGTTTCGAATATACGTGATGCGGACTCAACTTGATTTGCGACTACCTAGATGCCAGGGTTTGTTGGAGAATGCACGAGAAAATGATAAACTTTGATATGAAAGACAGAATGCTCTAGAACCCCCAACTTTTCGTATTCTGACAAAGATCACAAAGATTCCATAGGATTCCTAAAAAAATCACATTAGAAAAAGTACAAAAAATGTATGATTTGCAGTATAGAGCAGAAAAGTTATTGGAAATAGATGATTTTTGCCACATAATATCCTGAAAGGCTCATTTTCTGTATTTTCCGAGAAACGGGAATATCTCCATTGAAATACTAATGTTATTTTCTTTTGAAAAGGTATAGGCTGTAATTTTCCGGATGCAACTTCAAAAGTTATAGCAATTAATATTTTTTCTCATATTTTCCCCTAGTACGAATGTTAAAAACGTAAAACGAAATGAGCGGGGGTATATAATTGTCCGAATGATGTGAAATTTAGCACTTGCTAGTTGTTTAGTAGTCGAATACCATGAAGATGTTTGCTCTGTTTGCTTCGAAACTCTGTCTTTATGCGGTACTGGTGTACATATTATTGCATTTTTAACATATTTAACTGTCTAACGATCTACAAAGTTCGTGTCTTCAGTACAGTTGTTCATCAGGTCATGGCCATGAGGATGACAATCATTTTGATATTAAGCTTTATCATTTCGCGGCGCTAATGACCGGATACTCTAGTCATATGGAGAAATTCACTCCCCCTGAACCGTCCACTCAAAATTGTGGATCACGTGAGTATTCAAAAGTCCACTGCTAGCAGCTACAAGGTTATACAAACGAATTTATACACGCGAAGTTACGTACACGCGATACACGCCAACGCAATCAAACACAACTTAACATACAAACACTCGAGTCCTGCGTGATAATACAACATTGGTTATAAACACGAACATGCATTTGTGATCATCCACGCAAACCAACGTCCGTGATCTCGCACGACAACGTTCCTGTGATTAGGCGAACTTTTTAAGATCTTCGAATTCATAACTGTGCCCAACTATACAAACGCGCGTTCCCACGTCTGGAAGCCCCTAGTGTCGGTCCTAGCCTAAGCTCATTTTCTATCATGCACTAGACAACAAGTTTCAGGGCGTCATGACTCTTAGCATTCTAGCGATATGATGGAACCTCTCGCTCTTCAAGCATCTGAACCGTACACTCAAAATTGAGCTTCAGATTAACGGTCTGCGTGATTATTCAAGTATCCACGCCCACGCGATCAAACGCAAACGCTCGAGCTCTTCGCGATCATCCATGCACACTTACTCACTAGTTCTCCAATTTCTAAGATCAGAGGCAGTTTGATTCGGTTATATGTCAGCGCTTCCCCGAGTTGGTATATTTGGCGGTCACTCAAGAGAAAATGTTTAGCGTTTTCAAAGAATCTCATCTGCCTATAGTTTTTAATAGCAGTAACAGATGTCCCGACAAGAAGATCGTCAATATCGCACTCTTCCTGAGACAAGAGAGTATAATAATCTGTCGTGGTCACTGACGGAGCTGTCAGTACATGCCAGTGCGCACTTTAATACAGATTCTATCAGGTTTGTACCCTGAAAACACGGTTATTTGAAAAAACTAAAGTCGTGCTTCGAGTAACTTTTCAGATGCCTATTTGAATTCTAAAATTTTACATGGGGTTTCTAATGGACAATTAACTTTTACAAAACAGTTCCTTTGTGACTGGCCTATTTTTAAGATCAATCCAGATCATCTTGCATGCCACCTCTGGCAGCAAAATCTATACCCATGTTATTTCTTCGAATATTTTTATGATTTTTCCCATACACACTAAATTGATGGCCTACTTGGCTCAAATTTGGAAAAGTCTTAGAGTCGCATGGAGAAGCATCCTATTATGCATCTGTTAAATGATAAGGGCCCCTTAGTTCAGTGGTCTTAAGACGGCTCTGCCTTATCTTAATGGAAGACTACGCATTGTTCGAATTACAATAGTTCTATTTATGGACCAAGGATCTATCAATTATGAGATCAGGTTCTTCCGATTAACAAAGTTCCAGAAAGTGGAGTATGAAGATCATATTCAATAGCTTTTTAATAATGGGGTTGACATGGATATAATGAAACATCAAACCTCAACCAAATTCACCCTTCAGTGCGGTCACTAGGCTCGATTCTCAGAACAATCATTTCAAGTTGCTCTTTCTTTGGTTCACCAAAAACTTCAACGGTCGTTTGTCACGGTTCAGCAACATAGCATTAGAAAATAAGGCGACAATTCAAATTCGCCCAGCTCCAACAAAACAGGAATTGGTCCCTTGTGAAATGAACAAATACATCATAAAAAGAATCATACGAAGGAATAATGTTTGACCGACAAACAGGCGACCGTGGGAACTCGTGACTCAAAATTAGCTAGGTGTTACAATGGTTACCGCCCAGTCTCCTGCAACCCCATTCCTACCACTCAACTGTGAACAGTTTTCATAGCGATCCATCGGAGACGGACTATCGTCAAATCACGAAAATTGGAAATAAATTTGCCTATTAACAGCGACCCGTCATAATAAGTGGAAGTGGAAAACGAAGAAGAAGAAGAAGCGCATCAGCAAAAGACCATCAACGGGCACCAGGAAATGGCAAAGGCCATCAGAAACAGACCGCACCAGTGAGAGAGAGACGATCGGGCTGTGAGCTGTGCAAAAACCGTCCAGAACCTTTGACTTGGCTGTTTCTCATATTTTCTGTTTTGTTTGCATTACATTATATCGGTTCGAGTGGAATGTTTTGCCTTATCACTGCTGAGCCATCCTGCTGTGCTAATGACTGAAGAGACCAATCGACTAGTTTTTTTTTCTCATTTTTCGTCTGCCTTTACAAGCGGTTCTAACCGACTGAAAGAACATCGTTTACAATGTTTTATGGTGCTGCCAAAGCTCTTCGAGAATTTTTATTTAGTTTGGCCATTAGTAAACGGAAACTGACTGACCATTTCGCGACGGATGAAGGAAGGAAGATACCACCAAGTATTCCAAAAGACAAGTTCTAAAACGGACAATGTTGATTTATTGGTACACAGGAAACGGTACTTACAATCCATAAACGACAATCACGTTTCAACGTAGCTGCCAACCAATCGACACGACACGAAGCCCCGCTATTGCTAAACAACCTCGCCGACAATCCCTTCGTCAAGTGTTCCTTTCCGCCATATCAATTCAAACAGGGATAATCCCTATCATCGTCATTGGCACTTGTTAGGCGGCGCTATAAACTGCAACTGCAAGGTCAGTTGAACATTGTAACATAGAATAAAAGACACCGATAGGATCGCAACAGCAACAGAATGTAGGAACTGGTTAGAATCTCGATAATGAGCCACAAATAGTTTAATTGGGCGGAAAATTGTACTACTGCGACTTATCATGTTCCGCGAGTGTCAATCGCTTCTCGAAGTGAAAAATACCCAAGTTCCTGCTGGTTAGTAGCGCAGTTGTAAAAAAGCAGATAACAGGCTTCCTTCCTTTCCCTCTCTCTCTTTCTCTGCTAGAGGACCTTTCCTACCACATCGTGTGGCATTTCTATAGCTGCCTAATGAAGTTTCATCCTTCTTTATTGGCCAACGCAATGCCAAGACGGAGAAATGTTTCGAAGATGGCAAACCAATGATAAGCTACCGTTCCGCGTCGTTCTTCGCCTTCGTCGTCCCCAGAGCCGTTGTCTATTTCGCAATGCGATAACTCATAATTAACAGCAATTAATACATACAAGAACTCGGGACATATCAGTTTACACCAGTTTTAATTGGATGCCTTGACTTCTGGTACACTTCGTACTTGGCCCCGGCCACCGGCCGCTGTGGAGTACCCACCGCCAGAGTTCATAGGATCATTATTTATGTGGTGCATCACGTTACCAACTAAACGACCGACCAACCGACCAACCGCTGCCGGGATAGAACTCCGAGAAACGGAATAATCACCTTTCAGTTCACCGCGGTTGCAACTTTCCGTTTGCAGTCGCCCTGCGCCAATAAAGGTGGATTGTAAAGGATTATGCGATTGCGATCTCTGCTTTCTTTTGGTTGACTGTGAAATTTTTTTCAGCGGTGACAAATTGCAGCAGACTTCTCCGTGAAATTCGTTCGGATGAAAGGTTCTTTTTTTGAATGGCCAAGCGGTTCACTATTTGGTTGGATTTAACGTTTGTCGGGGTGGAATTTGTTTGAAATGGCTCGTCAAGCACAAGAACTTTAGTTACTATTCATTCATAGCCCATTATTTTTTGGAAAACTTTGAACGCGGATAGTTTTAAATCATATTTTTTGTGAAGTTCCGTTACACGGTGACAACGATTTCTAAAGACCCAAATTACATCTGAAATGTGAAACCTTTTAAATCCCACTGGTCAGCAGTGGTATTATAAAAAAGATTTCTGCATATGGTCCAATCACCTCATGTAAACAATTAATTCTGGGGATATAGTAGGTGTTAGCTCTACCGATTTTGCAATGACCTCTTTCAAAATGACAGAGACCTAGCGATACATTCCGAGGCCATTTTGCCGTCGGTAAGCCCCGCACAGTTATAATACGTATACCATTATTATACCAGTATTATAATCAAACTTTCGATTCCTTGCCACGAATGCATGTTCAATTCCTATTTTAGTGTATTATGATTTTATTTACTTGGATTTAATATATTAATATGTTGGGTATCTCAGCTTTTACATACCATATTGCCTCAATTTTTAGTTAATCTACATAATTGACTGAAAAATAAAAGTTCTGAAAGCAAGCATTGAGGATTATTTATTGCAATATTAACGGGTGCTCAATAAAAAATTTTCATTCTTCAAAAAAATGTCGCTAAATATTGGAGAAGGGGCTCTGGTCAGCCGTACGACGCTACTTATTCGCGATGCTGTCACAAAAGCGCTGGACGGTACTGACGTCCATCTTCCGGATACAATTCCGGATCCTGGTGATCAACTGCTTCGTATCCTTGCCCAGCCAATTATTTTTGTAGACCAGGGCACTGAGAGAGCCGACAAAATCCTCCATGGGACGACACTGGAGAAAGTTGGTCGGGTTCCTTTCTTTCGGCACGTACAGTATCTTTTTCTGTTCAAGATACTCGAGCGTCTTCTTGGCGTAACGGGAAGATGCCAGAAGACGTACTTCCCACCCGCATGATCCTCCTTTAAGAACGGCAGAAGAATTTTCTTAAGACACTACTCCTGCTACACTCGTTGATTGATAGCCAGACCGCTCGGCTTGAGCCACGGCTTTGAAATCCCTCTGTCCGATATGGTGGCGTACAGCATAATTTTTTTTTTCAAATTTATGCTTAAACTCATATTTTACATCGGGGAGTGTGGCCGACTTGTCACTGGAATAGTAGCGGTCATTTCCTGGAATGTGGGTCTTCGAGAGCGGAAAGTAACTTTCGTCGTCCAACACGAACGACGTCCCGCGGTAGTTCTTCGTCATCTACCGACACTGCGATTTCACAATCGCTATCTGCTCGTCCGTGTATTCGTGGAACCGAGTCTTCTTCCGACAGATGATGTCCTCCATCTTGAGGGTTCGGTGAATCAAGGTATGGGAGCAGTGATATTTTCCGCCGGCGTCACGCAAACTCGTTCCGTCCTTGTTGTCGAACAGCCTTTTCAACGATTCCTTCTTCTTCGTTATTATCCGTCCACTCCACGCTCAGGAATGACAAGATCTGGTAAACTATACTCACGGGCACGTCTTCGTCTCGGAAGTGGTCTACCGTAAACTTTTTTCCACGATGACCATGCGTTTCATAAAACCGTACAACATGCTCGCGGAGTGGTTGCTGTTTCGACGCCATCTTCGATTGAACTGACAGCACCCAGACAACCATTTTACATTTATTTCACAATCTATGATCGCGTTGTGCGTACATTCATGCGTGAACATTAAATCGCATAAGGTGCTTCAAATGCGCCATATGCGTAGAAAAGTGGAGGCGATATATACGCATTATGAAAAAAAAAAGTTCTACCATATGAGATGTAAAAAATAAGTTTATGCGAATTATGTACTACAAGTCGAGTAATTTAAATACTCATTGCGACTTTAAAATCTCATATTTGCGATACAAAGGAACATTATAAATGAATTACTTTAGCAACATATGCATGTGTGTCCGTTATAATTTCGATTTTTTATTGTTATATACGATTTACACCGTATTTTTTTTCAGTGCCAAAAAACGAAAAAATAAACTGAATTAGTTCCAAAAACAATATTGCTATCCATGGCGTGGTTTTCGTGTCAATATCTTGGAAGCTGTGTGCACATTATTTTTGTATTTGTTCGTCTTATATCCGACATATTTTGTCTTCCATCCAGACTCGAACTTTGAACTTTTTAGTCGCCAAGCGGCACTCTCTTCTCTGATATATCTCCTACTTATCAGAAATGCCGAGATAATGATTTTAAACAGCTCTTTGTTCGATGTAATCCATGCAACTTCATGCGATTTCTGGTTGTTTGGGCAGTCCAGAGCGCGATTCTCTTGGAGAGAAAAAAATTTACGCTCTTTACTTCAAATACAGAAAGGTATTGAAATCATTCTCATTTTTTCTTGAACACTTGGTATATTAGTTATTAGGTATAGGAAGCACAGGAACAAGCGGATACATTTTGCTCACGAGAACAAAAAAACGGTACAGAATGTTGAGTCCGTTTTAGTTCAAATGATATTTGTTGCACTTGCTGTGTCATATGTTTCATTTTCCGATTGTCAATACATATAATGTGCAGAAATGAGGAACATATAAACGTTATTTTTAGTGATGACCAAACAAGAATGACTTGGAGATATTTTATAAAAAACAAGACCTATCTCCTCAATATTCAGTAACTGCGATGGATATTCATCTAAATTGTAACTGAGCATTTATTCATTTGAAATTCGATCCAGCTTTTTAGCAATCGTAAATAATTAATCTGTTGATGTAGAATTCACTGCACCGCCGAAACCTGAGATGAAAACACGACTGAGACCGCCTTTTCCGGACACGCATCAGCCAATCACTCGCAATTAACTTCGCAACACCTCCAGGTACTCGAGCACAAGCGGCAAACACGCAACACTGGCCAATCACGCAATTGCTTCCACTGTCGTGCGCGATCCTTTTATACCCGAATTATTTTTTGGAATTTTTTAAAATTGACACTCTGCTTACAGGCTCTTGCATCTTGGAGATTCATGCCACTACAAAACCCAAAATGGTTAGCTGCTAAGTCGGTGTTCGTTCTTTTGTAGATAGAGATTTAACAACAAACAAATGTTATTCATGCATTAACGAATTATGTTGGCACACAGCGAATAATGGGGACTAATCCGAACGTCGCGTAGGAAAATACTTAAAGAAATGTTTGTAATTTATACTACCTTTTGTAATTCATAGTTTAAAACTAGAAATATAAATCGTTGCATCAGCCTGATTCCAACGGTCAAGATAGTAAGTCTTCTTTCTATCACTGACAGCGTAAAGCAAACAACTAACACAGTTACTTTAAACATGTTTGCATTGTCGCAGTGATGTATCGAAATGATCACAGAAGCAGAAAGCTCCGGCTAAATACGGTGTCTATTCTTGTTTCGTATTAAATCGAGTATTGCGAATGTGGAATATTTATTGAATGCACGAATGGAGTTTAGACTTACGAAAGTCGCTTAATTCTAGATCCATCGTATCAAGATTACAGTAATTATTTTGCATAGCCACCTAAATACACGACTGTGCGTGACAGCGCTAAAATCTACACACCAAAACAATGAAATTTAAACGACATGTAAATCAATACGAATGTAAACATACAACGATTGAATCCAAAATTTGATTGAAAATTACGTTAAAATCAGTTGGAGCATCAGACAGCATACAATTTTACACTTTCATTCGTGTAATATTACATGTCATTCATTTTACAACCGTATTTGAGTAAAAATACATTGAAGTGCATTGGTTTTTCGTTTAGAGAAACTGTAATTTTCAATCCACGTGTAAAATTATAATAAAATTCGTTAAAGAACGCACGACAAGTCGTGTGTATTTGTGGTGGAACTTAATTTTACATTTATATTCATGCTCCAAATATGTGCATGAAAATAAAATTACAAAATTTTTTTTTCTGTGTACTTCAAAGGTGCAAAGGGTGGTATTTGCAATAATAAAGATTTGTGATTTGCATTGAATAGTATAGTCGGAAGAAATGTGTCGGTCCAGCTGCATTCTTAATACAAAAGCACCTTTAAAAAATTATGTCGCTATTCGGAAATCTCAGTCATTTTCGAAGGTGCATTTGTGGTGAGAGTGTGATTGAACCGATTAATTTCTTCCGACCGGACTCTTCTATACAAATTTCTAGGTGGTACCATAACACAGATCACTCGTCACACATATTAATTAGAATGAAACACGTGACCACTATATGATCAGATGGCACATTATGAAAAACCATGCTTAGAAACTACTTAGGAAAAGTCATCAACGTAAATCAAACTCAACAGAGTCTATAATACCACAAATTGTGTGACTGCAAGTCTGAAAATAAATTCAAAATCTGCATCCAGTACCTCAACATCTCCAGCCAGCGCCATAAACGTGGAAATTTGTATCAACAACGGCCGGTTTATATTCGTGACCTGTAAGTGTGAGAAGCAAGCCATAATATCTGATCGCGAGCATTAAAATGACATTCCCGCGACGACAGGAACGCATAAAACCACGATAGCGAAATGATTGACACCCTAAAGTACAGTTCTAGCACAGACAAACAGATATAGTACTATGAGAAACTTTATCTAAAAATATCTCTAATATATCGTATCGTCTGCATTTTTGTTAATAATTAATTAATAATCTCTAGGGGGAGAGAATTATGGAGAACTAAATTTAAATGAATTTGGAGTCTTGGTGTCTACGGTAAAGTTTTAGAAAATTATATTAGAAACAACTTTGTTGGAGCTCCCTATATCGATTTGTAGAACAATTTTACAAAATTTTACAACGTTATTTTCATGCACTTTTTCACATAAATTTCCTTGTTGACGGGCTCGGTCGCAATGAAAATGTCACATCAAACCACAGGTACAGAAAGCCTGCCGAATCAGATATTTCTGTGTGATCTTCGACAGCTTCATATGCTTGAAAATATCCCGGTTGCCTTTACGCTGGTGGTAGTTGATTTGGTCACTTTTACGGGTTTCACTAACTTGGCGTGCAAGTACTTCGAATTCAGGCAATACGCGAGCAAATTTCCCTGTGTTTCTTCTCTTGCTTGGACGACACTGTCCAAGAGCAAATGTCAAATAAAAAAGCCTGCACGAAGGCAAATGAGGTTTTTTTTCGAATTTGTTGAATTTCATGCAAAGAAATTCGTCAATTCGTCGTAAATCCTTTTAAATATCTCTACGAAATTTGGAGTGGCTTTGAAAGTAGCCGATTTATCAATATTTTCATATTTAATCCAGAAGTCGGTATTGCATGGATTTTTTCGAATCTTTGTCTGGTTCCACCTAGAATTCGTTAAAAATCAACGCATTCGGCCAAGATGGTACGCTACAACATTGCCAGACTCTGAAAATACAACTTCTCATTTGTTCGGTAGTGTTGCTGATTTTTTTTGGGTTCAGAGAAAACTGATTCAGGTGATTATCGCGAGTTTTTTATTTATATATTTGGTGCAATATTATTGAAGAACTCATAATTAAAACTTTGTAGAAATTGCAAAAATAGTAGCAAAATGAAAATGTTTTAAATTTTAATAAAAACAAGAAGAACATTCAATAGAAATTGAATTTAAAGAGACAAAAATAGCAAAAGGAACAAACGAGGAAAACTAATAAATAGATACAATGAAACAAAAGAAAAAAGCTACAAAATGACATTAAAATATTGGAAAAAGATTAGAAATATGCAAATAGTCAAAATCTGCCAATATCCAATAAATAAAAAGAGCTAAAACGGAGAAACAACAGAAAAAGGACAAAATTAAGAAAATTTAAAATTTTTAAAAAATCTTGCATGTGTGAAAACAGTTTGAATAAATAGCAAAATAAAACCGAATGCTTAATTAAAACAATCAAATTAAACTAAGGAAATGAGAAAGAAAATTGGAAAAGCATTGCAGAAACAGAAAAATATTGCAAAATGGGTAAAGTATTAAAAAACGGTAAAATAACGAGATTTAAACTAAAACATCATGAACAGGGAAAACATTTAAAAATTAAAAAGAAAGAAAAATGAACACAGCAAAAATATAAAAACAAGACTACAATAACAAATATAGAAATGAACGAAATGGATCCACTGAGATAGTCGTAAAAATAACAATTATACAAAACATTTGAAATATAAAAATTAGTACCACATTTAAAAATTGAAAGCATGAGAACAGGGAAATAATAAAATGTTTCAATGGTTTCAAAACAGAAGAAATGATAAAGTACAAGAATGGAATGAAAAAAAAAATCTATGAAAAATCAAGAAAGTATGCTCAAAGAAGTATTAAGTAATAAAAATAAATGGAAATAGATTGAAGAAAAAATAGAAAACAGGAACAAGTGGAAATAGCCCAAAATCAGACAATAGTGAAATCATAGAAAACATGTAAAATCCAAATTGTTTGAATGGGTAGAAATGAAAATCCTAGAAGAAATTGAAAAAAAACAGGAATATTATCGTGAAGAAAAACAAGAGAAAATTTAAAAAATAAATAAATCTTTAAAAAATAAATGCGGAAAAAAATAAATTTTGGTGAAATGGAAAACCGAAAACAAGCACAAAACATAAAAAGATCAAAATGGAGTAATAATGAAAATATCCACAAAAAATGTAACAAAATAGAAAACATGGAATTCAAAAATTGTTTAAATGTGTAAAAAAGAAAATGCTAAGTGTAATGGAACATCCCAATAAACAAAGATGGGTGAATATTGGAAAAATCCATACAAAAGAAAAGCATAAATTTCAAAACTGATAAATGGAAAACAGAAATTTTCACAACAAGAAAAAAATTTAAACGAAAAAATAGACAAAAACAAATGAGAGAAACCTATAATGAAAAATATGGAAAAAGGAGGATACAGAAAACTACAATAAGTTTATTGGAAGATATGAAAAAATATAAAGTAATAATGGAAAATAAAAGGTGAGTTAAATAAAGAAACGAATAAAATGATAGACAAAAAGCAAAAATGAAAAAAAACATGAAAAGATGAATCGAATTGAAAAATTGAGACAAATGCAAAACATGGGACAAGTTTTAAGAAAGACACAAAAATGGTAAAAAAAAAGAAAAAGAAAAATATGGGGCAAAATATATAAAAAGGTAAAATAAGATTGAATGAAGAAAATAGAAAGAATACAAAACTTGGATGAAACGGAAAAAAAGCAAATATGAAACAAAAGAAAAAATGCAAAAATTCATTTAAATTGAGAAAGCTTGTTAAAAATGGCAAAAACTGTCGGGTTCTCGTATTTAAACAAAAATATTGAAAATAACTGTGGATCGATTTATTCGTGGATATTCATGTTCTTTTTCGATTTGTGGAGTTTTTCAGAATTAGTTTCACAAATCGTATTTGACCAGTCGAGCTTTCTAAAAGAAGGTTGCTGAGTTTTTTCTTATTTCTAATACATTATTTTGTGATTCATTTTGCAGCCACGTCAGATTGAAATAAGTAGAAATAGAAGTCACATGTCGTCTTGAAAAAATAAAAATTCACGATTGTACTAATCATTAAAAAACAACTGTTTTCTTCAAACCCATACACAGATTGAAAGTTTCGAATTAATTAGTAAAATACGAATTAAAATTAGTTTCGAGAGCCCAGAACTTTCAACTTTAACTAACTTAATTTTTTAAATAGTTGGTTAAAATTATGAGATAATTGTTGTAAAGTATGAAATAGAAAGTAAATTTCAGTCTTCTAAAACACAATTCACAAAAAAAGATCTTGTTTTTTGCCCACTGCGCGTTAAAATCGTTTTTGAGTTCCAAGTTTCAAAGTTTTCCTTTGATTAGTTTCATGCAGTATAAAATCATCAAATTCTCAAATCAAATCAAATTCAAATTCTCAAAAAAATCAAATTCTCATAAACCCGACTCTGACGTACTAGAGAGAAACAGAATTACTTTTCTTGGACTTTCCGAAAAATAATATGCTCACTCAGCAAACCAAAGTTGTTTTTGTTGTTGTCGAACTGCGCAATATAATCAAATAACCGTTAAAAGACCCCAAAAAAATATTTTCGAGTATAATGTCTGTTAGTCTGTGGTGCTAGGTCATGAAAACGTATTTCGATACTATCATCATCGTCACATATTGGTTCTAACACTATCAGTTTCGACATCGTGTTGCATATTTTGCTTCATACTGAAACTTTCTCACCGACCCTACTAAATGTCCGAACATTATCAGTACACAATTACGCGTAAGATGAAACTGTATATGGGACTCTTCAGCCGGATTGAGCTCTATTTTCACCTTTAACGCGCACTGTAAATCTATTACGCGTTTTTTTTTTAAGTTAATAGCAACGGTATATTGCAGTAGGTGGGGTGCTTTTTACTTTTTAAGCTCGCTCAATTTGTTTCACAGTAGGAACGCAGTCGGACTTACTCTTGTATTCATCTTATCGTGTCTTTCACTAGTTATGGTAAGCATGACTTTAGCATGTGTTTTTCATGTACTTTGCTAATTTCATCCAACCAAACATCAATTGGTAACAGAGTTTCAGGGTGTCACGGAGCCGTTTCTTCAGTTCATGAAATGAACTATACCTACTATTTACATTTTAACGACATTCAATTAGCTAGAGATTACTGGGTAGGGAAAGTTAAGAAAATTTACAGCCATAGTACTCAAGTGAGAGCAAGGATGTGAAGTATACAGATCGGAAAACTATAAGTGGCAGGGTCATTAGAACAGGCTTAATAGCTTACGGGCTTAACTTTTGTCTTTTGCTGATATTTACTATTTATAATGCACAAAAATATTTCTTAACAGAAAACGACGAATGAACATTTTCATTATATTTACAAATTTATATTTTCAGCCTAATGTATATTAAAATGTCCCGAGAGATAGAAGTTGTATAACATTCCACTGAAACAAACCGGAAGAGTAGAACTGAAAAATACGTTTACTGAGCAAACGATTTGTTGAGGAATTGAGTCCGCCGCTATCATAGAAATAATCGAAGAATTTAACTTGTTCCTTCATCAAGCATTATGTTTATTTTCGATGGTTGAAAATTTGTAAAAATACCGAAAAACTAGATTTTCAAAAACTTTCAGCCGCTAATCTTAAACTTCAGAATCGTGAAATCAGTTCTTGTCAGGTGTTCGAAGGCAATGAACAGAGCTACTGAGTATACTGAGGAGACAGATTTTAGGAACTTATGGTATCTTGAAAATTTGTCCAGAAAAATTCAGAATTGTGATATCCCGTCTTAAGCAAGTGAATGACATTTTTGAGGGACTACCACGTCTACATGGCCGCTCTCCAAGTTGCGATCGATGGTGTGGTCACCGTTTTCAGTTTGTCATGTGTGAATCACGTGGTTGGCTGTTTCAAGGAATCTTTGGGCAAAAAACAAAAGGTCGAAAAGACAAAAAGTCGGATAAATTTTAAGTCGAGACAAAATTTAATATTATCAATTTTTTGAGAAGAAAAAATGCCCTTCAAGGATCAAAAAATCAAATATCATAGCTAATGTATGTATTGATAACACTTTAAAGGATTGGCAACGTTCAAACAAATGAGAATAAGTATTTTTGAAAATATCCTTTAAGCCTAAAAAATGGTTTATAATATATTTAGAATTATCTTTTTCTCTGTATGTTATAATGAAATGTTAAATACATATAAAAATAAATAAATAGTCAGCACTGCCGCCTAATGTGACTACGCCACTATACTTCGTGTGCTAACTGACGTCGCTCCGTTCAGTTGGACCTAAATTAATTTACAGCCTCTATGGTTGAGTATGCCGGACAGACGAGTGGATCACAGGTTTGCTTGCGAGGGGCCGCCGCTTGCGACTGATATGATGTACCCCAAATCGCAAATTATCATTGAGCGCTTGGCGGATCATTTTGATTCAACGGAAATGTTTCGAAAGGACCTATACAGAACCATCTTAAGCTAACTCAGGGTCCATGGACACATTGGAATTAAGGGACCTCTATAAGTTAACACGTTGTTTGAAGTTAAAGAATTCCTTGCCAAAGAAGTAGGAATAATAAAGTTGGCAGATTGAATTCACTGTTTGACATCCACCGTCCACATCGAGAAGGATGCTTCTTCACACTACTTGATGTGATTCTGATTGTGATATTGAGGCTACGGTTTAGATGTGGGGACGTGAAGATTTAGTGATCGCGTGGAAACGAGCGTTTATATGGTTGTACTTGAGATCGCGTTTTTAAATTTATGAATGCTAAAGCGTTTAATTAATCGCCGGGGCGATTTCGAGATTGCGGGCATAAGTCTGCATGAATGATCGCGAAGAGCTCGAGCGTTTGTAGGTTAATGCGTTTGATCGCGTATGCATTTTTATGTCGCGTATGTAAATTCGATTTTATAACAGTATGGGTATTCGCGTGGGACCTTGTATGATCGCGGGGGAATGTACGGTTCAGATGTTAGAAGAGCATGAGTTCCATCATATAACTAGAGCTTCCGGTGCTGTCGCGCTGAAATTCGTTGTCTAGTGTATAAGAGAAAATTGTCTTTTGGATGGTCCTACAGAATCTATGCCTTCTTAGGCTAAGGCCGACACCAGGGGCTTCCAGACGTGACAGATTCATGATTGCGTGGAAACGCTCATTTGCATAAGCCCACTTGAGATCGCGTTTATAAATTCGAACATATTTTAAAAGTTTGCAAAATCACAGGAGCGTTACATCACGGGTGCTGGTTTGTATGTTAAAAGGTTTGTTTGCGTGGGGGTGTGTCGCTTATGTATAACTTCCCGTGGGCTTTTGAATATTCGCGCAGTTCGAGATTTTCAGATCAAGAAAGGGGTTGATTTCTCCATATGCCTAGAGTATCCGGTAATGGCGCCATCAAACTTATAGTGTACATGAAATTGTTTATTTTTTGAGACGAGACTGAAGGCTTCTGGACGTGAGCGATCCATGATCACGTGGGAACGGGCATTGATATAATCACACTTGAGACCGGGTATATGAATTCGTAAGTGCCTACATATTGACTTGATCGCCACAGTGTTTTATGTATACGAAATCGCGGGCATAGGTGTGCACGAATGATCGCGATTGTATGTTCACATGCGATTTGTCTTATCGCAAAGGACACAAGGGTTTCTATGATAACGTGTTTGATCGCATTTTTATGTCGCTTATGCTAGTATGTAAATAACTTCGAGTGTCGTTTATATAACCATGTAGTCGTTTGCACTGAAGCCGCATTTAGAAATTCGTAAGTTCTGACATATTGGCTTAATTACCGGGAGGACTTCACGATTGCGAGATCATGGTCTTAGGGTTGCGTGAATGTTTGCGCTTGCTACCGAGTGTGTATTATCGTGAAAGAATCGAGCGTTTGTATGTCATTGTGCTAGTTCTATTTGTGGTCGTTTGCTGATCCCCGTGTGCTGTTGAGTATCGTCGAGAAAGACACTGCAAGTGAAGGAACAACACATTCATTAGATATATGCATTCAGTAAAAATTAGCTAGATGTACGACTTGTATTCTACAATATACTAAAGAAAGACATTAGTAATTGTGACCATCATGCATAGAACAGCAAAAAAACAATTGACATGAAAGATGTGGAAGGCTAAAACATACAGTACATGACAACATTAATATTCCTAAACCGTAGAAATACTAACTATTGGATTAACTTTGGTTTAGGTTGGTGCTAGTAGGAAATAGCATGCAACATAAAATAGAGCCAATAAGCTCTCCCGGTTTTCTTGATGCACCACTATCGAGGCGTATTGCAATCAACATCTTGAAGCAACTTTCTATTAGAGATCAATATGAAAAGCTATAATTATATTCAATAGAATATGAATGGCGATTTTCTCAGTTGTCAGGTTAAATGGAGATTTGCGAATAAAAGTATTAAGGGGGTCCTCTACAAATGTGGTTTTAAAAAAATCGGTTTTTCCACTCTAAAACATAAAATAATTACATTTCTAAAAGGTTTTAACGGAATACACAAGTTGAACATGGCTGCACGCTGTCCTCTATATCTCTTCTTCGCAGGTTTCGTAAAAGTCGTGGTCTTGCAACTGGTTGTTTCAGATGAATTACATGACCGAAAATCCTGCCAACCATTTAACCTTACATTTTTGCGAGGGGTGCATTCAAGCTCAACAAGGGCTTCAATTTTATAGTGCGATTACTGCAAAAAAGGTATTTGACTACTAATGACCCATCAGAATGAAAAAGTTTGACAAGAAACTTCAGTATGGCAAGCAATTTGCTCATGTGGATAAAATGTTTGCTTGTTTTCTCCACAGGGAAAATATATTCTTTAGCCCTGGTTGAACAATTTCCTCAATTTTCTGAAGATGGATTATACTTGCTCTGACCATTTCGCACCGGATGACTCATATACTGATTACAATACCATTAGAGCCATACAATGATAGTCCCCTAGAAAAGGCACCAGCTTACAATTCCCTGTGATCATCCATACTCGCTGCCCGGGAAACCAATTTTTTTCGATAACTACGATGTCATTTTTGAATGTTATGATAACGCTAATAGACGAAAGTCGATTAGGGTGTCCAGATTTGTCGACACTTCACAACAGTATCGTTTATCTCGAAGTAATACCGACCCTGTGAGAGGAAATGGTGTGGAATGGTACATGTATAATCTTATGACAACTATGTGTTAAATCTAACGGAGCTAAATTGATGACCGAATGATGGGTTAACATTTTGACTAATTCTTGTTTTTTTCTATCTTCTATTACAGGTAATTATCGACAGAAGGGACCGCTTAGTTGATAGTTTTCTCAAATGGATGTTTACATTACAATGAGGTTGGTAAAATGGATTTTCCCATATATGCGCTAGACACGGAGCGTGACGCTAGGTTCATTACTGATACAATTGTTAATGAGTATTTTACATAAATCAATGTTCCGCCCGAACAACAGTAATTTAGTGCAGAATCGATCGAGTGTAAATGGAAAATATCCCATTTCGCACACTTATCAATTAGCTGCGGAACAGAAACCACGCAGAAAGCGCACGAAAGTATCGATCCAGCAAATCAGTGCCGGACGTACAACACAAGTGCAGAAAAACTTTCTAACCCACCGAAGGTCATCCGCTGCCACAGATCTACAAATAATTTGCCGGCAAATTAATACTAATGACAGATTATTTCCGAACGCGCAAACGAAAATAATGGAGCTCGCGCGACTTCCAGGCGCGACTTCGCCGACTAACGCCATCATCCAGTGTGCGGTACTTATAGCCATCATCGTCGCCGCCTGCCTTGATAGTCGAGAAGGGGTGACTTCCACATAGCTATAGGCAGACAGCCAGGTCGAAAGGACTTCGCCGAGTCCAATCAGGTAACTCACGGGATATTAATTTTTTGCATCGATTTGCCACCGTCGTCATACGCGAACAACCATATGTTTCGACACGAGGTCGTGGCCGTCGGGTCCGCTGAGCCGGTAAACATTCTGACTTCTCGGGGGTGGGACGGGTTGAAATGCGCTATTACCGTGTGGAACCATTGTAAGGGTATTGCCTGAAGTGCGAACTTTAAATTTTTCCAACCCGTTTTCAACCGGTTTACATGATGGAAGTCAACGCACATCAAGAGGCATGTAATCGAATTAAAGTTCTTCGCAAGGGTTTCTGTGGTAATGTCAAACGTGTAAGCTTCGGCGGTATGGTGAACGGTACACATCCCGGTTGGCAGTCCAATTTGTCCTGTCGTACTTCCGTTCGATCCATTCACCAGCCCTACCCTGGTTTTCTACATGAATTATTATGTTTGTCATTACCATGCTGACGAAGGCGCCGTCCGTTTCAATTTAGTAACAGTGCGTGCGTTGTCAACGCACCCAACTGTGGAGCATACACGGAACCAAACACGCACGCACTCATTCTATGTAGTAGCTACAGGTCGTTCCAGTTCGGATGACTTTTGCTTTTTCTTTTGTGCCAGTTTTTGTCAGTTGCAGCGGGCTACAGTGTGTGATTCTAAGTAATTACATATTGATTTAACATTAAAAGTTCTTGTAATCGTTTGCCTGGTGCTGTGCGCTCCGCTTCGGTGCCGGCATTTTGTATTGCCTGGTTATGAGTTTGCGATGATGATTACAGAGTTTTTTTAATGTTTTCCGACGATATTGGTAACAGGTTGGTAGCTTCTACTAAATTGGATCGAAAGGTGATTTGGACTGGCTTCAATGCGATAGACAATATTTAGATTCAGTGTCTATCCACATGGAGTATTCATAAGATAGTGATTTTTTTCTCAGACTGTAACATGATCATTGTGCTGATTGAAGACGGACGAAGCATTTTTTTCAGAAGACTGTGAAATCAGTTGACGCTAGCTTAGAGTGACAGAAAAAAAATGACCCCCATCGGCCCACCCCTGAGTCGATTCCTAGTCCCACCAGGAGTGTCTGCTCCAAATTTAAGCCAAATCGAACAAGTCTAGCTACCGGACCAACGTGCTTGAAGTTTGTATGGGATTTTTCGACAATTTACATGGAGAAAACCCACTTGCGAACATTTTCACCGCTAGGGGGCACTGTATACATCAGATTATCACCAAAAGTGAAACTTAAGAAGATAATTCTATTATCTACAACTTTGTTGAAGACTGCAAAGCGATCCGACTCGAACAAGAAAAGTTATTAAACTTATAACGAAGTGATGTCTGAGTCAGTTTTGCATGGGGCCTAGCAGTGAATGGTAGTGTATCAGTACTAGGTTCTTACAAACTAAACATTTTTATGGAATAATGGTTAGATTTAGCTCACTAGTGTGTTCGGAAGAATTGTAATACATAATACGAGTTATGTTTTGGTTAGAAAACTTTAGTTCCATCTGTGACCGCATAGATGGCGCCAACACTAACTTTTCAACGGAGAGAGATAGAAATTAGGTGTCTTCTACAAAGTTGTAGAACAAGATTTTTTCAGTAATTTTGCCAAACATCTCGATATTCTATCTCTCTCCGTTGAAAAGTTAGTGTTGGCGCCATCTATGCGGTCACAGGTGGAACTAAATTTTTTTAACCAAAATATAACTCGTGTTATGTACTGCAATTCTTCCGAACATACTATTCAGCTAAATCTAACCATTATTCCACAAAAATGTTCAGTTTGTTAGAACCTAGTACTGATATACTACCACGTACTGCTAGGCCCCATGCAAAACTGACTCAGACATCACTTCACTAAAAGTTTAATAACTTCTTTCAACAAAGCCGGATTCACTAGCAGTCTTCGACAAAGTTGTAGACAATTAAATTATCTTTCTTATTTTCACTTACAGTGATAATACGATGCATACAGTGCCACCTAGCGGTGAAAATTCGAGCTAGTGGGTTTTTTTCCATGTAAATTGTCGAAAAATCTCATACAAACTTTAGGCACCTTGGTCCGGTAGCTAGACTTGTCCGATTTGCTTCAAATTTGGAGCAAGTACTCCTGGTGGGACTAGGAATCGACTCAGGGTGGACCGAGTGAGTTCAAAAATTCATTATTTTTCTGGGCACTCTACGCTAGCTGTTTGAAGGCGACGGACGGAGCATTTTTCCGAGATTGTACATTCAAATCGGTTAACCCTTAAATGCGCAATGTTGTTTTAAAACAACATTGTGAAAACCATCGCAAAATTATCATAGTGACATATTAAAACTATGAGACAAATTTCAGAAAAGTTGACAAAAATTGCTTTGCGCCTTTAAGGGTTAACTGAGCAAACGATTTTTTGGGGATTTAACCCGCCTCTATCATAGAAAAACACCCTTCACAAAAAAAACAATATTTCCGATGCTTGGAAACTTGGAAAAAACACCGAAAATCCGATTTCCAAAAGACTGACTGTGAAATAATTTGACGCTAGGTGTTTTAAGTGGACGGACGGAGTATATATTCAGTAGACTTCATAACAAGACCAGTGTACTAAGGAGACAATTTGTAGGAGCGATGACCTGGTTGGTGGATAGTTATTTAATGTGCATAATATTTGAGTTGAATTACCAGTTCGAATGCCGTCACGGCATTCTTTTTTAGAAAACGAGTAAAAAATAAGCTTTTATGACCGGCTGCTGTTAATTTTTTTACACATTATTCTTGCCGTTTGTTATCGGTTTTGCCTATATCCTATATTATCTCCCGTAATTGCTATCTCTTCAACTTTTGACAGTGCTTCGGACTCTAGAATCTTGCATAAATGAACTAGTCTGAAAATGGCCTTTTCTATAGAGCTGACACAGAAATATTAAGGGGCGACGGATATTACAAAAATGCACCCAAATAAGTTTAGCATTGCATATTTCTGACGATGATTTTTTATAAAGTGCTACCGTGTTTACATTCCCGCCTACAAAGTCAAGATCGACGGCGTGATCACTGACTAGTTTTAGATGCTATTTAAAAGCCACTTTTGGCTTACTGCATTGCTGTTAAAATTCTTTTTAACTGCTGTCGTGCATTTAAAATACTGTTTACTAACAAGACATTTCGAAATAGATTTTTGAAGGCTGATTAAAAACAGTCAAGCATGCAAAATATTATGCATCTAAAACAGAATGTTCTTAAGTTAAATGTTTTTTTCAGTATCTCAAAGAATTGCACTTTGCATTTTTGTAGTTGTGGTTTTTATCCGCTTCTGACGAATGTCATCAAACCCATACTCGTGGCTTATTCGATACAAATTGCACAGTTTTAAAACGTACTACTTTTAACGCCTCTGGCGCGTATCGAGTCAGGACTAGATTGTTGTCGAAAATGGGTCAACATCACCTTGACTTTGTTCTACTGTTCGTTTGATAGACACTGGTTCGACATTGACCCTTTATTCTGGCCTATATTTCGTTCGACATTTAATTTAATTTATCGTGTTTTTAGTTCTAATAAGAATTCTTCTCGATTTTTGCTAATTTGGAGATCATTTGTAGTTTTTGCATTAATGGAAGTGTTTCTCTAATTTAGTCGTGTATCTTATACATAACATCTCAATATCGCTTATCAGTCGGGTCTAATTCACGCAGTTTGTTGCTGCGTGTTGAGATTCGCTTTCCTTGCGATGGGTATGCATTGTTCTCTGCACTGCACTGGGGATCAATCAGTCTGCCTTCTCACGCGTAATCTTTCGCGTCCATGTCGTCATCGGTACAGCTTTCTTACTAGTCACGATCGTATGTTCTTCTGTTTCTTGTTCTTGTGAGGTTGCTATTGTGTATTCGTCTTCTTCGGGACGCACATGTTTTGGTTGGTGATTTGGAGGTACTGCGCGCGATAGGTGTTGAATGAACATTTCTTTCCACCTGTTTCGCACAAGTTGATTTTGCAACTGTTTGTAGATTAGCGTAAGATAACTACGTACTAGATTTTGTCGTATTTGTTGAATTTTATTTAGAGCTGTCCGCAACGAGGTGACAGGAAACGCCTCAAAATACGAATACGTAGAAAAGAATTCATAGTGAATATTTTATGTGGCGTGTGTCCTATTGCCTCATCTACGGGCAGCTTAACAGGTTTTTCGAGGTGTGGTGTGTTTTCCTGTTGAACTGGCACATTGTTGTCTGCTTCGGTTAATTTGAATGAGATGGTTATATATGAAGGAATTTATTTTGTTGGACGCATTCTCCGTTGGGAACACCCAAGAAGCAGTTTTTCTGAATATTATTTGTTAGGGAGACCACTTGTCTGTATTTTTGTATGAACCTTTTAATCACGCCGTCAGGGGTACGCGGAGCCAAACCATGTAAGCGGACTTCTATAGTGTCGTTGTATATGCCAGTATATATCCGAACTAGAATCCTATATATGCTGTATTCAAAACTACCGCATACAGTGGTGTGCTCCATATTTTCCGCCAAACGATTGGCTCTGCTTGGGCAATATTTTTGCAAATAATCAGCACACTATGTTTGATGTGGTAAAATTACAGGATCTTAGCTTTTGTCCACTTGAGCTCAATTTGTACTTTGAACGTCTGTTCAATTTCCCGAACTGATGGTCTTATGGAACATTTTGAATAGTCAATAGCAACACAATCCACCCACAGTGTACTGCTTGTGGAGTGGACAGCGACAGAGCGGTAGATGAAATTGACAGCTTTACTGATATCGGAACGATTTTTAACTTCTACCCTGCAGAAGATTAGAAGGTTGAACGGTATTACATGGTTGGTCTGGGGTGTAGTGAACCTATCTCCATCGCGATACAGTTGAATAATTTTATTTGTGACATAGTGACTTAAAACAACATTTCCTATAGAAGAGTTTTGTGCATTTCGACAATTATTTATCTCATAAATCGGAAGCATTTTTATTTGTATCCAAATCAGCTTCCCATCTTTCCCAACTTCATTGGTGCATATAGAAAGTAGCGCTATACCTATTGGAAATTTTTATTCAATTCACATGGTACCGCCTATGTCATTCAGAAGTGAGTCATTTATTTTTGCGCTTTTTGCTCGAATATGCAGTTAAAAACGCGTTATGTTTTTGGTTTGATCTTTTGAACTCGATATATCTCTTGAATTTAAAAAGTCCTCAAATTTTGTAAAGTTGTTCAGATGCCCTTGGTCGTGCAGACAGTTGGAGATTCTCTTTCTTTATTTTCTCATTGGATTTTTGCGGCGTTACTATAGCACTTTCCACTAATTTTACAATGCAGATCGAAAGACGGCAGTTTCGACTATCATATTATACAAAAGAATTGAGCGATAAACGTTAAAGTGACGGAGTTATTAACATATGAGAAAATAAACATTAAGAGTCTCTCACTGTCAGATATGATTTTTGAAAAAAAAGCCTTGAGATATATTCCTGCTGCGGGTACCAATATATACAAAGCCATATAGTCTGAGATACCGTCGCTTGAAATCAATGTACTGTATATAAGACTGGTTCAATTTTTGACTTTTAGCTCCACCAGGCTTTTCTGATTCCTTTTATGGTCCTTAGTAATTGTGCAAATTTTGGTACCGATTGGTTGTGTATACGGACCCAACCAAAATTTCAAAGTTTATATGGAAGTTTGTAAGGAAAATCGGTTAACATTGA
Source organism: Topomyia yanbarensis (assembly GCF_030247195.1). Classification (NCBI taxonomy): domain Eukaryota; kingdom Metazoa; phylum Arthropoda; class Insecta; order Diptera; family Culicidae; genus Topomyia; species Topomyia yanbarensis. The sequence goes on along the minus strand of NC_080671.1, from coordinate 31,244,458 downwards.
AAATAAATTCTTAAAAAATCACCTCATCATTCAATTAATCAGAACACTATATATTTCTGAAGGTAGTCTTCTACTGAACACATTCGGGGAAAGTTGCAAGTTTATGAAAATTCGCTGAGAAAAGTTATTCACTAAAGAAGGCGGTATGGCGAAGAGGGCACTTTGGTATTCGTAAGATGAATCTTACATGAGTGGTGTGAGTGATCACAGAATAAATCGATTTGCTTTCGTCATACCGTTCGTTCCGCTCCCATTGAATCATGTGAACGCTATGACGTCGACCCGATGTGCTTCTGGATTGTTTACATATTTCTGGTTGCCAATACTAGCAAATCGTGTGTTCTACCACACCTATATGTACCTCATTGGCTTGAAATGAGTTGTCAAAACGATGGATCACATGATAAATACCCCCAAAGAATTTACCCAATGCAAATAATGCATTACATATTTTCGTGCATATTCCGAACTAGAATCATGCCTTCTTTGCATTGTAGACCAAATATAGCTTCGGCATTACACCAACACAACATAATCCATGATAAAACATATTCAATGAGAATTCACGGTACAGTATAATAAATTCGCTTGTAAAAGTGTTAGTTCGAACGAGGAGTATCAAATCAAAGAAAGTTTGCATTGCTTTCTTTTGTTTACTGTTACTGCTGTTTATTTCAAGCGATTTTGACGTCATCAAACTGATCCCCATCGATCGGTGGAAAAACGATGTTGCCTATTGTCAAACTCTGTATGTAGGGACAGGGATGTCAGCTACCTACATATTTAACCTGTTCACGAGTGTGTGTGTGTGAATTACGTAGTGAGATTTTCTCACTGCGAATGGTCTATGCAGCATCATTTTCGCTCACTCAGTCATCGAGTGTAAACAAATGGTTTACGCTTCGGTGCTCGAATTGATTGTCGATGGTTATTTAACAGAACTGTGGAGTGCATTGGAATGACATTTCCGAGGGAAAGTGGAAATAACATGGTCAAATAACACTTCTGCCTGAAAGGGCAGAGCCAATGCACTTCACCACCTGCACAATCGGGGTGCTATCGCTATTCCAAAACACGAAAAAATAAGTTTATCTATTATTGATTTCCACGAAATTAAAATATTATCACCTTCTCCGGTTTAAAGGAAAAAAACAAAAAAAATTATCCGGAAAATTATTCTCATGCTATTTGTGGAGACGGAGAATTTTGCGACTCATCTTATCTCGGAAAAGTTGGACATCGGATAAGCTTCTTCTCGCGTGAGTGAGAGAGAATTACAATGCCTGTTACTATTGCTGCAAAGCCCAAAAATGATCCAATGATCTTAATCTGGTAATCAACCATCCGTTTAAATTTGTAGGTCTATTAACAACCTACAAATGGCTGTTGCTTTTAAGTTTGAGGGAACGCTTTTAAAATAAACATCATCCTAACGATTCGACGATCGGCTCTATACTATGAAGTAGGCTATGCTATTGGCGAAATTTAAATAAGTTCCGTGAGCACGTCGTTGCTGTTGTGCTTTTTTATGACATGCGCCATTTTGCACATTTCGAGAAAAACGATTTTTAAAGTTTGAGACACTTGAAACTCACACGTGTTTTGATGACAAAATTTGTTTTGCATGCTATAATCGCGCATGGAAACATTTCTATACAAATAATGCATCCATTTTTAACTTTTATTCACATCTTTAGCTTAAGTTGGTCTGAAAAAAATCGGTGAGATGTATTTTGAAGGAAACGGGTCAGGTAATCTAGAAAAATAGTAATTTTTCGGTGCAGTCTTGCTAAATTTTCGATATTTCCAGTTTGCAACTTAAACAGAATTTTTCTCACAATTAGGTTATTGAGCTATATATAGTTTCCCGTTCCATTCGATAAATTTTAGGTCCAATATACATAATAAAACTTAATTTAAAAAAAAATTCGTTGTTATACGTAAAAACGGTTGTTTACATCTGGCCTATCAATACAACACTCGAAATGAAAAAAACTATGCATTGGATGGTGTTTATGTCAAATAGAAATAACCCTGCGGGAAAACCGGGAGCACATGTATTAATTTTTTTCTGATAGGGCATCATTTGTCGTGAAATTCGATATGTCAAATGCTTCTGATCCAGACTGTTGACATATTTCTTTATTTTAAATTTTAATATTATTTTTACGTTTCCGGAGTTGGAAAAAACATTGTTGAGATCACGAAAATAAGCTTTATCGATGTATGTAATAAAAATGATGTTTTTCCTCTCATTTAATGACCCAATTCGCGTTTTTGTTTGAAAATAATTATGGCATTGTGTTTCTCAGATAGTTTTATACAGAAAAAAATATATAATACATCAAGATAACTTGAGCCAATCCCCAGACAGAGTCATCAAGTATAATGTAAAAATTCTGGAAACACCACTTTGTAAAGATTTTTTAGACAAGTAATATGGCATATCTAACTCAGTTTCCCCGTGTGAAAACAACAGGCTCTGTCTAGCTGGGACTAATGGCTGAAGCAGGAGAGTTAATGCTTCGTATAGCTAATATAATTAGATTAAATAATTCTGCAGTCTTCAGGGTTATTCGTCGAAAATAGTAAAATCCTACAACCAAACCATCGCCTTGCCTTGATAGACTGCAGGCGATTTCAAAAATCAAAGCAGCGGAAGGTCACACAGATGTTGCATCCCGGAAAGTTTCTAAACGATTTGCGCAAAGAAACAACTTTCTGTCGAGCGTGCAAGTATTATTGCTTTACATATATAAGGTTCTAAAACTTGCTTCAGGATTATTAATAAGGAATTTTTCAATTTATTCACCTTAACAGTGCGATGGTTTCGCCTATCGCGTCACCGGATGTTTCCGTAGACAGATCGTGCAGTCGGACGTTGACTGCAATTTTCTTTTTTGTGTGGGGGGATTTTGATAATTGCTGGGCACTAGACTGCCCAGAAAAATAATGAATTTTTGAAAACTTAATCCACGAACTGAGTCAAATGGTATACGACAGACGGCCCTCCGGGCCGGGATTGAATTAACGGTGTTCAGAATGATTGCATAACCTTTTTAATAGGAGAAAGGCAAAAAACTGGAAGAAAGCAAAGAATTAAAATGATAAATGAAATGTTTTATTCCTTGAATGAACTTGAACTGATAGAAAGATAGCATATATTGATACTAAAATTAAGGACAGTTGAAGTAAGTAAAGAAGGGACGCAACTAACACATCCGGAATATATCTTTGACGTCTTGGTGGCAAACATACCTTCTGCAATTCCTCGTCGGCATTATCCTGTCCTGGATGGCTATCAGTAAATTTATCTTGTTTTAGCCACAGGTTCGATGCAGCCTTGTCGATGTACGGCTGCTCCAACTGGTGGGGGTGGGCACCAGACTGCCCAGTCTCAAATTTTTGAAAACTCAGTTGGCTCTTCCTGAGTTGATTCCTAGTCCCATCAGGAGTCTTTTATCCAAATCGGCGAGTCTAGCTACTAGACCAACGTGTTAGAAATTTGTATGGGATTTTTTGACAATATACATGGAATCAGCGTACTAAGTTGCATTTTCACTGCTTGGTGGCACTGTATAAATCACTTTATCACTGCAAGTGAAAATTAGAAAGATATTTTTTTACGTACAACTTTGTCGAACACTGCAAAGCATAAACCTAAGCATAAGAGATCGCCCGTAGTTGCTACTCCGTTATTGACCAGAACCAAATTAGGTTGCAAAATGTTCATTGGAACAACATGCTTGGGAATAACATGATGAGCCACACTGTACAATCTATTCTGGTCTCGACTCAATACCAACGCCGGCTACGTCCGAATGCAGATCTTCTGGGAAAGGAAGGAATGTTAGTCTGATACATGTTGCTACTAGAGACCGAGGAATCTTCTGCATCATCACATGTATCACGGAAAAGGGAGAGTTGTTAGTAAATGTGCCAATAGCGTTTTCATGTAATAATTGCTCTGGGCAGCCGGCTGCCGAGACTTTGGGAAATTTATCATTTGTTGTATTAATACGATTAGCAAAATAAGCAACTTGAACTCCGGATAGCTATAAGGAACACTGCTTGTTTTTTAATAATATTCAATCACGCAACGAATTTGTTCGTGGTTTCATTTTCACCGCTTTGTGGCTGTATAAATCACTTTATCACTGCAAGTGAAAACTAGAAAGATATTTTTTTTACCTACAACTTTGTCGAACACTGCCAATCAGTTTAAATTTTTTAGAAGAAATTATTAAGCATTTAATGAAATGCTGTCTGAGTCAGTTTTGCATGGGACCTAACAGCACAAGGTGGTGAATCATTAGTTGATTCCTACGAACTTTATTTTTTGCTCAATAATAGTTGGGTTCAACTGAAAAGTATGTTTGGAATTATTTTAGTGCATGATATGAGTCATCTTTTGACCACAAAATTTCAGTTACATATTTCACCGCATAGAGAGCGCCAACACTAAATTTTAAAAGAAGACAGATATAATATGGACATGTTTCTAAGAATTACTGGAAAAAATTTGTTCTACAATTTTGTAGAAGACAACTAATTTCTATCTCTTTCCACTAAGTAGTTATCGTTGGCGCCCTCTTGGTGGTGAAGCGTAGAACTAAAATTTGTTAGTTAAATAATGATGCATAGTATGTTCTCAAATTCTTTTAAATATACTATTTTGCTAAACCCAACCAGCATTTCACAAAGTAAAAGTTCGTGGAAATCGACTACTGATATCATGTGCTGTTAGGTCTCATGCAAAACTGACTCAGACATAGCTTCATTAAAAACACTCCCAGTAGGACGAAGAATCGAAAGAGATGGCCCGAAGGGGGTTGGGTTGTTTTATTCTTGTCACTCTAGTGGGCACCGTGCTTTCTGCTTCCACTACTGCTTACAGTAGTTGCTGCTTGATATAGTCCATGTCGGTTAGCACTTTCCACAAAGTATTCTCGCAGTTGTAGCACCAGCGCTACGCATAGTGCCTGAATGCCGACTATTCCTTGTCCCTAGGTAATGTGAATCTCTCCAGCGCCGACTGCGGATGACGTATTCCCGCTTGTCTAAGCACCTTCCTCAATTTACTCTCAAGATATTCCAGGTCAATCCGGTTCCATTTTGATGACACCGAAACTGTAGGTCAACGCGCAGCAAACGTGTTGATTGCTCTCCTTATTTCCCGTATTCCTGAAAGAACCATGTCCCAAATCATCACGCTTTCGTCGATCTCGCCCTGGTAATAGCTGAACAGATCGGAATTTCTCTAGGCCAAACGCCATGTCGACGTCGTCACTTATCTTTTCGACTAGTTTGATTACTACACCCAGTAGATTTGTCGAGTCATCATAGATCTTGAAATCGTCCATGTGGAAGGTATGAGTATTCTCTGCCGGTGAGCTTTCCTCATACTTTATCTGATAGCCATGCCCGTTTCGATTGAGTGTCCTACTGAACATTTTAGAATGCAACACGTGTTTCCCACTTCTGAGCTGCAGAGTCGTCGTTTTCCTCTCCAACGCCTGCTGCAAAAACCTCACGGCTACAGGATTAGCTTTATACATCTCCAATACCTTGATGAGGAACACATACCACGTATGCTTTTTTGTAATCGATTAAGGCCATACTAAGGTTCCGTTGGTAACATACAACTTCTTCAACAATGATTGCATCGATGATGGCTTGAACTATGCAGTGATTGTGTTTTTCTTGCATCCCTTCTGCTCCTCTGTCAGGATGCTATTCTGCTTACAGTGGGTCCATACGTATGTGGTGATGAAGGTGCTCCTGCTCTAATGCGGACTTGGTCTGTACTTGGATGGGTTGGACGTGTTGCTGTCCTTAGGAAGGAGAATTGTAGTACCACGGGTGATTGATTCCGGTAATAAGCATGATTGGCGTAATGCCCTGTTGAAAGTGCAGCCATCGTGGGATGTACAACGGTCAGCTTCATGTACCAAAAGTCGGCATCTCGTCAATATCTTAACCTGACCATTCCTCCTTGCGCCATAGCCGCGGTTACCCTTCGCGATGTTGTACGGGGGTCTCCCAAATAGTGACCCAAAAGTTAGTGACATCGCCGATATCCGGTAGGCCTTCGCTTCGGGCTTCTCGTGTTTGATTTGCTCGTACAAGTGTATCGCCTCAGCCGTTTTAATAAGACACTGTGTTGCTGTTCTAGTGTGTCGAGTTTTTCTGTCAGCAGGTGAGCTCCCCGCACGCGAAGCTCAGTAAGTGCAATGATCGTAGCCGTATGACGGCATAATTTCGCCGATCTTTTGCCGTCGCCAATAGCCTTTCAATAGCGGCACGTTTATTCGAGATCCTACTCTCCCATTGAGGTACTTGTCTTTCCCGGTGATTTTGAGGCGCGTCGTCTCTACGTGTTAGTTGGTATCCTAATCATCTTCCAGACACCACTGCAGCCTAGAATACTATTAGCTGCAGATCTTTCATATTCTGCACAAAATTCAGGTATATCGGAAGAACGTCAGCATTCATGATCTGAACTTCACATGTCAACTTAAAATAATACTGCAGTTTCGGGATCCTGGGGTGCGACATTGGGTCCATGTCGCGATACTGCGCAATCGCTTCGTCGATATTGAAGACCTAGTAGCTGCTTAGTAGCTGCTGATCAATAGTTGGATCTTCTAGCAATGATTCTCTTTCTTTTCCTTTTTATTAACGACTAAGAGTGAGTCAATTTTGTGCTGAAACGAACGAAACGGTGAAGGAATAATCTTTGGAATAACGTGAAATAGCGACATATGAGCAAGATTAGAGCTTCCTAAAGACTTAACCCTTTGTCTTCTATTGCAGGAGTCAGGACCGTTTCGCTCTTCCTTGAGTAGTATGGCTCTTAATATTAAAAAAATACTTCTCGTCTTCCAGTCCCTTGCTAATTGAATGTCATTGCAACATAAAAAGTTTAAATATACGTTAAATTCAATAGCAAGAAATTCAGTCTATTTTCAACCGTCAAAGACAGCGGTCACGATACTCAGTGTGCTCCTGCTTCTGTCCGAGCCAGTACAAAGCGAACGAAAAAACAGTTACTTGTGCGCATTGTTTGAAGAACAAAGGATACCGTTATTTGTATTCTTGGGTGATTTTTCAAGATGACTGAGTCTCATCAACAAAACGTGATTATTCGGCCTAACACAGTGGCGATTGACTTCAGGTCTTTTCGCATAAGAACAAGTATTCGTGATGTGTGACATCTGCTGAATGTGAGAATGCAGCTTCGGTTTTCGGAAGTCACCTCCATACAGCTTGAACACGTCAGGCATGCGGTGCTGATAACCTTCAACAAATTCGCCCAGGCGAAAAGATTTATTTCGCAGAGCAACTTGAAACATGTGCTTGTTTGTGACAACGTTGAAATTAAGATCCCCATATACATGGATAATGGAAACATGGAAGTTAAATTACATGATTTATTTCCACTTACTTGCAAAGTGGCAATTAAAAAATTCATGTCGAATTTCGGAGCAGTGGAATCTATTACGGAGGACACATGGAGAAACTACTTCCCAGGTGTTTCAAATGGTGTCTTTGTGGTGAGAATGCGAGTAGACCAACCCATTCCCTCCTACCTTACCCTGCAGTACAACTCAGAAGGGGGTGATACCATTACATAGCGAACTCTTTGTACATATCAAGGACAAACGAATACGTGATCTCCGCTCGCAGTAGCAAGTTGCGCGCACGGGATCTTACAGGTTCAAAATAAAATGTATTGTAATTTTTATTTTTCACATCTTGTAAATATATAAAAGACCCATGGCTCCTATAAGCTAACGCATTGAGCCGTGTCAAATAAACGAATTAAAAAATAGAAATTGTGCCCCCTCACGCAAAATAGGATTGCTACGGCTCTGTCACCTAGTTCTTTGTTTCGATCGATTAGTAGACGCGTTGACGGTAAATTTGATTTCCTTCGGTGCTATAAAAATTGTGGTCGAAACGATACTCAATCACCAGGATTTCATCACGCTGACCAAATCTTTAACGTCTTTCATAATTTTGAATATGTTTCGAATATACGCTCGTAATTTGTAAATGTTCAATAACTAATGAACAACTGTACGGACGACATACACATTGTTTGAAACCGCCATGGGCCGGTCAAAAATGTCTAATCCGTAGGTTCTCATGCCAGCATATCGTTTCCTAATAAATGTCGAACTAATGAACTTATCACATGTAGGAGCGAGAGTATGTTCCACCCAGTGCTAGCAGCGACATGCGACCTCTAAAGGTTAAAATCTTTTTTTTTGTTACGGTCCGGATCTGGTCCGCGGGCCATACCTACTTTGAGGCACCCCTGGCGTAGTAAATTATTCTAGTAGCGCCAGTAATAGAGACAAGCATAGCGGCTGAGTTGGCTTGCTTTGTTTCTCATTCACGTGGTCCTCACGTCAGAGAATTTTCATTTAGCGCGTGAGAAATCGCTTCGTTGCGTTCGTGAGTGAGATTAATCATCGGTTGCTTAGATGTTCAAGTGCAAAATTGCAAACTTTGTGTGTTTGCAACATGCAAAACGCCACGCCTTAGCATGATTCAATTGAATAAAAATAGTTCGGTTTGTGTTACCTGCTACATACACCGCAACTTTTCTATAATCGTAATGTGCATCCAACCCATTGAGCTCTTCTCACAAAAATTGCCAACTCAAGCCAGGGGAACCTGGCATTTGGACTGAAATTTGCTACCGCAAAACTGCAACGAAACAAACTCATGCGACGAACCTATGTACGTGTATCTGGCTCCGAAAATTTACGTTGTGTTCAACCTACTTCTCCTACCCGGCACGAGGATTAACCTGAACCAGGCCGCCTATGGCCGCCTGCATGCGTCATTTGCACAACTGAATCTCGGTTTGGCTGCAGCGCTGGCGTTGGTTGTTGAAATGTTAATCATAAACCTTTTTTGTCTCGGTTTGTGGTCGTTTTTACATTTCTTATAAAAGAAACGTATAGAATTCGCTCAAACTTTCAAGATTTTTTCCGAGGCCCGGAGGGCCGAGTCTTATATACCAATCGACTCAGCTCGACGATTTGGGACAATGTCTGTGTGTGTGTGTGTGTGTGTGTGTGTGTGTGTGTGTGTGTGTGTGTAACAGACAAATTCTCATTCGTGTTTCTCAGCAATGGCTGAACCGATCTTATCCAAACCAATTTTAAATGAAAGAACTAAAAAACAGTATGAACGCTATTAATTTGTTTTTGATTCTGATGTTTAGTTTCCAAGATATGAATGTTTGAATGTGTAAAAATGGCGTTTTTTGCAGTTTTTTTCAATTATCTGCCGAAACTGACATGACAGAATTACAATTTATATGTTTTTAGACAGCTTTAACGAATACCTTTCGAACAAGCTATAGATTGTTGAAATCGGACTATTATCAAAAGAGATATTAAACATTAAATACGGACGAAAGATTTTTATCATTTCCCATTGCCAGAAATATGACCAAAAACATATAATCTATTATTAACGCCAAAACGGCTTATTTTAGGTCAATTGTATCTTCGGATAATTTAATGGAGGTAATATGTCCTTTCTTTTGGTATTGTGCTGTTGCTGATTAATCCCCCTATGAGTGAGATATTTTCACAAATTTTCTTGGAAGTGATTATATCTAAATAATGCCTTCAGCAAATTTGTAGCTCTTACTTTTGCGAATAACTTTACTGAAGACTTCAAATATCTATTTTGAATACTTTAAAAGTTATGGGTTGTTGTTTGTTGCTTACTCTTTGTTGGCTATTTATTGTTCAATATAGTAATAATCCATTGAAATAAGCCAAACATTATTTCGATAAAACGAATTTTTTATGTCATTTTTCTATCTACAACCGCTAGAAATAATCACCGAACACTTCCAAGTTGTCTGGAAGGAACTTGATAACTTATCAGTGTAAAAATGTTCATTTGTGCGAACCTTCTGACTGCAATTTTTCTAACTTATAACCATCGGATCGATCTGAAACATATCGAAAAAAGAAAAGCGAAATAAATAACCCCAAGTAACGGCATAGCCAAGAGAAGGTTTTGGAGTTTAACACCATACAACCCCCCTCCCCCACCACACCCAAAAAAAAAATTGGATTGAAGTTGAAAATTTATTGATGCAGACTGATTTAATTCAATAATACAATAACAATTATCTGATCCGTAGATTGATAACCTGTTGTAAACATCATGAGGACTTTTGATAAATTGTCGGAATGGGGTCCTGATATGTAACTGATAACTGATTTATTGGTCTTGATTTCACAGTTGTCTAATAGCATCAATATCAAATTCCTGCCTGAAAACATTCCAATAGAAAATTCCAGAGTTCTGTAATCAATAATAATCCTCAGATTTCTTTTCAAATTGAGCTCGCTTTTGTAGAGATGTACTGTAATAAGGGTCTTTATTTAATAGAAAGCGAAGTTAAAATTGATTTAATGTCTATGAAACATAGAACTGCTCACCAAAACATTGCATAACTTTCAACATTTGCTAAAAATGTTCTTGCCTTTCTCATTCACTCTAAAATTCGTCAATCTAATCCCGACCCGGAGGGCCGAGTGTCATATGCCAATCGACTCAGTTCGTCGAGATCGGAAAATGTCTGTGTGTATGTATATGTCTGTATGCGTGTATGTGTATATGTGGAAAAAAAATTGACCTCTGTTTCTCAGAGATGGCTAGACCGATTTGCACAAAGTTAGTCTCAAATGAAAGGTACAACCTTCCCATCGGCTGCTATTAAATTTTCTATTGATTGGACTTCCGGTTCCGGAGTTACGAGTTGAAGAGTGCAATCACACAGCAAATTCCCATATAAACTGAAATGAAAATTTTTCAAAATCAAATTTGTATTTTGGATGCCAAATGACTTTAAAATGCATGAAACATTAAAATGCATGACAAAAATTGACTTTTTTGGACTTTGGTACATTTTTGCCTTTCTCATATAGAAAGGTTATGCAATCACTCTAAAAATCGTCAATGATACCGGCCCGGAGAGAATATGCAGTGAGGGGTTGCTACTTAAAATTAAAACTAGTTTAAAATTTGTTAACAAGTTGAAAATTTTCGGCAGGACCCGGATCTCCCGGATCTTTCTCCATAATCCGCCGCTGGTTTCAAGCGATGTTTCAGTATCACATAGTATCTCAAGATCGTAGCTGTCGATCCGTTGTATGTATGTGCAAATCGTACTGAACATGTAATATTCATTTCCACCATTGTATTGAACATAACCAGCCATGGAATCGTAGTCTGGACAAATTAGACAAGCACAATTGCACCACTAGGTGGATTAAAACAGGTTTTTATTTTGGGAATGCGTCGAGTTGAGACGAAAACGTAATATGATTAATAACGAGGATAACACTTTCCGAATGTAGAGAGAAATTTATGAAAAATGACGATTTCCATTCGACTCTAGCAGGTCCTGATCGATTTTGATGGGCATTTGATTTTTGTTGTATGACCAATTATATGTATAGGTCAAATGTTCAAAAACAGTAATTTAAGGTCAAGATAGCATCATTTTGAAACCGCCAATTTCGGAAGTTTAGTATCTTCAATGAGTTTTACAAACGTTAAACAGCGCATCATTTGATAAAATAATTTTGACGATATATCGTCCAAGAAGTATTTATGGTGAATTTTCTCGGGTTAATATTCATGACAAGTCTCAACAAATTCGCTAAAGACACGAACTCTGTTACTATTTTCTGAAAAATTAATTCTGCATAATTTTATAACTTCAAAAATTACGGTTTCGGAATTATGCCGTTTGGACAGTAAGATCGATTTTCACCAAACCCCCACCAAACCGAATTTCTGGCTACACCGCTGACTTCCAGTAAGTAAAAACAAAGTCGTTCTACACTCGTTCACAAGAAACGTCTTCGAATGCTGAATATCTATTATAATACATTAAAACCCCGATTTTATCAGCCAAATATGAACATCTGTTTGATGGGCTCTAGCAGACGAACAAGACTGAATTCGAGTAAATCCTTTCTTGAGCACGTTTTCCTTATCATGGAGATGGAAATATGTAAAGTAAAAAGTTCATCATAATCAGAAATAGTTATCAGACTACATCAAGGGACGAGAAGAATATTTTAACAGCTTCAGTTTATTATAAAGAAAAAAATTTCCCGATTTAGTCAATGTACCCATTTTGTCAGCCTAAAATACACCATGAGACTGATAAAAATGGGTCTTTATTGCATGTATTATTCACTGTGTTTCACAGTAATAGGTATATTTCACTTTTGGGGATTTGTTTATTGCATCGAACTACAACAATTTTTAGGTAGTTTTCAAGGGGTTCTTCCAAAATTTGGCGAACCTATTCCAATTCGTATACCAATTAATCGGTATACTTAAGGGTTTATATGTTGCAGATAGAGAAAATACTGAATTTTTTTTTTCCTACACAATATTACGAAAGCAATTTTTCTTAATAAGTTTGTGAAAATTATAAACTATTTGAAATTTTTAAATAGTTTTATTTTTTATTTAACCGTGATTTTTTAATAAATAGTGACCATCGCTTCACAACGTAGTCTATTTCTCATGGCTTGCGGTGAGCACGATCTCTCGAATTGCTGAACTGAAAATTATGGAATAGAAATTAATTTTTAGTATTCTTTACAGATTTAACTAGCCGCGCAGATAGCTCTGAATTAGACCCGCTGGTGCCCTAAGACGATTTCGCTAGATTTTCAGAGCACTGTGCACCCAGTGTATTAACGCAAGTGACGGAAGGTTATCGAAAAGTTTCGCGAAAATGAAAATTTCAGTAATGATGATGATTTTCCCAAACGGTTCGTTTTCGAGAGGTTTTTATTTGTTCTTTGGCATTAGGATTAGCGATAATAATTCAAATCAAGGATACTACTGGGAAGTCACCTTTAGAAAAAGTCGATGTCGAAGTAAAATTTGGAACTATGCACGCATGCACTTCAGAGATAGCGTGATATCAGGAGCTGCGATTTCATTAAATTTTCTTAGTTCTCAGTCGCGTTGGAAATTTGAGTAAAGTATAAACTTCAAATCGATTAAAAAAAAATCGATTTTTTTGGCTCAGTACAATATATAAATTTAGTTTTCCCACCACAATTTAGATATTTAGATATTTTATGGGCCATTTTTTCGCTTTCCCATTGATTTGGTTTGAGATTTCTAGCACTGATGTTGTCCTATGCTGATTTGAGCGATTCTTTGAGTCCTGCCACTATCCCATGTAATATGTGTTATCAAAAACATCGCGAAGCATCACGTTCTAAATGTTCTCAAACGATATAATATCCGAAGAGAGTGATAAGAGTTATAAGAAATGTCTCATCACACTGTTAGGTGGATTAAAAGCGTTTTTTAAACTACACACTGCTGCGGCCCTGGATCGGTTAAGGTCACGTGTGTAACGAAATTTGCTCCTATTTTCTCTTGTTTCGGCTCACTGACCCACTGATGGGGCCATGTCAGACATGTGAGAATATACAGATGTACTACACAGTGCAATAAAATTGACACGCGAGAAAAAGGTCAGTCTGATGTGCATTTTTGCGTGGATTAAGAAACTCATGAATATGCAATTGGGAAGCGTGTCCTCAAAGAAGGTTTACGTTGCGCTTCGTTTAGTTGATAGTTTCGAACTGACAAGATTAAAAGATTGTTCGAAAAAGCGCGAAACGCAATTACAACAGTCATTCGCAGCTCATCGCGATCGCCTGCTTGGATTGCTGATTGGTCTTTCCGCATAACATTGTAATAATCTGTCGATTCATGCGAATCAAAATAAATGGCTGATAGCTATCGGTAATTACCATTTCCGCAGTTTGCCAATCAAGATTTTCATTCGCTTCATTTGAATCGTGCGACACAATTCGAAACACAGCTTGTTTCCAATGAATAGATACGTGCCAGAGATGGCCAATTATTATTAAACTTCGGAAGGTCCGATGGAGTCGTCAATGATCGCCGGTGGCGATAGCGGTAGGTACATTGTAGACCGAATTAAGTCAGAAGAGTGACATTCTGTTCGGGACACGAAACTGATTCGATACATGCCGAAGGCCAAAAACATCTTCTCCGTTCTTTTAGGGATTTAAGATCGTTTTAATGATAACATACCATTCGTAATGTTTTTATGCGATTTCTAGATTAACAAGTGAAAAGGGTTTATGGTTACCATAAAATAAAAAAAAAATAATAGCAACAAACCTCTTTAGTTTTACTATAATTATGAAAATTTTAAATTTTCCGTGTACTCGCCATATATACTCGTATCTAATCTTGAATTTTTTATTATTTCTGGAGACCTAGAAAAAATTGATAGAACTAGGTCATTTATTGTAAATTGAACGATGGCGTAGTTTTTGTGTTGACAAAATATGTTTCTTGACATTATATATATCAACTTAACGTTAACTGTAGTTAACGTTCATGCTGTAATATTCTAGGAATCTTTAAGAAAATGTGTTTACTATTGAATATTCATTTAGAAATGAAACCCAGATCAGGTCATTTTTCGATTTTTAATCACCTGATATGCCATAGTGCATACATAGTCTTTAAATTCTTGCCAGCACCTGCGCGTGCAGTAAAATAAATCACCTAAATTACAAGTAATTTTCTCATTGTCCCCGCACATATGGAACCTAACTGGCACAAACCAAATTGGCCGAACTCTAATGCGCGCTCAGGCTCATTACAATGCAACAGTAGGTAAACTCTAGAGGTTCGTGTGTTAGCATTAGCTATTAGTTTTTAGTTGTTTTTTTTGTGCGTTCGCGAGGAGGTTCGTTGCCTTCCGCAACTTACACAGCACAATCAATATTTCGTTCCACTGTGCGAGGAAAGTGGTATGCGAATCGCGTTGACTCGAGCCAGTCATACAAGTTTCGAAACAGTCAGTTGCGATGGTCATTGGGTCAGGCTCAGGATGGGATTGAGGGTGGTCACGCGCCATCATCGGTGTTTCGATTGTAATGAGAACTGGGCACGCCATCTCAGCTAGCTAGGTAAACCGCAGTCGGTCGCCGGTGTTGACGTCAAACTTATTAGCGTACTGGTACTAATGCTCCGTGGCAGTCATGTGGAGGAAAACATGTGGTTCTACAGCGAAACATGTGATTGCCGCTTGGCATACGGAAACTTGTCTAACATTCGGCTCTTATACAATTGTTTCTAAGTTTGTATTGCGTTGAAAATAAAACAAAAATTACCAAGGTCAGATAAGTCCGGCATTCGGTAGTTCAAGCATCAGTCAAGGATTGACTCATTTGTTGTAGAAGACGACAGAAAACAGGAGAGAGGTTTCGTGCCCAGAACTGTACTGGAAGGACTAAAGGCTAAAATACGACAGTCGCGAACGGAGTATTACGGACCTTGCCTCTGTTATGCCCAGCGATTTCTGAAGTGACAGAAATGAGTTTGAACCTATATCAGTTATGATGCAAACCCCCGTAACATCATTTGGCGCAACACAGATATCAGGCTATGAATTGATGGAATGTACCATGAATCTCCACATACTCATTGCACAAATTCGCCCAATACGTACACGATCTGGAGGAAAGAGATGTTAGGTGTAACTCTAAGCTCTGACGTAATAGCTTGGATTTTCGTTCCGGCTCATGCCTCCTGAGCTTGAACAGTAATTATGTGTACATAAATATATTTTATTTGACGATTTCAACGCCAATACCTTATTTAGAACTGGTGGTAGCCAACGGGGAAAAACGATCGAAAATGTTGAGTGAAGCTAAGCAATCATGTGAAAAAATTCCCCCGGAGGCGAGGCGTTTAACTCTTAGAGGTGTATTTTTTCCCTTTTTCTCGTGTAGCTGCAAAAGTAGGACTGGAGGTAGGTATCTTCATTTAATTGAAAGATTTTGTTTAAAACACATTTCAAGCCAATTGGATATATTACCGTTCCAATTGTAACCAAATGTTGATGAACATTGTAAAATACTATGTTGCGTTTCGGCTTCGCCTCATCAGAAACCGACACTAACACATTGTCGGAATAGATTAGCGCCGGCTTGACGCAAATCCCTTAAAACTAAAACACACTATGTGTTTCAATCAAACGACTGATCAAACGTGATGTCCCGTTCGAGCAGAAGTTCTGTTTATGCCGATGAGACACAAGTGAAGCCGAAACTTGTCTTGGCTTAGCAGGCCTATGCGAAAGCACTATGCTATATTTCACCCTAAGGAGGAAAATTTGGTAAAACCCAAAATTTCTCACTAGGGTAAAAATTTGATGGTAAAAACCAGTCTTTGTACAGGAGGGCACAAATCCTTATTTCATACTATGTTGCGTTTCGGCTTCGCCTCATCAGAAACCGACACTAACACATTGTCGGAATAGATTAGCGCCGGCTTGACTCAAATCCCTTAAAACTAAAACACACTATGTGTTTCAATCAAAAATAGGTCATTGGAAAATCGGTAGAGCTAACACCTACTACATCCCGAGATTAAGTTGTTTGCACGGGATGACTGGACCACATGCAGAAACTTTTTTTCATAGCACCGCTGCCAATCAGCGGCCAGACGCACACTATCTTAGATTAGTTCTTGCATACATATTATTCGATTCAATAATTATATTCTTGAGACTATTAAAAACTGCGGAATCTGTTTGATACGAAGTAGAGCTTTTTCGTGTACTGTAACGTGTCACCGAAACAAAGAAGGTATCGTCACAAATGAAACATCGGTAGCCTAATGCTGAAGTTGTCCTTAATACTGCAAGCTTCAAAACTTAATGTTTGTTCATTAGATTGCGTAATTTTTTTTCTATATTTTGACACGATTGTATTGGTAATACATCTGATAGTCTTGAAACGTACTTGAACCAAAATTGTTCACTTAAATTAAGAAAATATCCAGCTCATTGAATAATCGGAAAAATAGAAGAGAATTATACATTTGATAAAAACTCGCGTATTTTTTTTACTTTGCAATCTTTCGCTAAATTTATACGAGAGTACGGTATAGGAAAGCGTAGTTTTTTTAAACGGGTGATTCGTCACCACTGTCACTTTGGTTATGCAACTATTTCTTCTGCTCTTTTTTTGCTGCAATTAAGCAGTAGTCTTCGTTGTACTATTTTCAAAGTTGCACATGTTTTGTCGTATACAATTTTAAATGTTCGTTGTTTTGATGATATTGTAAGGGAGGACGTATGCGCCAATTGATGCCAGTTGGGCTCACTTTGTTATGCACTAAACAGACTAATATCCGTGGGGAGGACGCCTGGTCTTGTCTGCGTGGAGTGATGACTTCAGCCATGTAGGGTTGAGCGAGAAAGACAAAAGGCCAGTTATAGATTTTCCTCAGTAATCTCATGTTTTTATACTTCTTGGCATAACCAGTAGTGATCATAACAATAAATAAATTGCGCACGGAAGTAATTCTTTAGAATCAGCATTCTGTTATACTAATGCTACGGAAATAACTCAGTTTCCATTCCTGTTTTTATATTATTTTTGCAGTTTAATATTTATAAAAGCCCCTCTTACTACGAAATCAGTATGATGGAAAAGTGAACGTTACCGATTTATTAAAATATAAGCAATGCTCCTCATGGTCGGCTATTCAGAGTTCATGTTTCTTATTTGGCCAATCGTATTAAAACAACAAATGATAAATTACCCAAATCCTCGGCAGCCGGCTGCCCAGAGCAATTATTACATGATAACGCCATTGGCTCACTTACTAATAACTCTCCCATTCCCGTGGTACATGCGGAGATGCAGAGGATTCTTCATTATCTAACAGCGACATGTATTGGACTAACATTCCTTCTTTTCCCAGATCTGCATTCGGACGTGCAGAAATCAATATAGATTGCATAATGTGGCTCATCATGTTATTTCCAAGCATTTTGTTCCAATGAACATTTTGCAATCTCAATTGCAGGCATTGCATTTATCGCTCATATGAGTAAATGCGCCCGGATAGTTTGCTACTGCGACAATAAAAACTCACATTTTCACACGAAAGGCTTTTCACACAACTTCTCCGGATAAATACAACGTGTTGTTTCTCCGGATAAATAAAACAGCCGGAGAATGAGTGAATGAGTTTATCACGGTATCCTTTTTGCGTTCGCTGCTTTGCAAAACACGAAAAAACAAGTCTATCATATTTCTTTGCCGCCTTTCTTTGTAATCAAGTGTATTTTTTTACGTTTTTATTGATTTCCACGAAATTAAAATTTTATCACCTTCTCCGGTGAGAAGGAAAAAGTCAAATAAATTTTATCCGGAAAATCATTCTCACGCTATTTGTGGAGACGGAGAATTCTGCGACTCATCTTTTCTCGGAAAAGTTGGACATCGGATAAGCTACTTTTCGCGTGAGTGAGAGAGAATTACAATGCCTGCTCAATTGGTTTTGGTCAATTGGTTGTTATTCGATTTAAGTATAATTTTAAACATTGCCTCGTTATTCGATATTACGGTGGTCGGGTGCCCAGAGAATATTAACATTTTGAAATGCGCGCGAATTCTAGCACAATTTCCAATCATTATCTTTATTAACAATCTCCCTCCTCCCGTGACAATTGTGAAGTGTGCAGTAGTATATAAGGCTTCTGGTGAAAGCATGTGTCGGACTAACATTCCTTCCCTTTCTTACTGCGAGCTACGTTCGGGTCTGGCCGGTGCCGGTATTGATCAATAAACAATTTGGGATTACCAGGAGTTGTACATTGAAGGATGGTTTGTTACTCTCAGGCATTATCATCTATTGATTCTCTGTACAATTTCAGCTAGTCCCGATCAATAACGGAATATCAGCTAAGGGTGGTCGCACAAGCTCTAGCTTAAACTCAAGCTCTAGCAATGTTTTGTTATTAAACGGTGTTGAAATGTGCTTACAAACGAAAAACGTGTGGTTTCTAGACGATATGTCTAAAAAAATGATCCTGAAACTTGCCAATAATGAATCTACTATAAGTTTGCTCCTGAGTTCAATATGGTACATTTAATTGAAGAAAGAGAAATGATAAAATTTGATGGGATTGAAAAGGTATCCCTAGAACCCCAACTTCTCATATTTTGACTAAGGTCACAAAGGTTCCATTTGATTTCTGAAAGTCTTGTTCCATTACGAAAACTGCAAAAAATGTATGATTTGCAACTTACAGCAGAAATGTCATTGAATATGCGATATTTGGGACTTAAAATATTCTAGGTTACCGGTATTTTTCAAAAAAACTAGTAGATCTCTATTCAAATACTGGTATTGTTTCCTTTCAGGCATTGCATTTATCGCTCATATGAGTTAAGGCGTCCGGATAATTTACTACTGTGACAATAAAAACTCACATTTTCACACGAAAAGTTATTGGCACTCACACAACTTCTCCGGATAAATACAACGTGTTATTTCTCCGGGTAAATAAAACTATCGGAGAATGAGCGAATGAGTTTATCACGGTACCCTTTTTGCGCTCGCTGCCTTGCTGTCGCTATTCAAAAACACGAAAAAACAAGTCAAATGTACTTCTTTGCCGCTTTTCTTTGAAATTAAGTATATATTTTGACGCTTTTGTTGATTTCCAAGTAATTAAAATATTATCGCCTTCTCCGTTGAGAAGGAAAAGATCAAATAAATGTTATCCGGAAAATTATTCTCACGCTATTTGTGGAGACGGAGAATTTTGCGACTTATCTTATCTCGGAAAAGTTGGACATCGGATAAGCTGCTTCTCGTGTGAGTGAGAGAGAATTACAATGTCTGTTTCCTTTAGAAACAAGGTATACCGAGTTCAAAATCACATTTCACAGGTTTGTTTTTTAAGCGATTTTTCTTCAATGTATCCTCGTTTCAGCTGTTAATCATTTACTTTAGTCAATTGGTGCTTTTGTAGCTAAATTTCTAATCTAACAGGGAAAAAAGTCTTGAAAAACGAAGTTGTGCAACATAATATAGCGCATCTTTCCAGAAAATAATGTGGGTGATTGATCCGCCTAGACAAAGAATCAACTGTTCAAAAACATTATTTAAAGATGTGATGCTTCAGAGTTTTTGCACTAGAACTCGTCAGTAGGCATTCATCCAAATGACCCGTTT
This sequence comes from Topomyia yanbarensis, assembly GCF_030247195.1. Lineage (NCBI taxonomy): Eukaryota > Metazoa > Arthropoda > Insecta > Diptera > Culicidae > Topomyia > Topomyia yanbarensis. The sequence goes on along the minus strand of NC_080671.1, from coordinate 31,224,349 downwards.
CTTCCAAATGACCCGTTCGGTAAAAAGACCCGTTCGGTCAAATAACCCGTTCGGTCAAATGACCCGTTCGGTCAAATGAACCCGTTCGGTCAAATGAACCCGTTCGGTCAAATGAACCCGTTCGGTCAAATGAACCCGTTCGGTCAAATGAACCCGTTCGGTCAAATGAACCCGTTCGGTCAAATGAACCCGTTCGGTCAAATGAACCCGTTCGGTCAAATGAACCCGTTCGGTCAAATGAACCCGTTCGGTCAAATGAACCCGTTCGGTCAAATGAACCCGTTCGGTCAAATGAACCCGTTCGGTCAAATGAACCCGTTCGGTCAAATGAACCCGTTCGGTCAAATGAACCCGTTCGGTCAAATGAACCCGTTCGGTCAAATGAACCCGTTCGGTCAAATGAACCCGTTCGGTCAAATGAACCCGTTCGGTCAAATGAACCCGTTCGGTCAAATGAACCCGTTCGGTCAAATGAACCCGTTCGGTCAAATGAACCCGTTCGGTCAAATGAACCCGTTCGGTCAAATGAACCCGTTCGGTCAAATGAACCCGTTCGGTCAAATGAACCCGTTCGGTCAAATGAACCCGTTCGGTCAAATGAACCCGTTCGGTCAAATGAACCCGTTCGGTCAAATGAACCCGTTCGGTCAAATGAACCCGTTCGGTCAAATGAACCCGTTCGGTCAAATGAACCCGTTCGGTCAAATGAACCCGTTCGGTCAAATGAACCCGTTCGGTCAAATGAACCCGTTCGGTCAAATGAACCCGTTCGGTCAAATGAACCCGTTCGGTCAAATGAACCCGTTCGGTCAAATGAACCCGTTCGGTCAAATGAACCCGTTCGGTCAAATGAACCCGTTCGGTCAAATGAACCCGTTCGGTCAAATGAACCCGTTCGGTCAAATGAACCCGTTCGGTCAAATGAACCCGTTCGGTCAAATGAACCCGTTCGGTCAAATGAACCCGTTCGGTCAAATGAACCCGTTCGGTCAAATGAACCCGTTCGGTCAAATGAACCCGTTCGGTCAAATGAACCCGTTCGGTCAAATGAACCCGTTCGGTCAAATGAACCCGTTCGGTCAAATGAACCCGTGCGGTCAAATGAACCCGTTCGGTCAAATGAACCCGTTCGGTCAAATGAACCCGTTCGGTCAAATGAACCCGTTCGGTCAAATGAACCCGTTCGGTCAAATGAACCCGTTCGGTCAAATGAACCCGTTCGGTCAAATGAACCCGTTCGGTCAAATGAACCCGTTCGGTCAAATGAACCCGTTCGGTCAAATAACCCTTTCGGTCAAATGACCCGTTCGGTCAAATGACCCGTTCGGTCAAATGACCCGTTCGGTCAAATGTATCTAAACTGTGTAGCCAACGACGTGTAGCTATGGGGTTCGATGATGTGTATGAGTTTGGTTGAACACTAAGGAATCATTTGGGAACTTTTCGCTCACAGTTCTGCTGTGAAAAAATCAGATGCATTTGCGCTCCAGATGATTTATTTTGGGTGTACGGGACAAATAACGTATTCAAATCACAAGGTTAAAAATTACGCGAAACAAGAGATCTTGCCAAAAATAATTTATTTAAATTAGTTTCAAATGTTAATTTCTCAAAAAAAAATCTGATTATCGCTTAAAAACACACATACATCCAGTTCCATACGAATCAGTTTGGTCGAAAAGCAATTTTGCAGTACTGTCTGTCAGAAATAGTTTCGTTTCGCACGCTGCTTTGAAATTGACTATTAAATCTTCACAAAATCTCTCGTTTTCCTCTATTTCTTAGCAATATACCTAATCAAATATAATTGGCAATAAAATCCTCGCACAACTCTCGAATGTGCAAGCTGCTGCCAACGCATTAACCAAGGTGCCAACATGGCTACCACTCATAAACCATTACCCATCAGAGCCGGGGGGGGGAGCTGCATGCATTTCAATGTGAAATATGTCGTGCCAAGCATACTGCAACAATGCTAATAATGACGCTTTGGCTAATAAAGTGAAGCAGCTGTTTTGTTATGAACCTGCACCGCGCTGCAAAACTAGGACATATTTCATTCGCGAGCAGTAGGAGCACTGCTGCTACAATGGCAATCTTACAGCGTGGATACTAATGATTCATCCGGCATGGTCGTTTGTGTTTTGTGGCACCTTAGTAATACTAATCGGGAAACGCAGACCAATAGCGGGGCGGCATGCGATCAAGTCAGGGGTGTAACCAGATATTGGATCATGAAGATGGGTGAAGTTAAGGGAAATTCGTTTATATTTTTGAATATGCTCAATTTTAATGTAGATGCTTTTTCTGCATATATTTGAAATTCAGTTATGTTAGTTTTAATTTTTGTTGTTGTGCGTAGTGTGTAGTTTGATTACAGAATTGACACATGGTGATCTGATTTTCATAAACACACAGCGTAGACTGAGCATAAGGAATGTAAAAGGCTAAGATTACGAAAGACAAATTAATGTGAGCTATCCACATTTAAGTCAAACGAATTTCGTTATCAATGCCCAGCAGAAAACTCTGTCTTTTTTCAAGTTACGTTGGTGACCAAAGATTTTTATGGTAATTAACTTTCTGACTTATTGTACTGAATTCATTTTCTGGTATTTTTTGGCAAGCTTAGACATTTTTTGCTTTCTAACTTACCCAAAGACATCGAATTTTCGCGTTTTTACGTTTATCTGGAGGCCAAGGCTGCCTGCCACGATACTGATGAGTCGAAACACCTTGACCTGATATATTTTTCAGAAGTCTTCGCGACGTTTGATCAAATTGGATTCCAAAAAAAATTATTTGAAATTATTCTTGAAACTTAATTACCTTGCCTTACATAATTGATTGCGGTCACGCCACTGGAACAAGTGTTAATTAGGTGAGTTGTACCGCAGAGTAATTGACAGCTGCAGTTCCAGCTAATTAGCGGTTTTATTATTCACGTTGTTGGGCGTGAAAGCAATTGATTTTTACAGTGTATGTATGAGTTTTATGGATTTACCTATTCAATGAATTTAGACATCCAACTTGTCGTGGATTTAACGCTTCACGTTTCTAAGCTTGTCGGTGATGCTGGGCAGTAATTAAATTCCGGTTATCTGGTTATGTTTTTAAAAAATGACGCACTTAATGATAGTTTTATGTTGTAACTAGTTAGTCCCTAATTAAATTACCTATAGAACTAGGTAACGCATGAAGCTATTAAGTGCGTCTTCTTTTGAAAAAGAGATAGAAAACCGGAAATTAATTGCTATACAACATAAACCTCACCGATAAACTCAGAACCGCGAAGCGTCTAATTCATAACAAGTTGGATGTCTAAATTCATTGAACAGGAAAACCCATCAAAACCCGGAAATTAATTGCTATACAACATATATATTTAATATATTTAAAGAGTATCTGTGTCGTGAGAGGTTAACTAGCTGTCGATGAAGTGATACTTGTTTCAACTTGAATGTTTCAATTTAATCTTCAAGCATCATAAGAAGGTAAAGTGTAATATAATCAATCCTCAACACCTAAACATTAAGTAAAATAAACTAAAACGAATCACAAGTAGTTAAAAATATAATGTTCCCTAGTTTTTCACGAATGCTCAACATGCCAAGCCAATTACTCAGAGCAATGTGGAAACATAAAAAAAAAAAAATTGAAATACAAAACTCAATCTCATCAACGAACTTTTTCTCATAAAAACATGACTCTTCATTGTGTGATAATCTTGGCCGGTGCACGGGGTACGTTTTTTTCGCAAATTGGTGGTCCTCCCTCGTTTGCAGCAGCCAACCAGCCGCGTAGCGTCAATGACGTGTGTATGAATGTGTGTGTGTGTGCGAGTTGCATTATCCGATTGGCATGGCTTGGGTAATTTTCGCTTTTTGAGTTCATATAGGCATATATATCTGATGCCGATTGAAATCTGTCAAATAACGGCGAAACATGACGTTGAAAAATGTTTTCGCGCAAAAAGCGCAAGCGATTCGGCTGGTTACAATGGAAGAATAAGCCGGACGCGGTGTGTGTGTGAACTTTTAATCGAAATGCATTTATCGCTGAAGAAATTGGTTTCGCTTCCAGCAAGCGGCGCGCGATTTAGTTAAGAAGAACGAGAGCAGGTCGGTTATCATCAGCTGATGATTTGGTACTGCATTGTTTTGGTTTGAGTTTTTTCCCGCGTTTACGGTTCCGTCATCCGATTAGGATCGTTACCATTTCGAAGTAAGTGAAGAGCAGCTAATTGAATGCCGGTTGTGGTTGGGAAAAGAACCAAGCAGGCGGGGAATAATTTACGTTAAAAATCGTTCGTCATCTTTACCACGTGTTGAAGGGCAACTTTGTGTCCATCTATTTTTGGGGTCAGCCTTGGAAACAACGTTGTTTGTTGCTTTACACACTAGCGTTTTTTCGAAGCATGCTAGGACCTTCCTATATAAAAACTTTGCGGTCGGAAAATAATCAATAACCATTCGTCCCAGGCGGAGTGGGCGAGCCATAGTGAAAGACAAAATCTAACCTCCCATGACAGGTGGTTTGTAGTCGAGCATGTGTGTGCCCAAGATATCACGCGAGACGTGGCCAGCTGAACTGCCAGGTAGGTATATAAACACGCCAATGAGCAAACGCATCCATCTGCTGCTAACCCCTGTACTAGCTAGTTATCAACAAGAACTTTCGCTTCCTGACACGCGATTCTGCCGTTTGACTGGCTAGTCGCTAATGCGTAGCATGCCATGTGTCTTCTGGTCGGGTCTACACGGAGAACTTTACGTTACACTTTTCGTGTATATATCTAGCATGTGGTTGCGTGCAGGAAAACGCACCTGTTCATGCGTGCTTTAAAAATCAGTAACCAATAAATAGGTATCAAAGTTGCAAAAACGTTCCACTTTGTGGAACGATGCAGCGGATAAACTGTTGCGTTCTGAATGTTCTAAAGGATGAAGCTGTCATTTAGATGATTTTCATTTATTTTTTAAATGAAAAGGTGTCTATGTTATAGATATCATTTTTGACGGGATTTCCAAAAATGTATTTTAAATAGCTTATCTAAAATTTATTTGCACGAGGTCTACGTCATTTTGTTGTAGATGGTGGTAGTGATGACATGTCATACTAGTGATCAAGTTTCATACCTACACTGATGATACAACTATCACAGTCCATTCAACAAGTAAAGGGCGAACACGAAATTTTTGCGGCACCGAAAATGTCATGCCAATTTTCTTATAGTGTTTAAAATCAAACCACAATTTTAGGGTAGTTTTATACATATATTTACTTCAAAAATCAAAAGAAAAGTTAATCGCCTTGAGTGTAAAATGGAACGCATTTTCGCTTGATGCCCTCCATCAAAGTCTTTACAGTGTCATCCGGTACCAGTTTCTCAGTTTTTTCCATTTTCTTAACATGTCCTTCTCGTCTTTGACTGTCTTCTTATTCTTCCGAAGCTCCCGCTTTATCATTGCCCAGTACTGCTCCACCGGGCGCAGCTCCGGACAGTTTGGCGGATTCATGTTCTTTGGAACAAAATGGACAGAATTGGCCTCATACCACTCCAGGACACTTTTAGAATAGTGGCATGATGCCAAATATGGCCAAAATAGCGGAGCTTCGTCGTGCTGCTGCAAGAACGGCAAAAGCCGCTTCTCGAGGCACTCAGAGTTGTAGATCTCGCCATTTACTGTGACCTTTGTAACGAAAGGCTCACTTCTCAGTCCGCAAGAGCAGATGGCCTGCCAAATGAGATATTTGGAGGCAAACTTCGACATTTTCTTCTTCTTAAATTTGTCGTCCACATAGAACTTGCTCTTGCCGGTAAAAACTCCAACTCCGGAATTTGCTTAAAATCGGCTTTTATATACGTTTCGTCGTCCATCACACAGCAGCCATATTTTGTCAGCATCTTTTCGTAGAGCTTCCGTGCCCGAGTTTTAGCTGTCGATTGTTACCGCTCATCGCGGTTTGGGAAGTTCTGTACCTTGTATGTATGTAGTCCAGCTCTCTTCTTTGCATTCACGGCTTGAGACGTTGGGATTTGCTTTAATCATCCGCTTCATCTTTCCTTCCGTCTTTTTGTTCTCCGGTCCCGGTTTTCTTCCAGCTCCTTTGCCGTGGTCCAACGTCAACCGCTCTTGGAACCGCTTCAACACTCTGGAGACGGTTGAATGGTGAATGTTCAACATTTTTCCCAACTGCCGCACAGTGGGACGAGCCCGGACTTAAGCCCATATATGAAGGTTATGCGATATTCTCACTAGTATTTTTCTCGTATCAGCTGAGCCATCAGACCCATTTTCGCGAGATTTTAGGTGATTTGAATGCAAAATGAATTTTTACAGCTTTTTGAAGGGCATAACTCAAGTGTTTTTTGCATTATCGTAAAATCGCCAAAAATAAGTCACTAGTTGGTTTAGTTAGCGTTTAGATAACTGTTTGTCATGAATTTTTATTGAATTCGAACTTCTAAAGCGATAACAACGACGACGCCCGTGAATGCCCGCGATCACACTAATTTAATTTGAATATTTACTTTATGACTAGAATAATTACACTAATTTATGCACAACTTTCAAATAGCATTTAGAGCATGATCACAAAGGGTTTTACTAGTGATCAAGAGTAAGGAGCCGAGTGGGAAGTATCGTTTTTAAGTGGTAAAGGAATTAAGAATGTTTAAAATTCAGTAAATATTTTCAACCATCTGAAATGTGTCATGAAATGTTTCATGAACTATTTTTGCTAACTTACGCAATAACTTTCAAATTGAGTGAACACAGTTGAATTCTAGTCATTTGGTGAGACTATTTTTTCCGAGTTTGCATAGCACTGATATAGCTTAAGGGTATGCGATATTATCCAAATAAAATAGGACAATTTTTAAATGAACAAAATGAAAACAAAATCGTTGACCATCTTTTTGATTAGTGAATGTAAATCAATATTCCACTAAGACGCTCAAAATGTTTGTTTTGAAAATGAAAAAAATGTAGTTTTCATACCAAGTAACCCACTAATGAATTAAACGTTCCAAAATTAGACAATCACATCTTATTTGATCTTTAAAAATAACATAGTCATTTCTAAAGCCCCATAATGAGATGTCAATCAATTCGTTTAAATACGGAAAATAAATTTCAAAATTACAATTGAAAGAAATCTTTATAAAAGATAAAATATTTACTTTTGAGCCACTCTAATAAGTTGTAAAGTAAATTTCTATTTTCTATAACCAACATAGGAATTCAGCACACAAACATGTCTTTAAAAAAAATTTGAACCTTCACAACAAAATAATTATTTTTGAGCCACCCTAATGTATAATGATTTTTTTTTGCAAATGTTAATATCAAAAACGATTTAGCATACAAAAATTAATATACACAAATTTTAAGAACGATTTAGAAAAAGAATATTTTGAGACACCCTAATGAATAGTAAATATTCATTTTGAAATGTTTTAATATCCAAAATTACATAAAAACGTCCTATATGAACCGATACGGAAAAGTTTGGACTTTAGTCCACCTTTTGTTCTAAGTCGTGCCACTGTGTGCCGGTGCGACAGGTCAGGAAATTCCAGGTGTTTGGAAAGAATATGTTCTCTCGACTCCCGTTGGTTCACCTCCATTTTCGTTGAATCGAAAAACACGACTTCGAGTTTGACAGCATGTAAACAATACACATCAATCAGAAAGTGTGAAAATTTGGTTGATTTTTACCCAATGGTAAAAAAGTTATGCCCTGTTGAACTGCCCTTAAAAGCATAAGAGTCCCATATAGATTTTTGTTGAAAATGTGTTATAGGTTGGATTGTATTCTGTATCACCACTGAATCACAATGCGCAAATAAGATTACCAGGTTTGTTCAGAAAATATCGAAAAAAATACCAAAACATTGTTGTCCCATCCATAAGGCTCAATGAAAATGTAAATCTTGAACAGCGTTTTTCTCAGCTTGCTGTTTTTCAATATGGGACTCTTATGCTTTTATGGGCAGTGAATGTGTCGCAATAATTTCGTGTTCTCCCTTTATGAAACTTTTTTTAGTGTTAAAAACAGATTTCAAACAACATTCACTCTAACACTTCGCCTGAGATTGAGCTTATAGTTTCATCACCTCTCACGTGCTCGCATCTTTTGCTGGTGTTCATGACAAACATGATAAAACAACTTTATTCTTAAAAAATTCTGTTTTCTTGCTAGTGGATATTTTGTTATCTCAACGAAAATTATGATTTGTTCTTCGAAGAGAGGAAAAACAATCAGATACATTGGGTTGAAAAAATGATTATCGCGAAATTTAATGACACGAAGAATATGGGCATCAGATATTTTGCTTCTCGGGCCCTGATAAGATTCATCTCTGTGTTGTACTTGTATGTACATTTGACTACCCAGAAATAAATGAATTTTTAAAAACTTAATCGACCCCTGCCTGAGTCGATTCATAGTCCCACCATTTTAACCCTGCAAGTTAAAATAACAAATATCATTTTATTGTCTGAAACGTTGTCGAAGACTTGACTTGCTGTCTTCGACAAAGATGTACACATCATTCTCAGCAAAAGTTTTTTTATGGTGCACTTATTTTGTGGCGCTGCCAGGTTGACATCCTTAGTCGCTGAAATTATAGTCTTTTAGACTATAAACCAAGATTTACTAAAAAATGTTGTTCTAAATAGCTGTGCCTTCTTCCCAATTTCATCATTTACCATATATTTAAAAGTTAAAATAAGTTGTTACTAAATAACTAGTTCCAGAATAATTACCAATAAATAGTTGCAGAGTCTGGCAGAAAAAAGAGTTGTTGAGACTTGAAAGCTAGTTAAAGCGCATTACTGTCATGTAGACAGTCTCTAGATACAAATAGTCTTCATTACTTCTATAGTTACAAATCACACGCACACCTAAAAGAATCTAGCTGATTTAAACACATCATAGCCATAGAGTTGAGTTCAGTCTGTCTTCATATGTCGTCTTGAATATGGAGAGTGCACAATAGACTGCCCAGAAAAATAATGAATTTTTGAAAACACAATCGGCCCACCCCTGTGTCGATTCCTAGTCCCACCAGGAGTACTTGCTCCAAATTTGAAGCAAATCGAACAAGTCTAGCTACCGGACCAACGTGCTTGAAGTTTGTATGGGATTTTTCGACAAATTACATGGAGAAAACCCTCTTGCTCACATTTTCGCCGCTAGGTGGCACTGTATACATCAGATTATCACCAAAAGTGAAACTTAAGAAGATAATTGTATTATCTACAACTTTGTTGAAGACTGCAAAGCGATCTGACTCCAATAGGAAAAGTTATTAAACTTTTAACGAAGTAATGTCTGAGTCAGTTTTGCATGGGGCCTAGCAGTGCATGGTAGTGTATCAGTACTAGGTTCTAACAAACTAAACATTTTTGTGGATTAATGGTTAGATTTAGCTGAATAGTATGTTCGGAAGAATTGCAGTACATACTACGAGTTATGTTTTGGTTAGAAAATTTTAGTTCCACATCTGACCGCATAGATGGCGCCAACACTAACTTTTCAACGAAAAGAGATAGAAATTAGGTGTCTTCTACAAAGTTGTAGAACAAGAATATTGCAGTAATTCTTCCAAACATCTCGATATTCTATCTCTCTCCGTTGAAAAGTTAGTGTTGGCGCCATCTATGCGGTCACAGATTGAACTAAAATTTTCGAACCAAAACATAACTCGTATTATGTACTGCAATTCTTCCGAACATACTATTCAGCTAAATCTAACCATTAATCCACAAAAATGTTTAGTTTGTTAGAACCTAGTACTGATACAGTATCATGCACTGCTAGGCCCCATGCAAAACTGACTCAGACATTACTTCGTTAAAAGTTTAATAACTTTTCCTATTGGAATCCGATCGCTTTGCAGTCTTCAACAAAGTTGTAGATAATAAAATTATCTTCTTAAGTTTCACTTTTGGTGATAATCTGATGTATACAGTGCCACCTAGCGGCGAAAATGTGGGCAAGGTGGTTTTCTCCATGTAAATTGTCGAAAAATCCCATACAAACTTCAAGCACGTTGGTCCGGTAGCTAGACTTGTCCGATTTGCTTCAAATTTGGAGCAAGTACTCCTGGTGGGACTAGGAATCGACTCAGGGGTGGGCCGATTGAGTTTTCAAAAATTCATTATTTTTCTGGGCAGTCTAGTGCACAAGTTTCATACGTTTTTCCATACTTAGTCTCAAGTGCCCTGGAATGTTATGGATCTGTGTTGCTAAGTCGTTTCCGTGCAGTTTGGACCGATTGCAGTTACCGAGACAAACGACACGGGTTAATTGGTTGCCTTAACACACCGATCACAACGAGAGTCATTTTCGTTTTTTTTCAGATATCTATTTGAACATTTCGTGAAAGATATAATGGATCCCGTGTTACATACTTAGCTAGAATTTCATCAAAACTTTGGTTAGAGGAGGAACAATCTGATACATCGATCTTTCATAGGCAATGAAAGAATATTTCTCTTTCTATATTTAGATCCAAATAATCGCAAACTATTTAAATCAGTAGACAAATTCAAACTAAGAAAAACAAAATATCAGAAAAATATCCTGATAGTCTCCTTAAGTTTTTTGAGTTTTTGTTACGATGAGCCCGAATTGACAAAATTCGGCCAATTTTGAGAAGCCCAAGATAATATAGGGGAACGCGGGGCAAGTCCGACACCTTAAGCGCAATAATTTTTCTAAAATTCCACAAAGTTCCTAAAATTGTATATTCTGTGGATAATCCTGGTTTAGGTGTTTCTTAACAAAATATAATTTTTTCAGCGTTTCAAAAAATTGAATTCATTAAAAATTATTGGTTGCCAAAAAATGGAGAAAAAGGTCATTTTAAAAACGCTGCGGGTAAGACCGACACCCCAAAGGGGCAAGAGCGACCCCCTTTTGAACTTTCTTTTTGTCCAAATTTTTCCGTTAAAAATGTATTGTGTATGTGTGAAAAAGTGCAATTATGTGTATATGAGTATGTGTGATGCAAACGCATACTTTCTGTAGTTTCATCGCGTAGCAAGAGGAAGAGCATTCGAATGCGTGGTGTTATGAATAAATAATGTTTAACGCATGGTTTATATTATGGTACGGGTTTTCTCAAGTAATTCTTTCGAGCTTTATTGCCACTTGTATAGCCATTCTAACGAGGAAGAGCTGTTCTGCAAGCAGATTATATACGCTGTTACTAGGACTCATTCACTTAGAAGTGACGCACGCTTCGTAGTAAGCTATCCGGTTCGTGTTGTGATTTTTCGGAACATTGTTGATCAACAATCCGACGGCCAATGAAATTTTTTCATCAATATCATTTCAAAATCTCATATTAGATTATACTTTTCGTTTCTTTTTGTAATATTATTATGAATCACGTTCAATTAATTTTTAATTTTTTTGGTCGACTTGAGACAATACTGATAAATAAATGCAAAAAACATAGTTTCCGTGTATTTCAATTATTAACATGACGTAATTATAGTATAATTGAACACAACAAATATACCCAGTCGTTTGTATTGAATCAAAAACGAACCCAATTATCTAAACACCGTGTCGGTCTTACCCCACCCAAAAACTGTCGGTCTTACCCCAACAGCGCCCATTTTTGTTGAATGCTCAATTAACAGTATTGAAGTACTCAAACTTATCTTCAATACATACAAATAACGATATGGAGAGTAGAATAGAATGTGTGACAAAAAACTGGTCATTTTCAAAGCTTTTGTGTTATTAAAACCTTAAAATGTATCAACTAAAAATAACATCCAAAAGCGCATCAACTTTGCTTTCGCTTGTTTTGTTTATTTTGTTGACGTTTATGAACCCATATGGCATCGATATGTATCGAAATGCCAAAAATAATCGTACTAATAATATCCTGTCATTATTGTATGATTTAAAATTTGATATCAGGGAAAAGTCGTGGGGTGTCGGGCTTACCCAGGGTGTCGGGCTTCCCCCCAGTTCCCCTATCTAATTTATTTCAGGCTAATTTGAAGCAAATAGTGAACTTGGAAACTTCCGGTCAAATGAGTCCGTTTAAACAACATTTGAAGATTTTTTTCGAATGGTATTAGAAAATTAGAAAAATATGGTTAAATAGAGTTTTCTGATACAAGACCTAACCCGTCTACGTGTTTTATTACTAAATCAGTACACATGCGGTAGCTTCCCGAGCAAATTGACTGCCCCAAGTTAATGCTTTCATGGTGCTCTCGATGTTTTCCTTTGCTTCTAGCACTATCAGGCCATCACGGTGAACCCTAGCATTTCTGCTGGTTGTTGATTTGGAGATACTAGATGCAGGTTTTGCAGTTGTCATTATTGCCGGAACAGCTGCCGCTGGTTTGTGGTTCAGATTATGGTATGATGTTTTGCAGTTTGTTGTATTTGCCGTATGTGCATGGTTTCCGTACTTGTTCTCTTGATATGTGAAAAGTGTGTGTTGTGATTTTTTTTCACCTGCAGCAACCTGCATTAGAGAAACGCGTGAATACGTTAAGCCAAAAGAAGCTTTGTTTAGCTTGCATTTTTCACATCTCGCAGTTTATACGGTAGCTCGTGAGCAGAAAATAAACAAGAGACCTGGTACACATACACAGGGGATTCGATTCGTAGTCTCACCAGGAATGTCTGCTCAAAATTCGAACAAAATTCGATAAGTTTAGCTACTGGACCAACGTGTTTGAAGTTTGTAGGGGAATTTTTGACAATGGACATGGAGGAAACACACTAGCTTGCAGTTTTACCGCTAAGTGGCACTGTATGTACCAGATTATCACTACAGATCAAAAATAGAAAGACAAATTGAATTGTGTACAACTTTGCCGGAGACTGCAAACCAATTAAACTCCCTTGGGAGAAGCTATTAAACGTTTAATGAAGTGCTGTCTGAGTCAGTTTTAAATTAAGCGTAACAACGCTTGGTGATGTATCAGTAATCAATTACTACGAACCTGCTATCTGCATCATACGTTAGGCAAAATATGTAGATTACGGTTGAAATAAGGTATCGCAAAAATAGACTCGGCTGTCTCACTATTGCTGATCAATACAAGAGTTTTATTACTACCTGATGTTTCGGCCTTTGGTGATATTCTTTGTGAAGGGAAATAAAGTCTTTTGTTTTCGTAAAATGGTCGCCTTTTGACGGTATTTATTAATCAGACTCCGTACTATCGAACACGACCAGTTGACGAAAAATAATAGCTTTCCTCGATGAAGAGCCGAAACGTAGAGAAATAGTAACACCCTTGTTTTGATCATTAAAACTGACACAGTTTGGATGAATTTTAGCATGTAATATGAGTCATGTTCTGGAAAGAAAATTAGAGGGCGCCAACACAGACTATTTTTTTGAACCGTTAGTGACAGCGCCCTCTATACTTTGAAAGGTGAAACGAAAATTTTTTAGAAAATATATGACTCATATTATTTACTAAAATTTTTCCAAACGTATTCAACAATTTTTTCGGCAAGAAATACAATTCTTGGGAATCCACTACTGATTCACCACCATACGCCGTTAAGCCTCATGTAAAACTTTCTCGTGTTAATACAGAGCTGAATTGGTGCTTTGAGGCGTTATTTCAGTTAATTCACCTAATACTTTCCAGTTTTACAACAGGAAATAGTTAATAGTTTTTCTTTGGAACATAAATCAGTTTTTCTGTTTTAATTGGATTACCAAGTTATTAAACAACCTAATTATGGCTAAAATTTTCTAAAGTTCAGTTACAATTCTTTGTATCATTGTGAATAATTTAAAACAAAAATCACGTCTTAATTAGATTTACCCATTCATACATATAAAAGAACCAATTCTGTTTTATACTTGACCGGAGAGAACACTAATTTTAATCAGTGGGCGAGAGCATGCAGGCATAGTTCACTTAAGCTGAACGCAAAAAAAACTGTGCTGCAGAAACTCAATAGGTTGTATATGTGAGCAACCGAAAATATGAAGGTTCCTACAGAAGTAGTTGACTTTAGAAAGATCTCTTATCAGTATATTTGTATTTTTATATTTTTCAAAATAATAGATCAACGACTTGCACGGCAGATCCCGGCTGTCCAAAATAGCACGAATATGGACATAGCTCGGTCTCTTAAGGAATTTTCTAACCAACAACATGCTCGATGTTTTGGTAACCCTTGCGACACACGCATAGTTTACTATCAGTGATCTCCATATGAAAGAGATGTACATAGTGCTTATAGCCACTGAACGAAGATGGTCCTGGTACATCTACGAAAATCCTTTTTCATGGGCGTGTATTCTATGCAAAACGTGTAATCTGGATCTTAGAAAAACATATGTAAAAGAATTAATATATTTCGCACGCGGCTAAAGTACACTGTTATAAACTTAGTTCGCGATTGAAACTCGACAAGTCACAAAATATCTAATGACCAATTCATCACTTCGCACCATCTCAGAAATGGAACTTGATTTCGGGCAATACGCAAACAATGATATTGCATTCATTACACGTTGATGATGTAAGTATTTGCGGAAGAAACAGTAGCTCCTATACTCAGTTACTGAGAGTGTAGTTATTTGATAAACCTATGTAAGTTTCCCTGGTCTACCCTGATGTATTCTTTTCAAATGCATTTATCGTCGAACTATCCATCAGGTACTTACATGCGAAACTTCAGCGATTATTCTATCCACTATTAGAAGCCGAAGCTGAGCTGGACCACACTTCATTGAAAACCAACTCGATTTCCTTCTTGGATTATTCGATACGCGCAAGAATGCAAAAAATATTCAAAGAAACCTTGCATTGGTTATTGCAAATCTGTAGCTCTGTGACAGAAACCGCGCTGCAATTCGCCACTTGTATTCATGAGTTGGCAAGATATTTATCAATGTCATTCAGGTAGAAATTGTTAAGAAGTTAAGCCTAAACAAGAGCCTTGTGGAAAACTCTTGTAGCCGCTTCAAGAAGTGGCCGTATCGTTACGAGAAAAGGTAATGTTTATCTGAGATAACATTTGTAACAGAATCGTATCTTATCGGCGAAGATAAGGGAAACCATTTGCTCTTTAGAGGGTTTGCTAGTTAAATTTTTGTTGAAAGCAGTGCAGTCTAGGTGTAGTAGAATGCAATCGGCCGATACGAATTGTGATCGAAAGCTGGTTATCCTGGTTTATGAATTACAGTCAGTATTACTTGTCTCCAGTCTCGTAGATCAATGTACTCTACAGAAACAAGTTGTATAAATTTAATTATCGACTCTTTGCTGGAGCGAACAGATTCTTCAAATAATTGAGTTTGATTCGTTGTGATCCAAGATTATTATTTTTGCATGACACTGATGTACCTTTCATCGTTAAATGTGTATTAAATGCTATAACTTAGCAATTAGAAAATTACAGCTCACACATCTATTTAAAGAAAATAACCTAGTATTAAAATGGAGATAATTTTGGCCCAAAAATCTCCTATTTTTAATAATTTATCTGCTCCATGATGCAAACCATACATATTTTGCAGTTTTTCTTATGTGAAAAAATTTCAGAAATCGAACGGAACCAATTTTTTTGACATTAACTCTACAAATCACATTTTTTTCATTAAATGTCCTAATGCTTCAACTTTCCCTATTTTTACAGGAGTTAATATGTGCGATTTTATGATAAAAATGTGAAATCGAGACTATAAGTCAGATAATTAGAAGTTTCTGAATTTTACCGGTAACGAATCTATTTTTATGCCATTTGAAATCACTTTTTATCTCACGGCTATCTTCGCTGTCATATGTCACTAGTCTTCCAAGATCAGGCATAGCATTTATCGCTCATATGAGTAAATGCGTCCAGGTGATTTGCTACTGCGGCAATAAAAACTCACATTTTCACACTAAAAGTTATTGGGACTCACACAACTTATCCGGATAAATACAACGTGTTATTTCTCCGTATAAATAAAACCGCAGGAGAATGAGCGAATGAGTATATCACGGTATCCTTTTTGCGCTCGCTGCCTTGCTGTCACTATTCACACGAAAAAACAAGTTTATCGGACTTCATTGTCGCCTCTTTTTGAAATTGAATGTATATTTTGACGCTTTTATTGATTTCCACGAAATTAAAATATTATCACCTTCTCCGGTAAGAAGGATAAAATAAAATAAATTTTATCCGGAAAATGATTTCGCTATTTGTGTAGACGGAGAATTTTGCGACTCATCTTATCTCGGAAAAGTTGGACATCGGATAAGCATATTCTCGCGTGAGTGAGAGAGACAATGCCTGTCCAAGAAATATGAACTCTTCGACAACCTCTTACCGTGTTCATTTTTATCTCCGAACCAACATCGTGCTGACGACCTGGTTCTCTTTCAACTACTATTTATTTTATTTTACCAAAGTTTATACTCCACTTATTTAGTTTTGGGTGGTTCCAATTTTATCAAGATCATAAAAATTAACACCTTGTATTCATTCTAGATACCTTCAGTGTAGAAAGACAAACTGCAGAAAAGTCTGCTGAAGATATCTAAGCTCTATCTGTCATACTTTTAATTTAACAAAAAAAAAATTGAAGAAATGAAAGGTTAGGCTTTTGACGCTTTGTTGATATAAACTAGTGTTGTATATAACGAAGAAAATATTCTCAAGCTATTTGTGAAGACGAAGAATTGTGCGCATAATCTTATCCGTAATAGGTGGACATTGATTAACCCTCTTCTCGTGTGAGTTAGTGAGAATTACGATGCCTGACTGAAACGCAAACAATTCCCTCGTACGAGGTTTGAAAGCATGATTGAAAGTGTATTTTGAAACTAATCAACTATGTCACTAATTGTAATTGATGGTAATTATTTTTATCGAAGACCGCACTCTTTCCTAAATTTGCACAGAAGCACGATTTTAAAACACGTAGTTTTTCAGAACAAACTTCAATTTTATTCAATCAGGTACAAACAACGATCGAAACATTCCTCCAGTACTTCAACCCACTCACAACCTGCTATCCGTCAGCAGCTTCGCCCACCGTTCAGCCTCCTTGGTGAGAATCTGTTCCTTCTGTCCCTTACTCAGACCGGGCTGCGAAATAAGCTCCTTCACGTTACGAATAGCCTTCAACAGGTGCGGTTTCTCCTTCAACTGTTCCAATTCCGGAGCTTTCTCTTCCGGAAGGGCAGGCAGTCCATCCAATTCCAGCTTTTCGACGTGTGTCAACAATGCTAGCAAAATGTTAACGATGTTGGTTTCGATTTCGGTGTGAATGTCCGCCTGGACATTGACTCCCACCGAGACGATGTCTCCGACGTTGTTGTCACTGATCGAAATTGGATCACAGCAGGCGGCTCCCAGCAGGACGATCAGGGCGAGCGCAATGGTACACTTCATTGTGGTGAGTTTGGGCACTTTTTGGAAAAAAGTTCACGGTTGGGAAGTAAGTGGTTCAGTTGGCTATTGATTAATGTATGATTATTAGAATTGAAATTGAACGGTTTATAAGGCGAAACGCGTATTGATAAGAACTATCAGTTTATCACCAAATAATGAGTTGACAGCATAAGACAATTGACTTCCGTTGAACAATCAGTAAGCAGAAGGTATCTCTTAGATAAGGCCAATCGAATGAATCATTTGAAGGTGATTTTTGGTACCTTTAATCAGTAGCAGTTGAATCTGGTTACGAAATGTGTGTCGAGTTTCTAGCAGTTTTTTTTTCGGAGAACAATGTTTTGCAATGTTATGATGATTTCCCTCAAAACCTTTTTATTGCATGCTAGCAAACGAGTTATCCAACAAGTACAGCGCCCTGTGGAAGATTAACATTTTATTAATATAGTGCTCAAATTTCACAATTATCTTGATGAGCATATTTGAGTCTATTGAGATCTTGGTGTATCATTAAAAAATGCAGAAAGTTTCACTTGAATCGATTTACGTTTAGTGCTACAATGAAGCCAAGAGTACTGCGGAGTACGCCAATTGAGTTTTATACTCAAGAAAATCAATCGGTATGTATTACGAAAATATTTAAAACTTAAACTGTTTATGATACAGTATAATGAGTTTGAAAATTTGGTGGCACGTTCAGAGAAAGAGCTGCCAGCATCTCTTGGAATAAAATAACATTTCGTTAAAGGATAAAAAGAAATTCCAGGTGCTCAATACAAAACTGGCAAAATCATTGAAAGTCAGTACGAACCTGTTTTCTACGAGAATTTCGGGTTACGTTCCCACAAATTCTAAATAAATGAAAGAATGAAAAACAATCGGTAACGAGAATCCCTTATGTTACTGAAGGAGTTTGACAGGCGATGCTATCACACGGTTTTGTTTGTCGATGAGAAATTTTTCTCAGACGAGCATTCCCACAATCCTCAACATGATCACCAGCTTCTGTCAAAAGGTACTTCTAACCGTATAAATGTGTCTAGATTACACAATCCAGCTTCGGTGGTGGTTTGGACATGAATTACGGCTACTGCTAAAACCCTCGTTACGAGAATGGTATAACAACTAACCAGTACCAGACCATCTTATTATTTTTATTTATTTAAGCTTTAACCTCAAGGGTCATTCGCATTTTTAAAAGAATATGCATTTCAAAGATACGATTCAATTTACAATTCATGAAAGATAAAAAACCGAATATTATTGCTGTCGTCTATCCTGGACGCACTGGTTTTCGCTCCTTGTGTTAATTTTCTCTCTCGGTTGTGAGCGATGGTCTGGTTTACTCCCTGCTGCTTGTTGATCGTTTCGTATGTTTCCTCTCGTGATCATGTTTGCGTTAACGGCGTCGACGCTAGAGCAGCTTTGATTTTCGCTGTTAGATGTTATCTCAATATCCCCTCGGGGTGTTGATATATCCGCTCACTGTTTGAGTAGAGGTTCTAAATCCCTCCGGGGGTTGGAAGTTTTATTCCTGCTGTTGTAGCACCTGCAGATCGTTCAGAATCACTCCGGGGGTGCAGAATGCTCTGTTTTAATTGTTCTGTGTCGTTGTTTTCCTTACCCCTAACCTTACCACTTCCCCAATCCTTCCCATCAGGAAAATGATGAAAAGACGATTCTTGGCAAGGCACAAATCTCCGATCAACATGGGGAACGTGCCATTTGAGCCAGACGCTACTGATTCCTGATTCCTGGTATAGCCGTCTTGTTTTTTGTTTATTATTTCCTTAGGTATGTTAGCTATTGCTTTGGGAATACATTATTTGTCCGGCATTTGTTTTTTGGCTGGCAGTCTGTGGCGTATCAGGAGATGTCTAAGGTTGTTTTGTTAATTTTGGTTGTAGTTAATGCATTTTCTTTATTTTTTGGCGCATGGTTTACTGTAGTGTAACGACTGCTTACAGAACTGGTACGTGGACGATTGTCTAGGGTATGTGCATAGGGTTGTTTGAATGTGGTTAACACCTTGGGATGATCTGCTATAGAAATCAAGTAAGAAGGTATAACTTGGATTAGCCGCATTCCCACCACTCGAACACCGTCGAGAATACCAGGGAAAAAGTTTTTAAAGTGCCATTTGTGACGGATTCCACTTTTTCATACTTCGACATGAATCTTTCAATATAATCCGTGAGCGGTGTTAAATCGTGTAGGCAAATTTCCGTCAGATCATTGCCCATACACACGAGGATTTTATTTTTGACGTTTTCATTGTCGACGTCCTGTCTAGACCTTCTATTTCTTGGCGGTTTTCAGATTCCTGAGATTCGGAAAGTTAAAAAATTAATTTCCTGGAAATTATTGCGATTCACTTAACACAGCTGCTTATGTTGTTGTACAACATTGTAATACGTCGCAGAGCATTCGATGTTTTTTTTTGTCAAATCAATACAAAGCACCTTCTTTAGTCATCTTCTTCTTTTGTGGCACAGACCTGTTGGTCCATATTTATTTTAGTCATCTTGTATATTGAATGAAGTTATGCAGTTCCTTCACGGTACTACGTGCGATTATTTCCATAAAATGAAAAATTTCACAGTAGGAACAATACCTCTCTGAATTAAGACTGAATAGAAAACAAGTTACCAATTAGGTTTTACACCAACCCCACGAAATTACGTTTGACAATATTCGGTGGTTTGTTTACATGGGAGTTACGTGAGTTCGAATGTAAAAGATGAGCACCCGTTGCACTCGCACTTACGCAACTGACGAAGTAAACAAACCACCGAGAGTTGTCAAACATGAACTCCATTCACCATGAGTTCATTCTTGTCGTCATCTTGTAGTATTCAATGCACGTACTGTATTCATGCAGCGCTTATTGTATATGATGGCGATCTTTGAATGTACGTGGCGTTCTTGAAATGGGTCATTGGATGTGCTGTAGGGCTTTCACCTTCCGTCGCCAGAGCTAACAAAGTTTACATATATGAATGAACCTAAGGTATCTATACATAAACAGTGCTGGAAAAAGGAGCAAAATATATGATAATGGGAGCTTCACGCTCTTTGGCCATTACGCCCGTATGTATGTCTCTTTCTAAATCCGAAGCGGATCATACTAAGTGAGCTTCTTTATTAGCTCAGTAGTTCATGAAGATATATACCAGCTGAAGACTGCTCTTTACGAAGCAACAACGAGGTAAATGTATTTCAGGTTGCAGATATCTGTGAAGTAACACAACTCAGCATAAATAATTTTGGCAAAGATGATTTTCCTAATGTACTCCTTTCATTCGTACATTTAATCTTAATCACCAATTTTCTAACATTTTCTTGCATAGTTAGTAATGAGTTACTAAAAGATGTTTCCAATTTTTTCACAAAATTAAACCATGTAAATTGATGTTATGCCCTCGCTTCGCGACTGGTAGCACGGTGTGAAGCACTGCCCATCATTTTCATGCAGTTGGATAATGGGGAACTATTCGTCATATTGTTGACCCGTGTATTGTTTAACGATTAACGTGCTTTACACACTGACAGCACGGCCAATATCTGAACCAAGAGAGATACTCTTCAGGCATCAGAATATTCTCCCCTCCGATGCCCATGTCTCTCATTTAGATGACATAAGGCATGCGTCCACAGCAGCGTGAATTCATACTTCTCGTTCATTTGAGGTTTCACAATTCAAGCCCTGTAAATAATTGTAGAAAGCTCATCTAGTTTCAATTTCGCTTTGTTGCTACAGATGACATTTGTGCTTTTTTATGCTCAAACATTGTCTTACACGATTGAAGGCAGAGAGTTAACGCCATCAAAAATTGGCCTCCGATCAGCATTCGCATTGAACGATTGCAATGCTGCTCTGCATCCGAAAGAGAATGTCAGAAAAGGGTAATGTCAGAAAAATAGCCACGAGGTTGATAAGACTACTCGATGGCATTTAAATTGTATGATGGCAATTCTAACAGCTAAACGGAACTGGAAAATTGACCAATCATAGCTAACAACAAATGATCGACAGGAATCGGATAAATTTCAAAAATTTACAAATGGGAAATAAATAGCAAATCTTCTCCGCAAACGGGAAACAAGAGCTATGATGACAGGATCTCTTTTCTTCTATTTGTTGGAAGTGAGTGATGGTGAAATGATCGTGTTCACCCATATTTATACATTCGAGATACTTTGGTATTTTTATTATTAAACTATTGAATTCTTAAATTTCCAAATTTATGTTTTTGAATTTGTTTATAAAATACGGCACAAGTTGTTGGCTAAAGATCGCGCGACTTACAGTTGCTCGTGAAGACCTTTTAATGCGGCGCGCGAATATTTCATTTCTCTCCTACTGCGTTTTGAGAGCCGTGCATTTCTCTCTCGCGCTTGTATACTTTCGTGCCATAATCGTGATCTCTACCTTGACGTTCGCTATCAGGGTCCCGCAAACTCCGTTCCTGGTAAAAGCTTCCTCATCGATCGTACTGGTTGGTGATTTTGAGGTACTAGATGCAACTTTTTCGGTTGTCATTATTACCTTAACAGTAGCCACAAATATGGCAACCGTTTATTGTTTAGGCAATTGTGTTGGGGATCGCGTTTTGGAATTTTTTGCTATAGATGCACTTTGCTCGGCGGTTTCTGAGCAAGCTGTCCGTAATGTGCATGACTCGTACTAATCTGTCCTTGATATGTTCAAAAATTTCCCCATATAATGGAACTATAGTATTGTTTTTTATACTGCAGGGTCAAGTAAGAATAAAAGGGTCGGTCTACTCGCACTGTCATCGAAAGAACACCATTTGAAAAATTTGGATTCCACTATGTTGATCTTTATCAACACTGGATAAGTGATATGGTCGAATTGCGTAAAGGTGACTTCCGAAAATCTACACTCTTAGAGAAAAACGAAAATTACATTTGACGTATACAAGGTAGCGACATCTATTTCTGTCTGATAAAAAGATTTTACATCCCAAGTAGCAAATCGCAACTAGTTTTAATCGTCTAAGTCCGAACTATGTTGCAACGAGAAAACAATAAAGTTATTTTTGTTGCACTGGTTGAACATAGATTACATCAAGGTTATTTAATAACATCTTTTGTCACCAAACAGTCATTTATGTTGCCAGCTATAACATGTTCATTAATGTTCCGAACTGATTGCTGATGCTGCAGAGTTTGTTGAAATTTAGTTACGATTTTAATTTTGTGATATATATTTTGACAATTGCACATTTGTCCAACACCAAAATTCTCACTGAAAACGTTTCAGTTTACAAACTCATATTCGTGTTATACGTATGTATCCGTCACATACCATCATTTCGCCTTTCAGCACAAACTCACATGTATTAATAAAATGCTTTCGCAACATTGTATCAACAAATTCACAACTAATGCTTTGCAAAACGAAAAATAAGTTGTATTTTTGATTGCACTTGACATTATAGAGGCATTGAATTGTACGGTGGCGCCAACTATAATATGTTCGGTGTTTTGGAAAAATATAAACAAACAGCATGTATGTTATTGCTGAATTTAAACGAAACGATTAAATCCTTTCCACACAGATTATATAATTAATACATTAGAAAATAATTTTGGAACTAAGAACAAGATGGGTGGTATTAGTAGTATGGATTTGAAACAAATCATTTACTTAGAGTACCTTCCGAAAACAAAATAACGTGATCTTAGGAGTTATACTATTTAGCAAATTCCTTGTTTAATATGTGAAGCGTCTGAAAATACTACTCCATGATATGTCAATTTTGAAAATATTTTTTTTGTAATTGTTTTGCTGAATGACATTTTGTCTATGAATGCAAAAATTTCTTGATAACGCCACCCGGCAAGGGACCGTCAACAAACCATGTAGATCAAATTCCTGCATTTTTAGACCCACTCGACATTCGCAGACTTGAGTAGGCTTTTTCCAACAAACAGTATTTAAAAATGTTCCACTAAAACATTTTTTCCAATTCGTGAGGCGGTATAATGGGTATTTTGTTGCATTTAATTTACAATTGAGATTATTTACCAAATGAATTGGTGTAGTATCCTTATTTTTTTTATTGCAGCCTTCATGAAGAAAAATCTACGCTTGAACTACGTTCTCGAATTTTGATATTTTACATTAAACAATTACTTTTTAGACAAGGCTAATTTTTGGTTAAATGGGTATGAAAAACAAACAAAACGCTGTTGTCGGTATGATGAGTGGCCTGAAGATATCCTAGAAACTCCGTGGCACCCTATAAATTTTGTCTTTTTCTTCAAAAACTATGTAGAGAGAGCTGCTTTTTTTTCAAATATTGCCGTACAACGTGTTGTGACCACCGAGAGAATTTGAGGGGACCGAGAAAAAATAAAATCACTTCGAATACTTTCCAATAACAACTTTAATTTTCGTGTTCGTTTTGTTTGTAAGGGTAAGAAGAGATACAACTAATAAAGCGCGGGAAGCACAAGGTACTTCTATATGAAGGTATACACAGTATCAATAAGGTGTAATATACAAGGGGTGGCATATAGTAGGGTGAATAAATAACACAACGATTTATTGAAACCAAGTTCGAAGATGAATCATATTGAAAAAGAGCAATGTCGATTGATCACATGTCAACTCAGTCGTCAAATAATCCAAAATAAAAATAAAACGTTGAAAGCACCCTTTATCGATAAATGTATTGCTAAGGAAAAAAATATTGCCAATTTCAGTTCCTATAATCATTGAGTCGTTATTCCAATCCATCCATTCGCAAGTATAAATACATTTGATTTGCCGTTGGTTTAAAATAGCTCCTATTATAGTGGAAATAGTTTATTTTTATTGTCTTGTAATAATATTTCCCTGTGCTTCGCATAGGAGTATAACCCAATAGTTCAACTATTGATATTAATGCTACTACTGCGGCAACAGAAAGATTTCGTTGAAATCATACATGTCACATGTTTACATTTTTCCGATACACCGAACATGTTATAGTTGGCGCCACCGTACAGTTCGACGCCTGTATAATATGAAGTATAGCGCATGAAGTGTCATCAGTGAATTTTCGCAACGTAATGCAAACGAAAATACAACTTAATTATTATTTGGCTGAACTTAAGTTATGAATTGGTCAATTCAGTGTTGCGAATGCCTTTCATAAATACGTGTGAGTTTGAGATTCAAGGTATAACGATGACATGTGCCTGATACGTGCATATGACATGAATACGACTAGATCGTTTTCAGCAAAAATAGTGTAGTACAGGGTCATATTAAGGAAAGGTATATTTGCATGTAAACTGAAAATTGTTCGATGAAGACAAAACGTATGCTGGAATAATAGTTGTTTACAAATAAAAATATTTGCTCATTGATATAAATTTGTTCGAAAAGCGCATTGTTTCGTATTCACCAAAATCACATCCTAAATTTGGCCCTGTATGGCTTGAAAACCATATTGCTTATGATTCATTTTCTATTGCATTGGAAATAAAACCTCAACCGGCTCGCGAACATTTATAAAAGTCTACCGTTAAAGACAGTTATGTTCCTGATTTATGGTTATTTTGTGTTTTATTGAATAACATTGGATTTATAATATGATTCGGTTTTCCCCTTGAAAAATTGTTTTTAAATACTATTTATAATATGGTTTCACCAAGAGCGCGTGAAATAATAAGAAGTGGAATAAAATATCACTCGATAGACTCTGATGCGCAGTAAAATTTGATGCTTCTTTGGCAATTTTTGATATGCTTTCTTCATTCGCTAACTGTTCATATTTAAATAATCAACATGTATTTTGACTTGTTCTTCATTTTCATTTCCACTGGTAACATAATCTTAACTAGTTGCATGAAAATATGTTACTTTTCAGTTGCGATTGACAGACCAGGTGAACGACAAAAAGGTATCATTAAGTAATCTTGTTGCGATCTACATTCAACATATTGACAACAATATGATTTCATTTTGCTATTCTCAAATCGTTATTGCAGCGAAACGGGAACTAGTTTTTACAGTTCTGCTCAATCATAATTATGTTGAAAATCGGCCTAAAACTGCGCTTTTTGGGTCGCGCAGGAAGTTAGATGTCAGTTGCAACAGCACCTATTTTTTGTTACCAGCAGGTTATGAAATAGTTACTGAAACAAAAATTGCTACTTGGGATGTTATTATATGTAAAAATAAATATTGTGACTCTTTTGATTTAAAACTCGGACAGAATGACCTAGGAAAAGCCGAGCAACTCACATTTTTACATATAATCAAATGTAAATTTATCTGCATTAGGACGCACACCACGAATGCTTGGTCTTCCGTGATAGATCACTGAGGTAAAAATAAATGAAACGGGCTCCTTTGTTATTCAAACAATGGACACAAGATAAAAATTTGTGACTGGTTTTGTATGATAGTTCAAAGCTAAAAGAACTATCATTCTTTAATTTGCTGTGTACAAAAATTAACATTGTCAGCGCACACATTTTTCAATATTCTTCCATTGCTCCAGGCATCGAAAAAATCTTCAAAACTAGTACTAGTCTGCAATATTTTCGATTCGTGTGTTTAGTTGTTTTAAAGCTATTAATTTGAGTATGAGCATGTTGACTGTACAATTCGTAGTTGCCACTCCGTAATTGACCAGAACATGCGAAATCGCACAGAGAATCAACGAACGGGGGTATCTATCCATTCTCAATGTGCACGTTTCGAGACTTCTATACTTTGAACAGCCAATAACGGCACCGGACACGTCCTTACAAGCATCGGGGAAGGAAAGGAATGTTAGTGTAACAAACGTTGTTATGGAGACCGTGTATACTAGGGTGGGACAAAAATTAGATTCCAGCTTTTTAGGTACCATTTGGGTCCTAGTACAACTGTGTAAATTCTTAGCTCGATCGGGGAAAATATATTTTTGCGCCCACTGTTTAAAGTTTACATGGGATTTTTTATGAGAAAATTAACTTTTACAAAATAATTCCTCCAGGAGTCGTCTGTTACTTCCTAAAAATAAAGGAAATTTAACGAAGAAACAAAGTCTCGAAAACTACAAAGTGATCTGACGCTTGGGAAAAAAGTTATTGAGCAGAGACCGATTGATGCTCTGACGATTGGTTGGCTGTCCAGTTGTGCGCAATTTTGTTTTGATCCTCTCTTAATGTGTCTAAATCGTTTATCTACACTATTTGGCCACTTTGCAAGGTTTTGAGGGATAAATTGAGGCTTCTTCTGTACATAATAAGAGAAAGTTAAAAAATTTTATATATAATTAGACCGTCAGAAACAGTGATGCTATGAAAAGTGAAATCAATCTTCAGGGCATCAATCGGTGTTTGCTTAAAAACTTTTCCACGAGTATCAGATCATTTTGCAGTTTTCTAGACTTTGTTTCCTTGAAAAATTTCCTATAAAAATCAGACATCTATTTATTTTTAGGAGGTAACGGACGACTCTTGGAAGAATTAATTTGAAAAAGACGATTTCCCCATGTGAAATCCCATGTAAACTTTAAACCGCGGGCGCAAAAATATAGTTTCTCCGATCGAGCAGAAAATTTGCAGAGTTGTTCTGGGAGCTAAATGGAACTCAAAAAGTTACTCGGAGCCAAATATTATTTTTTTCATTTAACCATGTCCCACTCTAGCGGATACCATTTGTATCTCCATGTTTGTCACGGGTAGGAGTTTTTGTTAGTAGGATGGGGTAAATAGTTACATAATACATAACTCTCAGAAGTATTATCATGCGTTCATTGTTCTGGACAGCCGGCTGCCGAGAATTTATGATAGATTTATCGTTTGTTGAATTAATTAGGAAACTATAACTTTTGATTAAGGCAAGATTTGCTCACAAAAACAAGTAAGGCTAATAAATGTGACTATTGCCTTTCATTTGAGTAGTAACAGTTACAAGAATCAGCTCTAGAACTGAAGTTATTGCAATTATTCTGATTGGATTCCAATGAAGCAGTGCTGCCAGGGACAGTTTACTTTGACGACGTAAAATGATTTTTTCATCTATCTTCGTTATTGTTCAATATTATTGAAAACTGATAAAACTTATCGATTTAAAGTGTCTTTGGTTACGTTTTCCACGTAAGTAGACTATTGCAAATATTCTAGCAGAATTGTATTGAGCATTGGAGAATAAAAATTGAGCAGCTTCTAGCACTACGAGGGAAGCATCTATCTTCATGAAATATGGCTTTTCGTGTTTCTTGACCCCACAGTTTTCAAGGAAAAATAGTTTTGAATTTCTGCGTGCACTAGAATCGAATCAGGGGTAGATCGATAGGGTGGTTCCTGGGGTTCGGGCAAAAATTTCCAACTAATTGAGAAATTTTAAATTTGTTTCTATTTTAAATTAGTTTGAAACACAAAATCACTTCAAACCGCAATTTTCACTGGTTTCAATTAATAAGGTTGTTACGTACTAACTATTGTACAGTGTTCATTTCAAAATCGAAATTCCTGGATACGCCCCTGAACCGAATTCACTTACTTAACACATCAAAGGTTTGTGGCACTATGTCCTTACACACAAAGATTGTATACCGCTTGTAGTTAATATTGGCTACAATTTTATATTAAACTATCAAAGGGTAGGTTTAAAGTGTGCGCAAAATCTATAAAAATGGTACAGATTGTTTTGTAAAACAACAGATGGAATAGATTCAACTCTCCTAAATAGTCACAAATGTGACAAAACTGATATGATCCTAAAACTAACGTGAACAATAAAAAAATTAATTATACAAACTAACGATAGCTCGAAACGATTGAACGGCACGATACAACGTTTTCGACCCACAGTTGGCGACGCTGTCACCGACCGGCGGCACGTAGAACTGTTCTATTTAACATTGGAACATGCAATGCTACGGCATAATTCTACTGGTAGTGCGCCTACTGCGCTCTGCTTGAGTTTTCAGTAAGAGATTGTTCCCCGTCCGGTCCAGCCAGCCAGCCAGCATGGAAACGTCGCTCGTTGCTATAAACATCTAATTACAACTGGTAAAGTGAGACGCGTGCCAAACCAGTTTCTCGGTGCCTCCGTAAGTTGATTTCATGTTTTGAATGGTGCCGCTGAAAAGCATCGGGAATGGAGTAGTTCTAGTGATTTAGTTTCATGTCAGTGGCGATACTGCATTTACATAAGTTCTAGTTCGACGAGGTGTTATCCGAAAGGAAAACAAGTGTACTTCAAAATACAAGTAATTTTTATCATTGATAGTGGATAGTACAGTGTTTACAGTAAGAACACAATTGCTCGAAATCGGAATGGTCACAGTTCTCAGGTAAATTAATGATTTCACGTTAGATTGTTTTACAGCTCCACAACGAAAAGATGTGAGATAATCGATTCCAATTTAGCAGTACAAGGGACGTGTTGGACTTGTGGTTGTCCTGCAGAACACAATTACATATTTGGAAAATTCACTCCCTATTGGTTGGATGGGAAACCGTCTGGAACAGTTTCCCCTCTCAGTATGTACAGAAAATGGATAGGCAAATTCGAATTACCCAACCCTGTGGTATCCGACAGATGAGTTTCCGCACTGTCGGTTGTGTGCTATTCTGGTTTAAGGGGGTGGTTTACGCCAGGTGGTAAAAAATTAGTTTATTTTGAAATGAGTGAAAAATAAACGAATGGGCGATTTAGAGGTATTCTCACCACAACGTTGGCCTATGCTTTTACACAATTTTCTCAATGCATCTTTGAAAATACTTTGAATTGGTTTCTGAACTTTTCTTGATATATTTTCCAATAATTATTCCATTTGGCAAAAAAATCTTAACTGAAACTAACAGATTTTGAAATATTCAAATAAAACTTTAGAACTTGATGCCACACGACCGACGATCCAACAAACTCTTTCCGGGAAGCTACACGGCTACCCGCTTTTGGGTCGATCGCCCGCTACAACTCCTTGTTATTTCATCCAGACAGAGGGATGCAATTGGTCCATAAATTACAACAACCAGACTGCGCGGAAACCTGACCCCACCGCGACGACGACGGTGGCGACATTTCCCCCATTTTCACTCTTAATTATACGAATGTATTACGTGAAAATGGACACTTGCCATGCTGAAACTTGTTGTCGGAATATGCACATGGGGGACCATCCCTCGTAATTGTGTGTACGTACCTACAATGTACATTGAGAAAAATCATTCACGAAGTACTTCAGCGAGAGCGAACAAACGAATGCATTTATTTCACGTGCAGTTTTTCGCTCAGTAAACCTAACATCGGAGGGGTTTGGTTTATGTTTTATAGCAAATATCCCTTTTAACTCAAAATGGGAATTCACGGTGCAAAAAATGCAATTGAGGATTTCGAGATTAGAATAAAAGCGCTGGCACATCATGACACGGTCTGGTGACGATGGAGGTTGAACTTTTTGATAGCTTTATATGGGGCTTAATCCGCTTGCAGTTTAATGGATAGATGCACTTACGACTAGAAGGGGGATGGACCCTTCGCAGTATTTCCGTTGTATTGTTATCATCATTGGTGTTTTCAGTAGCTGCTTCTACCACTGTCTATGTAGGATCCAGGATCCGTGTAGGATGATTCACCCTCTTTGGGATGACAAAAAATATTACGTACTTAGAAGTTTTGTGTAATCAGAATGTTTAAAGTTTTTCTGACATTTGCATATTTTTATACAAGGGTAGTGAAAACTCATAATATTGAGCGGGGAATCGTAGGAAGTTGCTAGCTGAGTTGCGTTTTCTAGGCATATCTACCATGATCGCAGGTAGAATCCCAATGCTTCAACAGGTCGAGAAAGTTCAAAAAATCAATTACGAGAAAAATGTATGTCGGCGACTCTTAACAATTTATTATCTTATTCGGGTTGAACAAATTGATGACAAAATGTTAGAAAAAATACTATTTTCAACCACCAACGACAACGGTCACGATACTACGCGTGCTTTCTGCTTCTGCCCGAGCCAGCGCAAAGTGAACGACAAAACCGGTTATTTTTATTTTGTGTTTTTTTGCTTCAAGAACAAAAGAAACTGTTACTCTAATGCTTGTCATGGTGATTGTGGTATCGAGATTAGGGTGTCCCAAAATAACATCATGTTAAAAAAGTCATCGGGCTCACTTCTTAAATGAAAGGTTAGGGTATTGGGACCACTTTCTTCTTCGGAGTGAGTTTGCTAAAATGCTTCCTACTGGTGGCGACTTTTGATTTTTTGAAAAATGGGCCGATTTTGGATAAACTTTCAAATTTATGCCTGTTGAAGTGGTCCTGAACTGTCTTAGATTTTTTTTCAGCATTTTTAATTTTTCTGGAGATCCAAACGGAGAAGTTTGGTTAGTTAGTTTGTACAAATTTGGAATTATAAGAGCGGCAGGGCCATTATAACTTAGTAAAATCGGTATTGTCGTATAAGACCGAGAATTTTAAATACTGTTGAGAGATTATTTTCAGCATATTGCGAAAAAATACTTAAAATAATAAAAAAACATGTCTTGATGAAAGTTATGTATTTTGACGATTAGAAGAACTTCGTCGAAGAATTTCAAAATATAGTATCCATATTTGAAAAGATATTAAAAGTATTTTTAGGGGACATCCAAATAGAATGAGCTTTACATTCTAAAGTTTTTCAAGTAGAGATTTAGTGTATTCAGCAAAAATATTCGAGAAAACCATATTCACAGTTTTGCTGATATGACGTCTATCAATACATCTGTTTCTCTTACTAAAATCAGACGTTATCGAGCTCTATTTTACCAATTGCACAATTTTCAAGTAGACACGTATTACAGTAGTATATAGAAATAACAGCTCATATTAAAAAGAAGGAAAATATTCACAGAACATTGGATAGCTAATATTGTAAATACAAAAATAAATAACCAGTATTCAATTTATGACCACAATCAGATTCGCTATTATTTAGTACATATCTATGGATTTCGCTATTACGGTTATTCAGTTAAAAAGAATAGCATTCGGTCTAATCACTCAATTGGCTAAATGGCGTTCCGCCAATCAGCATTCGGCCAGTCAGTATTCAGCTAAAAGGCATCCGTTCATCTTATTTGTTACATATGAAAAGATAGGAAATAACCGAACCCTTTTGATACATTCCAAATAAAAGAGGTTGCTCTTTTGATATGTTCGAAATAAAGAATGGCTGAAACCTCGCACCGCCATTAACTTTTACAATATGTAAAAATTAAATAATTAGACTCAAATCTGTCTATCGAGTTTTGCAGACTAAGTGTTAGTATCCTTTTCCCTAGCGGTAAAGCCTTAGTTACATTGTTTGCCGCACGTTCACGTCCATGTCGTCATCTATTTCTTATTCTTACGGTTTGCTATTGTGAATCTGTCTTCATCGGCAATCTTTCCTTTATTGGTGATGCTGGTTGTTGGTTCGGAGGTACTAGGCGCAATCATTGCTACTTCACTGCTGGTAATGGCAGTAGGTTTCGTATTTGTTACTGCCCGATTCACAGTCTTTGGCTTAGCAAACGTTTGTGGTTTAGTCTCGGTCGTAGTAAATGAAATTTCCTTAGCAGGCCCTGCGCAAGCTTTCGGAGAGTTGATCACATAATTGAAAGGTAATGATTTGGTAGTGGTGCATTACATTCTCTTCCGCATCTTCCTCGCAAGGTTGTCCATGGTGCGCTGTCTGATTACAATACTTGCACGTAGGAGTTTGCCCCTCATGGGTGCATAGCGTAGTTTGTTTAACAGTTGTTCCGTGCGTTTTGAGTTTTATAGTCAATTAGAAGGGAATAGGACTTTCGGCCCGCATTCTTACTACGGGAACACGGTTGGGAATACCCGGGAAGAAGTTTCTCCATTTATCAGGTGTAACAAATTCTACTACGAGAATCTTAATTCTAACGTTGTTAGTTTTAACCACGTGTTTCACGTTGTTCTGCAAAACAAAAAGTTCAACTTTGGCTAACGTGTTGAGTGATATCAATACGATGATGTTGAAGGCGACTTTCTTATGCCTAAGCTACATTTTTTTATTTAAAGTAAACTACCGCGGCGTTGGGTCGGAGCGATACAATGTTTCCTTTGTTCTCGAGACAATACACAGTAGATCAAGAGGCTACTACTTATCGTTCAATTGATTAGATTGAACATTTAACTAAGATATGGTAAGGTATGATGGGATAGGTTTTGTCGAATGCCATGCAAAAAGTCTCTCCAAGGATGGTCATAAATGTTAACGTCATTACATTCGACGACGTCTTGCATGTGGCTCTGCGTTGCGAATGATTCTGTTTGGGTAATGGTTTTTGAACATAATCAGTACCGCGTGACGCAGGTGGTGAAACTGTAATTTCGTCACTTTTGCTGTACAGCTTCATATTTTTTCTTAAATAATTCTTACACTTCGCGAATAGACACATCGAAAAACCAACAGTAACTCAGATTTCGGATTAATGAACATTTGTATTCACCTTTAACACAGTAGAAATGTTTGGCTTTTGCAGTGGACAAAGCGACGCATGGGTAGATTTGATTACTTGGTAGCGATTTTTAACTATACTAAACAAGATGAGAAGGCAGCCGACGCTATGTAGCCTTATCAAGTCTCAACAGTTTTGAGAAATTTTTCAACGTCAATATTTGCTTAGTCCAAAAATTAACAATGTTACGATATGTAGCGAAAATTCAATTAAATAGTGAAATAATATTAACCGATCTGCTTTTTGTCATTGTTTCAGGGTTCGAGAAACATTTCAGAACGAGCAAAATCTGTCTATGAAGTCTGTCTGTGAAAAGACATTCACAGTAGAAATGATGACTTAAAGTATTTGTTAAATAAGTAGTTGTGATTGCAGTTTTTTAAACTTTCTCACTTATTTGTTATTACTATCGAACACATGTTGGTACTTTCACAAAACGTCTTTAATGTAGTTTTGTTTTCGAATTTAAGTTATCATGAAATTTACTAAAGCGTCAACGTCGCGTGATGCCACAGAACTGTTAATAGTAACAGAACGCCAGATCAGACCAAACAGCTTTGAATTCTTTTACCACATCCACGAATGCCAGATCAGAAAAGACATTCCTTTGAATTCTTTGGATTATTAAATATCCATTGTTGTAATTTTTGTTGTAAATAAATAAAAGAAATGACGATTGTTTGGAGATTCTTGCATTCCAACAGATTGATTTTGTTGATTAAGTGGATAGAACGGACACTACGCTGCAATACCAAATTTGACCCAAGAAAAAGTCATGTGCATTACGGTATCCGCTCTGCTAGGCGTGACCGATAAGATCATTTTTGGTGTCCAGTCGTAGACCGCCGACGATATGAACCTACGAGATCCACAGATCTACTCAAGAAACTGTTGGTCATGAAGAAGTTACAGTGCCGACAGTATGAATCGAGCCGAGTGCCTCCCAAGAACAGTGTTTTACCGATAGATGCAACTAGAATCAAGTTAATCGATATAATAAACCCCGAACTATTTACCGTCATTCAACTTAAACACTAAATACGTGTCAATTCCTTGAACACGCATTCGTGGCATGGAATTCAAAGCTTGATTATAATACTGGTACAAATGTGGTACACGTATTATAATTGAGCGTGGTTTGCTGACGGGAAATGACCCCGGACTATACCGTCATGTCATTCTAAAATGGGTCATTGAAAAATCGCTAGAGCTAACATCTACTATATCCCGAGATTGAGTTGTTCGCATAGGGTGATTGGACCATATGCAAAAAACTTTTTTTTTCATAATACCACTGTCGACCATCACACACACACATCCCTAGTAACAATTGAGGTTTTATGGTAGTTTTATAGCCTCTTATAAAATTTAGATTGCACCAGTAGCGTGCTATATAACGACAATTTTTACTTGGGGTGTTTTGGAGATTCGTATCTTTATTTTGTTGGTTTCACTAAAAACTTTTGCAAAATCTCTGCTATATTTCTCCTAAGTGGAGAACAAATTTGATAAAAACTATTTTTCTTCAACAAGAAGAAAATTGTTTAAAACCATCTTTGCGCGCGAAGGCCACAAAACCTATAACAAAATTAGTTATGGAATTTACGTTTCGACTTCGTCTCATCAGAATCCGACACTATCTTAGTGACAGGACCAACCTTTTTTTCTTCTGGGACATCACGCTTGACAAGGGCTGCTCAGCAACACAAATTGCATCTTCGTTTTCAGAGCTAGCGTCAATCAGGCGCTAGCTTAGTCCTGGCACTGACTTAGTGTCGCATTCGGATGAGACGAGGTCGAGACGCAAATTCAACAACTAGTTTACTTTAAAAAATCGTTTAGTTTTCAGTGATTATTTCAGTTAATCAGAATTAGTTCTATACGCTTTCAATTTTTAAGCCCCTCGAAATATAATCCTGGTTACGGATCTGGTTTGAACAAGTATTTTTAGTAGAACTCTACGCACAACTACTGGTAAATGCAATTTGGTGAGCTCTTCAGTGTTTTGAGATTGTTGCTGACTTGTGAATCATGAAAAAAAACCAAGAAACATTTGCAAATAATTGTGGTTAATTTTGTATACATTAGGGATGGTCGGGTTTCAATTCTTTTGAACCCGGACCCGACCCGAGCCCGAAAGCTTGAAAATTGAAAAACCCGAACCCGACCCAAGCCCGAAATAATAAAATTTTAAAAACCCAAGCCCAAACATTCTAAAATTGCAAAACCCGAAAATAAAAATTTTGTAAAACCCGAGCCCGACCCGAACCCGATATTTTCAAAATTTAAAAATCCGAACCCGGCCCGAACTAGAAAATTTATAATTCGAGAAATCCGATCTGAACCGGACTTATTAATACGAAGAATCAACCAAAGATCCCGAAGATTTTTAAATTCAGGCATCCGAGCTGGATCCAAGGATCATCCAAAAGAATCATCCAAAATTGTTATAGAATCACTCGAACCTGAAGTAGCACCAGATGCGTCCAGTTATATCTATCTATGGCAAAACGAATTACTGTCGAGAGAAATTGGCATTTATATTTACTATTACTAAACGTCGCATTTGTAATGTTCTGAGAAACTTATAAATCGTCGATATCTTAATCGGAAAGTAGGATAAATCGGCTAACGGCTAACAAGAGGCATAATGATGACAGATTCAAACAACTTTGCACGTCGCACTTAACCAAAATTTCTAATCGAAAACTGTCAATTGGCAAGTCGTATTCGACAGTTTACAGGACGTCACCCGCGTTACTGGTCGGTACGGTCAAACTTATCTTGTGTCAAAGGGTGTCAATCAAAATTCTCTGTCGCGTTCTTGATGTTGAATGCTCTCTCATAAGTACTCGTTTAAAAAAGAAAATAATTCGGACAGTTTGTGAATCTTAAGAAAATAAATTTTATACATGAATAAAAAATACAATAGTTGAGCATCAGAAAATATAACCAATTCTAGTGATTTAAAGGTGGGGAAATTTAGTACGGTTATATGTGTCATCCATTCGTATCACGAAGTAAATAAAGTAAATAAAGTTAATACTACAAAAAGAGACTGGGTGTTATGTGTAGACGCAAACAGTGTCAAGAAATGGTTGGCTGTTCGAAAACCCGACCCGAACCCGAAAGTTGAAAATTTCAAAAACCCGGATCCAACCCGAACCCGAGAAATTGAAATTTGAACACCCGGAACCCGACTCGAACCCGAGAAGTTCAAATTTACAAAACCCGAAACCCGTTGGGTTCGGGTCGGGTCCGGGTCCAAAAACCCGAACCCGACCATCTATAGTTTACATCATACAATAAAAAGTGATGAATAGCAGTCAAGCGGAAAATTCTTGGGCAAGCTTGGTGGTCTTAAATTTAAGGCACATTTTTGCCTTGGAATGAATTCATCTGTTCAGTAAAGCGGAAAAACCGCTTAAAACGCAGTTGATGTCAAAAAGAAGGACGCAGATTGAAACACTTTTTCGCGACCTTCGTTTTGCTATGACAATCTGAATATTCAACCTCGTTCTTATTTATACTCAATCATTTTCGGTTGCCATTTTAATTTTCATTAAATGAAATTGAAGCAATATGCATAATGAAATACAATTAGAACGTAGTAACCACCTCTATGCACATTAGACCTCTCCACATTTTGAAAAAGTTTTGAAGTATACATGGGTCAGCTCAAATTTTTGTTCTAGGTGTGAATTTAAGAACTTTCGCCAAAAGTGGCCTCATTTGGATATGATTTAGAGGTGTCTCCAATCAAAAATCGTGTTTTTGCTATGTTTCCATAGTAACATCACTTACACTCTGATTTAATTTCGCACATCTTCCAATACCATCGTTAGCTTGTAAATCTACGGGATTGAACAGCGTCAAATAAATAACACTACTGACCTATTTTCACAAAGTGCTGGTGGTATGGAAAGTAGCACATTGGGCCTTTTTGCCTGGTTCTGCTAAATGAAAAATACATTTTCAACTCTGATTTAGTTTCGTATGGGAAAATCTGTGGACACGAGTCAAAACGTAACATTAAGCAGTGACCGACGAGAAAAGTTAGACTAAAGGAACCGAATGCTTGCAGCAGCTACATGTCACAATAGGGTACGATATAGGGAACTTGCAGAAACCGATAAAATACCAATGCAGACCTTATCACATCGTTGAATGTAGTAGTTCTACGAAGTTATTAGTTTTAAATACAAATACAAAAGGAAATTACTGTTGGTCGACATATGATCGAACTTTGACAAGGCAGTATTGTTAGAGTCAGTAGCATCATTGTAAATAGTACAATCGTTATTTTTTTGTATTGTAGAAGTATGTGAAAAAAGCTTCGACGTCACTTCAGAATATTTGTTATATTCTTTTCAAATCTTCTTGCATTTTCTTTTTTT
This sequence comes from Topomyia yanbarensis, assembly GCF_030247195.1. Classification (NCBI taxonomy): domain Eukaryota; kingdom Metazoa; phylum Arthropoda; class Insecta; order Diptera; family Culicidae; genus Topomyia; species Topomyia yanbarensis. The sequence continues at coordinate 31,187,077 of NC_080671.1, read as the reverse complement.
TTCAGGAAATTTTAAAACATTCTAACACTAATTCAATTCAAATAAACGATAACAAAATCGGAAAAACAAGTTGGACAAGATAGGGTAATCATTGAATTGGGAACACCGTACACTAGATCTAGTTTTGGCAGTTCTAAATTATACTACTGCTCGTCATTTTGAAACAGGTTTTTTAGAGTTGGAGAACTATTTTGGAGAGGCGAATAACTCTCATACTCTCTTTCAACCATAACTGTAGGATTAAAGTACTTTTGGTGTTACATTCATGATGTATACAAGTGCTACTTTGATAAGTTTGTTTGAACGTTTCAATTTCATGTCATCAGTATTTAGCAGCCGACTTAAGACTTCATAGCCATGTTGGTCATAAACAAGTTTTTAAACAGCTATAACTCTTCACCTAGACAAACTTTGCTCACTAAATCTAGTTAGGTTAATACCTGCGAATATTGCCTCTTATTTGAGCACTTACAGTCATTAGTATTATCCGTACAATTGAAGTAATTGCAATATGACTTGTAGGAAGCAGTGCTGCCAAGAAAAGTTTCAACAAAGGGCAAAAAAAGAAACTTCGATATAAATCTTTCGTCTACAAATATTTTTGAGAACTGAAACAATATCATATCAATTAATGTCGTCTTCGACTACATTTTCCATGCAATTGGACTATTGTAGAATGGCTAGGAGAATTGTATTACGCATCAAAAGATGCCAATTGGGCAGCTTGCAGCACAACAGTTTGATGAAAACAAGTTTTTTGTGTTTCTGGTGCTCAACAATCTCCAGGAAAACAGTTTTGATGCAGTCGATGTGTTTCACTTATGTTACCAAACTCGACCAACTTACCCTAGCCCTGGGGTTGGTTGGCCAAATTTTCCCTCGGCCGCTTTTATTTCTAAATAACTTTTTCCCTGATTTTTTTTATGAATGAAAAAATCACACATGTGCTTAAGCGTTGTATCTTCATGACAGTACCAGTGGTTGATCCAGGGGGAGGGTCTTGGGGGTACGGACTCTTCCTGAATTTTTTTAACTAGTTGAGAAATTTTGAAATAGTTTCTATTTTAAATTCGTTCTATACTCAAAATCATTCCAAACCGGATTCGACCACCAAAACTGTTATTTAAGGACATTATACATGCGAGCCACAACATAGCTTTTACACCGCACGCACCCCTCTTCCTTGCCTAACCATGTATCTGACATGAGCAAATATAAAAATGCGTTTTTCAATACACTAACCTTGCCGGTGTACCACGAAACTGCTACTTGAGGAAGCTAGAACATTTTCCTATACAATCAACCCGAGTTTTTGACGGAATTCCATCTATCGCTCTTATTTTGTGCGAAAATATTCCCCTCTTCACTTGGGGTCTTCTTTTCGAAACGCTTTTGGTTTTCTTCTTCTCATTTTCAGAACACTTTTTCAAATGCACTTTAATCATACACAACTGAAAAAACACCCGCGAAACTTTAATCGTTTAGTAACTAAACTTCAAATTTTCTGCCAATGTGCAGATGACTGAAGGAAAATGTCCGAAAACTCTTATTTGTGCTTTTTAATTTTCACTTCGAATTCCATTTTTTCTCAAAGTAAACAAGCGCGTCGGTGCCTAGCAACAAGCGTGTGTTGCTGGCTTACACATATCTTCACCTTAAATGAGGTTATTACGAATTACGTATTGTGCAATGAAAATTTTAAAATCGAAATTTCGGACCCCCTCCGAAATTTTTCTGGATCCGCCCCTCGACAGCACAAAACGTTTATCAAAAAGTCTAGCCGAATGAGTAGAAAAATTCTAAAAGCAAAACTCGGCCAACCAGCCCCTGTCTCCCCCTACTGTAAGTGTAAGAAATTAGTGCTGATAATTCCATGTTGTGGCATAATGTTGCCAGAGATTAAAAAAAATGTTATTAACATTTGAGCGTTGGAAATTTAATAGGGTGACGAGCCCATTTTTGCCATGTTTCTATTGTCACCATACCCATTTGAAGCCGTTGGTTAGAGCAGTGTCTGCCATCTTCGTTCAACGCATTGAGTCAAATGGTAGCGCAACAATAGGAGCACTCGATTCGAGTTTTTGTTGCGCTCAAACACGAAAACTTCACTGTTTTCAGCGCATTTGTGTTATTATATTGGTTCTTAACAACGAAGCAAAGCTGTTGATGTCAATTTTTAGGCATTTCATTGAATGTAGGCCGAGAAATTAATGAATTAGTGAGGTATCCTGCTTAGTATGGTGAAAATAGGCACTTCACCCTACATTAACAATTTCCATTTCTAAAAGTATTTCAAAAGATGATTTTGCGTTTCCCAACACTTTTGACACAGTTTATGATGGAAGGTCAATCAATAAAGGAATCACTTTATTTGGCTCACATTGGAGTATACCTGGGTCAAAATGGGTTATTTACACCAGTGAGGCTAAACTTGAATTCCTGAAGGCATGAAAGGTGCAAAGTATAGGATATTCGTTAAAATTCTTTGAGATGTGGAACATTACAAAAATTTTATTAAATAAGTGTTATATAGATGCATAAGGAATATTACACTGATCATTTATACTTCGAAGGAAAAGATAATCATAAAGCTTCAATAAGAAATTAAGATAGACTCATCGCCTTAATACAATTTAACCGATAAGCATATTAACAAGGTAACAATGTAGTTACCATAATAAATCACATCAGCATTCTAAGCACTCTCTCCTCGAACGAGATTATCCTCGTTAACTCAACCGCTCGGTGTATAGCTTTATGTTACCCACCAACAAAGTACGGTGCATCCGTAGGGAGCTGTAAAAAGAGCATAATCTTTCCCCAAACCGGTGACATTCATTCGCGCAAGCCTGCTTGCTTGTCGGCTGATGATGCACGTGTGCACTGAACAAAAAAAAAGCAACCATTCGCCTCGGCAGACTGACAGGCTGCTGCCGTGGGTTGCCATTCTCATTACACATGACACTAATGGCTATCTCGTTACCCCCTTTCTTACCTTTGCAGGCAGATCTTTGTAACTTCAACGCCGATGATCTGGTAGCTTCATCACATGCATCATAATCATCATCATCATCATCATTAGCATCGGGGATGCTGTTTGACTGCATGACGTTTACCCGCTAACGGCACACATCGTGAGGCGCATTGTATGTGTGTGTGTGTTCGGGTGGTTGTGATTGAAAGTGAAGAGATCGAGCGGTTCACGGGGGTGGTAGATGCCAACATCTCCGGGAACCGGCCTGAATCGATGCGCCCTTGAAGGGCCCAGCGCCAGCGCAGTAGGCTAGGCTAGTCGGAGACGAGATCGTCTGCTGGTGGTGAGTAACTTAACCTCCAAATTATAGCTCTTAAGTTTTTTTCATCCAATATGTCACATTCATCAATTTAATTTCATATGTCGTGGCTGGTTCACATATTCATTGAAGCGATGTACTGTTTCAATAGATTGAGGTAGGGTAAAGGGCCTATTTGGACTATATTCCATTTATCATCCAACGTATTTCATGTTGTTGGTTAGAGCAGCGTCGTTGTTTAACGCATTGGCTTACATGGATGGATTAAAATGTGGCTACACGATTCGGGTATTTGTTACACTCAAAATAGAGAATTGGTTCTTAGGAACTAGGCAAAGATATTGATGGCAATATGTAAGCATTCCATTAATTTAAGGCCGAATGAACAAAATAGTGCGGTGTCTACCCGCATAGGCCCAGAATAGGTTCATTACACTACTTACTTAAACTGCCACTCTTGGTTGAAGTACTGCCTAAGACAGCCAGCAGTAGTTATGTCTTCACCTTCCTGTGCTAAATGCTTAATCGTTACCTGAGGGAATAGGTAGGTGATTTAGGATTTCGCATCGTTGCATTTTAATGACAATGATGAGCCCAGCCTACTTGGTCTTGCCTTCTCTGATATAATGAGGTTTGAGTTGTCGTGGAAAATCAATATTATTTTAAAATTTTCCGCAGTTGATGCTATTGTTTGATGCCTGTTTGTACTTTCATGTGATGCTTGAACATCTAAATTAAAATGCACAATGAATAAAAGACTAAAGATTATCATTGGGCATGTTTCATTTATTAAACACTTACACTGCTAGATCGACATTGGTTGTTTCTAGAAATCGCGTTCAACACTCTGAAACTGGAATGATGTTAATAGAGAAGGTAAAGAATCTGAATATACATTGGGAGACAAAACGATCTGTTCAGTAAGCTTGTAATTTGTTTGAAATCAACTTTCTGAAATGCAGCTGAAATGAAACTCAGGATAGTCGTCTATCGAGAGTGTTGCTTGTATTTTTTCAACGATGTGCAAACATTTGTAGATTTTCACAAGTTACTGATTTGATTGAGCACGGTGGATGATTTTGTCTACTGGACTGATTTTATCATAATTTTACCGCGCATTGAGTGCACTATGATAAGAAACTCCAGTGGAAACGTCGTTGAGTATCAGCGGTTGCTCATTTGGGGAGTCATCCCGTTCAGAATGAAATAACAAAAATATTAAAGAATGTGTAATTTTGTAATGACGATATTTTCCGCTATAAGTTGTGTTATAACTCTGGTCTCGTTAATAGTTAAAAAGACAGAAAAATGACATCAGTATATATAAAACATGTAACAATTTGTCAGAATTATAACAAATATTGATAGGTTGACCCAAGTTTATCTTACAACAATTGTAGCCGAAATCAATTACAATCGATTGGTATATATATAAAAGTGTAGTCATCACTTTGAATTTGACCTTACTTGCCAACTAAATCAAATTTCCGTACTTCTACGTATTTTGTCTATTTTTTGAGAAAATATAAAAATGTGTTCTTTCAGAAATTGTAGCCACCATTAATTTCAATCGAATGGTGTATAAAAAGGTATAAATCATCCCTTAAAATTCGACGTTATTTACCCACTAAATGAAATTTCTGTGCTTATACGTAGTTTTGGCTATTTTTTTAGAAAATATGAAAATATGTTCTTTCAGAAATTGTAGCCAAAATCAATTACAATCGATTGGTGTATAAATTGCATAGGTGATAGCTTTGAATACTTGAAGTTATTTGTCAACTAAATGAAATTACTGTAGTTCTACGTACTTTTGTCTATTTTTGAGAAAATATAAAAATCGTTCTTCCAGAAATTGTAACCAAAATCAATTATAATCGATTGGTATATAAAAAGGTATAGGCCATCACTTTGAACTCGACGTTGTTTGCCAACTAAATGGAATTTCTTTACTTCTACGTACTTTTGGCTATTTTTTGAGAAAATATAAAAATGTGTTTTTTCAGAAATTGTAGCCGCCATCAATTACAATCGACTGGTGTATTAAAATGTATAGGTCATTGCTTCAAATTGAAAGTTATGTGACGAATATTTTAAAATTCTGAACTTCTTCGTATTTACTGAATCGTCCTAACACACTCTATTATTTAGTAACTTACATACAATAATGTGTTTCTCCACGTTCGTGCAATCATTTTGATATAATAATATCTATGTATAATATGTAGAACTATTGAGTAAACAGGTAATTTTCAAACCGTAAATCTAACAAGTCGCAAAGAATTTCAATCAACCGTATGCTACGTACATTGTAAAAATCCTATCTCCTAAAAACTCGAAAAAGTATAGTAATTTTTGAAAATCTACTATTTATTGCATATATTACAAGTCTAGAAGCTCTAAGGATTGCATTGGTGTAAGGAAAATTGAAATTGGTTGACAAACGGTCGAGATACGATTGTTTGAACAGAAAAAGTCATTTCGTCTGTACTGACTCTCAATTACTGTTTTTACAATTACTTCAGATATACAAATTTGATTTCCATCATTCTTTGTTCACTGTTTTTATAAAAGTGAAGTGGTGAAGAAAGAATTAAAATTGGTGAGCAAACAGCTAAGATATGGCAAGTCAAAGAAGCGTTCCCATTTTTTTCTCACTGACTTTGTTATACTCTTTTTTCTGTAACTTACGGTAGACAACTCTATTCTTCTATTTTTTAATTTGACGTATTCACAAAAGACATATCTTTCTATTGGTGAAGACAGATTTAAAATCGATTATGTAACGGCTGAGATATGACCGGTCAAAGTAAGCGTTCCCATTCCCCCCCCCCCCCCCCTTGGTAGTCCGCGTAACTTTTTACCCCCTTGGTATTCCGAGTGTTAATTATTGTATAATATCAATGATTTTAGCGTGTATGTCTAAAAATGGAATGTAAGCAAAAGATAGCATACATTAGGGCGCTTTTTGTCTGTATAATCAAAGTCATATGATTGCATACATGCTGGCTGCTTGTTATTGTGATGAGCGCTTTGAACCTGGCTGTTCTGAGTTTGATCGAAGACTGCATATCAAGAAGACTGGCAACTCTGTCCAGAATCTGGAGACAGTAACAGCAACGCCACTTGCGGGTAAAGGTGATACTTCCCATAGTGATGCACACACACATATACACTTACATAAAGCTTCCTACCTTCCTCCAATAGAGGCGCTGTAACCTCTGTCGCTTCTCGTTTGTATGGGGGAAGGAAAGAGATATCAGTCTTCTTTATATGTAGTCTTCGGTTTGATCCTACATTACCCAGCGATACTTTTTTGAGGGATGCATAATGATATGATGTTATATGCATCCGTCAATGACAAGACGAAATAGATACAGAAAGCGTTTCGAGACCGCACACATTGAACTTTGCCAAAACCTAAAGGCTATTTGTTTTCCTTTCATCATACGCTTTGTTTTCATTCCGTTGTATTCACAAATACAGCTGCCTCTATGGTGGTAGACTGAATAGCTTAATTGTATATCTTCAGATAGGACAAGGGAAGTTATTTTTAGATATTTGTGTTATGTTGGTGATTATGTTTTTGTCGATAGCATAAAAGCAGTGGATTCAGGGATTACAATACAATCTCTTTCCAGTCACCATTATTGCTTGTAACTTGTTGTTTAAATTGTTTTGGAATTCTCGTTACGGACATATGGATTAATGAGTCTTATACAAACGAATACCACAAAAAAACTACTAATTGTGGCTGCTATTGAAATAATGAAATATGTGCAACTGAAACCTTCGCTAGTTTGAAGAACCATTATATTTGCATCCCTCATCGACAGTTCAGGGAATCTTTGGGACACTTTTTCCGGATCTCATTTGTGGATATTTTTTGATTTTGATCCGTTTTTTTCATAAAAGTTCATACAAATACAATGAAAAAATGTGTCATGCAAATTTCAATAGAAATACGAAAAGTTTAAAGTACGTAAGTTACATGTCTGTTTCCAAAATTTTGAGGAATGGTAACTGATGGTTAGTTCCAAATTTTCAAAAAGATCCGAGCAATAGATTGAAAAATATAGCGCTTCGAATCGCGCTTTGTCTAACATGAGTAGTGGTAATCTGAAATTTTAAACACAATTATCTCGAAATTTCGTTTTTCCAAAAATGGCTTTTCCATTCCATGAAAAATCTTCCCGTGTACAGGAAAAAATAGTATTTTTTCAACTAATCGTTAAGGTACAAGAAATACTCCCATACTAGTGGATTTTTTGAGCTTTAGGATTTTAGGTGATCTGGTGGACTTCCCGTGTGATTACCATAAGTCTCGTAAATAAAAATAGGTTTCGGGAAAAACGTCCATTATCAATATATTTTTATAAACTAAGGCTTGTTGCTTTCACTGAAATTTACTATTTTACACTTTACTTTATTTTTTACAATACTGTATGTTTGATGTAAGAAAATTATTGCTTAATGCCTTTACATTAATCCAAACTTTCTTCAAAATTTTCTCGCAAAAAGGTATGTAACCCTTTAAACGATGTTTTGATTTCTTACAACCTTATTATAAATAATATCATATTATAAATCTAGTAACTTTTTCGCCATGACCAGTATATCATAAATCTTGCAAAAAATTTCAAATTTTCACGAGAATTTTGGGGTTCAAAAATTCAAATGCTATCGGTGCTTTAGGAGTGTAATATGAATATGAATTATATGAGAAATTTATTTTCTCGCTACTCTATCACTGTATTACTTGGTGATCTTTGTGTTCGTATACCTCACGACTGAACGCAATGCTTAATCCAAAGGGTAAAAACATAAACTCTAGACATATTTTCACTTTGAAATGGATTTACTTATACAAAATGTTCCCCAAATCGAATTTTTTGAATCACGTAGATGTGTTTTCATAGCCCGATATTCAAAATCGGTTTAGCTTTGCCCCTAAACACTAGTAAACCCGTACTCTTTATGTAATGGTCTCATGATAGTAATTGGTAAGTGAAGAATGAAAACAACAAAGAAAATAGTGTCTAATGGTCACGTTAGGCTTTTCATTCGAGGCTAAGTTCGATTATATCGGTTCAGCCATTGCTGAGATAATTGCATGACATTAGTGTACACACACAGGTAGAGGGAGGCAGCAGGGACAGGAAGCAAAGGAATCCAGAGTCGAAATCTTTGGAACCATTTCCAAACTATTCATATAATACACACCATATTGGAAATACTACTGATATATTTCACCATTATAATTCAACTATTATACTACCATACTTATTTAGTTACCATTTCCAATATCATCCACGTATCCTATATTGGAGATTTGTATACTACATCGTACTTTTGCGTTGGTCTTTGTTATACGTATATCTGTTTACGCTGCTCCAAAAATCTGTAGCTTAATATGATCAAAAATCCTCGTCAGGGCCGTCTTAAGACCACTCGGGGCCCCTGGGCACAACTGAGCTGAAGGGCCCCTATAATTGAACAGGTATAAACTATTTGTAGAGTAGGATGATCAAAAAATGATCCCCAGCATCAGGGAACTATCTATACCACCTTGAGATTTATTTTTCAAATTTAAGCCAAATCATTCAACCATGTGTAAATACTGCAGAAATCAAATTTGATGATTTTGATATATCTTAAAAAATATTAGCATTTCTAACCAATCTGACCAAAAGTGGTAAAGAGTCTAACACACTAACTATATGCGGTTGTGGTAGTTCGAGGCGAGCAACGTTCAGTGTCATGGACTTACCAGCTGCGCTATTCCCCCATATGATATACTCTGATCTTAATATTTGTAAGAAGCTGTTTGAGGCTGAAGAGTGCCTCCGTCAATAATGAGGAATGATGGAGTAAGGCGGGTTAAACATCATCACTACAATGTCAACGATTCATTCAATAATTGTTCTTTCACTATTACTAACTAGGAAAAATATTTAGCAATATGCCAAAAAATTCAACTTGTTAATAGATGACGACTACATGATTTACAAAAGTTACATTGATTCGTAAAGTGTTGTTCTCAATTTTTTACTGTTGCTGATATGATGCAGCTGGAAAAAATCAATTGCCAGCTTTACAAAAAAGCCCAATTTTTTCAATCATAATTCAACTACATTTACAGATGACAATATTCAATATTTCAGCCATTGAAATCAATTGATATTACGTTGAATCTAAGTGCGTGATTCGTTTTAGTTATTCGCATTTTTCGCTGAAAGAATAGAACGATTCTTTGACATAGTATCTCTTCATGCACAAATTGTTGATGAGGTAGATTTTTGTTATACATTCCGACAGATTTTTTTCTTGCTTTCTTTTAAAGTTAACGGTTCGGAGAGGCGAAGATAGCAAACAAGTATTGGTAGTTAAGTGGCAAGTCTAAGGTTTTGATGGTAGAGTCGCCTCTCTGGTGTCGGTAATAAGCACTCAGGCCAGAAAAAGACAGAGAGAAATAAAATTAAATAATAACAATAATAACCTTTAGAAAGTACAAATTTTCAATACCTTCATTGCAACGTAAACAAACGAACATAGCGAAACATCGAAATTACTCGAACCTATCAATATGAGCAACACAATTCATTTCAAAAATCATCTGCAACCATCTTCCAACGAAGCTCATCAAAGACGAAAAGCAAATGCTATATCACTTTGACTGCAATATTATACAACATGTAAACCCAAACATAAATGCATAAAAATTTAAGTTAAAAAAAATTCATTTCGATACCAGTCATGTAAAACAATCGAAATAGGAAACACATTGAATGCAGGTTGCCGTGAGGCTCCAATCCTTGACTACTGATTCCTGATTCTAACGGCCTAAAATATTTTTGATAAGACGGAGTGTCGTACAAAAATGCCTAATCTGGCCGCGTATCGTGAAATCTCAAGAAGTCCAGCAGTCATTTTTAGAGGTTTTCATGAAGATTTGTCGGTTCACAATTCCTGATGTGATGAAGAAATTAAAATTGGCCACATGCGCGGATCACTTGCAAAACAAGGATTGTGTACCGAATCTTCTTCTTCCACTTTCTGTACAACTTCAATTTGCAAATTTTGCCACCTTGTTGCCGCTCCTGCTTAGTGCCTTTCGAACTTTCTATACGTATTGTAGAAAACATTTCATTGGAGCGAATAAAGGGGCTATAACCCAAGCTCATTAGCTAGGGCAGGGCTAAATACCTCTGTCCCATCTCAGAAGCTTAGGACAAAAGGAATGACAATAATCCACTTAGCCAAGTCACTCCCAACGATTTACTAAACCCCCATCAAATTGACACGGTCGGTACGGTTGTCCACGTTACTTCCAAAATGATTCGTTGAATAAATTCTTCATTAAATAATTTGATTGTCGTATAATTTTGAATCATCTTCATTCTGTACGCTTCACAGTTGGCCTGGCCGCTTTAATGATTGTGTCACATACCATATGTGCCACAAACATTAATACTTACAAGAAAAATTGTAGGCGAACGTCTGCAATTTTCCAGGTTTCTTACATGTATTGGCTGTGTATGTGTAGACTAGGCAAGACTAGTATTGTAGAAAACATTTCGTTGTTTTTGCTCAAAATGATATGAAACTTGAATCGAAATGTTGGATTGACATTTGAATTGGTCCAATACCATCCTAGTCGTGTAGTGCCTCGTTCCCTACCGCTACAATCACTCCGTTTGATTGTCTGATGCTCTTTAACCCTTTCGCGCCCAACTTTTTTCTAGTGCATATAGGGTTTCAAAACTATTTTTCCTTCAAAACGGTGGGGTCAAAAACACGAAAACCCTTTTTTCATAAAAATAGGTGCTTCCCTCGCAGTGTTAGAAGCTGTTCAACTTTTACTTTGCAATGCTCAATACAATTCTCCTAGAATATTTACAATAGTCCACTTGTGTGGAAAACGTAGCCAAAGACAGTCTAAATTGATCAGTTTTATCAGGTTTTAGTAATATTGAAACATAACGAAGATATATGGAAAACTCAATTTCCGTCGTTAACAGAAACTGCCCCTAGTAGCACTGCTCTATCGTAATCCAATCAGAGTAATTGCAATAACCCCAGTTCTAGAGATGATTCTTGTAACTGTTAATACTCAAATGAAAGGACATCAAAAATAAATAGACATATTTATTAGCCTTATTTGTTTTTATGAGCAAATCTTGTCTCAACCGAAAGTTATAGCTGTTTAAAAAATTCAAAATGATTCTTCATTCATCCTAAGTTGGGGGCCCCTAAAAACCCGGGGCCCCTGGCCCAGTCTGCCCATGCATAAAGACGGTACTGATCCTCGTCTTACAATACTGTGGCGATAGCTCAATTGGATAAAGCGACAGTTCATTTAGTGTCAGCGAAGCTCTCTTCAGAAGATGGCGTGTAACAAAATAAAACTTCATCAATCGATAGAATTGAAATGTGAAAGGGAAGAAAATTTTGTCAGAGGTGGATTGGTGAGGTCACCAGCAGTAGCTGAAGTCATTCAGCAAGAACAGGAGGAGGAGAAGCAGCAGCAACAACAGCCAGAGCAGAGCGGGATGAGTTTCACTCCACAGAAGCCTAAAGTAGTGGCAGCGAAGTACTTGGTGAAGGAGCTCCACAAGTTTGTGTACGCGAGAAACAATGTCCATAAGGACTCCGAATCCGAAAGACGTTAGTGTATGCCGTGAGGGAGTAACTATGACATAGTTACGTGGAGGGCTGAGCGAGCATTGGCGTCTGCTAAGGATACTATCTTCCTAGCTTCTCCCTCGGAATCAGGGGAAGGAGAAGCAGATTGGAGTAGAGAACACGCCAGTTTCTGTGACTCCGAAGAGGACATGAACCTCGCCAGTAGATGGAATACCAGGAAGCCCAAGAGGCAGGCGCTCGAGGACGCTATTGTTGTCGAAGAAAAGGACGTCACCCAACAGGGAGAAAGCTGGAGTACCGCTGTAGGTCGGGAGGAGAAATACGGCAAATAGCAAAAGCAGCAGAAAGAGTGGAAATGTGGAGCAGAAGGGGAAAGGAAAATCTCCGGCTCGATAGATGGCGCCAAAGGGAGAAGCCGTTTTCGTCAAAGCCAATAACGCGACGACGTATGCAGCGCTGCTCAAAAAGGTCGGAGAGGACCCGGAATCAGAGTTAAAAATAATAGAAGCTCTTTTTTGACGGCTGAAAATGAACCTGATGCGACTCGCGGTGAATAGAAAAAACATTCATTCAAATATCCATACTATTCATTCAGTTGAATATCGTACAATATATTCATTTCACTAATAATCTAGCAAAATGTTTTCAAATGCCGATAAAGCATATAAAACAACAATCATCATCGCTTACATTGTGCCACGGCCTACTTTGATGCGTTCGATTCGTTGTTGCACAGTCGCTTCGTGTAATAATCGGAGATGAATGAAAATCTGCATGGATGAATGGACGGTTTGTTCGTTTGACGTTTTCAGCTGCGTCACTGAATATTGAAAATGAATGCGGCTGAATATGATCAATTTTCATTCAGTGAGTTTGAATATTTCTAACTCTGCCCGGAGGTGAGGGATTTGGGGAAAAAAGTGGAATCAGACGTACTCAAATAATTCGAAATGCTCTTCGACTTGAACAAGGATGCCACGACTAGCAGCTCGACCTAACAGAAGGTTATTACCAAATTATTACGTGAAAAAGCAGAAGTTGAAGCCTTAAATCCGGAGTTAGTGATTGTGTGAAGGACCTTGATGAAATCACTACGGAAAACGAGCTAAGAGGTGCACTGAAGCACGAGTTTAACCTGTGGCCAAGTTGCACATGATGATCCAACAAGGAGCTGGAGGTAAGCAAAGTTACGGTTGGATGGTCGATAGCCGCTCCACGAGTGAATAAACAAGCGGAGAAATGCTTCAAGTGTTTGGGCTTTGGACATTTGGCAGAGGCTTGCAAAGGCCCTGATAGATCCGGGATGTGCTGGAAAAACGGGGAGACGGCCTACAAGAGGGCGACTGCAGACCAGCGGTGATAGGGATAACCCCCGATAAATCTGAATCAGTGTGACACCGCGCAGCAACTGTTCTGGCAGTCTAAGACAGAAACTATGTGTGATTTTGCTTTGATTATAGAGCCATATCAAGCCCCCCTGATAATGGTAACTGGGTGGCGGATAGTTCGGGAATAGCTGTGATACAAGGTTAGATTTCCATTCAGGAAGTGATAGAAGGCTCATACGAAGGGCTTCGTGATCGCCGCGTTTTCGTGTGTAGCTGCTACGCTCCTCCAAGGTGGACAGTAGAGCAGTTCTGCCCAATGCTGGAGCTGTTAACCGAGCAGTTGAACGGTCGGAAACCGGTAGTCATTGGTGGTGACGTCAACGCCTGGACTGTGGAGTAGGGCAGTAGAGTAACCAACACAAGAGGGTGTATCCTGCAGGAAGCTCTAGCGAAGTTAGACGTACGATTGTGCAAAGAAGGTTCACATTTCGGAGAGACGGGAGGGAGTGTATCATCAACGTCAAATTCTGCAATTCTTTATTGCCGGCGAACATGGATTGGAGAGTATGCGAAACGTATAAAAATAGCGACCACCAGCCGATTCGTTACCGTATCGGTCAACGGAACCCTGCTACAGCGCGGAGAAGGATGACCGGAGAGCGAAAGTGGATGACGAAAGCCTTCAATAAATAACTCTTCGTTGATGCACTTCGGCCGAACGGCGGGACTGAGAATATAGATGCGGCTGACCTAACAAGAATGATTGTGGCGGCTTGTGACGACACAATGCCGCAAAAACTAGAGCCACGCAGCAGACGGTGTCCAGTTTACTGGTGGAACGAAACGCTTAGTACGCTACGTGCTGCATGTCTCAGAGTCAGAATACGGGCTCAGAGAGCAATATCGGAGCCAGATGAAGAAGAGCGCAAGCCAGCGTTTCGGGAAGCTAGGGTCGCTTTAAAACGGGAGATCAGGTTTAGCAAGTCAGATTGCCACAAGAAGTGGTGCCGAGAAGTATACGTCAATCTCTGGGGGACGCACACCGAATCGTGATGGCGAAAATGAAGGGCCCGTTGACGCCAGCTGAAATGTGCCCGGGTAAGCTGAAAATCGTCGTAGGGAGTCTTCCCGAAGCACGATCCAACTACCTCGCCACCTACATCGTACAGCGAAGAAGAAGAAAACACAACCGATAGGCAAGTAGCTAACGATGAGCTTGCAGAAGCATAGAAGTCCCGGAAATCTTCCCCGTTCCGGATGGAATACCAAACGTGTTGCCGAAAGCTGCAATCCTGGCATATCCTGACATGTTCAGAATGTTGCTGCAGATGTGTTTAAATGAAGGCAACTTCCCCGAAATGTGGAAGGTACAGATAGATATGAAGAATACATTTAACAGGGCCAACTGGGAAGCCATCACTGCAGCGCTGCACTGAATGAGGGTTCCCGAGTATATATGCCAGATCCTGAAGAGCCACTTCCAGAGCAGAGTGCTACAGAACGAGACGAGCGAAGGGCAGAAGTCAATGCGAGTTATAGCGGGTGTTCGTCAGGGCTCCATTCTTGGTCCAACTCATTGGAACGGGACACAGGGTCTTAACACTGCGGTTGCTCAGAAAAGTGAAAATCGTGGGTTTCTCGGACAACGTGTCACTAACGGTAATGGGTGAGACACTTCAAGAAGAAGTGGAGGTGTCGATGACGGAGACAATAGACGCGACCGAGAGCTGGATGAACGGGGTAAAGCTGCAAATGGCTCACCACAAGACGAAAGTGTTGTTGGTCAGCAACTGTAAAGCGGTTCAGCGGATGCAGATCGACGTCGAAAGGCACGTGATTTCATCGTAGCGTGCACTGAAGCAATCAACAACCACATCGACTACGCCTGCGAAAAGTCGGCGAAGGCAACGAACGCAATAGCAAGCATCATGCCAAACGTCGGAGGCAGCAGCGACGTTTGCTATCTACTGTTTCGTAAATCGATACTCCGATATGGGGTTCCTGTCTGGGTCGCTGCGCTGAAAACCAATCGGATCCTTGAAAAACTGAACAAGACATTCCGGCTGATGGCCGTACTAATCGCGAATGCTAACTAGAATAACTACCTAAAACCCATCACGCGTTGCTGCGACTTTCAATGAAACAGCAGGAAAACACACTTTGTTGCGAAGTGCATCTGGCGGGCAGGTAATCCCCACCCAGTAGCACACAAACACGCTCCATAACAAATGCCTACTATGTATAATTTTTTACGGCTATTGGTTAAGCCGTTCGGGAGTCAATAAATCATATTTGTATTTGTATTTCATCATACTTGCAGAGTAAGGGATCACCCTTATAAAATTTCCACAATCGGATTCCACGTTGCTCACACCACAATCTTTTTCATAAAAAAAATATTTGTAAACTATAAACTAAAAACAGACATGTGAATTCTAATATTTGTCGCTCATCTCACTCGAGTTAGTTCCCTTCATTTAGCCAGGCCATACATTCACGACGGAATCTTGCCGCTGAATTGAGAGATTTTATTCGGATTGGAATCAGATTCTACTGGATAACTTCATGAATGAAAAAAGTGTCGTTATTATGAGAAGAGTTATGAGGTATAAGAGCAAAGTGGTGAACTCTAGTACTTCTGAAAGGCTACAACTTGTCAAGGAGATAGTTTGGACCATGGTGTATAATATTATATAAAGTGACACATCATCGATATTGGAAAAAGCTGTAAAAAGAACATTCCAATAGTTGCCGCTGTAAGTGGGTTACGCTAGCAAATCTAGATAGATTGTAAACCCATCGAATACAATGGTTCAATGATACTCTTAATCGATTATAAGAAGCCGCTGAAGCATTCAAAATCATTTCCACACCATAAGAAAAATAGGGTAACTTAAACAGTTTTAGCATGACGCATTCCCGCAGTAAGTCTCAAGTGTCGCAATCCTGCATAGATGCGCCCACACTGAACATTTATTTGGGAGTCCTATTCAAGGTTCGATTGGAATATCATACCTAGATTGCGAACTTTGGCAACATACTCTATTTTTTGATTGTGAATAATTGTACCGAATAACACGGTATGAACTTGCCTTCTGGAAATAAACATGACTTTTGTTTTCGACGAATAAATGGGAAGCATTACTTGAGGACCAATCCAAAATGTTTTTTTTTTAAATCCGAATTGATAAGTGTGGTCCTCTAAGTTGGAATCAGTTGAGCAGATGTACAGTTGTACATCATCTGCGAACATATGAATTAAGCAGTATTGTAGAACTGAAGGCAAATCGTTTATGAATAACGAGAATAACAGAGGTCCTAGAACGGATCCATGGGGTACGCCTGACATAATTTTGATTGGATTTGATAGACTTCCATATATTTCTACTGCTTGTGTACGTAAATTCAAATAAGATTTGATGAGAGAAACAGCACCACGACTGAAACCAAGCTGATGTGATAGTTTCCGAAGTTATTTGACGTGAGATACTCTATCTGGTACTGTGTCCAGATCTGAAACCAGACTGGTACGGACTGAGGAGATTAAACCGTTGAATATAAGCTTACACTTGAGTTTTCAAAATAATTTCAAAAGTTTTGGACAGTGAAAATAGAATACTGATTGGACGGAGATTATTCAAACTGATCAAGTTTTTTTCGTATCGAAATTATTTTAGCGGTCTTCCATGCTTGAGGAAATTTAGCAGTTGAAATGAATAAATTGAAAAAGTACGTTACTGGCGTGAGGATAAACGGTAAAATATCCTTTATAAACCTCAGAGGGAAACACCCATGCCGATGGCATTTGAAGTTATCGAAAAATTAGCATTAGAGACTTCCAGCTCATTGCACGGAGTGAATAGAAAACCATCAGAATTTGAAGGTGGTTTAGATTGAGGTTCAGGATCTTGTGTAAAGTTGTCACCAAAAAAAAGGAAAAATTTCGTCTCCAGTGTTATCGAACGCTTAGCTTTCTGAGTTTCATCCAAAGCTCTTTACTTGAATTCGATGATTCTAAATTAGAGGTCATATAGTTCGATTTCGCTTGATTAACGAGTTGAGTTACTTTGTTACGAAGTCTTTTGAACTGGACATGGTCAGCAATTATTTTACTAGAAGTCCATTGGCGATATGCAGTATCCCTGACAATCATGGCATTCAAGACTTAATTGTTGAACCATGGAGCATATACATACAAATTTTAACTTTTATATGTATAGATATAGATGATCCCCATCTGCATCGCTTTGGTTGAGAACCTGGAATGCTACCAGCGGAGAAATGCATGTAATGCAAGAAGACTAGTCATAGCGGACTCGTTCGCTAAGTGGCAGTAGGAGTGAGACAAAGTGGGGCAAGGAAGGTGGACCCACCCACTCATCCCAAATGTGCGTTTTTTTGTCCGTGCACGGATGCTTCTGGAAGTACTTGTATCGGTTTGGACATGCTTAGTCACCCCTTTTCACGAACTGTGTGAATGTGCAAGAGACACCGGAAAACGTGATCTTCGAATGCCCTACGTTCGAAGAAGTTCGTAGATTGGCTAGAAAGTAACTGTGAAGCCACAAAGCGAAAACCGAGAGAAATTACGTCTCAGGGGAACTCTCCGACGGTGTAGACTAGGTCCACTGCCGGGGACCAGTTGAGTAGTACGCGACGTAGCACCGGGTTCGGGTCGTCGGGGCGCTAGTGAACCGGACCTCAGGCTTCACCGGAATCGCCGCACCGACCGCGACACCCTACCGGGTATCTCGTGAGTAGGCTAGATCCACCACCTGGGATTAGGTCGAATACACCTCATCGAAAAGCTAGCAGTAGGTCATTGGGGCACCAGTGAACCGGAATCGCTGGATGGACCTCAGCACCTACTGGCTGGCCCATTCAGTAGGCTAGGTCCAGCGTACTAGATCGAGTAGGTCAGGACGAAGCGGGGAGCTGAATGGCGAACATCATTATAGGGAGAAATCTACCGCTGGGGAATTCACAGTAGGGTAGATTTGCCGCCGCAGACTATCCTACTGAATCGTAACAAAAATTAGAGTTAATTGGCTCACGAAACAAACACCGGTGTCGAGAGAAATTCTGCTGCCGGGGAACTCTCAGTCGGAGTAGGGTAGTTCACCGCCGAATAATATCCGAATAGATCTCGATAAAACTGGGAGCTAAATGGCTCAAGGAAGCGGGTATCGGTGTCGGGAGAAATTCCTCCGTCCTGGAACTATAGGTCGGAGTTGGGTGAGTTCACTGTCGGGGACTATCCGAGTAGATCGTGATAAGCTGCTAAGCTGAAAGACTCATGGAAACAGGAGCTAAATGGAATCAGCATCTGAACGGCTTACGAAGACGAGAGCTAAAATTGTGACGTAATATATGGAGGCAAGAAGCAAGTGCAGAGTCGAGTGTTAAATCAAAGCTCAAAGGTCGAGCTATTTCACGAACCAAGTGAGGCTCCGAGATAGAGAAGAAGAAAGAGGTTCGACGAAAGAACAACGAGCCTACCCCCCACGAAATAATATTTTTATGTGGGTAAGAAAGGCGAATAAAAAAGAATAGTGTTTTAGTGGTTAGGCACACTATAAAAACTCACACACATGCAGACATTGTCACAATTTGTCGAGCTGAGCTGAGTTGATATACGTGATTCGGCCCTCTGGGCCTCGGAAAAACTTTTTAACGATTGAGCGAATCCTATACATTTGTTTTGTAAGAAATGTAAAAAAAATATTCTCTTCGTTCATATATGTATTTTACACATTTTAAAGCCATCATAGCATGCTATAACTCTGCCAAATTTCAGAAGTTTTCGATTACTGTGAAATTATGAATTATTATATGAATTTTCATATAAAACGTAAGGCAAAATAAACTTGGCACACGTGTTAAAATGGTTCAATTTAGCTCAAATTTTGCCCAATGTTTTTGGTACCTTGATTCATTTTTTGGCCGGCGATAGACAGAATTCTAACATCGCAAAAAAATTCTACTCTAATGATCTTGGGTATGATTGTATTTATAGGTTTCAAAGATATTACAGTTTAGCATTAAAATATAAATCCATAGATAAGTTGCCAATATTGAACGCTCAACGCTTTTGTTTTAATCTCTGAAATTAGTTCAGCAATTGGCGAAATAGGTAGAAAGTTCTTAAGGTTCAAAGAGTACGAACAGTTCCGCATCCATTGAAGTGAAGAAAGACGTTAAAACCATGATGTGGAGCTATACTATAAAGCTGTGACTTCAGATCAATTCTCTTAATTTTACATATCAGCTCGTATCCCGCAAGCTTTCGAGTTATTATTTCAAATTTTCGAAGAAGATTTACGATGTTAAAACCAAGATGATTCATTATTATTGGTTGCAAATTCCAAATTTCATGTTCTTCCCTTGCGACATTCCTTCCGAGGTACACGACTCGAAAATGATTGTTTTGCCCCCGTGGCTTGTGTGGGAAAATAGCAATAAACTTTTCCACCCTCGCGGTAAATAACTCAGACGAAACGCTGTCGTGTCGACGGAAAACTAAGTCAAGATTACAAAAATCGTTATTTTTAATTAGTCTAAGGTCGGATTGCTAGTTTAATGTACCCGTCCAGAACTCGCAAAATTTGTTTGTTTCGCTGATTACAATAGAGCCCTGTTGATGGCGTTGATGGCTTTCCTGTGGCGATATCTAAAAATATTCGCACACCTTCAACTTTTGGCTTCTAATCTAAATCCGCCATCGGTTCATATAGCTATAATAAGCAGGTATAAATTAGTTTGTTGGATGAAATTCGGAATATTTTTTCACGTCGTGGGTTTTCGATGCTCACCCAACCAATAAAAAAGTACCAGCAAAGGCGTCACGCTAAGTGGAGCAATGAAAAGTGTACGGTTATCGTTGCATTCTGGGTGCAATAAATGTCAAGCTAGGGAACAGTGCGAAGCCAATATGAGCTTATCAAGATCGTGTTATGGAAAACACCCGATGGGAAGCATTTTTTTTTCGAACCTAATTAATTTGGCATGGTTCATAAGTTTCGCGCGAAAGTTGTATTTTTTTAATATTCAATTTACAATATATTTTTCGACTAAAGGATTTGTCAGGTATTACTTACTAACCAACCAACGACTGGCATCACTTCCCAACACCCAACAATTTCAGTATCTGTGAGAAATTGTTGCTCAGCTACAGTCCCATTCGTCACTGTCACCCTCGATGGGGCTAGGCCCCGGGAATACATAGTGCACCTTTGCGGGTGGATGATGGTTGGATGGATGAATAGATTAGCCGGCAAAGCCGGGGAAACGTCTTGAATTTCACCTGACGAATGACAACCCGGCGCCTCGAGTGCGGAATGGGATGTGGGTGGTTGATGGGATTAGTGCGATATCGAATGCACTACGAGGCTTGGCTAGTTGATTATTATCTGGCGCCTCACTTGTTCGAGTTGACGTACCGTACGATCGTTGCAACGTTTTCGTGCATGCGTGTGTGTATGTGTGGAAGAGAGAACGGGATAAAGAGCTTACGTGGTGGGTGGGAAAAGACACTTATGCTGATCGAATTTTCTTGTCGCGTAATTAGGTGTTTTATTGCTGATTTGTAGAATTGCATCGAGTGACGCATGCTGAATTGGATATGCTAGCTTTGAATGTAAATTGGAATCGCGTTGAGATTCAATCTAAATATACATTAACTAGAGTTGTCATCGCCTTGATGTTTATGGGAATCGGGGAATCGTTTGAGAGATTTATAGCTGTTTAATAGCTAACCGATTGTTTCGTCTAACTTCTACTGCCATAAACATTTTCTATTCTTTAAACTTCAACAGTAGTTAATTTCGCATAAATCACAAATCATTCGAATCACCTTAACAATTGATAGGAACTAACATGCTTCCACCAGTTTATGAGGTTATATGTGATATTCCGTGACAAAAATGGCAAAGTTATGGCTATTTGTAGCGTATTACCTCTTAAAGGTAAATATCGCCACCCGCAACGCTTTCAACGCGGTTATCTCGGATTGTTTTTTAGCCAAAGAATCGTTGCGGCTCTCACAATTTTTTGAATATGTATCAAAATTGAATGGACTTCAATTAGGATAAAAAACAACATTTTTAAATCTCGAAAACCAAAACTCCAAAAAAGAAAAATTCTTTACTCAGAAACGAAGCAATGCAAGGGTCAGGGCATCTGGGCATTTTTAATTAAGAGCTTTACTTATAGGTCCATTGGAGATCGATCTAAAAGACTTTGTTGGAGGATTCTAGAATTTATTTGGAGCAACAAAGCAATTTTTAAGTTTTACATTTCTTACAAAAGAAATGTATAGGATTCGCTCAAACTTTGACAACTTTTTCCGAGGCCCGGAGGGCCGAGTCTCATATACCAATCGACTCAGCTCGACAAATTGAGACAATGTCTGTATGTGTGTGTGTGTGTGTGTATGTGTGTATGTATGTATGTACAAAATGTCATGTAATTATCTCAGCAATGGCTGAACCGATCTTAATGAAATTAGTTTCAAATGAAAGGCCTAACGTTGCCATTTGACACTATTATTTTTGATTTTCGATATGTTGTTTACTTTCTGAGATATGGGCGATTTTGCCAAAACACAGCAGGTTTTTTGCAAATAACTTTCGAACAATACAATATTGTCCCACAAACTGCACATAAATAGAAAGCTTGTAAAAATACCTTTCTAACAAGTT
Source organism: Topomyia yanbarensis (assembly GCF_030247195.1). NCBI lineage: Eukaryota > Metazoa > Arthropoda > Insecta > Diptera > Culicidae > Topomyia > Topomyia yanbarensis. The sequence goes on along the minus strand of NC_080671.1, from coordinate 31,165,111 downwards.
ATAGATTGTCTAAATCCGTACACGAGCGGCGAAGATATTAAACATTTTGTATTTTTAGTCCTCGCTTGCCAATTTCCACTAATTAAAAATGCGATTGTTTCATACAGAGTATTGCTTTACTGGTGTTTTAGGGGCAAAACTAAACCGATTTTGAATATCGGGGTATGAAAACACATCTACGTGGTTCAAGGAATTCGATGTTGAGAACATTTTGTGAATTACCTTTATAATAAATGAACTATTTCTCAAAAATCAATTGATAAGCTCACTTCAAAGACAAAATAATGTGTTGATAAAGAAACAGTGAGTTCTAGTATTTATTCCTTGGATTAGGCATTGCGTTCAATCATGAGGTAAATGTTGGATGGTATATCAATACACAGATCAACAAGTAATTCACCTAGTAGTGAGATAAAAGATTTCTACTATAATTATACTTGTGGCGTCAACGAAAGCAAGTATATATTTGAAGCCCAAAAATCTAGCGAAAATTTAGCTCTTTTGCAAGATTTAGGTTATACTGGTTATGGCGCAAAAATTACTACTTACATTATTTATGATAAGAATGTAAGAATCAATATATCATAATAATATACCTATAAAAATAATGTCACTACATTAACCATCATTTGCCATTCCTCACACGCCCCCCCCCCCCCCCCATCTCTCTCTCTCTCTCTCTCTCTCTCTCTCTCTCTCTCTTTCTCTCTCTGTCTCTTTTCTATCGCATCTATCTATCTATTTCTGTATCCATTTCTAAGTTGTGTGATAAGAAAAAAAAAAAAAAAAAAAAGAAAGAAAGAAAAAGAAGATCTTCTGCCAATCTGAAATTTTTATTAATTGTAATTGCGAAGGTTTGGGAAAACAAAACTATTTTTTGTCTGCTGCTACATCAACTCAACTTTAATTCAATTGTATTCAAAGCCTTTATCTACACTATAATAAAGGAAATTCATGGCTATATCAGAAAAATATTTGGCTTAACTGGGTAATATGAAAGTTTGACGATGGAAATTTTCAAAAGAGACATTCCATGTGCGATATTTAAACTATTCGTATTTTGAATGAAATATATGCTCAAAGACTGAAAGCTGAAGCCAGCAGGATTGGAATTGCCATCAACGTTTCGAAGACAAAATACATGAGAGGAAGAGGTTCTGACAATGTGAACCTCCCACCCGAGTTCGGATTGACGGTGACGAAATCGAGATTGTCGACGAATTCATGTATTTGGGCTCACTGGTAACCGACGACAATGATAACAGCAGAGAAATTCAGAGACGGATCATAGCGGGAAATCGTGCCTACTTTGGACTCCAGAGGACGCTCCGGTCGAACAAAATTCGCCGCCGCACGAAGTTGATTATCTTCAAGACGCTGATTAGATCGGTGGTCCTCTACGGCCACGAGACCTGGACTATGCTCGTGGAGGACCAACGCGCCCTTGGAGTTTTCGAACGAAAAGTGTTGCGTACCATCTATGGTGGCGTGCAGATGGAAGACGGAACGTTGCGCAGGCGAATGAACCATGAATTGTATCAGCTGCACATTCGTTGTATTGGTACGAACTTTCATGAAAAATAGCGGATCAAAGACCAAAAATATTCACAAATTAGATCCAAGAAAAGAAGTCCCCAAAGTACCCACTCTCGATGGGGGATGCAACTACAATGTGTCTTCTAACTTATCGTCGTCAATATTTGGATTTACTGAGTAGTTTGAACCATTTCTTTTTCACAATATTGGTCTGTATAGGACTTATTTATCCATATTTCCTGCACGAGAATTCCGAACGAAACAATACAAACACGGCTTTTATGCAATCGACATAGCCTAGACATTTCACACTATTTTCTTCAATGCAAATAAAAACTTTGAAATATCTACCTGTCTCATTCACGAATCGCATTCTCCCTCTGTCGTTCTCTGTTCAAGGGGCTTGAAAGCACATGTGACCTTGTCTCACTTTACTATATTTAATTACGCGTTATAATACTGGACCAGTAAATTCTGTTCTGCACATAAATCTTTTTTCGGAAATATGTGACCAAAAAGTAAACTTCGAATTCGTCAAGTAAAGAAGCATGAAAACAAAAAGAATAAAACCAAAAAAGATGGAAGCCCTAGAAAGTCCATTGCATATTTATTAGCCTTTTCTCAGAAGATGGGATTTTCAAAAACATTTCAAAACTTTCTGATGCAATGGTTTTCAAATTCGTGCAATTCGGTTTATTCATTTTCTTTATTGAAAAATGTTTTTGGCTTCAAATATATGACCATTTCATTTTAATTAATTATTTCATTCCGCATCTTTTCATTCGTTTTGTTCATCTGCGTTCATTTTACTTATTTTATTCGTTTCATTCTTTGGATTCACTCTGATCAGTTTAGTCTTTTTGTGCATTTTACTCTTATCATTGATTGTTTTCATTGTATGCATTTTATTATTTTTTCCAATTTATTCATTTTGTTCAGTTTCTTCATTTTAATAATCTGACTACTTTTTCAGTTTTAATCATTTCATCCAAATAATTTATTTGATTCAATTTATTTCTTTATATTAATTTATAACCTTTTACCATTGTTCAATTTTTCATTTTAATCAATGCATTTAATTCTGCTAATTTTCTTCTTTTTATTCATTTTATCACTTCAGCTCATGTTTATTTGATTCGTTTGTTTTATTTATGCATTTCATTTATTTTTTACTTTATTCATTTTGTTCATCCATTCTTTTTATTCATTTGATCCATTTCATTAATTTGATTCATTGTATTCACTGGATGAATTAAATCAATTTGATTCATTTAATTCATTTAATTAATTTGATTCATGTGATTCATTAGATTCATTTGATTTATTTGATTCATTTGATTCAATTGATTGATTTGAGTGATTTGATTCATTTGATTTATTTGATTCATTTGATTCATTTGAATTATTTGATTCATTTGATTCATTTGATTCATTTGATTCATTTGATTCATTTGATTCATTTTATTTATCTGATTCATTTTATTCATATCTTTAATTTTATGCATTTCATGTTCAGTCATTCGTTTTATTTAATTCAATTTGCTAGTATGAGTCAATTTATTCTATTAATCTTATAACTATTTCTAAATATAATCTTAATTTTTATGTAATAACCTAATCTAATTTGATTCGTGTATATTATAATTTTGATTTCCATTAATTTTTCTACTCATTTTATGAATTTAAAAACCTATTGTTTCATTTTTTGCTTTACTTATTTATTTCGGTCGTTTTGTTTTGTTTTCTATAATTTATTCAGTTTATTCGAGATTTTATTCGTGCAAGACTAGAAACTGTTTTCATCCCACCTCTAGTTGGGTGCCTACTTCTCGTGAGTTCTGCAAACTAATCCAATAGTGAAATGTGTAAGAGATGTCTCATCTCACTGCTAGGTGGATTAAATCGGTTTTTTCTTTAATTTTTTTTGTTCATTTTATTTATTTTATTCATTTGAACCCTTAAATTAAATTGATTCATTTAATTCATTTGATTCATTTGCTTCACTTGATTCATTTGATTAATTTGATTCATTTGATTCATTTGATTCATTTGATTCATTTGATTCATTTAATTCATTTGATTCATTTGATTTATTTAAATTATTTGATCCATTTGATTCATTTGATTCGATTAATTCATTTTGTTTTATTCATTTCAGGTTCAGTCATTCCATTTATTTATTTCATTCAATTTGCTAGTTTGAGTAAATTTATTCTATTAATCTTATACTTATTTCTAAATATAGTCTAAATTTTCATTAATTAAGCCAATATAATTTGATTCGTGTATTTTATAATTTTGATTTACTACTTCGCATGAGTTCTGCAAACTAATGAATGATCCTACAGTGATATGTGTAAGAAATGTCTCATCTCACTGCTAGGTGGATTAAATCGGTTTTTTTTGTTAAAACTTACTATTTTAAAACTTGATCCAATTTTTTCGCATCTCCTACCCGAACCATTTCTCTTTTGATTGTACATATTTGTTGCAGATCTTCTGATGATATCACAATCACGAGAGTGGCTCATAATGACCACTACTAACCACAATGAAAGTTTTTTTTTTTGCACTAATCTCCAAATCACCTCGCATGTTATACAACCCCGTATTTGAGCAAATGTGCGAATTATCTCGTGCTCGCGTTAATTTTCTATTTCGACTCCCAGCGGTACCAGAAAGTGGAATGATTTGCATCACGAAACCTGTGCAGCTACATATTTGGGGTTTTTTTTACGGGTAGGTCTTTGAACCGTACATGTTTGCATTTTACGACCGTTTTGTCGTTTCATAATTTCCCAGTAACTTCAATTATTCACTCTGTCGAACCGCATCAACCAGTCTGCGCCATATGTATTTGAGGGTAATTTGAAGTTCATTATCACCCAATCTCGACAGTAAATAGGTAGCTGCTCTGTTTACGCTTTGTCTCTGTTTGAAGAATCTTGTCTTTTTATCTGCCAGTTGCTGTTGACAAGAAGTTTGGTGAATCATTCGAAGCGCCTTTACGCGGGTCGTGTCATTTAGTCGGTGTTAATTTGGTGATTCACTACGGGGATATCTCGGTGTAAGACTGGCTCGAGTTGGATGTACGTTGTAATTAGAATGGATATAGTGATTATTTGTGTAGAAGTGATTTTCGGAAATGACAATGTTGAAGTGGTTGATCGTATAATATTTTGAAATCACGTGTATAGTACTTCTAATGATGTATTTAAGTTTGACACTAAGTCGTCAAGAGCTGCTTTACTAAGGAAGTGTTAGAAGGAAACGGATTGAAAAATTAGCAAGTGGAATAGCAAGAATGACAACCCACAGCCCTTGCTCTTCGAACAATACTGAATTTAGATAAGGTTGAATGTTTGTGTGTCGATTTTATCATCAGTGATTTGGAGTCAGACGATACATAAATTACTCATGAGATGAATACGAAACGCAACAATCATGTTTTAAGTAAAGTTTTGTGTGTTAGTATCAACGATCTTCATTTGGCGCGAAACACGATCGTTTGGAATCGGTCACTGGTATGTATCGATCACTTATCTCTTTTTCCGATCGGTACCAGGCTAATAGCGAGAGTTCTCATCGGCTTATGAACCCGCGACACTAGCCAGTCCGGTCCACCCTGCTTAGTCGACGGTCAAGATGCTGTCATGTGCATCTCAGTATTTTAATGTGTGTTTCAGTTGTTTCGTTCGCACGTATTAAACTAAAATTAAGTTTAATTTTTATTTTTCATTTTCGTTAATTATTAAGTATATCGCGAGTATTTGTTTAACCGAAGGCAAGATATCATTTAACTCCAAATACCTATTGGAAATTTTACCTGCCAATTCTGATAATCAGGGCCGTCTTAAGACCACTCGGGGCCCATGGGCACTATTGAACTAAGGGGCTCCCATCATTGAACAGGTTTAAATAGATGTATATTAGCATGGCTCTTCATGCCACACTAAGATTTCCAAACTTGAACCAAGTAGGCCAACCATCAAAATAAATGGAGAAGATGTATAGTTATCGATTCCACCGGCAGGTGGCATTATACTTGCAAAATGGTCAAGTGACTCTATCATGCGCAGAATTTAGAAGCAAGGAAAACCTCAGACACCCCAAGTTAAATACAATAGCGTTTTAAAGGATAAAGCAGAATATGGCATAGAAGATCTAAGAATTTTAACAATAGACATATTGGAAAAGCCATTGGAAAGATAAAAAGGTTTGTAATAAATAAATATTATGTGACGGTTCTCTTAATAACAGTTACAAAATATAGCACTATCCTGGCAGAATTAACATGTGGTAATCTGACCTTCATAGTTGCATGACGTTGTTTCGAGAATGAAGAGTGTTTACGGGGAATGCTGAAGTATAGCGAGTTTACCGTCCACCATTTGAACGTTGGCTTGACCGGTAAAAAAAATTTGTATTCCGTGATGAGTTTAGATGGCTTTCGCAAACAAAGCGCGAAATTTCCTACTTATTGGGTATTTTTAATAGAACGGTTTTCACATGTTCAATCTGTACATTTTAGCATCGATAGTATAGTGTTTAAACGTCGTATATGGGCGAACGTTGATATTTTAGGAGATTAGGTAAAGTGAAGCATCACACGTTCTAATTTTCACAATGCTGAGAAAATAAAGAAAGAAGCATTTGTTGTTAATTTTTTATTGTATTTTTTTGTTATTTTTTCGTAGTTCTCCTCTTCTCATAGATCTAAAGCTAAAGAATGCCCAATGTATAAGAGATGTTCGAAGCAAACTGAATCAACAAATCCCGTTTAGATTTGTTTAGAACTTATTGATTGTGATCAATTCAACATTCCTGATATGATGAAACTGGTCAGAGTCGACATCCAACTTCTGAAAAAACACATATTCTCTTCCATTGAAGTTTTCACTTCGCCGAGTCTTGTCACCTTTGAAATCAATCCATCGATGATCGATATCAATCCATTAATGTTGATTCTAAGCGCGCATGTCACCTTGAGGTTCATTCATGTACCATCCTTGCTGTAGGAATACAAATAACGTCTTTTTGCAATATTCCTTTGTGTATGAATTTTTTGCCGAGGCAGATTTTTTTAGGCTGTGAACCATTTGGTGAAATTTTTAACTTTTAGTTAAAATCTGACACTTCGTAAGTTATTTGCAGAATAACCCTACTCTGGAGCATGGTTAAAATTGACAGAGCGATAGTTAAATTTGACAGCTCGATAGTTAAAATTTTGCCCATCATGCAGAATAAAAAGGTGGAAACATTTTCTGTACCTAATTGACGTTGTCAATATTTTTCAATAAAAAATTATGGGATAAAAATGGAAACGATAACGTGTTGTGTTAAGATTTGTTTGGGTTATTTCATGATGTGGATGTTTACTTTTCGAGGCTATGACTGTCATGCTTAATATAAAAAAAAACTAATTTTGAAATATCGACAAATGTTCACACCTCTACTAACTTGTGGTCATCGCAGCTGTTAATTATAAATAACTATTCATATGTCAATTTTTGAAATGGATCGCTCTCTCGGTTAAATTTTTCCATTCAAGAGAAAATAACTTTTGAACTGTCAAATTTTAACTAAAGGTTAAAAAAATCGCCAAATGGTTTACAGCCTTATTAAATAATTCAATAGACGTCTTGTATACTCGTTTACTACGGCCCGCTTAGGAAGACGTATGTGAACGTGAGTGAACGAAATGATACATTTTTAATAACAAGCTACTAACTCTCATTTTATAGACAGCGACAGTGGTTACCTAATAGACCTGACTGCTGTTTACCACAGCGTGTCTAAGTTTAATTTAAGCCAGGCCCGTGCGCAGAAAATTCTCAAGAGAGGGGGTTTTGATTTTTAACTTTTATTTTAAAAGAAACGTATAGAAACCCTCAAACTTTGAACATTTTTTCAGAGGCCTGGACCTAGTCTTGTGAACCAAACGACTCTGCTCAACAAATTGGGTAAATGTTTGTTATCGAGAAGGAGTCATCAAAAGACACCGCTGCATAGTGGTCGGAAACCCCAAAAACGTGAACTTAATTCACTAGAGGCCAAACCATCGAATATATTCACAGGGTATCTTTGGACGAATTGTGCGTGTCTTCGACAAAGTTTTAGAAATGCTCGTAATAAAGAATTTTGTTGAACTAATTGAACTTGTAGGATTTAATGTTATCGATTTGTGAAGCATTTTCTATGGCAACACCCTCAAATTTAGTTTTTTTAAATAACTATTTCCACTGTGACTTTTCGTGCAAACCGTGCTCCAGACAAATGTGGAGGCATTAAAACCACATAATATTGTTGAAGACTGTAACTAAAAATACCCAAGTAAAAAAAACAGTACAAAATGAGCTTAACACCTTCTTACCTTTATTATGCGTAGTCCAGACATTGAAAATAGTGCTCGTCCATTTTGGTTTGCACCTTTCTCAACAATATTATGTGGTTTTAATACCTCAACATTTGTCTGGAACATCGTTTGCACGAAAAGTCACAGCGAAAAAGCTATCTTAAAAATCTAAATTTAAGGGGTTTGCCTTAGAAAACGCTTTATAAATCGATAACATTAAGTCCTACAAGCTCAAGTTGTTGAACAAAGTTCTCCATTATGAGCATTCCTAAAACTTTATCGAAGACACCATCTTTCTACCTCGTCAGTATAAAAAGTTAATTTTTCTAGTTCAATCATAGTAAGCCATGCCTCAATTTAATTTTTATCAGATTGTGGGGAATATTCGTACGAACAAGTCCCTTCAAAAATACTCTATGAATGTGGTTTGGCCCCTAGTGACGTTCAATGGTTTGGCCCCTAGTGACGTTTTTGGCATTTCCGACCACTGTGTGTTGCCTGCTGGTTCGTGGTGGATTCGGATTGGTCTGAGTAGTTGTTAAGCCAACCGACTAAACTTAAACCTCTTGTATCTCGTAATCCTCATCCATCCGGGGCAACCGTTAAGTACTGCTTTAGTAAGGATTGTGTTCTTGCTTATTTTGTTTTGTGTTAATCATCATGTCTTTATCCATAGCTACTTTCCCTTACTTGCTGTCAAACCTTCGTGATATATCTCACCTGCTCAGGTCTGCTGCAAATATCTTACCCTGTTGAGACATGAACCGATCCAGGGGTGTCGACCATAAGGATTTACATCTGTTTACAACATCCTTCGCCGGGTTTCTTTTCCTTCTTGATGCTAGTCGTTCCTATTTTGCTGCTAGCTGGTGCTGAGAACGTCTTGGCGGCAGTATTTCACCCTATACCGATGCCCATTTTCGCGATCCATTTCGCTGCCACTCTAACGGAATAATCATCGGCGGTAAAATTTCTCTAGACAACGATATCCCGATTTTCTCCAACTTCGTGTTTTTCCTCCTTGACTGCCGTTGCTAGCCCACTGACCGACATTTACTGTCTACTAGACAGTGTCTACTCACTACTTTAGCTAATATCGAAGCTTGTTGAAACGTTAACCGATACTTCAGAGTAGCGGTCCAACTTGACATACATCCCTTTCCAGCCACCCTCGCAAAGTTTCGTCCTTGTTTTCTTCATTGACTTGTTTCTAGAGTGACCAAACTCAAATGACATTTTATGTGTCCAAATGGTTTGCAGTATATTTTTTTCCTGAACAGGATAATAAATTTTTAAAAGTAATTTTTATTCAGCTCATGGGGGGGTGTTTGAACCTCCAAACCCCGCACGGGCCTGATTTAAGCCATCCTCCGTAAGGGAAGTGGCTCACATTATACATATTGCGTTCCTCGTTTGACCGTAAACCGAGGTTTTAACTTTATCCTATATAAACTCCATTGTAAAATTTAAATCATTTTATTCCAGGATCACAAGGTTTCTTATGATCAGGAAAAAAAGATTATTATTATTAATAATTGGTGTCGCTCCTTTTGAGAACGATCAGGCAAAGTTCTAGAATGTTTGTAAATTGACCTCTTTTAGGTCAAAATCAACATTATTGGTTCGGTACCCGTTTAAAAGGGTCCAGGCATAGTGGAAGAGTAGAATTTAGAGGGGCTTATTTTTGTAGATTTGTCCGTTGACGGTCCCAAATGTGATAAAAATCAAATCATTTGTCCACATCCGCAAAACTCTTGCCAGATTGGGATTTGTTGGCCATTGTGTTCTGTTTGTCACTACGGATCAGTCCCTTCCAAACTTTATATACTACCTTGGCATTGCTAAAAAAATAAAACTTGAACTGAAATGTTTGTGCAACGGTTGAATTGGTTCAATATTATCCTAACTTTGCTGTGATGCGTTTCCTGCTGCTAGTATCATTCTGTTTGGTTGTCTGATGGTTTTTTTGCTTCGATCACATGGAATACGAATCAATGCGCGATCCCGAACTGCTTTGCTATTGATTCATTAATATGTTGTATTGGGATATTGATAAAGTAATGCCAGTATATACTTTAAAATGTTAACCACTTTCAATTCGATTTTCTGTCATTTTAGCAAAGCACTGAATAGTTACAAATTTGTTTATTTGTTTATTTGTTGTACCGTCACCAACAGACCCCTTGGCCCCAATGGTGGTTACTTAAACTAATTACATTTCAGAATACGCATTATTTTAGTTTTTATCGAATTCCTTGTCAGGTTGGAATGAAACGCCGTCGCCACACTGTTAAACACACGCTGGAGTCCGGTAACAGCGCTCTGGCAACCATAGTTGGTTCTCCTGAACGGAACTCGCAGAAGGGAGTTATTACGTAGAGCTCGAACGTGTGCTTGAAGATCCAGACGTCCGAGGAATGTAGGGCAATCCACCCTGGCAGACAGTAAGTCCGAGACGAACAGGGCTCGGGAGCAATCCCTCCGGATGCTTAGAGTATCGAGCTGTATTAACTGACAACGGTTTTCGTTGCTCGGCAGCTGAAATCTGTTTTGCCATGGAAGATGTCGGAGTGCAAAGCGTATGAACCGGCGTTGGACGGCCTCGATTCTGTCGACACCGTTCTGGTAGTAAGGGTTCCAAACAGCAGAACAATATTCCAGTGTTGAGCGAACCAGCGCGCAATAGAGAGATTTTAAACAGTATACGTCCTTAAAGTTTTTCGCTATTCGGAAGATGAACCCAAGCTGTCTTGAAGCCTTATCCACAATGAATGATGTATGTGGTTTGAACGTTAGTGCCAAATCCATGATGACTCCGAGATCCTTGACGTTAGAGTGTTTTGGAATACTTGAGTCGAAGAGATGGTAGTTAAACTGAATCGGATGGCGTTTCCGCGTGAACGTAACGATTGAGCATTTGCTCGGGTTTAAAACCATTCTGTTTAGATCACACCACGTACTAAAGCTCTCCAGTTCACTCTGAAGAAACTCGGCATCGGTTTTATCCCGTATTTGTCGAAACATTTTCATGTCGTCGGCAAAAGAAAGGCGGGGTCCTTGTAATTTGATGTTGACGTCATTAAAGTAGAGGAGGAATATCACTGGACCGAGATGGCTTCCTTGTGGGATGCCGGATGTAGCGAAGAATGGTGTAGATAGACAGTCCTTAATGCTGATTTGGAGTTGCCTTGCATCGAGGTAGGAACGAAACCAGCGCAGTAGTTGTCCATGAATACCGAGTTTGTCCAGCTTCGCTATTGCGATATCATGATTGATTTTGTCGAAGGCCGCAGATAAATCCATGTAAATAGCATCGGTTTGCAATCCGTCAGCGAATCCATCGAGTACATATGTTGTGAACGAGAGCAGGTTAGTCGTTGTCGATCGTTTAGGCATAAAGCCGTGTTGATCGTCTGCAATGTAGTGTTTGCAGTGAAAGAAAAGAGGGTCTAAGACAACCAGCTCGAATAGTTTTGATACTGCACTTAAACACGAGATTCCCCGATAATTGTCAATGTTCGATTTGTTTCCTTTTTTGTGAACTGGAAACATGTGCGCTGCTTTCCAGCAGGAAGGGAATGTTCCAGTATTGAGTGATAGCACAAAGACTCGCCGAAGTGGTTCAAGAAGCCCGCTGATGCACTTTTTGGCAAAAATCGAGGGAACGCCATCTGGGCCCGGGGAACTAGATGCTTTCAGCTTGGAATTTGCTGCAAGAATGGTAGCATTATCGACACAAATTCGGTTGATGGTTCGTCCTAGAGAAGAAGTTAGATTTGAAGCGGCAGCGACTTGTTGTGGGGAAAGGTTCTCGTCGGAAAAAACGCTTGAAAATTTGTCGGAAAACAATTGGCAAATTTCCTTAGTGTCGGTGCCTAAAACTCCATTTAATGACATACAAGATGGTAACCCGGATTCTTTTCGCTGCTCGTTCACATATTTCCAAAACGACTTGGGCTTGGATTTCAGTTGACGTTCGACGTTTCGCCCCTGGCGCAGGCCCAGTGTGCCCATGCGGAAAGACGGTACTGCCGATAATGCTGGTCAATGAACGGAGCGACAGAATTGTGAATAAATTGTCGGTCGTAACTATTTAAACCCTAATCGATGCCTGGAGCCTAGCACCGATAAATAGAGCTATCGAAGAGTGTTGAAATACAACGTTGTTTTCAATTTAATTTTTTTTGAAAACTAGTTTTGCTTGGAATTCTTATCTAACCAGTGTTGCATTAAATTTTTGATAATTTTTAGATTTTTCAGACATTTTTGCCTCAATTTTGGTGTATTTTCGTTTCCCGTTTTGTTGAAAAAAAAAGTTCAAAGTCCCTTAAAAACACTCAATTGTTAGCTATTTTAGCTGCGGTAAAGTCAGTTGTGGCCCAAATTCAAAGTGTCTGATTTTTATAAAAAGCCTGGAGTTGCTTAGACTAATCAAAAAAGAGCTATGCATCAGGACAGGACTCCGACACGAATGCACCCCACCGGTGTAAAGTGTCGTTAATAAACAACAACAATGACAGGACTACTTACCGGACACTGTCCGAGTAAATATCATCTTAAGAAATTGGTAAACTTGCAAACGAAAAAACAAGTGAAACATCAGAGCGTCTGCTCTGCGAATGCAGTGCATTGATATAACGCAGACTAAGAGTCCTCGGTAAAGGAACATTGGAGCCTTTTGATATTTGGACTGCAAATCCCAAGCAGGTAATGAACTTCATACAAAGTGGAGTGCCTAACTGGGAATAGTGTGTATCTCAATAACAACAATCACTCATCAATAGTGATATGTCACAGTAGATAGTACACTTACATTAAGGAGGGGTTTAAAGATGCATACCACAATAAATACTGGTCGCAGTGGTTCGTCTCCAACAATTTTAAAAAATAAATTCTGACGAGGGGGATTAATAGCCTTATAGACAAATTATAGTGTAACACCTAGGGATCATCCATAAATGACGTAGCATTATATGGGGGAGGGGGGAGTATTGCATTTTGTGATGATGTGTGACGACAGGGGGTAGGGGGTTATGTCATGCTACGTAGCTTTTTAAAACTAACATCGTTTTTTTATATTTTTCGGTGACAGGGGGGGGGGAGAATTACCGTCAAGCTACGTAATTACCAGGGAGTATTCAGAGGTTGGTGACAAAATGATACGATGAGGGAGGGGGGTGTTAGAAATCATTCAAAAAATGCTACGTCATTTATGGATCGTCCCCTATATTGTTTTAGCATGAACAAATTGACAACAGCACACAATTTTTTTTGATTCCTAGAAAAAAGTCCAATAAGAACCGAAACGTTGGAGAAAGAGAGCAACGTGTGTTCCTGATTTTTATTGACTGAAATGCCGATCTTTGCACATAAATTATTACTATAACAGTTGAAAGTACACTAATGCTCATAATTCTTTTCCAGTTTAACCCTTTCATGTCCAACTTTTTTCTAGTGCATGTAGGGTATCAAAACAATTTTTCCTTGAAAACGGTGGGGTCAAGAAACACGAAAAGTCCTTTATCATAAAGATAGGTGCTTCCTCCGCAGTGCTAGAAGCTGCTCAATTTTTACCTTCCAATGCTCGATACAATTCTACTAGAATTTACTCCAATTGCGTGGAAAACGTAGCCAAAGACAGCCTAAATTGATAAGTTTTATCTGGTTTCAATTATATTGGAATATAACGAAGATATAAAATTCCTTTTCCGTCGTAAACGTAAACTGTCCCTGGCAGCACTGCTACATCGCAATCCAATCAGAATAATTGCAATAACTTCACCTCTAGAGCTGATCCTTGTTACTGTTAATACTCAAATGAAAGGCAATAGTCACATTTATTAGCCTTACTTGTTTTTGTGAGAAAATATTGGATCAATCAAAAGTTATAGCTGTTTAAAAACGTTGTTGTCCACAAACAACGTGGGCATGAATGGCTTAATATTTCCATGTATTTTTTATGACTATCAGTCATCCCTAGAAAATATATAAAACTAAAAAACACCTAATCTTTTCATCATTTCACGGAGTTGGATTGAAAAAAGTAAAGGGGATCAAGTCTCCCCTAGACACCACAAAACGCTGCCAGGAAAATCGTAATCCGAATCGCCGAAACCCAGTTGCTGCTAACCGTGGAACAAATCTTACCGACCTCATCGGTCCTTCCATAATACCGACAGTCGCACCGGAAAAATTTTGGCTGTATCTTTCGGTCTAGAATCCATTAGTGACGAACGATGATGCATAGAAAATCGCGTCATGTTTTTTGAATCCAAGTTGCCAAGTGCGGCTAGTGCCGAGGGGAAAGGATACCAGCCCCATTTTGTTTGTTTCGTACAAAGTTTGCCGTGATCCTGGAGTGGCATTACGCATCTCGAAACGAAAGGTTTATTGTATGCAAGCTTGTATGAAAAAGTCGATTCGAAATGGTTCCATAATGTCGCCCCTGACCTTAAGAATCAGTCACTGAACCCACCGTTGTGGCCTACTGGCCTGCTCTTTCGGGAGTTCATCGATCAGTCAAAATACTTATTTCGGCGAACTACCCCGTACAGAGTCGTCACACCAGCTGTCACTCGGCTGAGTCCATCACCGATAACACGTTTTGCTGATAACGATTCCTGTTCTCACCGATACGGGAAAACTTTCAACAGGCCCTTATTTTTCCGACGAAATCGAGCCACCCATTGTTATCCGCCATGGTTGTCGGTCCTGTTCTGTCATTGAAGACAGAGCCAGAGTTCTCCAGTCAAGAATTCGAAGTGACATCCGCCACCCTGCCGCTAATAAATTATCGCTTTACTACCAAAACGTTCGCGGTTTACAAACGAAAACAAACGCACTATTTTCAGAGCCGTAGTGTGGAATGCTGGCGCCCTTGGCGGGGTTTCAGTTTAACGCCCCCTTGATATTTTTGGCCCTCCTCTTTAACTGACCTTTCGAATAATAATTCAAGGAGGCATTGGAGTTTTTATCAAGTTTTCTAACTAATTTACAAAAATTCTGTTTTTTAAAAACGCGAAAGCAAAATATAACATATGGCAAAACACGCTTAAGTGTTCAAAAAACATTTTTAGTATCATGCGAAAATCTCTTTTCGATTTCCATTCGGATCTTTGAAGTTGAAATGCAGTGTCGATAATTGGGGCTTGTATGATTATGGCAAACGAAAATTTGAAAAGGGTCTTTTCTCAAAAATCATATCATGTATGGAATGACAAAAATTATAAAAATACTCTCCTTTACAACTTTGTCGAAGACAGCAAAGCGGCATCTCTTCTGGTTCAAAAGATAAATTTTCTATAGACATTGCCGTTTCTATAGATTCCCGGAAAAAACATTTTTCTAGCCGCAGCACGAAGTAATCTCCCCAGTAAATCTATGTTTATTTTCGCAAATAAATTCGCCCGAAAACTGATCTGACAAAGAATTAATAGCTGTGGACTCAAAACCGAGTTTTTCAGAACCAACGACACGATGGAGTCATTTATTCATCGATTTCAAATCGGCGTTTGACAAAATCGATCGAGATAAGCTATGGCAGATAATACACGAGTATGGTTTTCCGGATAAGCTAACACGATTTGTCAAAGCGACGATGGATCGGGTGATGTGCGTTGTTCGAGTATTAGGAACACTCTCGAGTCCCTTTGAATCTCGAAGAGGGTTACGGCAAGGTGATGGTCTATCGTATCTGCTGTTAAACGTCGCGTTAGAAGGTGTAATAAGGAGAGCGGGGATAGACACGAGTGGCACGATCTTTAGGAAGTCCGTCCAGCTTCTTGGCTTCGCCGACGACATTGATAAAATTGCACGGAACTTTGAGGCGATGTCGGAAACGTACATCAGCCTGAAAGCTGAAGCCAGCAGGATTGAACTTGCCATCAACGTTTCGAAGACAAAATACATGAGAGGAAGAGGTTCTAGAGACGACAATGTGAAGCGGAGTTCGGATTGGCGGTGACAAAATCGAGATGATCGACGAATTCGTGTATTTGGGCTCACTAGTAACCGCCGACAACGAAAATGATTTCAGTCGAACGAACTTGCACGTAATTCTTTAAGCAAATAGGTATTATTTAGCTAAAACTGTAAAAATTTATTTATTAATTCTGTAATCTTATGTTATTAGGTAATTGTATGACATACAATAATTCTGTCCTTGATTAAGTCCAAATACCTGTTCTTCCAATCTCAAACGTCTTTGGTTTGGCCGGATCCTTAGCTTTAATTGTAATAACGTAAAATTTTATAAAAGGGGTTTCAATTCAATCGGAAAGTTCACTTTGGGTGGCAATTTTTCTTGTTCCTACTTTCTACCCAGCTGTATCTTCTTCTACCTGTCATTTCGCTTCTTGGCACTCGCACACATCATCTTATCCCTTAATCAGCCATCATGAGGTTAAGATAATTCCGTCGCAACAACCATCTTCGCTGGGTTATTTTTCCTCCTTGGCGATACTCGTTCCTTTTCATCTACTAGCTGGTGCTGAGAGTTTCATAGCGGCAGAATTTCTCCCGATACCGATGCACGTTTTCATGAGCTATTTAGCGCAAAGATCACCTACGCTAAAATTTCTCTAAACAAGGATATCCCGATTTCGTCAAAATAGAATTGTTTGGAGAAAACCCGATGAAAATCACGAGTTATTCGAGAAGAGCCATCCATGCTGTGAAGTGAAGGGAAAAACAAATTGATTTGCTTCTTCATTTGTTGTCGATACTTCGGGTTGGGTGCGTTCGCTGCGCCAGATTGCTTTACTTCATTTTCAATGCAAGTAGGATGCTTCGTATATGAAGAAAGCTTTCTTGTGAATAGGAAAGAAACATTTCTAGACGTATTTTTCCCATAATCACGAGCAAAGAATTTGTTCCGTCTATTCTCAAGGGAGCATGAAAAGAAACTACCTGGATTAATCTTACCTTACCCGCCTACCTCTATTACAAACCAAGCAGATTTACGAAATTCGGAAAACGTTGCATTCCAGTATGCAGATTTATCAACAGATACTGGCTCGCCGCTTGATCCATTTCACATGACTAGTTATCTATTAAGCAGTGATATTCGGAACAATTTGAAATAAGATATATACAACAATCATCATGATGAATGTCCAGAAATCTTATAATAATCTTGAGTATAGTATTATAGTAATAATACCCGTGAGTAACCGTAAGGTTTTCCATTAGTACCTATTCGTAAATTTATTTTTTGACGGCTGTCCTACTGGAGCTGTAGAGCTCGGAAGAGCTCTCCTTCAGAATCATTCGCTATTACAGATGAAACGGGAAATGTCATCCACTTAAACACTGCTTAAGGCCAATTGCAGCGGCGGGCCGTGATTCTGAATGTTATATTCATTGTACGTTTTAGTTATGTGCAGGCATAAGGACTTCACGATCGCATGTATCATCGCGAGGTGCTCGAGCGTTTGTGCGTTAACGTGTTTGATTGCGTGGGGCTTGGAAGTCACGTGTATGCTAGCGTATATGTAGCTTCGTATGTATAAATTCGTAGTACCTACTCGTAATTAAAGCTATTACCGGTAAAAGGTATTTATAAGAAACAAGCTTTATGAAGCTTGCGGCAAAACTTTTACTACTACAAAATACCAAACCGTATTTTTACAGACATTGATTATTAAAAAGCTCCAGAGCATTTCCTTGCTTCGCAATTCCAATTAAACTACTATCGTGAGAAACCCCTGATAATCAGCCAGGATTAAAATAGGTGACTAACACCTTGAGCAGAAATAGTTTTGCATATTTTTTGCTCGCATTCCAAAATTATTCAACATCGTTGCTCGAATCAACCCTCTGATCAACTAAACCCACGAATTAATCAATTAATTTAATTCGCATCGTAAAGTTCTAATTTAACGAACTTACATCCCATCATAATAATCATCATATCTTCATAAGGCTCACCACAAACGAGTCGAGTCATTTCGCTACATGGTCCCTCTTCAATTATTCGCTTTGCCTTTTTTTCTTCTCTTCCCAGATTTCATCACCATCCCGTCGGATCGGATCGAAGCAAGTGACCGCGACTACGATTCTCTCTATGCCTAGCAGCAGCAAGGGATCATCGCCACCGCAGCCAACCAGCCGAAGAAGCAAACGAAGACGAACGCCGCACGATGACGTGAATGAACTTGACTGCGAAGCGACGAAACTGATTGGACCATTTTTACACAATCAACAAAAAAACCAATAATCACCTACAGCAAACGTTCTTCTATCCTTCTTCTGCCACGGACGAATCCCGCGATACGCAAACACATCGACCCCCGGACGATTGCTTCCGACTGATTCCGACAGAGAGAACACTACTAGCGCACACAACACTCCTTCTACCTTTGTATACCTCTTGATGAAACAGCTCAAGGACCAGAAGTTCAAACTCTTCAGAATGCTGACCCGAAGGAATTGGCTGCTGCGGTGCAGCATCCTGATCAACGTGGCCGTGCTGCTGTACCTCTGCAGCCATGTGCTGATCGGTGGTGGCAATTTTGCCCTCGGACCGGCCTACATCATCTCCGATGAGTCGATGATGAAGTCGCCGACACAGTACCGAACACACATTCCGACCCATCTGGCCCAGCAGCTGAGGCAGGAGGAACGGGAAGCACTGATGCTGCAGCAGCTGACGCAGTCCCAACAGCAGCAACAGCAGCAGCAGCTACAACAACAGCAGACAGGACACAGTAGTGTAGTAGTGAAGATTCAGGAGAATGGGGTAAGCAGCTTTTAAACAAAATTTATCTTGATTTGCCGCGATTACGCGGCGGTTCAATGACCTTTTGATACTTTTTTTTCGGTTCACAAACTAGCATTCGTTTGCTTTCATGTTATGTCTTTTTAAAGAGAGCCGTAATTTTGGCGACATCCGTATGTCAATAGGGGACGACAATCTGCCTGGGTTAATATTTAATGAGCAATAATTCTGGGAACATGACCAATTATGATGTTCGTAGCCATTGCCTCGCGCTTCCAGGAAGCAACCAGCAATCATTTGGTCACCCATGGGTGACCACTGGAAATTACAATTCCCCCCTCCCGTCTGGAATGACATACTTTTTCGAGTACATATGCACGAATCACCATTTCAAGTGGTCATGTGTCGCCAGCGGGCAGTTTGGTAAAATATTCGAGTAATTTGTGCTAGCGCAAGATGCATAAAACTTCAACCGTCAGACGAATGCTAATGACATTTGCCGACAGACCTGCATCGAATTAGCATTCGTTTTGGAAGTGACGCTTCCTGAGACTGAAAATCCGAGGTCCGCTTGGGGGGGGGGGTGACCTCGCTGTGTATGATGGGTTCAATTGATATTGAAATGGAATGCAAATTCGAGCTGGTGTTGATGCAGTGACATCATCGCTGGACCTGTGTGTCCTACTCGGCAACTGGAACTAAGTGGTTCGGAAGGATAATCATTTTTCGTAATTGAGAGCTATACGGTGTTTCGGACGTGACATTCGGCTTTCGTGGCAATAAATGTCTGTTTTAATGGGACCCTCAAACTTCGCTATTTGATTAATGGCCTTTGCAGAGTGCAACGATATTATCTTGAGAATACTGCATGCGCTGTAGTGTTCCTGTTTACTTTTCAAATAGAAATATTTAAGGACACATTGTTTATTAGTCATACGTTTTTGCAATTGTGTGCTGGTTATAAACAAACAAAAAATCTACTTCTGAATGCAAGGTAGTTTTATAGATAGAAATAAAACTCAGCATCTGAGAAATTTAACTTAATCAATACCCAAACATTATCAATGTTTTCTGCATTGAGAGAGTTTAAAATGTTCTGATAAAGTTTTACGCAAAATTTCTGCCGGTAGCTCTACAGTATGATAAAGTGTTTAAGGGTCTTTTCTTTTGGACGAAAATAAGGCAAAGTTTGTTAACTTGTTGCAGCATAAGTAAAAGGCGTAAGAGTTTGATGGTTAAATACGTTTATTTGTTTATTTGTTGTACCGTCACCAACAGACCCCTTGGCCCCAATGGTGGTTACTTAAACTAAATACATTTCAGAATACGCATTATTTTAGTTTTTATCGAATTCCTTGTCAGGTTGAAATCAAACGCCGTCGCCACACTGTTAAACACACGCTGGAGTCCGGTAACAGCGCTCTGGCAACCATAGTTGGTTCTCCTGAACGGAACTCGCAGAAGGGAGTTATTATGTAGAGCTCGAACGTGGGCTTGAAGATCCAGACGACCGAGGATTGTAGGGAAATCCACCCTGGCAGACAGTAAGTCTGAGACGAACAGTGCTCGAGAGCAGTCCCTCCGGATGCTTAGAGTATCGAGCTGTATTAACTCACAACGGTTTTCGTAGCTTGGCAGCTGAAATCTGTTTTGCCAAGGAAGATGTCGGAGTGCAAAGCGTATGAACCGGCGTTGGACGGCCTCGATTCTGTCGACACCGTTCTGGTAGTAAGAATTCCAAACAGCAGAACAATATTCCAGTGTTGAGCGAACCAGCGCGCAATAGAGAGATTTTAAACAGTATACGTCCTTAAAGTTTTTCGCTATTCGGAAGATGAACCCAAGCTGTCTTGAAGCCTTATCCACAATGGATGATGTATGTGGTTTGAACGTTAGTGCCAAATCCATGATGACTCCGAGATCCTTGACGTTAGAGTGTTTTGGAATACTCGAGTCGAAGAGATGGTAGTTAAACTGAATCGGATGGCGTTTCCGCGTGAACGTAACGATTGAGCATTTGCTCGGGTTTAAAACCATTCTGTTTAGATCACACCACGTACTAAAGCTCTCCAATTCACTCTGAAGAAACTCGGCATCGGTTTTATCCTGTATTTGTCGAAACATTTTCATGTCGTCGGCAAAAGAAAGGCGGGGTCCTTGTAATTTGATGTTGACGTCATTAAAGTAGAGGAGGAATATCACTGGACCGAGATGGCTTCCTTGTGGGATGCCGGATGTAGCGAAGAATGGTGTAGATAGACAGTCCTTAATGCTGATTTGGAGTTGCCTTCCATCGAGGTAGGAACGAAACCAGCGCAGTAGTTGTCCATGAATACCTAGTTTCTCCAGCCTCGATATCATGATTGATTTTGTCGAAGGCCGCAGATAAATCCATGTAAATAGCATCGGTTTGCAATCCGTCAGCGAATCCATCGAGTACATATGTTGTGAACGAGAGCAGGTTAGTCGTTGTCGATCGTTTAGGCATAAAGCCGTGTTGATCTGCAATGTAGTGTTTGCAGTGAAAGAAAAGAGGGTCTAAGACAACCAGCTCGAATAGTTTTGATACTGCACTTAAACACGAGATTCCCCGATAATTGTCAATGTTCGATTTGTTTCCTTTTTTGTGAACTGGAAACATGTGCGCTGCTTTCCAGCAGGAAGGGAATGTTCCAGTATTGAGTGATAGCATAAAGACTCGCCGAAGTGGTTCAAGAAGCCCGCTGATGCACTTTTTGACAAAAATCGAGGGAACGCCATCTGGACCCGGGGAACTAGATGCTTTCAGCTTGGAATTTGCTGCAAGAATGACAGCATTATCGACACAAATTCGGTTGATGGTTCGTCCTAGAGAAGGAGTTAGATTTGAAGCGGCAGCGACTTGTTGTGGTGGCAAGCGCTCGTTGGAAAAAAACGCTTGAAAATTTGTCGGAGAACAGTTGGCAAATTTCCTTAGTGTCGGTGCCTAAAACTCCATTAAACGACATACAAGATGGCAAACCGGATTCCTTTCGCTGCTCGTTAACATACTTCCAGAACGACTGGGGCTTGGATTTCAGTTGACGCTCGACGTTTCGCTGGTGTCTAAAAAAGGCGCGTCTGCTTTGTTGTTTGTATTCGTGGTTGAGTTGAAAGTAATGATTTCCTAATGCAAGTGCCTTATGCTTCGAGAATTTTTTAAATGCAGCTCGTTTGGCAGATTTTAAACGTCTTAGGACGGTTGATTGCCAGGGAGGGTGTTCATCGGTACTAATTGTTCGTTTTGGTACATGGCGGTCGATAAGGTAGTTAAGAATACTAGAAAACGTCATCGCTGCTTCGTTCGCGTCGTCATTGTTAATATTTTCGTCCCAGTTTATATCCAACAGCGTGCTAACGATGCTGTCGTAGTCAGCGTTTTTAAAATCGTAGACGATAGAGCTTGAGACGTCTTCAAAATTCACTCCTAAGTTACCAGCGAATACAAGATGTAGTGGGGGATGATGACGCACCTGCTTGACTAAAGGAGTCGGTGCAGTGCAGCAGTACGGAGCGCAATCCCGGGCACTTACAAAGCAGAGGTCCAATGTACGTCCATTCTCGTTGGTGACATTATTAATTTGCCGAAGAGTTGCGCTGCTGTAGTTGTCCAAAATACAACTGGCATTGTTAATAAGCGCAGATTTTTCGATATCCAATCGTAGAATACCATTACTTGCTTGGCACCACGTCAAGCCAGGTAAGCTGAAGTCGCCCAGTATAACGATATCATCAGACGGGGCGGCGATCGAGGCGATAAAAGAAACGGAGGAAAGATGTACATCGATCAGGCTGGAATCACGAATTCTGTCAGGTGGAAAATAAACAACACACAGGAAGACATTGCGATCGGCAAGTTTCACTGATATCCACACTTGCTCGGAGCTCGCCCACCGCTCATCGTTGATCACTCGGGCTTTTATACCATGGCGAACGGCGATGAGTACACCACCACCTGATGTCTTGTGGCTGTTGAGGGCATTGCGATCACATCGGAAGACATCAAATGTTGAACCAAACACCTGGCGAGACAGAGTACGGTTGTCGAGCCACGTCTCGGTTAAGGCGATGACGTCATAACAGCAGCCCGTGGTCGCGAGCAAATAGCTGTCCGTTGATGAGTTTAAGCCACCAACATTCTGGTAGTAAATCTCGATGTTATTGGATGACGGATCAGGTTCTGCAGAGAGCGAATCAACTGTATCGCGCCCCAGAATATGGCGATCATCATCGGCGAGAGAAATGGTTGACATCTGGTCACAAGATGTTAGAGCAAAAGACAAATTACTGGAAGCAAAGAATATATCAGCGCTTGAAGTGTTCGGATCAGATGTATACTTGCCATTTGTGGCGGGTTGGAAGACCCTTTCACCCATCCCACACACAGGACCGGGACGACTGATGATCGCTGGCTGCAAGGGCTCGACTGTAGCGGGGGGATCGAGGGCTTCCATTGTACCAACTGCGTTGCGTCCCAGTATGCAATCAGCGTCGACACTCCGTCACAATGGCGGTGTAGCTTGGTATAGTGGCATTGCCAATCGTTGCGGAGTCCTCTGTAGGGTTGATGGGCCGGGTTGCATTAGCGGAATACATGCGGCTTCCGAGGACGGAGGAAAATCAGTCGGTGGGCACCAAATGTTCTGGGTACGGCTATCCTCAAATTCCCTGAACAATATGCCTTGCGGCCATGTGTCAGGGTTAAGAGCTGCTTCACGGTACTTTGGGTGAACTCCAACTTTGAAAGATATGAAGTTCAGAGTACTGACGTCTATGCCTTTTTTAACAAGCGGAATAACCTTTATTTCCTCGTTGCAGTTTAGTCCTTCTTTGGACATTTTTTCAACTGTCTCTTTGCTAACGCTGGGATGAAAGCGGGAAAGCTACATCCAGAGCAACAGAGTGGAAGGTGGAACCGTGAGAATGTTGCTATTATCGACTAGCTTTCGACTGTCGACAAGAATACTGCTCGGATCAGGGCCATCCTCGCGACAACGCTTCTGAGGTGGTCGAGAGGTACCGGAATTTGGCCGGACTGGAGTGGCTGTTGAAACCTTTCTGGCGAGGTGCGAAATTTGCTGGTTATTTTTTGATAACTCTGCCTTTAGTTCAGCACAGACGTCATCCGTTTTCCCAGCGATAGCAGCGATAACACATCCAAGCGAGGAAACGGTGTTGCGAAAGTGAGCAAACTTCATCAACTTGACACATTCATTGCACATCCAAAATAAATTTGGGTTTTCGGCAAGTTTTTTCAAGAACGACTTGTTGAGTTGTTTACCGCACTGCATATGCACCACATTTTTGCAAAATCCCATGCTTTCGATAAAGTCATCGTCCGATTTGACGGTTTTCGCGCAGTGATCTACCCGCCCTAGATCCGACTTTTCGTTTTCGTCTCACTGTGCGCCAAGTTGTGATGTGGGAAATACTTTCCTCTACCCGTGTGCAGGTGGCGAAGTGAGCGCGTGATTTTTTTTTACACACAGGTCCAGTGATGTAAACAATCTCGATTTTCACTGGATTTTTCACGACACAAAAACAAAATTTGTAGAATACACTTTAAAACTTCACAATATCAAGGGCGTAAACAAAATTTAGAATCGACTGATACGATAAACGATGATTAAACGGCACAAATCACGTCAAATATTAAAAAAATAACTGGTGCTATCAACACAAACAACTAATCGGTGAAAATACACTGAACCAAATTGAAGACTTCGTAAAAAAAAGTATCTGGGTGAAATTCAAAATGGTGGCTTCAACGTTCACAATGACGATTTCAGCCTGCCTCTGTGCGAGAAAAATGGGTACGAAAACTACGAGCCTGCAGCCTGTTGTAGTAAACTAAAATAAAAACTCATTGTAATTTCTTTAAAGAAATTCTGTTCGACTTATACCCAATTGGAATGAAATTTGACGATTCATATTATTGTATTATAAAAATTTGAATTCTAAAATAAACTTTTTTGTTACCTTTTCTACTTGAACCACGTTCAAAAATTATAAATAAATAATACTACTTACTAGTTTTAGGTTTAGGTCGTAAACAATTTCATTGCTTTTCAGAAATTATAATGATTTTTTATTTCGGTTCACTACAAGCAGGCCCGTAGCTAGGATTTTGTTTCAGAAGGGGCTTAAAAAATTATTGCATAAATATATAAATTCTGATGATTAGTGATGATAGTCACTAGAAACTGAATGAAAGTTTTGAGTGAAAACAATTCCAAAATTAAGACAATAGAAACTAAAAATCATAAAAATATGTTGTGTGTCTTGAAAGGCTATAGTACATCGACGAATTAATTAATTAATTGCAACATTAACATTTCGAATTTGATTTTTATTATTTATTTACAAGTTGCAAGTTACAAGTTACTCTAGTTGCAACATTGGATATTCAAGAGAATTTACGGGTTAACCGATTATGGTGGTGCTATAAAGTTCAAGGTGTTCTAGGCTACACGTTTACAGGGTGTGGAAGACGCTACGTTGGAATGAATAGGAAATATTTAGAGAATGTTCGAATGAAGAGAATGTCGAAATTTTCTCTAAATCTTCTGATTTGGCAAGCAAATTATAGATGCAGACAAACGATTTAACTCCTAGTTTTTGATTTGATGTCTTGCCACTATTACCCGTTCTGTATCATTACGCTAACGCAATTTTATGATATTTTCAATTTACGGGGTGTTGTTGAGGTGGGTCAAAAATCGATTTCAGCCAGTTACAACATGTTAGTCGCACATCCGCACTCTATTCATTTCTGTTCAATGTATCGTCACCTCGTTTTCAAACTTATTTGGACATTAATTTTAAACCATAGAAAGCAACTAAAATGTGGCTGCTAGTTGCAGCATTAGGTTCATTATGATTGATTGACTAATAAAGTAGAGTGAATCGACCTAATACAGAAATTCAAATTGTGCAAAAATTAAAATTTAAGTAACTAACTTTATTTTAGCTAATATTTAGTACTATATACTAGTTTTGTGAAGCTCGACAATCACTTGCAATGAGGTTGTTTTTTGGAGAGTTTTAGTGCTCAGTCTTCAATAAAACTTCAACTTATTTATTATACACATAATTCGTTTATTTGGCTCGGCTCAATGCGTTATCTAAATGGTTCCGTGTGTCCTGCTTACAAAGCAGAGATATGTTTTCCTGACAAACATCCTCCTCTCTCCGGATCACGAGTGCAAACTATCTCAATGGTTGATTTGAGGTACCTGACGTAACTATTCCGCTGTTAATATTACCTGAACAGGTACCACAAATTTGGCAATTGTTTGTGGTTCAGGTATTGGCATTGGATTGGCATTGGATATTGTGGATGTGCAAAGAATTAGCTGTGTAATGGTACTATCGCATTATGTTTTGTATTGTAGAGTAGGGAAGGAGGAAATGGGTCGGGAGACCCGAATTCTCACCACAAAAACACCATTTGAAATACCGGGAAGTGGTTCCTAGATGTGATTTTTATAATGAATTCCATTTCTTCCAAATGTGACATGAATCTTTTAATAGCCACAGTGCAAGTAAGTGGTTTGTAGCCGAACATTCATTTTCTCATCGTCCATATAAAAGAAGATCTTGATTATAGTATTGTTTCATACAATCACGTATTATAAGTTGTTGTGAAAAATGGTTTGTTTCTGCCGGACATCGTAGAACTCGATAAAGGCGACTTCCGTAAACCTATCCTCAATATTCACCTTCAGCAAATGTTTCACATGACGAATGCTCGGTCGTATGCAAAATGGCCGGAATTCAATAGCCTGCGTATTTGGCCGGAACACCACTACTTGCTCCTGCGACTCACTCATCTCGACAGATCACCACAGCAAGAATTAAATTAACAGCTTCTTTTCTTCTTCTTTTTCGCACACAATATGAAAGAAATTATTTTTGTCGTTCACTTCGCACTGGTTCGGGCAGAAGCAGAAAGTACACTGCGTATCGTGACTGTTGTCTTTGGTGGTTCGAAATAGCAATATTTTTCAATATTTTCTCAGTAATTTGTTTAAACTAAACGATATACAAATGAGCTAAAAGTCACCGAAAAATTTGTTTTTTCTTTTATTATTTTTAAAAAATTTAGCCCTCTCTCTGGCTATGTCCCTGTACAAGAGATTCCAGGCTGGTTGTTTTCGAGCTATGTTTCGCGCGCAGAGGCAGACGGAAATCACCATTTTAATGCCGCCATTTTGAATATCTTGAATAATAAACGTATTCAACCATCAAAACCGGAAGTTCTTACGCCTTTTAATCATTTCACAAAAAATAATTAACAAACTTTGCCTTATTTTCGTTCAAAAGAAAAAGAACTTCCTCTCAACAAAGCAGTTTATAGTTATAGATAACTTTTATTCATATTGTTTTCCAAACCGTAAATATTTTTGTCCAGCATACAATTTGAAGTTATTTGTAATACTTTGCTTCAATACGTATGTATGTGTGTCTATATAATAGGGGTACCCAAGGCTTCAATGGTGCCAAATTTATCTGGTACCGGCTGAGTTATATTTTTCCAAATTCAACAATAAAATACTATACTATGGAGGACCCTAAGGAGGAAAAATTAGGTAAACACCAACCTTTCTCCCAAAGGCGATAATTTTTGGTGAAACCACTCTGTACGTGAAGGGCACAAATCCTAACTTAATAAAGTTATGGGTGCGTTTCGACTTCGTCTCAACAGAAACCTACATTGTCGGAATAGATTAGGGCCGGCTTGACGCTAAATCCCAAAACGGAAACACTATTTATGTTTCCAATCAAACGACAGGTCAAACGTGATGTCCTATTAGACCAGAAGTTCTGTTAAGCCGATGACTTTATTAAGTTAGGATTTGTGTTCTTCACGTGCAAAGAGGAGCTTTGAGAGAAAGATGGGTGTTTTCCTAATTTTTCCTCTTCGCATTGATCTGCTAAGCCGTAACAAGTGTTGGCTTCGCTGTGTCTCATCGGTTTCTTAGCATAATGATGTGTTGTAGTGAGCAGCGAAGCTTTTTTCAGTATTTCTGCAGAAATTTTTTGGAGAGCATCGTTTAAGGAACGCGATTCAGATTCCTCGATGTTTGTACGCGTTGCATGGTAAAAGATCACAAGGAAACTCTCCACAATAGCCACACTTTTCAGCATTCTCAATGCAAGAGTCATCCTCATGATTCTCAGCGCAATCGTCTCACCGAGTCTTATTACTACAACTTCCTATTCGCAATGAAAGATGCGCGATACAAACAGCTGAACAGGCAGACGATCCTTGTAGAAGAAGACTTAATTAAACACACACCGGTCCCGCCAAAGGTCACCCGACAGCAATTTTGTCCCGTCTAGTGCGACCGCCATTCAAAAATCTACGCTCACTGAAGCCAAACAGCCAATCCCATGCTTCAGTAGGTGCGCGCACGATGTACTTAAATCGGTGACTACACAGTCGTTCTCTACATTGGGAACGGGTATGTAGACGCGTTAGTACTTCATAAAAGGCGTGTCGCTAAGAACGTCATTTGATTGCTTTAGACGCTATACATTGGTATAAGACAAATTAAAAGCTGTCTTTCAAAACCTAAGTCCCAACTGAACTACAAAATTTCCCAAGTCCTGCAAAAGCAATCTTCAAAAAAAATATCGATCTCTACGTGTCATGGTATTCTAAGACATTTGGCACCATAAATACGAATTCGATTTTCGAAATCCCTCTATTGGTAGTTTTTGAACTTTGACCATTTTGCGCAATCTCTTAATCATATGTGATTGAGCTTAAATGTAACAGAGACTACAGTAATCTTTTTCTAGCCGATAAAAATTCTCGAAAATAATCCTTACATTTTTTTGGGAGCTTGAAATTCCACGAGTCGAAAAACTATCTTACCACCTAATCGCGTGAAAGATGCATGTATTTGGCATTCCTATGGTTCTTCACCATGGGGTATCAGGAATCAGTAGCGATTGGCTCAAATGGCACGTTGCCCATGTTGAACGGAGATTTGTTACTTGCCGTGATTTTTCTTTTTATTATTTTCCCGAAAATGACGACGCTGAGAGCGTATACAGTACGGAAGTGTTCTTCATTCCCAAAGGGAATAAAAGACACTTCTCGATGAGCGGATATATTAACACCCCTGACGAGATATTGTCATTGGAATTCGGTTTAAACCGATTTCTAGTTTAGTCTAGTCTAGTCTACACATACACAGCCAATACATGTAGGGATCCTGGAAAATTGCAGACGTTTCCTCTACAATTTTTCTTGTCAATATTAACCCTTTCATGCCCAACTTTTTTCTAGTGCATGTAAGGTTTCAAAACTATTTTTCCTTGAAAACGGTTGGGTCTAGAAACACCAAAAGCCTATTTTCATAAAGATAGGTGCTTCCATGGCAGTGCTAGAAGCTGGTCAATTTTTACCCTCTAATGCTCAATACAATTCTCCTAGAATAATTACAATAGTCCAAAATCGTGGAAAACGTAGCCAACGACAGTCTACATTGATAAGTTTTATCAGTTTTTAATAATATTGCACCATAACGAAGATATATTAAAAAATATATTTTCCATCGTCAACGTAAACTGTCCCTGGCAGCACTGCTCCATCGGAATCCAATCAGACTAATTGCAATAACTTCAGTTCTAGAGCTGATCCTTGTAACTGTTAATACTCAAATTAAAGGCAATAATCACATTAATGAGCCTTACTTGTTTTTGTGAGCAAATCTCGCCTCAATCAAAAGTTATAGCTGTTTAAAAACGTTGTTGTCCACAAACAACATGGGCATGAATGGGTTAATGATTGTGGTACATATGATATGTGACACAATCATTAATGCAGCCAGGCCAACTGTGCAGCGTACAAAGTGAAGATGATTCAAAATTATACGGCAATCAAATTATTCATTTAATGAATAATTTAATCAACGGATTATTTTGAACCTTGAATAAGGAAGAAACGTGGACAACCGTACCGACTGTTTCAATTTGATGGGGATTTGATAAATCGTTGGGAGTGACTTGGCTAAGAGGTTTAATGTCATTCCTTTGGTCCTGGGTTCCTGTGATGGGATGGGACAGAAGTATTTAGCCCTGGGTTATGAGTCTAGGTTATAGCGCCTTTACTCGCTCTCATTCGAATTCGGTTTAAACCGATCTAGGTTTATAAAATTTCACCGCGACTTTTTGGAAGCCATAGATCTGTTTATAACGCTTTTTCGCCAGAAATTACAAAGATAGATGGATACTGCAAAAATACTGCTGTATTTTCTCTGTAATATATAACAAGTTCTCAGCACTTCCCAGTAAACTCTATAGCTCTTTACTACACTGGGTTAGAAACAATAGCATATTCTTGGTATTCAGTTTCCCGTACATAAGTTCTTCTATGTATGGAGAGCCAAAAATCCGGATACGCAACTGCATTACTGCAGGGCAGTTACATATCAAATAGTATGAATTTCCGTAATCGGATTCACAAAGATCACGCGAATAATACTGAGCACGGTGAATAAAAGACATGTGATAATTGAGTTTGCAATGTCCTGTCAGTATCCTGACTAGAATAATGCAATTGCAGCAAATTCTTGGACATTTTCGGACACACATCCGGCGGAGAACTCTTTATTTGAACGATGCAGCCCTAGAGCGTATCTTTTGTTCTATCAAATTTATCAACAGTGCTAAAACTAGTTCAGGACCAAAAAAATATCCTGTTGAAGTGCCGATTGTACACCACGCAGAATCGCGAAGATTTCTGCTGGGAATACGGTACAGTATCTACCAAGCGAATAAAATTGGTTTAATCTTATTTCACGGCAATAGGCACCAGCACCGACAAGGCCCTCAAAAAAAAAAACAAACTACGTATTCTTCAAGTTTTCGCTCCGTCCGGCCAGACAGCCATTCCTCGCGAGGAGGAATTCTCACATTGAAAGTTCCAAAAAGGAAAACTAAATGTGAGTGTAAGGTCACTGGGAGCAAGTGTATACTCATCCCAAGTTACCATTTAGGGCCACAGTATGTGTGTGTGGCTAGTTGCACGATCTATTGGGTTACTGTTCCAGAGCCCAGTAACATTAAGACGGTATTCACAAGAAAGTGCTTCTTGCTTCAGAAACACATATAGTGGTTTTATGTTCAGGAGTGCCTCTAAAGCAGCAATAGGTGTTGGCGAGAACGTGTTGACTGGTGCCACCAAGACCATCCTCTGAAGATGTTTTAACTTTGATTGGATTGTCGTGACTTCTCCCTTCTGCCATAAACAAGGCACCCGTATGCCAGTATTGGTTTAACAATTGTACTTGGGTTTGAGTCCGCAAGATTTGCCGAAAGCCTGTCTACATTGGCCGAAGGCCATGCAAGTTTTCTTGATCCTGAAATCGATGTGAGCTGTCCAATTAAGTTTTGAGTCAAAGAACTGCTATGGACGAGCTCCGGTTGTAATCCTTCGTTGCGTGAAAAGCACCATTGAGGTTTTATTTGGATTAACTGATAGTCCAACATGAAGACACCACCACTCAACAACACATAAGGCTTGTTGCATCAAATCAAAAAGTCTGTTAATGCAAATACCGGTGATCATTATATGATAATCATCGGCGAAACCATACGTCGGAAACCCAAGCTCATTAAGTTTCCTCAACAAGCCATCGACGACAAGGTTCCATAAAAGTGGTGACAGCACACCACCTTGAGGACATCCGCCGACACTCAGTTTCCTTATCTCTACTTATTTTAACGATGAGCACAGATGTCGGTTGCTAAGCATTGCGTGTATCCAGGTCGTGATATATGAAGGTACTGCATGACCTCGAACTGCTTCCTAAATGGATTCGAAAGACACTTTGTCAAAAGAACCTTCAATATCGAAAAAAAACTCCTAAACCTGATTGCTTTTGTGAAAAAGCTTTTTCAATGTTGTAGACAACATTGTGTAATAGGGTGGTAGTAGACTTCCCCCGCTGATATGCATATCCCGAATGTAGTGGTCGATTAAACGTTCCACTGAGTTGAGAAGGAAGGAGGTCAGAATGATCGGTCTAAATCTCTTTGCCTCCTCATAAGTGACGCGGCCACTTTTGGGAATGAATTTTACAGTTTTTTTCCTACCACTCTAATGGAATGTATCCTGTTGCAAGACTACAAGTAAGAACTTTTTATTCAAAACATGCTTGAAAAGTTCATATTCGCTTTGTAGTAGAACTGGAATGATTCCATCTTTTCCCGGAGACTTACGGAGCAAAACTGCCAATCGTCTATTTGATCGCTTCGGTTGTCACAATTCTACTAATCAGAACTACCTCGGGGACAGTCGTCAGTGATGGCTCCGTACAGCCTAGAAAGTGTGTGTCAAAAAGACAGTTGAGTTTAACAACTTCGTCAGACAAGTATTTTCCATTAGCAGTTCTAATTGAACTGACATGAAAGTCTTTCGATTTCAAAAATAACTTATTTAATCTGCTAGTCTCGTTGAGACTTGAAACAATTGTGCAGAGGCTTTTCCAACCACTTCGAGGATTGATTGGATTGAAGGGCATTTCTGTATGCTTTACGAGCCAACTTAAATGCCTCCGACCCGTCCCTGCGTCTGCGATTCCAAGTTTTTTGTCATAACTTTTTCAGTCGAACAAGTTTGGTATTCCACCTTTAGAAGCACGCATAACTCGAAGCGGGCAAGCCTCTTGGTATGCTGCTACTATGAGTGAGTTTGTTTTATCAACGGCATCATCCAAGTCACTTGGAAATTCAATCGTCGGAAGATACCCATGAAACTTAGTTGCCAAGCCCTCTTCGTAAAGGTCCCAGTTCGTAGATTTGAGATTACGATATGTGACGATATCCAGCGAGACGCTTAAATGATCAAAGATGATGTACTTATGATCAGATAACTACGGTTCGAGCTCGTTTGGTACGAGCCAGTTTGCCAAACTCATGCGTAATACCGTCAGAGCAGAGAGTTACATCTAACACCTCCTCTTTGCCAGCTCGGGCAAATGTTGGATGATTTTCTACAATACGTATGTGCAGATTTTTGCTACTCAAGTTTTCCATCAATTAGTCAACGACCTTATGTTAATAGTTCTGTGTATTATTTCCCAATGCACTTTCCAACATACTCTTCAAGGTTTTGTCGCTTCAAAATTAACTTCGATCTTGCTTCCATAATGGTTCAGCTGTTAGAGTAGTAAATTAAATTGAGTAATGAAGCATACACTAATGTCATTAGAATAAATTTCTACAATGTTGTTCGCCGCCAAGCCAGCAAGTTTTCTGAGACAACATTCGTGAATAAACTTTACTACTCGACTTATTGTTTTAACGAGTAGCATAGCAGTAACTGTGCCCAAGAACGGAGGGATTTCTTATTTCGCTGCCTCAATAATAAACAACCCAAAGACAACATCTAGACTAGCTGTCTACTTCAATCTTCGTCATCAAATTCGTCCTTCTAGTAACTGACTGGCCCTGTTGACCTTCAGCAGCCCTTACCAATTATTCATTTCTCGAACCGCTTACGGAGCCAAATTAACATCCATAAATAACACTGAAACTGAACTCCACCAATTTTCGTTTAAATATAGTTCAAACTCGCCTACTGCGATGACTGACGCTGGGCCAATCAAGCGAGCCAATGACGCGTGATGAAGGCAATTTAGTTTAATTCCTGTACCTCTTGCCCGGTGGAATGGAATTGATGACGGTAATGATATGGCAGTTCAGTTGTGGTGTGGTGGTATGGTGACCAATGCCACAACGAGCCCACCTCCTGTCGAAAGGTTTTAGGGTCAACCAGCAACAGATTGAGCAGCGGGACGGGGATTCGAAATTGATCTTGAATTTGATGCGCTGCACGTTTTCAGTGCACAACTGGTTCGCAGGATGATTGATGTGAGCTTATTTGGCCTTTAGCATTGATTTAGAGCGCCGCTTCCATCGCATGCCCCACGTGGTCATTTTGTATTTGTAAATCGCACAGTATTATTTGATCAATTCTTTTTACTCACATTGCAGATCAGCGTCCAAGAGGTGCCCCAACAGCAGCAGCAGCAGCAGCAGCAACAACAACAGAACCAGCAGGACCAGCTGCTGTTGGAAGCTGGGCGCGATGTAGATAACACTAATAATAACGTAAACTTAGATGATAGACGATTCGATGTGCCAACCGAAACAAGTAACAGCAACAACAACAACAACAACAACGGCCCTAGCGGGTCGAACAAGGCCGCCGAAGTTCTGTACCAGGACGGAGTGGTTGCCAATGGCGCCGGAGCTGGTCTCCTCAATGCTAGTGATATCTTCTCGACCACGGCGTCGATCGATCTCGATATGAAGCTACGGTAAGTGCTGGGCGAGGAGCAACGTCGATGTCTTTATTTGCTGCATTTTCTGACGTCCCTCTATTTAATTCGCTGCCAGGTCGTTGCTAAACTGTCACGATCGTGACTACGAGCCGTACATCGGCCAGCGGGGTGACTTCTGGGTGCTGAAGAACTACATCCGCGCCGAGCACGGCGGGCTGCGTTGCCATGAAACCATCACCTACACCACACATGCCGACTACACGTTCCTCGATAATCTGATACCACTGCTGGAAAGGTGAGTAGTAACTATAGTAGACCTGCGGGTACAGGATCGGTCAAGGTTCGTCGCCTACTGCTCAGACGCTGCTGTTTCATTAGCCGATCAAATTGATTTATATGTGCGCTTCTTTTTTGATTTTATCGCCGACGTAAAAAGTGCCCATGGATTAGCTGTTTATTGCAATTATTATCGACAAATCGGTGCTCCCGTAGTGTTAAGTTACTTGCTAATAAAGTTGTCAAGTTTGTGAATAGTTTATTGGTCGATTGGTGGCTTTACAGTCAGTTTGAATTCGCATTGCATGCCAATTAAGTGTGATGTTGCCGATATCGATGTTGTACGTACTTACTTACTTTATTTTTTGCTTCTAGGTGGAATGCCCCGGTCAGTTTAGCGATGCATGCGCCAGGCACAGACTTTGCGCCCACCCTGAACGCGGTCAAGTATCTGAGAGACTGCCTACCAGAAAGTCATTTAGTCCGTCAGTTTGTCACGTTTCATATTTATTTTAGCAGTAAACATATTCCAAAAAACGTAAGTTAGCCTTTGGTCATCAATGTTTAAGCTAAACCAAGAATTTACTGATATGGTGTTCTAACGCAGGTTCCTAAGTACGAGAAAGTATTAGAACCACCCAGCAACTGCACACAGCCGGCACCGTACTTCAACGTGTCGAGCTCGCAGCTGTACAAGTCGCAGAAGAAGCTGCTGTATCCGGTCAATGTGGGGCGGAATATTGCCCGAGATGCGGCGATGACCCACTTCATCCTAGCTAGTGATATCGAATTGTA
This sequence comes from Topomyia yanbarensis, assembly GCF_030247195.1. Taxonomy (NCBI): domain Eukaryota; kingdom Metazoa; phylum Arthropoda; class Insecta; order Diptera; family Culicidae; genus Topomyia; species Topomyia yanbarensis. The sequence continues at coordinate 31,130,112 of NC_080671.1, read as the reverse complement.
CCCGAATCCGGGTCTAGTACATAAGTTCTTAGAGATGATAGTTAGAAACGAGCCGGTGCTGCAGCGTAAGAATCCCAGGTAATTATTACCTTTTATCCATTGGTCAATTGCTTTCCAAATTAATCCTTCTCTTTCACTGAAATTGTAGGGTATTTCCACTGTCGATATTCGAGGTGGACAGCAGTTCGCCAGTCCCGAGGGACAAAACCGAACTGCAGGAGCTTCTGCGTAACGGCAAAGCGATTCCATTCCACAAACGAGTCTGCTCCAGCTGTCACGGGGTGCCCAAATCGAAGGAGTGGATCGCTGCCAATGAAACCGATGGTCAGTAGAATCGGGTGACCGTTCATTATCTAGCAGTAATCGAATTTTATACTTCTAGATTTGGGCGTGTTCCACATAGGAAAACGGGTGGGCTACTTTGTCCACTGGGAGCCGATCTACATCGGTACTCACGCCGATCCCCACTACGACGAGCGGTTGAGTTGGGAAGGCAAAAGTGATAAAATGACGCAGGTGAGTTCGAGACACCGCAATGCGGTTTTCCGTCTCTTATAAAGTGATAGTGTTTCACCTTGTAATTAATAATGCATCTGGACAGTATCACCTCCTTAGATTTTAGATAGCTTTAAGTGACGCCTCAAGTCATCCTTTTGTGTTTAACTCTCCGGTACTCGCGCGAATGGCTCCCCGAATGAGCAGCCATTGCCAAACAAACGACATCGCTCGCAGTCCTTCGTTACTTTCTTCGCATCCTTGTCTGTGCCTACCAACCAGATTCTATATCTCAGTCGCGATGGCATTGAGGTTCCACCAGGATGACCCTCATTAACAAGTTGCAACTTCCTGCATCGAAGTGTACTAGGGATAACTTCCCTGCATTTTCTAATTATATTATAGGTATAATTCCTCTTAAGTAAATTGACTACTTTTTGAAATTGTTCATACGTGTTGTGCATCGTTGTACAACATTTAGATCCCCGTAACGACAATTTCAGCAGACTCTTGTAGCATTGATGTTGACCTAGCTGTCGGAACTGTCAGCTTCTTCGACGTTTACTTATACTGAGAGTTTGGATAACCGGAATTTGAACGATTGTGGTCTGAGGACTAACCGTTCAATTCGGCTTGGGGGCGGATTCGTGGCTTGGAAAACGACCATTAATTGTTTCCAGTTCAAACTGTTTGCCATTGGAGTAGATTTGAAATTTTTCTATGCTCAAAACTATCACTAGCGCTCCCAGGCATATTGATGAGAAGCTGACTAATTTTAGATTATCGCATTCCTTGCTGTAGGAATCGAAATAATGGTTCTTTGTAATGTTCTATCCCTTTGTACGAATTTTAATTATAATAACCTCCCGACTCACACTTAAAAGACGATGCCGGTGGTTGAGTTGTACGCCTGAATGGTTTAATTCCAGTCGAGGTCGGTGAAATTTTGAAGTATAAAATCACCGATCACGGTATTGTAAATCATAGTTTAAATGTAAGTATTTTAGAAAAAAGAAAGAGTTGTTCCAATTTTTGAAATTTTATTACTCCGCCATTTCATTGAGCCGCTTATTTTTGGAAAAGTAAAATAAATAAAGAAACGCATAACTATTTTCCTCAAAAAACATTATTGCCAACTTTCTGGAAATCATTGACATGATGACAGATGTGTTCTATTAAATTCCATCTTCTAAGCCAATTCCCTGTAACTTTACCTTGACTTCTTTTATTTAGTTTGTCTAGATAGGGAAAACTTATTTAGACACTTTCTTTAATATGTGTTTAGTTTCAAACAATCTTGTGATTTTACGAACGTTCAAGGTGGTTCAAAATTTCTCGATAGGGCGTAGTTCTAGGATGTTTGGAAGGTTGACGTCACTATCGATTGTGTACCAGTCTAAAATGGTCGGGCATAGTGGAAGACACTACATTAGTAATAACATCTAAAATGGTCGGGCCTCCGTGGCGCCTCAAAAAAAGGAAAAAAAAAGTTTTTGGAGGGTCCTTGAGGATTCGTCCATCGACGATACTAGATGTGATAAGGAGCTGATTCATTTGGGCCCTTCCGCAAATCGCTTGCTAAACATTGAATTGTTTACTCATTTTGGTAACTTTATCTTAAACAGGCCGCAAGGCTGTTTGTCATTACGATATGGTGCCTTTTTAACATTTTATACTTATTTATTCCAAATTCTGGCCATAGAAAATTGAAACTTCTATCGAGATATCGGTTTGACGCATGCATTTGTTCAATACCACCCTGATTTTGTTGTGCTGTATTTCTTACCGCTATCATCTTTCCGCTTAGTTGACTGATGCTCGTTGATCATCTTGATCACATAAGATACAAATCAATTTGTAATTGTGAGTTGATCTGCTACGGATCCGGTGGCAAGAATTGTTTGGATAATGACGAAACTCTGACAACATATTCATTAGAACCATATTCGATTCCAATTCCAATAGTTCGGGGCCCCTGGCCCTGGCTTGTACCCATTCGTAAAGACGGTACTGAATAAGATATGGCTGTGTCTGTAGACACTATCCAAACCCTATGGCTATAGCCACGACAACTTTTTGGTGTACTCTTTCTGTTGGAATACCTATTGTTGCAGGCACTAGATCCTTGGAAATAAATTCGGTGAAAGGAAAAAATCGGATGTTGTTCGCAAAGTGCAAGGTTGCTCGTGGAGGACCTTTGTCTTTACCGTAAAGCAACTTACTTCTATGTGCTGGAAGTTTGCGAACACGATCTTCTATTGTCCATAGTTCTTGGATAAATCAAGTTCCTTTCGATTCGTTACAAAGAAAATAAGAACTCATAACGAAACTCGTTGATTGGAGGTGAAAAGCGAATAATTCAAATGTTTCGTTGAACCGAACGTTCAGTTGAGAAAGGATCGAGAAACTATCAATTTCATCAACAAGGAGCGTAGCTACAAACACGGTTTGTGCAATCAGGCGCCTCTGCTCGAGCGTTTCAATATTCAAAAGGCGGCACCCGTCTGTATATTGAACCGTTTTCCAACAGGAAAAAAAAAACTGAAGTTGGTTCCCCCAACGCTTAGTGGAACTTCAATCAACTACGCAGAAGAAGCGAAACACCTAGGTGTTATCCTAGTCATAAAACTGAATTAGAACTCGCAACTGACATACGCCGTTAACAAAGCAACAACAGCACTGTGGGCGTGCAGTAAACTCTTCGGGAAAACTTGGGGCCCAAAGTTAAGCAAAAGACCGCCCAAGCTAAACTAACTAAAGTTCAGGGGCTAGCCTGCCTCTCTATCACAGGCGCTATGAAATCAACACCCACTACAGCTATGGAAGTAATGCTTCATCTACCTTCATCGCACAAACATTTATGAGGGAGGCAAGACTTGGCTCTCTGAGAGTGCTAAAGGGTAATCCACTATTTGATGGGGATTTAAAGGATCACCTGAGTATAATGAAGGAAATCAAACTAAACGCTGTCTTGACTACAGTTCAAGATAAAATGGAGGCTAAACCGAACTTCGATATCTCTTATGAGGTCCACATAGTGGATCGTCAGATAGATATAGAGGGTCCCATACTACCTTAAGGTACAATATCATTCTATACGGATGGTTCCAAAATGGGTGAGCTGACTGGCTCGTGAGTGTACGGTCTAAGAATTAAAAATCAACGAATAGTCTAAGCGATCACATTGTAGCTAAGACCTGATGTATGATTTAATCCTTTGCACAGGCTTCACACCTCGACTACACTGAAACTTCCATTTACAAACTCTTTTTTATGTAATATTCGATTTACTTAAAGTTTTTTAGGAAGCAAATTCGAAGTAACAACTTCTGTTTGAATACGTGCGTACTGAAGTTGTACACAATTTAACATATTCGTAGTTAGCTATTACTAACAAAAATTAAGTATTTTCGGAAAGGGGTAGACGAGTAGATGACGAAAATCGACGTCCAAAGCCATTTCGAAATCCAAATGGCATCTTACGATTCAGTAAAAGTAGACGAGTCATCGAAAATGCTACTCCTTCAGAAATTACCACTTTGGATTTTCAAATGGCGTCAAACATCGATTTTCATTATCTACTCGGTAAGCCCTTTGCGTGAATATTCAATTAACTTTACTTTTGATGGATTCATTTCATCAGCATTCTTTGCAGTGATAACGTTCGTTGATCATTAGACATGCGATTAAAGTCGTTCTTCGCCGACTTGTGACATCCGTTGAATTTTATACTATATTGAACTATTTCTTTAACTTCATGGAGTATAGAGAAAAAATCACTATGCTGTTTTTTTATTTTATAAATTTCGAGGATGAGACCTTGAGTATGGACCTCATTCTTAAACGACCGAAAGGTTACGCTTGTAGATCTTGAGACCTTCACTGCATGGAATTCGTTGAATTATTGGATCATGCGTAAATATAACTAGACCTGATGAAAGGAATTTCAATCAGATAGCGAAGTAAACTTGTTTCACGAACTAAATCCCAAATAATTCTTTCTTTGTTTTTCTGTGCCGGTTGGGAAGTATGTGAAATATTGAGTTGTACTTCTTTCTTCCTTTCTCGAAAGAAGAGGGGAATGTTTTGAGTGCACTAACCATGAGACATTTAGCTTGGATTTCACCCATGCTTCCTTCTTCCGAGGCCACAAGTAGCACTTCCTCTGTGCGTCGCTAACCTTAGGTATTACTGTTTTGCCGGCGGTATCAGCTAAACTTGCTGTGCTCTTTACTGAATCTTTTGTCATCTGAGTCTTCCTATACAATCCTAGTGAACAATAACATATAAACGATCTAGTCTATCGCGATAATGCAAATGTGTATTCACGCATGCCGCCCCTAAAAACGTTTCAATCGCAATCATAAAAACATCCCGGTGATTAAGTCAACGTGTTTGCACTTTCGATTTTTTAAACGCGGTTTCAAGCGCCAACATACAAACGCTCCCTCTCACGCGATTATCACTCTTACTCATCCGAGAGCTCCCATTATAAAATTATATAAACCAGACAACTCTCAGGGTACCACAGTTGAAGGCTCCAGTGAGATGGGGGAGCGAAGTTTTTCCCTTCTTCTCAACCGTACACTCAAAACTTCAGAATGGCGTCTCGAGCAAACTACCAGACGGCTACTCAGTTATATAAACACGGTTATCATACATGCGCACATTCAAAAGTCTACGCGAATATGCTAACGACTACATTATTCAAACGAATTTAAACACGATAAGTTACGTACATAAGCCGCACATATTCACTGGTTAACATACAAACGCTAGAGCCCTGCACGATAATTCAACCTTGGTCACAAACGCAAACATACAATTTCGATCATCCTCGAAAACCTACGCCTAAGATTTGATTAGGTGAACGTTTTGACATTTACTAATTTTTCAGCGCTGTGTCAAGTGCATGTTTCCTCGCAATCGTGAATCGGTCACTTCTGGAAGTCTATACCCTCGGTTTTAGGCTTTCAGTTAGACCGATTTAAAAAAAATGACGCCTATATACACTGGATAACCGATATCAAGGCGAATTGGCCGGGACGCTAGCGGTATGGGGAAACTTACTCTCTTCTAGCATCTGGATTGTACACTCAGAATAAATCATCAGAATCGTGGTTCGCGTGAATATTCTACAACCCACGCGAATATGCAAACACATAATCAAATTTATACACGCGAAACTACCTACACGCTAGCGACACACAATCGCTCATGTGATCAAACACGCTAACATACAAACACTCGAACACTTCGCGATCGTTCACGCACATCTACGGTCGCGTACTCACTAACACGAAAAATCCCCGATGATTGAGTGAATGTGTTGACAAATAAACGCTCGTTCCCACGCGATCATGTTGTTTAAATACGTACACTTAATATAAAAATCGGAATCACGACGAAAATGACCTTAGGCAGTGCTTTGGTGGGCGACCCTTTTGAAATTGTTGTGAGCAATTCTGATAGAGAGCCCTTCTGATAACCAAGCTCTAGAGCTCCAGTTTGACTACTATAAAAAAGACCGTGACTATAAAAAACTACGTTTATGTACTTTTTTCGTTGTAGCCAACGGGAAAACGGATCGAAATGGTGAGTTTAACGAAAGCAAACATGTGAAAAAATATCCTAGATGCAGGATTCGAATATGCAAATTTCGATTTGATGCACAAACCCTTATGTTATCCCTGGGCTTTGATGACGTCCCAGGAAGAACACATGATTATCGCATTGGCGACAGTGAACGTACCACGGCATCTAAAGCAAGATCAAACACAACTGCCAATGCCACCCAACACCAGTGCTACGAAATTTCAAAATCAGTTACCAATTTCTGCTTGCATTTACCGAAACCGGCATTCAGATTCAACGGCTCCCTCATTCATTCACTTTCCAATTGACTGAAATTTCATGCAGAATCGAATGCTTGAGTGCAGAGAAAATATAAATTCATTCAGCATTCATTTGTTAGTATGTCCACAGTTTGAAGGTAAAAGTTAGCATCTTCTACATTTTCGAACATAAGTGAACTGAGTAATCTATATATGGTGCACTTTTACTCAATAATCTCTCTCAGAGCTAGCATAGAAACAAAATTCACTTTACTTCTGAAACCGACCATGTCCGAACTTGAATGCGCAGCTTCGGGAGAACGAATGACGAGGGAAACGAACCAAAAATTCCATTCATCGCAGCGGGCATGAATTGAATTTCGTTTTTTTTTCAAGTTCACGCAGGGATGCCAATTTTTTTAAGCTCTGCTCAACACATTTGATCCAATTTGTTTTTCGCCGTTAGATACCAATGCCGGGGTTTTTATTATCGTATGGTGTCTGATTTTTTTTTATCGTGGGTGACAGAGTTAATGTGCATTGTGCCTGAGTTGCAAGGGTTGCAAGTTTTAATCCTGACTCTTAAGAAAATTTTTACTTAATTACTTTCGTTTAGCTTACTATTTCGATCTGTTTTCCCGTAAAATACCACAAAAAGTCTTAAATAAGTTATTGGAATTTACGTCAAAACCCAAAAAAATGAGTTGATTGTTTACGTTTTTGAAATTCAGAGAATCATTTTGAATTTTTTTTCAAATATTCCAAGTTTAAAAAGACGAAAACATTGGGAATCCAAACCATCATCATGTCCATACCGAACACTTCGAAGTTGTCATTAGAAACAGTGCTAAACCTTTCCTCGATGACGTCATTTACGGTCATATTTCAGCGCAGTTCCTGTACGCCAAAATGCAGATTTTATTACGGGGCAGTTGTTGTTCTTTGTGATATACGGAAATGGAAAATCGATGAAGCAATGGATTCCATAATCTGAATAATACCGTTTCTTCTCCGTTTGACCGTAATGCCCCCTGAATTCTCCCCTCTTTTTCTGAATTACAAAATGGTCCACTTTTCTAATTGTCACCTCCTGACTGAATACTTTAACTGCGAAAGTACGTACGCGCAAACCACCTCTTCTCCTGCCTAAATCCTTCTTTGACATGTCTTGTAAAGACTTGTTATTGAATGATTTTATTATAGCCCAACAGTTGATTTTATGCGATTCAAATCGCCACAGACCTGACAAAACGTTTTTTAGCTGAGACCGAAATCATAAAAGTAGGAATAAACCAGGTTATTTCGTATGTCTTGGAACATGTAAATACGGTTGCTATGATCGCGTATAAATCCCTTCGCGAGACGTGGAGATTGACGGTGTTTTCATCGAATTGATTCTGTTCGTCGACAACATGCTGATGTATAGAGTAGACTATATCAAGGACTCCTTGATTCAACCAGTTAAGCTTGTTGTATGCAAGTTATTGCATTCGGTATTGATTGTAGATTAGTTGAAATTTTATCTCTCATTAGATTTTAAAACAATAAAAAAGTTAGGGCCCCGAAAAAAATAGGATTTCCTTATCAAAACTTTTCGTACAACTCATATGGAAATATAACACTTTTTTCCTTTCTTACTTGCAGGGCTACGCCCTCTGCGTACTGGACTACGATTTCCACATCCTGGACAATGGGTTCCTGGTGCACAAACCGGGCATCAAGGTGCTCAAGAAGGACCCGAAACGGGCGATGCTGGCAGCCAAAACGAACCAGCTGATCAAGAAGATCATCTATCCGGAGCTGCAGGTCATGTACGGAACCCGGAAAGGCTGTGCTGTATAGTTGAAGGGGAAACCCACGACCCAATAGTATAAGGACGCTAACGGTAAGCCTGGTGGTGGTGGCGGTGATGTTACGAGCAATACGAGCGGCCGCACAAGCATCGGTAGAAGTAGCAGCAGCAGCAGCAGCAGCAACAGCAGGGAGCTCGTTTTTAGTAACTTTGGTGGTGGTGGTATCGATCCGGATGGGTTGTCCGGGCCTTTGTCCCTGTCCTCGTCCTCACTGGCTACGGCCGGCGCCGGGTTCCTGTTGGCCTTCCGGGAGCGACCGCACGTCAGCAGCCGCAGAAAGAAGGGCAAACGGAAGGGGTACGTGCGACGAAGGTAAGAATGATAATTTCTACACGTGTAAGAGAATGGGAGTGAGTGGATGATCACGAGAAGCACTTGTGAAGTGTGTATTGAATGCAATAATAGTCGTTTTAAGAACACAATCAGGAGCGAACGGAGGAATAAGGCGCGGTTGTAGGTTTGTAAGCAGAAAAGTGATATAATGTATTGACGTAACATACTCTTAGGGTTAGGCAAAGAAGTTTAAAAAGGGCTTTTCTCTATCGTGTTGACAAAAATACCGTCTTGGTGTGGACAAAATTTGTGTTTCGAGTTGGTACACACACACATTTCAATTTGGATCCAAAGCAAAGATATGTCGTTTAATTGTTATAATCCACGGAAAAGCAGGTGGAATAACCAAGAACAAGATGGTGTTGGATATTTTTTAACCACTTTTACACTGAGGAAAAAATAATTCATTTAGAGAATAAAGACACTAATCGAAACGCAACATGAAAATAAGTAAACACGAACACAAAACAGCTACTGACTAATAAACGAAGTAATATGAAAACTAGTGTTACCACTTGGTGATCCTTGTACGGTTATGGACTGTAGCATTACTTCACTACCTACGGTTCAGACAGTGGATGTGGCCAGCAGCAGTCACCAACATCCAAAGTTGCAGATTATCCTAGTTCAACTGCGATGAAACTGCCTTCCTTGTTTCGGCACTAAATAGTGTTTCGTGGTTTACTGCACTGGTAGTTGAAATGCAAACGTTTTTAAGCCTAAATTGACGAAGATTATAGTTTTTAGTTTGGTCATGCTCTCCAAATTAATTCATAAAAATATTCGATCATTTTCAAAACAGCTACTGAAGTATCCGTCGAACCAAAGTTTGAACCACGAAATACTGATTATTATAATTTTGTTCCGTCTTATTGATCACACGAAAGAATCTCTTCCAAACACAAAAATTTCCAACCACATCTTTAATTTTTCTCTAAGATGAGTGCCTTATTGTATTGAACACAACAAAAAAAACGATATGAAATAAACACAAAACATGTGTTTAAAACTACAAAAAAGAGAAAAAACATTTTCGTACTAGAATTTAGAAACCACCCAACACATTTGTCTAATCACTTTAAATGTCATTGAGTCATCATTCACGAATCGAACCGAAACCTAAATCACGTCGCAACCTTCGCTCGGATATCCTATCGGCGGCCTCAACGGAAATGAGAGTCTACTTCTACGTTTATCAGTTTATTTGTAAATAGTAGCCAACAGCATCCTCACAGCTCTAGAAGGGTTAAATTAAGATTAGTCTTATTATTTGCCTATAGGTGGTGTACAATTAAGTTTCGAACAAGTAGAACATGTGCTCATTTTAAATCATAGTTTTGTACCATATTGCTAGGCGAATATTTTCAACCCCCTCAATGTTCGTACGAACCATCATCAATATTATTTCTTTGTGTAAGTGTGCTCACAAGAGTCAGTAGAAAATAGAAGGTTCGTTATAAGCATCTAAAAAGTTGAGGTTTATTTTTAGAATTTAGTTAGTTGGATTTATGTTTCACTTTTACATAGAGTTTCAATCGCTGGCAACACTGTATAGTTACTATTGTAGATCGTAACGTTGTAGCGGAAAGTACTGCAAAGTTAATCCGTAGACGAAATAGATGCAACTACAGGAGAGGATACAAGTAATAGTATTGTTTTAACGAGACAAAAATACAAAACATTTCACATCCTACAGAGAGTAATCGAATATGTTAGCTACAAAAATCAATAACTTATTTATTGCTTTTATCGAACGATGAACGACCAGAGCATTTCCGCCATCTCTTTCCCAACACAAACACACATCCAAGCGAACTATCATTAGAAGACATCACAGTCACATTGAAACACTGAATCGTCATCGACACTGAAAACAAAAAGTATGGATAAAAATATCTGTGAGCAAAGTGAGAAAATTGAAAAAAAACTCTACTATTAGAACAACTACAACACAAGCGCCCAACTCTTTTTAGTGAGCGACTACCAACCAACCCTGGAAAAATAAATGTATTTAAACTAAGCGGTTGTGGTGATTGCGTTAATAGAAAGATCTGAGAAATCATTCAGTCGGCGTTATTCTGAGGGGCCAACGATTCCGAGAGTCGACTTGGGTGAGAAAAGTTTATACGGAGGGAGATGAGAATAGTCATTTCACGTCACACGCCGCGCAGAAAAAGACCGAGTAGTGAAGAGATTGTCAAATTCATCGAGCTCCTTTGTGCCATTCAGCACCGAAACTCTCTTCTCGAACCATTCAGCACCACTTACTCGTTGAGCTCCCGACTTGTTCGCGAACTACTAGGTCCAGTTTCCGACGATGTACCTAGCCTACTCCGATGGAGAGTTCCCCGACGAGACAAGTTCTCCCGAAACCGAACCAATCAATCAGGTGTTGAGATCAGTTTAACTAATATGATGGAGCAGAGCGTCCGGTTCACTGGTTCCCCGTTGACCCATACTTGGCGTTTTATCGCGGTCTACTCGACTAGTCCCCGGCGGTGAATCTAGCCTACTCTGGCGCCACCATTTTTTTGATCGCGTTCCACGTGTTTACGTCACTTGTTATTCTGTGGACGACATTATCCGGGCTGATGTCCGGTTCTTCCGTTCCCAGCATCTCTCTGCGTGGCGCTTCGAACCTCGGACATTCATTGATCTCAAGATTCGTCTTCTCAACGTTCGCACACTATGGGCACAACAGTGAGGTTGCGTGCCCGAACCTATGAAGATACTTCCTGAATCAGCCGTGGTCCGACAGGAGCTGTGTTAGCTGGACGTTCACCTCTCCTTACCTCCGTATCCACGTCGACAGGTTTGGGATGAGCCGGTAGATCCACCTCCTTGTTTCTGTACTGTCCCATTCCTGCTGCCACCTCGCCATCGAATCGATTCTCAACATTCTCACGTTTTTTTTGTATTTCTCCGATTGAGGCACTCGATATTCTGTGCCAGGGTGATTCAGATGGGGATCATCCAGGCGATAACGCATACGGGCCTCCGATGATATTGTTCTGTAAGCACTCGTGACTCAACCGGAATGTTCTGTTCAACTTTTCACGGTTCCGCCTGGTTTTCAGTGCCGCACTCCAGGTAGGAACCCCATATCGGAGTATCTATGACGAAACAGTAGATAGCAGGTGTCTCCTGCTGCTTCTCCAACCGCTGACGTTTGGCATGATCCTCGCTATTGCGTTTGTTACCTTCGCCGACTTTTCGTAGGCGTAGTTGACGTGTTTGTTGAAGTTCTACCGGTCGTCGATTATTACTCCCAATTGCTGAACCGCCCTGCTGTTGCTGAATAACAACACTTCCGTTTTGCAGCTGACCCCGTTCATACAGCTCTCGATCGCGTCTATTGTTTCCGTCACCGACATTTCCACTTCTTCAAGTGTCTCCCGTCAGTGGCACGTCGTCCGCGAAACCCACGATTCCTGGGCAGCTGCTTAGCACTGCGGCCCCATCGTACATCCCGTTCCAAAGAACACCAGCTGTCAGTCGCATTGACTTCTGCCATTCGCTCGTCTCGTACAGGAGCACTATGCTCTTGAAGTAGCTCTTCACGATCTGGCATAGATAGTCGGGAAACCTCATTCTGTGCAGCGCTGCAGCTATGGCTTCCCAGATGGCGCTGTTAAATGCATTTTCCACATCTATCGTGACCACAGCTCAGTATCGATCTCCTCTTCGCTTCTGTTTACAAGCCTTCTCAGCACTCTCGAGCACTGTCCGAATTGCATCCACTGTCGATGCTCCTTTACGGAATCGCTCACCTTCCATGAATTTCGTCAAGCTGTTAAGGATGATCTTTTCCAGGAGTTTTCCGAGTGTATCCAGCAGGCATATGGGCCTGTACGAGGCCGGATCGCCATGTGCTTTCCCTGGCTTTGGCAGCAACACCAGCTTCTGAACCTTCCACATTTCAGAAAAGTTGCCTTCATTTGGACACTTCTGCAGCACTATCCTTAACATGTCCGGATAAGCCAGGATCGCAGCTTTCAGTACCACGTTTGGTATTCCATCCGGCTTTCTTTGATTTCAGCCGCTTCGATGGTTCTGCGAGCTCGTCATTAGTCATTTGCCGATCGTCCGGGTTTGCTTCTTCTCCGCCTTACGGTGTTGGTGGTCAGATAGTTGGATCGTGAATCGGGAAAAAACCCTCGTCAATTATTTTCTACTTAATCGAGCACATTTCGGCTGGCGTCATCGAATCCTTCATTTTTGCCATCACGACTCGGTACGCGTCGCCTCAGGGATTGGCGTCTACTTCTCGGCACAGCTCCTTATTTGAATCTGATTTGCTAAGCTTCATCTCCTGTTAAGGCGGCCCTAGCTTCCCGAAACGCTGCCTTGCGTTCCTCTCCATCTAGTCCCAATACTGCTCTCTTAGCACGCCATCCGGCTCTAAGACAAGCTGCGCGTAACGTACTAAGCGTCTCGTTCCACCAGCATCAGAAATCAGGAATCAGTAGCGTCTGGCTCAAATGGCACGTTCACCATGTTGATCGGAGATTTGTGCCTTGCCAAGAATCGTCTTTTCATCATTTTCCTGATGGGAAGGATTGGGGAAGTGGTAAGGTTAGGGGTAAGGAAAACAACGACACAGAACAATTAAAACAGAGCATTCTGCACCCCCGGAGTGATGCTGAACGATCTGCAGGTGCAGGAATAAAATTTCCAACTCCCGGAGGGATTTAGAACCTCTACTCAAACAGTGAGCGGATATATCAACACCCCGAGGGGATATTGAGATAACAGAACGAAAACACCCCCGAAGAGATATTGTCATTCAAATACGGCTAAAAAACTATAGCTCTTTACCACACTGGGTTAGGAACAAAAGCATATCCTTAAATTTCAGCTCTCTGTACATAGGTTCATCTACACACCAAAAAATAATGAAATTTAAACGACATGTAAATCAATACGAATGTAAACATACAACGATTGAATCAAAAATTTGATTGAAAATTACGTTAAAATCAATTGGAGCATCAAACAGCATACAATTTTACACTTTCATTCGTGTAATATTACATGTCATTCATTTTACAGCAGTATTCGAGTAAAAACACATTGAAGTGCATTGGTTTTCCGTTTAAAGAAACTGTAATTTTCAATTCACGTGTAAAATTATAATAAAATTCGTTGAAGAAAGCACGACAAGTCGTGTGTATTTGTGGTGGAACTTAATTTTACATTTATATTCATGCTCCAAATATGTGCATGAAAATAAACTTAAAATTACAAAATATTTTTTTCTGTGTATGTATGGAGAACCAAAAATCCGGATGCGCAATTGTATTAATACAGGGCAATTGTATATCAAATGATATGATGTTCCGTAATCGGATTCACAAAGTTCACATGAATAATACTCAGCGCGCTTAGTAGTAGCCATGTGATGATTGAGTTTGTAATGTCCAGTCAGTGCCCTGACTAAAATACTGCAATTGTGCTTGGAAAAATGCAACAAATTCTTTGACATTTTCGGACTCACATCCGGCAGAAAAGTGTTTGTTTGAACGCAAGTTTGCAAGCTACGCCAATTGGTTGGCATGTTCGCATGCAGCCCAAGAGCGAATCTTGTGCTTTATCCAACTTATCGACAGTGGTAGAACTGGTTCTTAACCAACGAAGTCAGTCGCAGCGCCAGTTCGTCTTTTCGACATGCGTTTACTAATTTCAATTTCGAATCTGCCAAACTGAGTGCTTTCAGGGCAGCCTGACTGTCTGGGCAAAAATAGATTCTTTTACCGCAAACTCCCTGTTGAAGTGCCGATTGTACGCCAACTACCAAGCGAATGAGATTGATTTAATCTCGTTTCACGACAATAGAATAAAGAACCGTCAGTATAACAAACTACGCATTCTCCAAGTTGTCGTTCCATCCAGCCAGATAGCCATTCCACGCGAAGAGGAATTCTCACATTGAAAGTCCTAAAAAGAAAACTACATGTGAGTGTAAGGTCACTGGGAGTAAGTGTATACTCATCCCAAGTAACCATTTGGGGTCACAGTCTTGTGTGACTAGTTGCACGAGCTATTGGGTTACTGTTCCAGAGCCCAGTAACCATAAGACGGTATGCACAGGAAAGTTTTTTTCTTTTTTAAGAAACACATATAGTGGTTTTATGTTCAAGAGCGCCTCTAGAGCAGCAGCAGATGTTGTCGAGAACGCACCAGTTATCGCCATCAAGACCGTCCTCTGAAGATGGTTTAGCTTTGATTGGATTGTCATGACTTCTCCCTTTTGACATCAAACAAGGCACCCGTATGCCAGTATTTGTCCAACAATTGTTGTGTAGATCCCCTGAGTGTACTTGGGTTTAAGTCCTCAAGATTTGCCGAAAGCCCGTCTGCATTGACCGAAAGCCTTGCAAGCTTTCTTGATTCTGAAATCGATGTAAGAATTACCCCAACGTACCCTACTTGATCTGCGACAATAATTTTAGAGTCAACGAACTGCAATCGACGAGCTTCTGTTGTAAGACTTCGTTGTATGAAAAGCACCATTGATGTTTTATTTGGAATAACTGATAGTCCACAAAGCATTACTCAACAAAAATAAGGAATGTTGCATCATATCAAAAAGGATGTTAATGCAAATACAGGTGATCATTGTGTAATAATCATCGGCGAAACCATACGTCGGAAATCCAAGCTCATTTAGTTTTCTCAACAAGCTATCGGCGACAAGGTTCCATAGAAGTGGTGACAGCACACCACCTTGAGGACATCCGCAGACACTCAGTTTCCTCATCTCTACTTGTCTTAACGATGAGCACAGATATCGATTGCTAAGTATTGCGTGTATCCAGTTCGTAATACATGACCTCCATGACCTCGTGCTGCTTCCAAAATGGATTCGAAAGAAACGCTGTCAAAAGCACCTTCAATATCGAGAAAAACTCCTAAACTTGATTGATTTTTCGTAAAAGCTTTTTCAATGTTTTAGATAACATTGTGTAACAGGGTAGACTTCCCCCGCTGGTATGCATGTTGCATTGGATGCAGCGGGTGCTCGCCTAAGCTAACATCTCGAATGTAGTGGTCGACAAAACGTTCCACTAATTTGAGAAGGAAGGAGGTCAAACGCGGCCACCTTTGAGAATGAATTTGACAGTTATTTCCTGGCACGTAATGCCAGACTACAAGTAAGAACTGGAATGATTCCATCCTTTCCCGGAGACTTATGCGGAGTAAAACTTTCAATCGCCCATTTGATCGATTCGGTTGTCACAAATCTACGAGCAAATGCCCAAAAATCAGAACTACCTGAAAAGAACTCAGAGGCTGTCATCAGTGATGGCTCCGTACTGCCTGGAAAGTGTGTGTCAAAAAGACAGTTGAGTACTACATCTTCGTCAGACGACTATTCACCATCAGCAGTTCTAATTGAACTGACGTGAAAGTCTTTCGATTTCTAAAGTAACTTATTCAATCTACTAGTCTCGTTGAGACTTGAGACATTTGTGCAGAGGCTTTTCCAACCACTTCGCTCAGAGGATCGAAGGGCATTTCTGTATGCTTTACGAGCCAACTTAAATGCCTCCGACCCGTCCCACATAAGAGTATTTCTATCAAAAAGCTGGCCAAAATACAAAAACTAATATTTTAATAAACCTCGCGTATTTTATCGTTTTTACATTCTTAGATACCTGTAGCATAAAGTGTCGGCCATTTTGAAAATATCTTGAATATGTATGATCAAAGCTAGCTGTGAAAACTTTACCATTTTCTACCACATGTATTTTTTCGCAAGTGGATCGATGAAAAAAATTGTTTCGGGGTCTTTTCTGAAGGTTAGAAGTGTTCTCAACTAAAAACTCGATATGGGAGCGAATAATGCAGGTATGTAGAGTAAATTGAATCGTTGATTTAACTGGATACATGTAAAGAGAAGCTATAAGGGAGGCTTAATGAATGGCTCCTAGGGAGTGGGCGTAGCGTATTGGTAAATCGATTGCCTTGTACGCAGCGCACCTGGGCTCGAGTCCCGACCCCGCACATAGGGTTAGAAATTTTTCCTAAGAGATTTTTCTAACCCGAAGAGGCGAATGACCTTAAGGTTAAAACCTCTATAATTGAAATAAAAAAAAAAAAAAAAAAAAAAAAATGGCTCCTTTTTGAGATATTTTCGCTCATCGATTTTGGCAAAAAGCATTTTTGTTTATGTTTTAAACCTCTCAAAGCAAAAAATGTAATATATTTAGAAAGCTTAGGAACTCTCAAATCATATTCAAAAAGAAAAAATCACGCATCCTCACGCTTTGAAGATTTAGGTAGTTTTGAAGTTTGGAAGACTTTTAATTGTGTTTTTCGGATTTTATAAATTGTTTTTCTTAAACATTGGTTAGAAAACATTAAAATTGTTCTTTCAGATACTGAAAAGGATGAACGAGAATTTTCAAGAAATTATCTTTTTGAGCTGATAGAGCAATGTTCCTCCCGTTCAATAGATAGCAAGTTATTGTTCGTAGAGGAAAAACTCAGGGACACCCTCAAGTGTCCTGTGGATTCCTATAAAGTGCTTAAACATCAATTAAGCTGCTTTAAGACACAGTTTAAACGCAAGTGGGCAGATTCTTACAACCATAAGGAACGGTTTGTCGATGCAAACAAAGTTTGGTTGAACTCAACTATCAAGCTATCTACTTGGGCTGAATGTTCAACTGCCGGTCGTCCTCTAAAGCAGTTTTCTGAATCAAGCGAGCGAAGCAAGCGAAGAAGAACCCAGGAACTTAGAGAAAATACATCATTCGATGAGTTGAGCTATGCTGCACATATGAGTCAAAGAGCTGCCGGAAACACAGTGGTTGCCGGCATTATCAAGGACATAACTGAAAGTCCATCAAAAGCGACAGATTTCAAAAATGCGATAGCTGTTGTACAACAAAATAATATACACAAACACTCTCCAGAACAGGCGCTAGCGATATTCGTCGAAGCAAATCTTTCGAAAAAAAAACAGTACAATGTTATCCATTCTTCAAACAAACATATCTTTCCTTGTTACTCGCTTTTGAAGAACGCAAAAAGGAATTGCTATCCATCAGAAGAGGCATTTCTTGTAACGGAATCGTGTGTTGAGGTGAAATTGCAGGCCCTTTTGGATCATACCGTAATACGCTTGTGTCAGTACCTGGAGGAAGTTATCGTTAGGTTTTCTGATGAAGAAAGGCAAAATTTTGAACTTTTCAGTAAGTGGGGGTGTGATGGTTCTCAACAAGTCCCAAATAATCAAAAATTCGAAAGCCAAACGGACAGCGATTCAAACATTTTCCTTACTTCGTTTGTTCCCCTCCGACTGATAAGTAATGTTAGTGGACTGAAGAAAATTATTTGGTAAAATCCCGTTCCGTCATCGCCGAGATTTTGTCGTCCAATTAGAATGAGATTTGTCCGTGAATCGAACGATGTTACCAACGAAGAGATAGCGTATATTGAGAACCAAACAAATGGTCTTACGAAAACGGAATTTTGGTCATCGACAGGAGACGTTATAAATATTGCACATATATTGGCACCAACAATGGTTGATGCAAAGGTTTGTAATGCAGCTACAAACACCACTTCGACCATGAGATGTTACATGTGTGGACAAACATCGAAGGATTTCAATAATCTGACCAAACATAAAACGGCAAATCCTGAAACCTACAAGTTTGGACTTTCTATTTTGCACGCTAGAATGTTTTTTGAGCTAATTTTGCACATTGGTTATAAACTGCCAATAAAAAGATGGCAAGCCCGAACCGAAGATAACGCTATTGTTTCTCAAACGAAACTCAGAATCCAACAAGCTTTTAAAAAGAAAATGGGTTTACTCGTGGATATTCCTAAAGCTGGTGTAGGAAACACTAATGACGGAAATATGTGACGCACGTTTTTCTCTGATACAAACAAAGCTTCTCAGATAACTGGAGTAGATGTTACTCTAATCAATAGGTTTAAAGTTATACTTGAGGCCATATTCAGGGGAGCGGTACAAAAGGCCGAATCAAAGAGAATAGGGAAAGAGACGAATAGTGTGAAGCCAAAAATACCTTATTGAGCAGACCAATCGTGCAATGTAAATAAACATTACTCACGCCTCAGTTGGAGGAGATAAGTATTGTACATCTATCAAAAAAGAAATTTCAATTTTCGTCAGAATTTGGTTCAATCGTGATTGTGAGGTGCATTCTAGAGTATATGTATGTGTAAAAACACGCTTTAAAATTATTTGATGTCTTTGTTTCGAAATGCGCATCGTTTGATAAACAAATCCAACAATCGACATACGGTTTGTTTTCAAAATATAATAGAAGTCATTTAAAGTGCTGCCTGTTGAAGCGGTTGCCAAAATTCTAGTGTTGAAATCATCATAAAGGGAGTGTTGCCGTTTTGACTGATTTTCACTCTTCGTCTCTTTCCCTATTCTCTTTGGGCCGAATCACAAAAATCCGAAACACAAAAGGCCGAAGATGTTCTAACCTACCACAAAAGGCCGAAACCCGAAAAGGCCGAATCACAAAAGGCCGAATCTCAAAAGGCCGAATCACATAAAACCGCAAGTCCACATGCATCAGAAATCGAATGATCTAATCTGTTGGTGTTGATGATACTTTAGTATTGCCCATGACTAATATTTTAAAATAAAATCGCGTTTATAAAAAGCATAGATAATAAAAGAAAATTAATATAAAAAAGTCAGTTTGGCTAAATGTAACCGCTAGCCACAACTATTGTTTGGTTGTTGCACTGCGCCAGCGCATACGGCGAAGCTAGTGCGATGCGGCCTAGCCGCATAACCGAGGCCAAGGAAGCGGCGTAAAGCCGCTGAGGATCCGCCGGACGAGGTGGCCGCCGACCCGCCGTCGGAAGCGGCGGCCTCGCGCAAGCAAACCTGTGATCCACTCGTTTGCCCGGATTACTCAAACATAGGGGCTTAAATTAGTTTAAGTCCGACGGAACGGAGCGATGTCGGACAGCACTTACCATGAAGCGATGTGGCGTAGCCACATTAGGCTTCGTGCTGTTTATTTATTCCAGTAAAGCGGCAAATATCCAACGAGAAAAGTGTCGTAAATATTCCAAACATTATTCTATTGAAAAAAATCGTAAAAAATCACTCTTAGAAAGTTTCCAGTTCCAACCGCTCTACATATTTACCATTCTGAAAAGGTACATCGACATTTTGGAGACCCCGCTTTTTGGCAACCTCGTGGAATAACTTCATTGTGTTCTGTCTCGAGTTGGTGATTATGGAATCATATTAGGCTTAAGGCAAGCAGTAGCCTGTGGAACAACGACCAACTTGCCGTGTTTAACATTCTACATGACAGGTAGTATGGAAAGTTGTGCTCAAACTGATATTATTTACTATATCATCATTGAAAATTTTCAGTTTCAACTGCTCTACATATTTGTCATTCTTATTTGACCAGTCGGCTTAACGGCATTCGGCCAAACTACATTCGGCCTACCGGCTTTCAGCCCAATGACTCAGCACCTTGATATTCGCTGCATATTTACAGCGAGAAAGATGACGTAAATGACGTAAATATTATTTTCAATGGTTCCAATCAAATTTTTTCAAAGGTTCCAATCAAATTGTTGAAAGCTTCGTTCAAATCTTGTTTTCAGTTCCAAAGGCTTTGTTTCTCACCCTGTTTGGTGCATTCGTCCTAGTGTGCCTCGCCCTAATGACTATTCGTCTATATATCCTTCGGTCGGATAACCCTTTGACTAATGACCCCCAGCATCGTTCTAATCTACTACAAAATGCCCGAAAAGACCTTATTAGAAAATATGTGATGCGGATAGCGCATATTTTAACGAAAAATGGTCAATCAATGTTGAATAGATTTTTAGAAATCCTGCCATGTTAATTATTGTACTATCTTTTCGGGTATTTTTCCTTCTTTTTAACATGAGCTGTTCTTTTGAATTAAATTTAATTTAATTAAATAAAAAATCAATTAAAGCAGTTTTCAGTCATCAATTCATGATATGATATGCACCAGCTCATTAATAACGCCATGGACCTTAGCGATTTGATCTCGTGCTTCGGATTTTGTAGTTCGGCCTTTTGTAATTCGGCCTTTTGTGATTCGGCCTTTTGTGATTCGGCCTTTTGTGATTCGGCCTTTCGTAGTACTTCCATATTCAGTAGGTATAGTATTGATTCCGAGAAATTTTCAACATATGCTATGGAAACGGCCCAGATATATGTTGACATGTATGGCTGGCATCCAATGTCTCCGACATTACACAAAATCTTGATGCACGGAGCAGAAATAATAAAACACGCGTTGCTTCCAATAGGACAACTCGTGGAAGAAGCTGCTGAGGCTCGCAATAAGCATTTTCGCAATTACCGACTAAACTTTGCTAGAAAGTTTTCAAGACAGTTGTGTAACCGCGATATAATTATCCGGCTTTTATTAAGTTCCGATCCCTTGCTGAGCAGTTCCCGTCCGAAGGTAAACAAAAAGAGTAAACCGTTTTCCACAGAAGCGCTCCAACTTCTACTTCCGGATCAGATTATTGTGAACGCTCTTGGAAATAATGGGACAGGAAACGCAAAATCAGGCGAAGACGAGAGTGATTCGGACTCATAAAAGCTTAATGTTAATGAAATCATTTCTTATATTAAAAATAATGGATTATATTATCTTTGAATAAATACATCAAATATGAGAATTGTTGGCGGGTATAGCATAGTAAATCGATTGCCTTGTACGTATTTCATCTGTATTCTGCTCCCAACCTACGAGTTAGAAATTTTTCTAGCCCGAAAAGAGGCGAATGACCCTAAGGTTAAAACCTCTATAAAAGAAACACAAAAAACAATGTGAATTTGTAATCCAAATTTTATTTACAACGATAAACGTGATTAAAATTAGTGTGACTGCAACAAAAGAGAGAATAGTGTATTAGAAAGCTACTATGTCACTGTTGGGTGAAGTTTACTGTAAATAAACATTTCTTTAGACTATTTAACGCACAAGATGACGGAAAATCCATCAAAATAATTTTGGCCACCTTTTTACATAATATACTCCTATGTGCGTACCTGCGTCTGCGATTTCAAGCTGTTCTATATAACTTTTTGAGTCGAACAAGTTCGGTGTTCCAGGAAGGTTTTCCTCTAGAAGTACGCATATTTTGAAGTGGAAAAACCTCTTGGTAGGCTGCTACTTTGAGTGAGCATGTTTTATCTACGACCTCATCCAAGTCACTTGGAGATTCAATCGTCGCAAGATACCCATAGAAACTAAGTCGCCTAGCCCTCTTCGTAGAGGTCCCAGTTAGTAGATTTGGGATTAAGATATATGACGATATCCAGCGAGAAGTTTAAATAACCAAAGACGATGTACTTATGATCAGATAATAACGGGTCGAGCTCGTTTGGTACGAGCCAGTTTGCCAATTCATGCGTAATACCGTCAGAACAGAGAGTTACATCTAACACCACTTCTCTGCCTGCTCATGCAAATATTGGGCGGTTTCCTGTATTGAGAATGTGCAGATTTGTACTACTTAAGTGTTCCATTGATTCGGTGCCTCTCAAATTGATATCTGAGCTGTCCCAAATTATGTGATGGGAACTGGTTTTCTGCTTTCGAAAATGAATAGGCACATTAGAAGCTGTTCCGTCAATGGGATAATCAGACACGCGCTTTTTAGTGAACAAGGAAGCGCATTAATTAGTAAAGGCCGGTGGCGTAGTCCTCGTTTGCATTTGTTTTCAGAGCAAAAACGATGCTTCAGTTTCCCCCCGCATAATATGTACTCGGGATATGTCGAGAGATTATGCGGAGTCTGTCTACAGTTGAAAGACTTTTCAATATCCCGTTATGGCAGTTCGTGTACCCGGCACAAAAAAAACGAACAGGTAGACGACCCCAGTTCAAAATAGCAAAGTTTGGATGAGCAGATTCAGTGAAAGGCACGAAATGAAACTGATGGAAAATAGGTTGATTGTTTATACTCCTCGATTTTTGCGGAACGCAATAGCTTGCAATCCTGACTTGTCACTGACTGAAGCAAAGGATTCTCGAAGGAGCCCGCCCGATACTTCGGCGGATCTTCGCAACAACCGCAGACTACATGCGGAGACTACACCATCAATCCCTACTTCTCGGCCGGGTACGTAAACAAGATACTTCTTCGTAGAAAACGCGCAGCGAGCAATCATATTTTTCTGTTTAAGGTCGCTCACAGATTCATATGGTCTAGCCATGACTATATTGCTCACGGTCGAGTATTGTTTAGTTAGATCACACGATTTATCGATAATGTTAAATGGCTTATCTTTGGTATGGAAGTAGATCATCCAGGGGCGGGTTGTATTAGATGGATATAATTTCTATCCTAAAGGAGGCTTAGCCTACACTATCATGCAACAGGGACGCAGGGTCGGGACAACTAAGCTGATCGCAATTTTGAAGATAATAATAATAGCTGATAAGGGAAGGCGGACGGAAATAGCTGACTACCAGCCGTCTCGAGTCGTGTTTTCAGTGGCCATTAACTCAAAACATTCGTGTCGACGAGTCCATAACACTTCATTGACAACAGTCGAGTTTCGCGTTTGTTGGGACAATGGAAATCTGGAACGATAGCACATAATTATACCTAAAGCATCAATGAAGGCATATTTCAAAAAATTAGATGGAAGTTGGGACTTCACGTCTAGGTAGATGTCCAATCACTTTATGTTGGATGTGCTTCTCCGCCACTCTGCTCTCGGTTAATGATCATTGTGTTTATGGAGAGGGTTGCCAAGCCCTTGATCATGTCGTTTGGTCTTACGCTGATTATCATGTAGCCCGATCCTAAATGCTTACGAGTACGAGTATTCTTCTTGTTCGTGACTTCCCGGTTTCCGCAATCATGCATATGTGCACCTTATCTGGCATTTCCGAAAAATGATGAATGTTCAAAATTGATTACCTCCAATACATTGTCGTGCTCTTATCCTATACTATTCATAAATGTATAAGATTTCCATATAATCCGATTCCTTTCATAAAGTTTGTACTGGACAATAATTTCAAAATTTTGCACCGTAATAATCGAAAGAGATAGTTATCAAATCCTATTGTTAGATATATCTACTTCAAAAAGTCTCAAGAATTATGTCTGTATTATGTTGTCGAACGCAATTTTTTAACGATATCTCAGCTAAAACTTATTCCAATTTCCTTCATATTAATGCATGTAATTAAGTATTCGGTTCCAGGCCACACAAAACCAATCTACTACATTGGAAATCAACATAACTTAATGAACCTTGTCCGGTAAAGTCTTCCATGCGTATCTAGTAAACAAAACTAATGGCAACAACTTTTTTGATAAATATTTTGTTCATCTATAATGACTTTTCCACATAATAAAAACTGTGACTTGAGCTAGGACCGTCACCCTTCTGTACATCGATAGCTCTTATCAGCAGTAGCATTTCGATTAGGAATAGTAGCACACACCTGCCGAAAGCGTTCAGTAACAGCAACCACCTCGAACAAGTCCGATTGTACTTGAAAGGTAACACACAATCAATCATATAGCTACAAATTGTATTCCGGGTCGAATAAGTTTTATTGGTTAAATAAGTTATTGAACGAGTGACATTATTTTTGTATGTAAACATTCGTACAGTGATGTTGTAAACGTTTGAAAAACACATCTTTCGGGACACGGTGAGTGGTCCCGATACAAGTAATTTTTATCTATCTGAATCCCCTACAAGGAAGGAGCTTATACTGTTGGTGAGTCATCATCGAAATCGCAAATCTTTTCAATTATATTCACTATGATTCATAAAATCGAAAGATAGGATACATGATAACGGACATTACAATTCATTGATTAAAATACAAAAGATTTGATTCGAAAAAACAATTTTATTCAATATTATCACTGGATATATTTAACCCTTTTATGTCTAACTAATACTGATGGGTTCATGAAACACAAAAAATTGGTGCAGTTTCTTAGTTTTCAAACATAACTTTAATTTTTAGGAAAAATAGATTTGAATCTTTGATTTTTGATTTTCACAGAATTTTAGCAAAATGCCAGAATGATACGTGGCATCTTTAAATCATGTCCCTCTCTGACGTGCTTGTTCCTTGCTACAGTTGTACGATTTGTCACAATCGCCTCCTCCTAATCCGATCATCATCGCCCGCAGGCATCCCAGAATGGTGCCTGGCCTGGCCTCTTCTTCCACCATGTTCCCAGTTAGCCAACTCACTCCCAGGCTAGAAAAAAAACAGATTAGTTCAATTGAAATTTTCGCTTAACACTACCCATCCATACTCACTTCCAAACTGCCATCCAATACCGCCGGGTGAACTTCAGCTCCCTCGAGAACCGATTCCCCTCGCAGATAGTCTTCTGAGCGCACTGCCCTTCATCCTGCATGGCAAACACTGCGGCATCCATCGAGTCCAGCACCTTCCGGGCGATCGCGTTTATTTCCCCCAACCTCGCACCATCCGACATAGGAAGCGATCGAGCCGTTCGTCGTCGCACCTCTTCCTCGGTTCCACCCTCCAGTTCACCACCACCACCGTCGACCGGAATCATCATCATGTTGGCATCGGTTTTGGTCATCGTTATGCACATGATCACCTGCAGGATAAACATACCAAACGAAAGAAAGGCCAACGTCGTTAGTGCGATGTCAAACAGATCCTTCAAACCGAGCCCTTTGCTGACACTCTTCTCTTCGAATTCGATTGCCGGATGGTAGGAGTAATCGCCACGTGCTGAATCGTAGCTGGCCTCGCCTTGTAGCAATTCATGCTGGTGGAAGTTTTTGCTTGCAGCTGGCTGGGGACCATAGATTGGAGGTTGTTGGGAAGGGTATTGATACGGGTTTCTATAGTGATTGTAGCTACTGTGATATCCAGGTTGTGGGTCTGGCTGTTGGACAGCATAACCGGTGATGACTCCTTCGTCAAAGTATTCATCTTCCGAAGTACGTGGGTTCGATGTGGGACTTGCATTCGCACGGTGGCTCTGTGGTTGGTGATCGGAACTATTGGCTGACAAGCTGGGCGAGAGATAGTTCCTGTAGATGTCATCTAAGGTACTGGATCTGAAAAATTAATAGAATCGATTAGTATTTTTACGAGATGTTACAATTGACGATCATGGATCATACTTCGATAGCCAGTCTTTGTATCCAGAGGAACCCTGATCGTAGAGCATCCGATCTTTTGAGACAAGGTTATTGGTGTCGGAGACCATCACTCCGACTCGTTTCGAGAATTCCAGTGTTTTTGGAATCACTTCCGATATGATTTGGTTTGCCAAGAATCCATTGCACAGGTACTTGTTTATCATTTTCCTGGTGGGAGGTGCAATACAATAGAAAAATTAAATGTGATACATATTGATGTGTCGTGGCAAAACATCACGCGAAATGTTTCCCCATTACTTCGAATTCCACGTTAGCATACTGCTGACCTACATATAAGTTTCCGAGATAAACTGAACTTGGCAACGCTAAATGATGAAAACATGCTGTTGGTGTTGCTTTTATTTCTAGTATGTTTACAGAATGTGTTTCGATATGCATAAAACTGCAAAGTGTTTGCGTGGTATTAAAATTGAGTAGGGTAATGGGCCTATTTTGATACTACTAAGATTACTCGACCTACAATCAACATTAACTGTGATTTTATTATCGTTTGGGGGTAATATGTAATTCTTTTAGGATAGACTTGCCAATGTACGAGGAGAACGTTTTCGCGACGAAAAAACAAATACGCATATCGTGGTTCTTTAATTTCTCTCTTGTTGTCGTTACCGTCCATGCCATCTTCGTTAATGCTGTCTTGATGCTCGCAATCAAATGTACTTCATTGCTTTTTGCAATTAAGATTCATGAATGTGAACTCATTGTCGTTAATATTAATCTCCGCACTGGTTGGACTGTCTGTTGATGTTGAGATACTGGACGAAGTTTTTGCAGTTGTTGAGCTTATGCAGTTGAACAGCAACCTTATGTGATTCAGGTGATTGTATTCTTGACTTGTAGATGGATTTAAAACAAAACCGTTACAGTTCAATGTCGGGCTACCATCGTGTGTGTCGTAGGAAGCGGCTGGAAACAGGAGTCCCAAAGTCAAGGTGTTGTTCCGTGCATTGCTCGCAAATCACGGGAATCAAATTTTGATCGTGTTCCATTATACAGCTTTGCTTCATACAAATCGTCTTGGAAAGATAGAATCTTTCCCATGCTGCTGTAAAAGGGATCTAATATTCTCAAACGTGTCCTGAAAAAGATTATGTTTACCAGTCCTGCTACCGGGTATATCCCGAAATCATGACGAGAAATAACTGTTATATTTATTCCCAACGGGGGTGCTCAAGCTATGAAGAAGCCAAGAGTTTTAGCCCCATGAGCTTAAGTTCTTTTCTTCTAAAAGCTTTGAACGTATTATCGAACATCACATCAGGAATGTTGGTTTAGTTGAATATCCATTGCACTAATTGCAACATGCATTTCAGTGTGGGAAGTCCACGACCACTCCGCTTCTCTATGTTGTTTACTACATTGAACAGGCCTTCTGATTCAAGTAATCTAGCTTGGGTACTGTTGACAATGTGTTCTTCCAATCTATTCTGGAAGCGACGGGCGGGCACGGGGTATCTGCATGTATGTCGGATTAGATAAACGCAATGCGTAGTAACCGCATTCTTTGCTTGTCACTGAGACAGAAAAAGGTAAAGAAATTGAGTATTCGCTGTAGTCCTCAGGGTAGCGTTCTGTCACCTTTGCTATAGAACCTCACTGCCAACGGCTTGTTGAGGGAACTCAATGAACTTGGATTTCCAACCTACGGGTTTGCCGACGATTTCCCAATACTAATTACTGGACTTTGCATCGGAACAATCTTTGACTTAAAGCAACAAGCATTAAGAGCTGTCGAACAGTGATGTCGACAAGTTAAATTGTCAAACAAAATTAACCCAAACAAAACTTCAATGGTTCTTTTCACGCAGAAGCGAATAACAACCGGAGTTCCTCGCTTGCAATTCTTTGATTCTGAGCTACTGTGTCCAGATCAAATCAAATACGTTAGAGTTATATTGGATTCCAAACTGAATTAGTTTACTCACACTGAGTTCAGAGTCATATGTGGCCGTAGGGCAGTGCAGACGAGCTTTTGAAAAGACCTAGGGTCTCAAATCTAAATACATTTATTGGATTTACACGACAATTGTACGTCCAATACTATCATACGGATGCCTTGTGTGGTGGGAGAGCGGAGAGGGGAGAGGTGATGATGGTCCAGTCAAAACTGAACCCTCTGCAAAGAATGGCGTTGACTAATGCTTTCATCGCAATTCCGACTACAGCCCTTGAGGCCCTTTTAAATATTAAACTATGACACATACACTTTAAAAAATATGTGTGCTTCACTACGTATGCACACAAACTGCAGGTTGCTGGGCTCTATAACAATAACCATGTAGATCTTGCTACCAGGCATACACGACTGTGGTCACAAATGGTTACATGGGGTGAAGATATTCTTGCTCCCAGCGAAATTATACTCACATGTAGTTTTCCTTATACGTCATTCCATGTCAAGATTCCCTCTCGAGAAAAGTGATTGTCTGGCTATATGGAGAGACAATAACAAACGCAAGTGGTCTTTTACACTGATGGTTCTCTGATGGAGGGACGTGCTGGTGCTGGTGTATACTGTCGTGAAATGAAATAGAAACAATCTTACTCCCTAGGTAGATAATGTATTGTATTCAAAATAGAAATCTTCACGGTTTTATGCGGAATGTAATCGTCACATAAACAGAGTTTGTCCGGCAAAGTTATAAACTTCTGCTCCGATCGTCAGGTTGCAATCAAGGCCCTTAGCTCAGACAAATCAGGGTCCCAACTAATGATCGTGTACTGAACCCAAATTGAAGAATTAGGCTTCGTCCGAGCACCGTAATTTTTAGAGAAATCCACAAACGTGTCGCCAAACAAAGAAGTTTCTAGAACAACCGTGCCCAGTTATTACAAAAAATCTACATTTTTCAAAACTCCACGGCAGCCTGCTGAACAGGGCTTTAACCGGCCATTGCAAACTCCATTAGCACATGGCAACCATTCAGCGCGCTGAGTTTTTTCATATGATCTTTGTGAATCCGACTACGGAACCTCATATCATCTGATATGCAACTGCCCAGCATTAACTCAATTGCGATTTCAAGTTTTCGGCCATTATATAGACGACACCGTGTTTGAACCACTGAAACTCAGAGACAATTAAAGTTTCTTATCCAGTAGACTTACTATCAGGGTGATTTGAATTACCTGTGCGTTTAACTTATCTGCTGTTTGTTTTTGTTTTTGTGCTGCCTCCTCCTTCTCCTTTTCTTCCGCTCAGGAAATAATGAGCAAACGCGGCAAGGGGCCTACAAATGACATAGCTTTTCTTGGCGATTGTATATGTCATGGATCCATAAGAAAAGTTATCTCACTTGACAATCTTACAGTTGCTACAATTTTGATTCTAAAAATCATACGTTCATCTATATTGCTTATTTTTGATTAGATGTTTATCCCCTGTAAAGTTTCATTTGGCGGAGAATACGTATCTCATAAATTTGAAACAGCATAAAAAATCTTTACGTTGTTTGGTGAGCTTGTAATTCCACGAATCAAAAATCTTAGTACATGAAAAATCGCGTGGAAATAAATTAGTATGAATTTACATTTATTACTTTTAGAAATAGAGTAACACTAAATTGTTTTCTTTCATCAATGGGTGTTTATGCCTGTCAAACAAATTTAAACTTAATGCTACGTCGCACAACTACCCTCCTTCTTGTCACACTTCGTCACAAATTTGGTGTACCCCCTAGCCCCTAAAATGCTACGTCATTTATACATGGTTCCCAAGGTACAAATCCCCGACAACGTACGGGGAACGTGTCATTTGAGCCGATATATTCTGATTCCTGATTACAGGTTGCAATCAAGGCCCTTAGGTAGGATGAATCACGATCTAAGCTATGGCAAAAAATGCTTTCATCAAATTTTTGCAAAAAACACGATTGGTTTGTACTAACTATATCAACTAAAAGAGCCGACAGTTAAACGATGTTCATGATTTCAGGAGATAAGTTACGATTTTCGTAATTTCTCGCCACGTTGCCGTGATATTTTATTTAAATTTTTCTGGCCGTGTATTGAGACATGTGGAAGAATGTGACTCATGTTCATGATTTCAGAAGTTTTATCATGATATTCGTCCTTTCTCTTCATCGTGATGTTATTTTTCGGTTACTATCTGCTTTTTTACTCGGAGTAATGTGACGATTTGAACTGGAGTGTAAAAGCGTGACAGGTTCGCGGTATCTTGTTGTTAGTCACGATCATGGTTTGTGGCTCTGCGCTGTAATCTATTTTTGGTACTAAAAGCTGTTTTCGTTTTCTGTCCGGAAATCACACTGAACCTTATCAAATGAATTACGATATTTGTGGTCCTATAAGCTTTCTTGTGTATACTGCTCGTTCCTGTTACTGGTAGTTAGCAGGTAGACAAAACTCCATGAAAAAGATAATGAAACAAAAATGATTCCATGAATAATAATTCTTATTTTGTGAAATAGTTCACGTCAAAAGTTCATGACCATGGGTAGAGTTGTATGAAATTGAAAATGATTAGGGATATTTTCTAAATATCACAAGCACGCAAGATAGATCGGGAATCATGTACAAAGAATCATGAACCACATCACGAATTCATGAACATTTTATGATTTTGTGAACTATTTCACGGATCGCGACTATTATATTAGGAATCATCAATTAATTCTCAAAGTTTAAAAGGATTGATGAATAATATTTCTAGCTACGTGAAATAGTTCAAGAGAAAATATCCAGCCTGTTGTGATTTTGTGAGCTATTGATATTCGAGAAAACAAGATAATGATCAAGATGTAGTAAATTATGAATCCGTTCTCGTCGTATAGTCAGACTCTAACGGGTGTTCACTAAAAAATGAAAAAATTTTCAATCATGTAGTTAATAAACAAAAAAAATCAACGAATGCAGTATTTTTTTTATTAAAAACAATGTTTATTCTTCAAAAAAATGTCAATGAATATTAACGAAGGGGCCCTGGTCAGCCGTACGACGCAACTTAATTGTGATGCTCTCACAAGAGCGCTGGACGGCACTGACGTCCATCTTCCGGATCCTGGTGGTCAACTGCTTCGTATCCTTGGCCCGCCAATTATATTTGTACACTAGGGCAAAAAATCTTTAATGGAACGGCACTGGGATAAGCTGGTCGGGTTCTTTTCTTTCGGCATGTACGGTATCTTTTTCTGCTCAAGCTACTGGAAGACGCCTTGTCCGGCCAGAAGACGTACTTCCCATCCGCATGATGTTCATTTAAGAACGGCAGAAGAATTTTCTCAAGACACTTCTCTTGGTACACTTGTTGATTAATGACCAGACCGCGGGGCTTGTACCACAGCTTTGAAATCCCTCTGTCTGATATGGCGATGTACAGCTTAACTTTTTTTTTCAAAATTATGCTTTAACTTATATTTTAATTCAATGTGGCCGACTTGTCGCTGGGATAGTTGCTGTCATTTCCCGGAATGTGGGTCCTCGAGAGCGGAAAGTAACTTTCGTCGTTCAACACGAACGACGTACCGCGGTAGTTCTTCGTCATCCACCGGCACTGCCATTTTACGATCGCTATCTTCTCGTCCGTGTACTCGAGGGACCAAGTCTTCTTCCGACAGATGATGTCCTCCATCTTGAGGGTTCGGTATGAGGTATGGGAGCAGTGATATTTTCGGCCGGCGTCACGCAAAAGCATTCCGTCCATGTTGTCGAACAGCTTTTTCAACGCTTTCTTTTTCTTCTTCGTCATTATCTTCGCAGGACGACCGCAGCCGGATTTCCGCTCTACGCTCAGGGATGCTAGGATCCTGTAAACTGTACTCACGGGCACGTTTTCGGCTCAAAAGTGGTCTACAGTAAACTTTTTCCCACGGTGACCACGCGTTTCGTAAAACCGTACAACACGCTCGCGAAGTGTTTGCTGTTTTGACACCATCTTCGATTGATCTGACAGCACCCAAGCGAAAAGAAACTTACCACTCATTTCTAGGGAGTCCAGGGCAATTCTCTTGCAAAGAAACAAATTTACGTTCTTTACTTTAATTATTACAGAAAGGTACTGAAATTATTCTCATTTTTATTGAACAACCGTTATATAATGTTCCTAAATATATGAATAAAATAACGTGGCAACCGTTGTTTTATAAATAATATTGTAAAAGTTATGAATTAGTTCACGTACAGAAAATCGATTTGGCAATGACATGGGGGAAACCGTGAATAGTTTGATCATATGCTGCGTTGTAAAATTTAGATTATTGCCTTTCTCATATAAAGAAAGGCTATGCAATCACTGTAAAAATCGACTTTTTAACCGAGGCCCGGAGGGCCGAGTGTCATACACCATTCGATTCAGTTCGTCGAGATCGGCAAATGTCTGTGTGTGTATGTGTGTGTGTTATTTAAACTCACACAATTTTCTCAGAGATGGCTGAACCGATTTTCGCAAACTTAGTTTCATCTGAAAGGTATAACGCTCCCATAAGCTGCTATTGAATTTTTAGTTGATCCGACTTTCGGTTCCGGAGTTACGAATTGAAGAGCGCGGTCACACAGCAAATTCCCATATAAACTGGTACCACCATGATGTTCAAATGATGTAAAACATATTAAAATTGATGTAACATTACTCTAGTTTGCGGGTCTGGATCACTAATGATCAATCAAAGCAGCTTTGACCACATTGGCCACCTATGACGGTTCATGACGCCCTCGGGGAACCCGCCAAGTTCCTAAGCTAATATCACACCCATTCCACAACGAATTCTCTACCGATTTTTACGAACTTAATTTCAAATGAAAGATACAGTAATGCCATTGACTGCTGCTGAATTTCATTCGGTTCTGACTCTTGCTTCCGGAGTTACAGGGGTGTTAGTAAGGATACACTGGAATTTCCCATATAAATCGGTACAATCGTAATACCTCAGAGGCTAAAAACTATTGAAATGGTCACCAAATTACTTCTAATCGCAGATCTAGATCACTGATTGCCAATCAAACATTCATTGAATATATTGTCCACTATCGACGATTCCGGAAGTCCGGAATTCCGGGCATATTCTACAATTAAAGTCACATCGGTTCTTCGGTGATGACTGAACCGATTTTCTCAAACCAAGTCTCAAATGGAAGGCAAAATATGCAGTTGAGTATTGCGTCGCCGCCCCCCCCCTTGCCCTTACACGTCCCTCCTTCATCACTCCCCTCCCCTTGGACCACTCTCACGCCCGCATTTCCTTTATCCTCCACGTATACCGAAATAAGATGAAGGATTTCTGACGCATCCTCCACTCCCACTCTACTAACCCACCATTCCCTCCCCTTTCAAACCCATTCCACCAACATTTCAAACTATAATCACATGAAGATAACATTGAACTCATGCTGATTAAGCTAATTAAATATTATTCTTTTGCCTTTCTCATACAGAAAGGTTATGCAATTGCTCCAAAAACCGACTTCCTAACCGAGGCCCGGAGGGCCGAGTCTCATATAACATTCGACTCAGTTCGCCGAGATCGCAAAATATCTATGTGTATGTATGTGTGTGTATGTATGTATGTATGTATGTATGTATGTATGTATGTATGTATATATGTGTGTGTATGTGCGGATTTGTTAACAAAATGTCCACATCGGTTTCTCGGAGATGGCTGAACCGATTTTTACAAACTAAGATTCAAATGAAAGGTATAATATTCCCATAGGTTGCTATTGAATTTCATTTTCAACCGACATCTTGTTCCGGAGTTCGGCAAATGTCTGTGTGTGTATGTATGTATGTGTGTGTATGTGCGTCTGTGTGTGTATGTGACCAAAAATGTCACTCATTTTTCTCAGAGATGGCTGAACTAATTTTGACAAATTTCGTCTCAAATGAAAGGTGCAACGTTCCCATAGGCTGCTATTGAATTTCTAATGGATCCGACTTCCGGTTCCGGAATTACAGAGTGATGAGTACGAACACGCAGAAAATGTCGATTTTAATAAATTCTGCAATGAATGTATAAAGGTGAAAAATTTTCCAAAATATGACCACAACTGCTTCGATTTGTAGTATTAGGTCACTAACATCCATTCAAAGTCTATTTGGCCACATTGGCCACCATCATCGGTTCCGGAAGCCCCGGCGGAAGTATCTAAATTCAGAATAACAGTCACATCGGTTTCTCGGAGATGGCTAGACCGATGCAACTAAACTTGGTCTCAAAAGAAAGATATTGCGTCCCTGTAAATGGCTATTTAATTTCATCCCGATCCGACTTCCGGTTCCAGAGTTACAGGTTGTGGTGTACGATCACTTAGCAAATTGTGATTCAAACTGATACTCCGATGAAAGCAAAAAAGGTAAAAATTTCGCTAAAATGTCTCTCAAACAAATTAAATTTGCTGTTCTAGGTCCCCGACGGCCAACCAAACTTTCGTTCACTACATTGACCACCATAGACGGTGCCGCAAGTGCCCGGGAAAAGCGGCCATCTTTCAAAATTTACGAACTCACATCAGTTTCCCGGAAATGGTTGGGCCGATTTTCACAATGATAGCTATAATATCCCCACAGATGTCTACAAAATTTCGCACGGATCGCTTATATGGTTCTGGAAATATAGACTGAACCGTCCGGTCACATATGAAATTCCCATATAAGCCGGAGCTCAAAATTTTTTTCAAATGGGGGACCCCATGAAATTTCAGAAATCAAATTCGTATTTTTGATGTCAAACATCTTTAAAATGTATGAAACGTCGAGATTTTATGTCATCACGAAAATTTTTTTTTTGTAATTATCGACTTTTTTGGACTTTGCCGATTTCGTACCTTTTTGCCTTTCTCATATAGAAAGGTTATGCAATCACTCTGAAAAACGTCAACCTAATCCCGGCCCGGAGGGCCGAGTGTCATATCCCATTCGACTCAGTTCGTCGAGATCGGAAAAAGCCTGTATGTGTGTGTGTGTATGTATGTGTGTGTATGTGTGTGTGTTTGTGTGTGTGTGTATGTGTGTGTGTATGTATGTGCGTATGTGTCAAATAATGTCACTCATTTTTCTCAGAGATGGCTGGACCGATTTGTCCAAACTTAGTCTCAAATGAAAGGTGCAACCTTCCCATCGGCTGCTATTGAATTTTGAATCGATCGGAATTCTGGTTCCGGAATTACGGGTTTCAGAGTGCGGCCACACAGAAATTTCTCATAAAAACTATAGGAAAAATTAAAAATAGAATTTTTATTTTTGATGCCAAATGTATTCAAGGTGCATAAAACGTCGAGATTTGATGCAAACACGAAAAAAATTTGACGAATATTCACTTTTTTGGATTTTGCACATTTTTGCCTTTCTCATATAGAAAGGTTATGCAATCACTCTGAAAAACGTCAACCTAATCCCGGAGGGCCAAATTTTTTTTTCGACTAGCATAAGGTTTCTGGATTTTAACAGGGGCGTAGTTGATGGTTTACGGAGAGGGGTTACACCCCCCCTCTACTGTTCACTCCCCTCCTTTAAAAATCTCCTTAAATCACCCCTCAGACCACCACCTCATACCCCTCCCTTTCAACCCCATAATCTTTAAACCACCACTATATTACAAAGCATACCAATTTAAGCTGGGGAGTCGTTCGTTCATGGGACTTTCGCCCTCTTCACATACCCAGCCCCGCATGACAAAATGAGTTAGCAAGCAGATAACATTGATCTAATGCTGATTAGGCTAATGGAGTATGATATTTTTTTGTTTCAAGTGTTTCACCGTCGACACGTAGCTCATCAAGTTCGTGGCTGGCATGCCATTGTGTATAAGTGCAAAGTGTACTAAGAATGTAATGGACATTTCCACAATTATGTTGAACATAAAAAGCCTCCGTGCCATAGTTTAGAGAAATGAGAAAGGCACATTTGCACCGCTAGGTGGATTAAAACAGGTTTTTCAGTTCAATATAACCGTGGCTTTTTCTTTCTTTTACAAAATTTTAGAACTCGAATAATGATTTCTTTTCTTGTATATTTGTCATGTTATGTATAAAAATAAAATGTAATATTTGCATTTGAAAGTTTTTAATGAATATAAACAACACAAACATTCACGTGTTCATGATTGAGAAAGGCACAATTGCACCGCTAGGTGGATTAAAACAGGTTTTTTGAATACATATGATTCTTACCACCATTTCAAAGCAATATGCTAATAGCAATAAATTTCTAAAATGTGGTATTTCTCGAGACATTTTTAGTTTTGTTTTAAAAACACAATTCTTTTGTTTTATTACGACCATTTCAGAAGCTATTCGCGATTTTCCAACAACAACAATAGGTTTTTCCAAAGGCCCATAGCATTTCCTGCAACTTTCCTGCTACACGAAAATAATCAAAATACTATTCAGCCATAGCGTCTGATGATTGAACTAAATAGCTCGATCATATTTTGATTGTTTTCATGTAGCTTTCAAATCCACGGGAGTTTGGAAAAGCTTCCACGGGAGCTTGGAAAACCTTCCACGGAAGCTTGGAAAAGCTTCCACGAAAGCTTGGAAAAGCTTCCACGAAAGCTTGGAAAAGCTTCCACGGAAGCTTGGAAAAGCTTCCACGGAAGCTTGGAAAAACTTCCAGGGAAGCTTGGACAAGCTTCCACGGAGGCTTGGAAAAGCTTCCACGGAAGCTTGGAGAAGCTTCCACGGAAGCTTGGAAAAGCTTCCACGGAAGCTTGGAAAAGCTTCCACGGAAGCTTGGAAAAGCTTCCACGGAAGCTTGGAAAAGCTTCCACGGAAGCTTGGAAAAGCTTCCACGGAAGCTTGGAAAAGCTTCCACGGAAGCTTGGAAAAGCTTCCACGGAAGCTTGGAAAAGCTTCCACGGAAGCTTGGAAAAGCTTCCACGGAAGCTTGGAAAAGCTTCCACGGAAGCTTGGAAAAGCTTCCACGGAAGCTTGGAAAAGCTTCCACGGAAGCTTGGAAAAGCTTCCACGGAAGCTTGGAAAAGCTTCCACGGAAGCTTGGAAAAGCTTCCACGGAAGCTTGGAAAAGCTTCCACGGAAGCTTGGAAAAGCTTCCACGGAAGCTTGGAAAAGCTTCCACGGAAGCTTGGAAAAGCTTCCATGGAAGCTTGGAAAAGCTTCCACGGAAGCTTGGAAAAGCTTCCACGGAAGCTTGGAAAAGCTTCCACGGAAGCTTGGAAAAGCTTCCACGGAAGCTTAGAAAAGCTTCCACGGAAGCTTAGAAAAGCTTCCACGGAAGCTTGGAAAAGCTTCCACGGAAGCTTGGAAAAGCCTCCACGGAAGCTTGGAAAAGCTTCCACGGAAGCTTGGAAAAGTAATTTAAAAGTATTTCCATAGAGGGCCGCCTTGGGGAGATCTGATTTTTCCAGCATTTGTTGTGCTTTTCTTGTACTTTAATTTGTTTACAAAGTGGTTTGCCCGTTTTTCGCCGGTTAAAAGTTATTGGCATTGGAAAAACAGCTATTTTCAATAAAAACGTGAATATCTACACACATACTAGCGATAACAAGTTTCCGTCTTCGGCAAAGTAATGCAGTTTAATAGTCCAAACAATGTTCTAGAACATTTACACTGCTGGTCAATAAAATAGGTGTGAGATAAAAATACATGAAATTTTGAGTTTTCTCTAAAAATATTTCTATATTCAAATATTTTATAGTTAGGCACAGTCGTAAATATGAAAAACAACACTTTTATTTGTAAATTAAATGTTATGCTTTATCGTAACTCTTTCTTCTCTATGAAATCCAAAAAAGTACCTGGTCTATGAAATAGGTGTATTGTAATCCATTGCATTAAAATTTTTCAAATCCAACGATTTTAAGACTTCAACATTTTTAGCAACTAGTAACCTGTGTAAGCTCCCTTATTCAACCAAATTTTATCCATTTGTCTTGACATTGAGTCATTCAAACGCTGATAAGTTTCCGTTGGTATAGGGTAGCATTCCTTTTAAGCTGCTTCCCACAAACGATCCTTATTTGTGAAGATTTCGCTAAAATTGCAATACGATGGTCAGCTGCTGTAGATGTTTTCTTGGGTTTTTTGCGTGTTTCCTTTTTTCAAAGGTTTTAAGGCATTTGTAACGAAGTTTTCGGAACGCCGCAGTGTATTCGGGATTTATTTATACGTCTTATCTTCTTGAACAAAATTTCTTAGCGCTGGACTTATTCAACATTTAAGTACATTCATTATCACGCAGAATTCAAACTTCACCAAATAAAACGTATAATGGAATTATGTAAAATATTAACACGTTAATATATTTCACACACCTATTATATTGACCACACGAAAAAGCCTGCGGCAGTCTTGTTTTGCATTTTGACAAAGATTGCAAATAGAATCAGCGCCAACAACCCACTAGTATCTTGACAGATCCCAAAGCTTTTGTGTGCGGTAGGTGTGATTGAGACTGCTGCAACTTGGTATGCGTAATTGAGAGAAAATCAAAATAATCTATCACACACCTATTTTATTGGCCAGCAGTGTATATAATGGAAAAAATCTAGAAGAAAACTTATGATGAAAAAACTGTTTTTAAGGGGCCTTTTACAAAATAATGTCCCATATCTCAAAACCTTAAAAGATAGAGAGTTAAAGTCTTCGGGTAAAATATTTGTAACGAGTTTTTCTACAACTTTACTGAAGTAAGTATTTGTCTATCTGAATTATTGGAGAAAATAAATTTCGTAACTCACTTTTAGGGGTATTAATCATTAATCTGATAAGACAGAAAGAAGGGGAGTTCTACTCCAAGAAACTTTCTCAAAGACACCATATTTCTAAAGTCAACCGTTTTACGCAATCTAAAAAAACCCCTTTTTAGGCTCTTTGGGACCACTGTGCTCTGGTGGACACTACAGATAAATACTGAATGTAAGGTAAATTAATTAATTTTGAATTAAAACTAATGCAATCAATAAATTTTAGATTAAAGCTGCTTATACCTCTGAGTTGCTGCAAGAATTTGTTTATTTGCCCACCATATCAGACAGTTTGAACAAGTTGCATAGCTCGTATCACTTATCAAGGTGAATCCAGATTTGTAGGACTCTTTACCTCATCCTACTAACAAAAACTCCTTCCAGTGTCAAACGTGGAAATGCAGAGGTATACACGGTCTCAATGACTGTAAGGACGTGGCCCGCACCGTTATTGGCATTTCAAAGTATAGAACTCTCGAAACGTGCACATTGAGGATGGATGGCTACTCCCAAGCCCCATTCGATGATTCTCTGTGCAATTTCTCTTATTCCGGTCAATCACGGAGTAGCAACTAAGAATTTTACGGTCATCATGCTCATGCTCATTTCTAGCTACATCATTTAGTCTGAATAAAAATTGCATTAATATTTTTTGTATATCGATCTGAATTGCTTGTTTTAAGATGTAGATATGTCAAAATTTATTCCCCTTAGTATTATTATAAAAATAATTTTAAATTTCAAATGAATCCTAAATATTTTCAAGAAATTAAAATTGCAAAATGAAGAAATTTATATTTGAATAAAAAAAATAAATTGAATTTCAGGCGCATGCATTTAGTGCGCAAGACCCATACATGGTTAATCTCAGGTTTTGGTTTGTTCCAAACTCTCGAGTGGGGGGCAATTCCCCTCTCGGTTATTCTCGAGTGGGTTGTACTACCCATTCTACCCACGTAAAGGCCCTGGAGTTAAAAAATAAACATATTTCATACCTGTGAAATTTCATCGTTGAAAACGCCTTCCCGAAGGTTCCATCGTCCTTCGTCAAATTTGCCAATCCAATTCGTATACTATCTAACGGTGGATCCGACCTACTTTTGGCCGGTTCATTTTCGGGACTTTCAAGCATCAGAAAACTAGCCGGCATCATGCGTTCGTCCAAAAGATCGTTCATATCGATGGTAAAAACACTTTGCTCCATTCCTTTTCCGAATGCATTTTTCACCGTAAAAATCACTATCAACAGTACAGTTTCCATATCCTATCACAATATGTACCAGGGTACTTTACAGAAAGCGACCGTTTATCACTGCAGACAGTTGCGAAATGCGAAGGGAGTTACAGTTTGGTGATTATCTGTGCAATGCAGAACATATGCAGTTCACTTGAACCATGCTACCTACATGTTAGGCTGATTTTTCCGACTCGCTGCCTTTGTCGTTTGTCGCTTTTCCTTTCTATCTTCAATGTAAGCTCTTTTATTTGTTATGCATATAACGGTCCGTATATGGTTGAAGACTAATCAGGAATGGTTCTGTTTTATTTCATTTCAGCTCAACGACATACCATAATCAGCAAGCATACCAAAGAAAGCATAATGAGCATGAACAGAACTATTCTATATACTCGATTAAACTCTAGTCAAACACCTCGAAAATCATTAATTCTGAGGATAGTTCTGCCTCTAGTAGCCGTATCCTTCGTTTTGTTTTGTGCCGTGGGGTATCTCAGTTCACAGCCTACTTACCATGTGTACGGCCGTCACAGCAATCAACACTCGCCCATCACTCAGCAGTACGTCAACCAATCACAGTTAATGGAACAGTTAAGGTAAGTTTACTATCCTCAAATACGGTTGGGAGCGAAACAGAACTAAGCTCGATTCAAAACAGATCTCTTTACGATTGTAAATCCGTAGACGACAGCTATCGCATCGAGCAGCGTGGTAACTTCTGGGTGTTGAAAAATTTCATCACCCCTGACAGGGAGCAGCCTCTTCGCTGCTATGAAACCATAACCTACACAACCCACGCAGATTATCGGTTCTTGGAGAATATTGTTCCGCTGTTGGAGCGGTGGCAAGCTCCGATCAGTATTGCAGTGTATGCACCGGGGGAAGAGTTTGACCTAGCAATCGAGGCGCTGCGGTTCCATATGTTTTGCCATCGGCAGTCGTACCTGATGGAGGAGTACGCCTCGGTACATCTTTACTTTGATTTTGATCGTATGCCATCGAAACCGGTACGTATATTGATTTAGAATGGTGTGTTTGGAAAAGCGAATCAATACCGTTGAAAGAAAATCCCATCATATCCATTTAATCTTACTAAATATCCTACCATTACAGATCGATTACTACCGCAACCTCACCTTCAAACCCTACAACTGTCCAGTCAATAGCGAAGGATCTCCGGAACCGGACAGAACCTCCAATCGCGAGTATCCGGTGAATGTGGGACGAAATATCGCCCGGGATGCTGCGCAGACCCATTTCGTGCTAGCCAGTGACATTGAGCTCTATCCGAATCCGGGTTTCATCGAAATGTTCCAGCGCATGATCGCGAATCCAGTCTACCGGTACACGTTGCAAACTCCCAGCGTCTATGTGCTGCCAATTTTCGAAGTGGCGGAAACCTCTACCGTCCCCGAGGATAAGATCGAGCTGTTGAGGATGATGAAACATGGTGATGCGATAAAATTCCACGAGAAGATTTGTGAGCAATGCCACACCGTACCGAATTACGAGGAGTGGAAGCGAGTAATCAAAACGGATGAAACCATGGACATTTTGGTCACTGCTAAAAGGAAGGGTCAGTTCGAGGTGTGGGAACCGATCTACGTTGGTACGAAGCAGGATCCCCTGTACGACGAGCGGCTTAGCTGGGAGGGGAAGTTCGACAAAATGACTCAGGTTCGTTGTTCGCCATGGCATTGATGTTGCTTGAATTCGTTCACTATCTCATTGCTCTTTATTTCAGGGATACATTATGTGTGTTTTAGGTTACAACTTTCATGTGTTGGATAATGGCTTTCTGGTGCACAAACCAGGAATGAAAACTGTCAGCGAAGCTTCGAGACCGGATTTAGAGAATAGGCAGAGAAAGTTCATCGATACTACAATTTTCGCTGAGTTAAAAATCTTGTTTGGCGAAGCTCATTCCTGTTCGATTACGTGATTCGGAAATTAAGCGGTTGTTTCTATACAAATAAATTCTAACGCTAATGCTATGCTATGACCTACACTTTAATTGAGTATTATGAAGAGGTTTATTTACAGGACCCTTTCGAGGTGACCTTTTATATTGCACATCCGGTTACATTTTCGATTCCATCGCAAGCATTCGTTAACTCGTTGAAGGCATAATCCGGAGCACACAGATTTACTCGTGGCCTATCGTCGACACAGATGAAGTATTTTTGACAATTGTCCGGAGCCCGGTAAAACCGTATCGGAGCAATCAATCCATCCGCTTGCGGTGGGCATTTAAAACCAAGGAAAGCATCCGCATCGCAATCTTCAACCAAATCGGGCCAATCGCACTGGTAGGTAGCACTGTTGAAGGCTAATCCATAGGGACAATCCAGCACATAACCGACGCCATTGTCACAATTCATAAACTGACCACAGTGGCTACGATCACCAACCTTGAAATAGCCGAACTGATGGGGACACTGTTCGGTGGCGAGGGCTGGTTGGGTTCGGGTCCGGCCGCTACAGTCGACATCGATTGGATACTGACAGGGATAGGAGAACGGACTTGCCTTGGCGTTGAACAGAAGACCGTCGGGGCAAAGTTTGCGTTGCGGAACACCGTCCTGTGAATAGGGGAATTGTTATTATTTGTTATGGGTTTAATATGTGTGAAACTCACAATACATTCAATGTAGGCATCACACTGGTCAGAAACTACGAAGCGACCGTTACTTTCCGGACATGACTGGCTGTGCACTGAGGGAGAAAGGGAGTAGAAAAGAAATCGATTAACGTTTTCAATGTCTTACGGTTGTAAAGTAACTAATTTGTTTATTACGCGACCTTAATACACACTTTTGAAATATTTACTTTGATTTTACTATGTTATGAATTTTACATCACATTTCAAATTCAATATATCGGATTAACAGCTGTAATTTTTAGTCCAACAATTGAAAAATTGTGCATCCATAGATATTAATTGTTTTGATTGTTTTCTATGAAATAGTATAAAAACTTAAAGCTCTCGCCGCTTTCGGACTTCAATGAAGCGCCGAAAGCGCTTCAATATATTGCTGTCGAGTAAGCATTTTCTACCTAGTAGCACAACAACTTGCCCAGATTGGCACTGCATATAGCATTGCCGGTCTAAATATATGTTCATAAATTAATAGTTTGTTCTTTAGGCAGAGCCTAAAATTCCTATTTATAGGAGGGTATAAACATTTTATATATTTGTTGCATTATGTTTGGATTCCCTCAATGTGATCCTTAAAAGTTAATTTTTTATCGTAAATCAAACCCAAGTATTTAACTTGATCTGACCACGTTAAATTCAAACCATTAAATTTAATAATATGGTTATTATTTGGTTTACGGGAAGAAGCTCTTGGCTTATGCGGAAACACAATCAATTGTGTTTTTGCCGCATTAGTGGAAATTTTCGACTTTTTAACCGAGGCCCGCAGGACCGAATCTCTTATACCATTCGACTCAGTTCGTCGAGATCGGAAAAAGTCTGTATGTGTGTGTATGTATGTATGGATGTGTGTATGTGTCAAATAATCTCACCGATTTTTCTCAGAGATGGCTGGACCGATTTGAACAAACTTAGTCTCAAATCCCTATTGATTTTTTTTATTGATCCGATTTCCGGTTCCGGAGTTACGGATTGAAGAGTAC
Organism: Topomyia yanbarensis; assembly: GCF_030247195.1. Lineage (NCBI taxonomy): Eukaryota > Metazoa > Arthropoda > Insecta > Diptera > Culicidae > Topomyia > Topomyia yanbarensis. Next base: position 31,086,862 of record NC_080671.1, on the reverse strand, counting down.
GATCACACAGCAAATTCCCATATAAACTGGTACCACCATGCTGTCCAAATGATGCAATACATAATAAAATGTGCACAACATTCCTTGGATTTGCGTGTCTGGATCATTAATGACCCATCGAAGCCACCTTGACCACATTGGTCATCTCTGACGGTTCTTGATGCCCCCGGGGAACTTGCTGACGCCTTTAGTTAATGTCATACCTATTTCTCATCGATTGATTTACCGATTTTTACAAACTTGGTCTGAAATAAAAGGTCCAACATTCCCATCAGCTGCTATTAAATTTCTAATTGATCTGACTTCCGGTTCCGGAAGTACAGGATGATGAATACGAACACACAGCAAATTTCGATTTCAACGTATAATGCGATGAATGTAATAAGGTGAAAATTTTTCAAAAATGTAACCACAACTGCTTAGATTTGTAGTTCTAGGTCACTAATAGTCATTCAAAGTCTATTTGGTCACATTGGATGCCATCGATGGTTCCGGAAGCCCCGGCGGAAGTATTCAAATTCAGAATAACAGTTACATCGATTGCTCAGCGATGTCTGGACAGATTTGACCAAACTTTGCCTCAAATGAACGGTGTTGCGTCCCTAGAAGCTGTTATTAATTTTTTTTGCGGAGTTACGAGTTGTGAAGTGTTGTCACAGAGAAAACTCCTATTTACACCGATACACAGTGGTCACAATGGTACCAAAACGTGCGTTTAATTAATTGTGCTCTAGGAGTTGATTTTAGTGATTTGGTGTGTTAGGAATACTTTTTTGGAATGTAAGCCCCTTTCTTTTGATGTATACTGAATTGTGATTAATCCACCTAAAAGTGAGATAGGAAATTTATTTCTACTAACTTTCAAGATTAAGTCATGATGTCAATGACAAAGTTGTAGAAAATTTCACTACGAGAAAACAACATGTAACGGCGTTGAGATAAAGCGCGTTGTTCGTAAAAGGCACCCAACAATCATTTTTTCATTATAACTTTTTCTGAGCTTTTTTCAATTCTTTAAATGCTCTAAGAAGATGTTGGAATTTAGAAACTTAAGAGATTTGTCGAAGACGTCAACATTTTTTATTTGAAAACTTAAGAGCTATTGAATAAAATAATTTAAAAATACCGCCATTTTGAATGTCAATTACTACGAGATGTGGAAATATGTGGAAGACATTTCGATTCTATCGCGATACCACGATGAATGCAATTTTTTTCGCCAAAATCGGAGCATCTTGCATTTGCAGTTCTATGGTATTGGCGGCCCATCGATATCTTGTTGGCCACATTGACCACCGTAGACCGTTGTGGAAGTGCCTGGAAAAAGGGCAAATTCAAAATTAAAAAAACTCACATCAGTTTCTCGGAGATAGTTGGGCCGATCGGTTGTTTGGTTCCGGAAATATAGAACGAATCGCCCAGTCACATAAGAAATTTTTTAATTTTTTTTTTGGCTTGAAAAGTCAAGATTTTGTTATCCCCTAAAAAAAATGAGAAAAATCGACTTTTGGAAACTATTGATTTCGCACATTTTTTTCTATTTTCATAGAGAAAGATTAAGCAATCGGGTGAGAATTTCGACCTTTTAACCGAGGCCCGCAGGGTCGAGTTTTTTACACCATTCGGTTCAGTTCGTCGAGATCGCAAAGTGTCTGTGTGGATGTTTGTGTCAAATAACGTCACTCATTTTTTTCAGAGATGGCTGAACCGATTTGCACAAACTTAGTTCCAAATGAACGGTATAACGATCCCATAAGCTGCTATTCTATTGAATTTAGTTAATCCGACTTCCGGTTCCGGAGTTACGGGGATTCGAGTGTGTATCTTCGTCGCGAGCGGCTGACTCTCGTAGAGCTCCCTTCGAGTCGGTTAATTTTCATCATTTTCGGCACAGTTTACTACCTCCCGGTTATCGAAAGTGTGAATAACGATGCAATTTAACGATTATTGAAAGTGAAGTGGCTTTTAAAGGCATTTTTCGGCATATTTTCGACAGACGCGAGTGGTAACAGTTTGTGAAAATCGAATTCCGGCAAATGAAAAAATATCTTTTCCTCGCATTACGAGCCGTCGACTCCCGATGCAAGGACAATAAAAGTGCACAGAGAACATCTAGAAACACAGTGTACATTATAAAAATAGTGTAAAATGGTTTTTTTAGAGAAAAAAATTCAATTCGAAAAGTGAAAAAATATGGCAATAAGAAAAATTGACATTCAAATAATTGGCGTTTCACCAGCGACTAGCGACTACCAGGTGTCGCCCCAAAATTCTACAACCGAAAAATAGGTGGCAAATCAGCCGGTTGGTGCTCAGCTAATTTCGTCCGCGTCCCTTGTCACTTATTGTTATTGGATGTTTCATCGGCGGTGCTATCTTTGAAAATGAGCCACCTTGGATATTCAACTGTTTTTTAGTTTCTTATTTTATTGCAAATGAGTAGAGGTTTTGATTCTTTTATATTCTGGATTGCAGATATTTTCTCGCATGTAAATTTTGGTTGTTCGTTGATGTGATGGCGCTGTAAGGGAACACGTATCTGCCGGTCGGCAAACTTTTCTTTGGACTGAGCAAACTAATTTCTATGTTTGTTTACGGTTTGTTTTACTAACGGGGAACTGATCCACAGAGCATTCAATGTGCGTAGGGAAAACACATGGCTTTATTTGAGTGGAATGATGACTTCAGTCATGTATAAGGTTTGAGATTTGACAATTCGCGAGAGGGATCGGGGACCGGTTGGCAATTACCTTCAGTTATGTCAGCACGAAGAATAAGTGTTTTGCTGTCATGTTCATTGGTTAGCTTTCAATTCTATCTCATGCCTCCACGCGAGTCTAAGTCTATTGATGACATTTGGTCCTTAAACCTGCGACGACTGGGAGCTATCAGCCTTCTGCCATTAGTAGCTGAATGAGAGATTGCGATCAGATCTAGCCGAGAAAACAATACCGTACAGTTGTTCGGAAATCAGCTCCAATAAGACTTTAATTTGACTAGTATCGATGATCGCGGGTCAATACGTACTGAAAATTCGCCGCGTCTGTTTTAATGAATCTAATTTCAAGTTCCGTTATTGGTAGCAAGCCCGTGCATCAGGTTAACGATCCCCTGTATTTTCCTTCAATGCTCGATATAATCGTTCGTATACGTGTATTTCATAAACAATCCGATATTAGAAATAGGAAGCACTTTCGTTGATTTATAACATCTAGAGCTATCATAACTTTTTGTCTGTAGAACGTGTTATCACTCGGTAGTTTGTAATCCAAAAAATATATCGTAGAGAAGGAATAGCGAAATTAGTCTAAATAATGTCGCAATAAATAGTGATCCGGCCCATTACGCAGATAAGATTAGATTTTCTAGGCAATACTCCCACGATCGGCTGTGTGGAGTTGAAATTGCTTTTGTTTATAAAACATAGGATACTCTCGGTAGCCTGCTACCCAGAGTTTAAAAAGAACCAAAAACTAAACAAGATCTTCTTTTTCGAGCGATCGTGTTCTCGAAAACTAACTGAACTACTACCTAATAAACTATGTACAGGTCGCATCGCTTGCATGGAGCGAATCCTAGAACACCAACTCCGCGACACCTATGGGAGAGTCTGATGAACCTTCTGTAGAAGATTCCTCATTTTATTCAAACGATCGCCGGGTAAAATCAGCACCGACACGATAGAAACCACGAAAAAATTCGTTGGGTGATTGAATATTATTAAAAAATATAAGCAGTGCTCTTTATAGCCGGCTATCCGGAGTTCAAGTTGGTTATTTTGCTAATCGTATTAATACAACAAATGATAAATTTCCCATATTCTCGGCAGCCGGCTGCCCAGAGCAATTACTACATGATAACGCTATTGGCACACTTACTATCAACTCTCCCCTTCCCGTGATACATGTGGAGATGCAGAGGATTCCTCTGTCTCTAGTAGCAACATGTATCGGACTAACATTCCTACCTTTCCCAGATGATCTGCATTCGGACGTGGCCGGCATCGGTATTGATCAGCATGCAGGGATCAGAATAGAATGTACAATGTGGCTCATCATGTTATTCCCAAGCATGTTGTTCCAATGAACATTTTGCAACCTAATTTGGTTCTGGTCAATAACGGAGTAGCAACTACGGGCGATCTCTTATGCTTATGCTTATGCTTCCGGTTCCGGAGTTAGGGGTTGAAGAGTACGGTCACACCACAAATTCCTTTATAAACTGGTAACACCATGGTGCCCGAACGATACATATTCTAATAGGTTTAACATTACTTGAATTTGCGGGTCGAGATCACTAATGACCAATCAAAGTAGCTTTGAGCACATTGGCCACCTATGACGGTTCTTGATGCCCCCGAGAAACTCGCCAAGTTCCTAAGCTAATGTCACGCCTATTTTCCATCGAACTCTTAACCGATTTTTACATGTTAAATGAAGGATATAATACTTCCATTGACTGCTATTGAATTTCATTCAGTACTGACTTTTGGTTCCGGAGTTACAGGTAGGTTATTACAGTCACATGGGAATTTCTCATAAAAACCGGTACAATTGTAATACCTCATAGGTTAAAAGTCTATGTACATATGTACATCAAATTACTTCGCTGGCCTAGATCACTGATGGCAAATCAAATATTCTTGGAATAAATTGTCCACTATCGATAATTTCGGAACATATTCCAGAATTAAAGCCACTTCGGTGATGACTGAACCAATTTTCACTAACCTAGTCGCAAATGGAAGGTATAATATGAAGTTGGCTGTTGCACCCCGCATCATCCCCTCCATAACTCTCTCACCCCCCACCCCATCTCAGATCAACCGCACACCCACATTCCCTACACCCACCTGTATACCAGAATATGTTAGGTTGTTGCCAACGCATCCTCTCCTCCCAATACCTATCACACTACCCTCCCCCACCACTCCGCATTTCAAATTATGCTAATATGAAGATAACATTGAACTAACGCCGATTAAGCTAATTAAATATTTAATTTTTATTAATTATTGGGGACGTTTCGACTTCGTCTCATCAGAAACCGACACTAACTTTTTGTCGGATTAGATTAGCGCCGGCTTGACACTAAATCCCTAAAACTAAACACACTTTGTGTTTCAAACGAACGACTAGTCAAACGTGATGTCCCGTTATTAGGATTGCCACCCCTCCGGGTTTGGCCCGGAGACTCCGGTTTTCGGAAGAGATTCGGGTTTTACATCAATATCTCCGGGTTTGCTGGGAAGAAGCATAATTTCAATTTTTTGGAATTAAATAATTCTTTACAAAATATTTAAAAAGTCTAAGTTAACTATTACTCTGGTTCAGATTTATTTTTCCCGACTAATCCTTCATTTCAAGGTGGCGAAGATGAGTTCACCAAATATTGCTTATTTCTTCCACAAAGCAATGAAAATGAAAAACAAATACAAATCAAGGAAAGTAATATTTCACTATATGCTACAATTGAAATGTTGCATCCCACTAAGTCGTCCAAAATAATGTGAAAAAGTTATTTTGCAGCAATTTTACCAAATCAATTCACTGTTGGTGGTGCTTATCACCAGCTGCACCGCAGTATGACAGATATTTGTTCTAATCCAACTGACTAGGTCAACATCAATCGAGTTCTTCCGGTGTTGTTGCCACTCCTTCGGCGACCCTTAACTGTTGGTTAGGGAGGTGAGTTTTGCCCCTTAGTTGCGACCTCTGGTGATGAATAACCGACACCACATAGTGCTTTCCAAGTAATGCCACAGCCCTGCCTCATTTGCTCTCCTTTTCCTGTTAGTTATGGAGGAGAGCAATGCTCGTTCGTCTTATCTTCCACAGCGAGAGTAGCTGGTGCTTTTGTATTCCTGGCAATTAGTCGGGGAAGTAAAATACCATACCATATTAAACAGACAAAACCGTTCTCAAACGTGAAAAATTTACAGCTTTAGTTTAACGTAGTAATAAAATGCTATTAAAATGGTCTAAAATGCCGAGCAATCACTTTGATTTCAATTACTGTCTAGTTCCACTCAAAATCCACAACACACCCCTCCCCCGCCCCGGTCAATGAAAATCTCCGAGTCAAAGTTTCTCCAGAGGTGGCAAACCCGTGATGTTTATTTTTGTTATACTTACCATTTGTATTATAAAAATATTGTAATAAGTAATAATTGTAATAAGAATGTATTATAGATATTTCCACAATGTTATATTGAACGTAGCCAGCTATTAAACCATAGCTTTGATAAATGAGAAAGGCACAATTGCACCACTAGGTGGATTAAACAAGTTTTTCAGGTAATCATTAAAAATATTCAAGCTTCGTTGCAGTCGACTGCAGATAATACGAAGACTCCTCCCAGTGGCTGAGATGCTAGTATCATCACAGAAAAGTGACTTTTTACAGCCTGTAGGTAGATTTGTAAGATCAGAGGAAAAAATATTGCATAGGATTGGTGCGACGCTTGATCCTTGAGGGACGCCTGCTTTAACGGGTAGCTTATTAGATTTACAATTCTGATAAGAAACCTGTAGGGTACGGTTAGAAAGATAGTTTTTAATTATCGTTATTATGTAAATTGTAAAATTGAAATCCCACATTTTGGCAATTAATCCTTTGTGCCAAACACTGTCGAAAGCTTCTTCGATGTCTAGAAGAGCAACTCCAGTGGAATAGCCCTCTGAGATATTTGCCTTTATCATGTTAGTTACTCTCACAAGTTGATGAGTAGTTGAATGTCCAATACGACATCCAAACTGCTCAGGTAGAAAAATAGAATTCTCATTGATGTGTTACATCATTCTAGTTAGGATGATTTTTTCAAATAATTTACTAATAGAAGAGAGTAAACTAAATGGTCGATAGCTAGATGCTTCTGCTGGATTTTTATCTGGTTATCTATCGGGGGTTTTTAAAATATGTGTATGAGAGACATACATGATCAGATAACAGGCGCTAGAACACTAGGCGCACGACCAGACAACATGTTTAATGTTGCGATAACAGTCATCACAAGCGCAGAGACCGTTCTCCTTAACCCCAATACTCCGAAGACGCGCATTCAACGTATCATGCTTGGACATGACCCGATATATCACCCAAAGGAATTCACGACCTTAATCCATTCCATTTAACCATGGTTTGCTGATACCTTTCGGATTCCAAAACTTTCATTTCAAGTGTCCTCTGACAAGATACACTGAAAAACTCGCAGAAGCTACGCGATCTTTCATAAATATCTTCTTCTAATGCCTAAGTGTCCGCCTTCTCATTACTAGAAATGAAGCAATGTGAAAGAACTCAAACTAATATTTGTGTCTTGTAATCTAGTACGATGTTTCGTTTCGTCTGAATCAAGCCAGTCAAAACGTTGCACGCCTCCAACGGAGGAATTTCTTGTTTTGAGTCGATTGTTTCGGAAATAGTGAGCTCGAGCTTGTGCGACCACCCCTGGCTGCTACTCCGTTATCGATCTGGATTAGCTAAAGTTGCACAGGGAATAAGTAGATAATTAAAGTGTTTATTGATCAACACCGGCGCCGGCCAGGCCCGAACGTAGGTCGCGGAAGGAAAGGGAAGGAATGGTTAGTCCGATACTCGCTTTTGCTAGAGACCGTATATACTACTGCACACTCCACAAGTATTACGGGAGGAGGATATTTGTTAGTAAGTTTAGAAGTTGGATTCTACTTCTTCTTTACCGACGCCAGAGAGATGACTCCACTATACCACACCACTCAACCACCGGCGCTCTCTGATTCGAATGTTTCGGATATAGTGGGCGCGTAACTCTTTGAATCAATGGGCACACTAAATGTAGCAAAGTATAATTATAAATCTAACGCGTTAGGCCGAGCTGGTGGGGTTGGCGTTCGTGTAATTTACATCGTAGTCAAGATGGTCATATTGAAATTGTCGCGAATATCATACATTAAGATAGATCAGTTATCGTCTTGAAGACAATCCCATGGCATACCGTGGAAGCTGCGATGACTACGGAAACAATATCCATAAGACTTTGCCTTTGATTCGAATTTGACAAGCGATAACTTCAATACCTGGCACCGAACAAAGGCGAATCCGATTGAAATAATAGCACGTTTTGATCCCTAAAACGCTACTACATAATGTTTCTGCGAATAATGTTAAAATTGTGGAAAATCTACGTCGAAAGTTCATCAGGTTTTCTATGATGCAAATACATTGTGTAAAACTTATGATAATAATAGGAGTGACGCACTTACTTCGATTTTGTAACAGCACCCATCAAGAGACACTTTCAGCCATTTACGAGGAAGATCAGGAAAGTAAATGATTCTCCTCTTTCGAAAATGTATAGGCACATTACAAGATATTTTCCTTCAATGGGATTGTCAGAATCTCGCTCTTTAGTGAGGGTAGAAATTAGTCGTGGCCGGTGGCGTAGCCCTTTTTAGCATTTCTTGTCGGAGTGGACCTCAAACGAATGCTTCAGTGTTTCCCCGTCTCATTTGGCCAATGGAAAATAAGTTGTTTTCTTATATTCCTCGATTGTTGTTTAACGCAATTGCTTGCATACCAGAATTTTTACTGATTGAAGCGAACGGTTCTGGAAGGAGCCAATCCCATATTTCGCAATTAAGGAACCTCCCGGAGACTACACCATCAATCTCTACTTTCCGGGCGGGTATGTATTTATTTTTTTTTTACAATGGAGAAGACCTTTATGTCCTAGCCCAGTACACGTGCTATTGGTAGGGTCCAATCTACCACACGGGGTGCACTGGGGGCGTGTCGGACTCGAATGGTGACCAGCCATTAATACCGACTAAACTCCATTGGGCTCCGCCATCATTCCTCCCAGGAACTACCTCTCGGTATTACTTCTGGGAGGATGGCTGTACTAAATGTACTCATTCACTCTCACTCACGCGTTCATACATCCTGTATGAGGCTTACTTGGGTGCTCTCTCAATCGCACTTTGATTCACTCTCAAACACTCCCACATGAGGCTGACTTTTGTACTAACCTTTTACGTTCGTTGCTAGGCTGACTTTTGTGCTAGCCTCTACCATACCTGTGAGGCTGACTTTTATGCTCACCCTTAACATGCCGTGTGAGACTGACTTGGATGCTCACCCTTTCACTCCTCTGCCACGCCATGAGGCATCGATAGCTAAGTTCCAACATACTACGCTACGACCCTCCCGTCTTGGCATGAGGCAGTCCACTTATACGCCTATACACTCACTCTTCTGTCTTGCTTCGGGGTGGCTGGGTTTACCCCTTACGCGGTTGCCATTCGCTGCGCCAAACCTGCCTCGGCATGAACAGACCATTCACTCCCTTTTTTGCGCTTGGCCTTTTTCGCTCCAGCTAACCAATCACTAGTTAGCCGTGCCCGTCGTCTGTTGCTCGGTTCGCCAGATCACCTGTAGCCTACTGGCAATCTGGATGGTAGCAGCCGAGACTGCGTTCCACTTCTCCACCGATTGACACATCCGCTGAATAAGGGTATCAGGGGTTGTGTCCCAGCCACAGACGTCAAGCATTGTTCTTCTGTCGACGTCGAACCGAGGACATACGAACAGTATGTGTTCGGCAGTTTCGTCTACACCTGGGCAGTCCAGGCAGGCTGGGACCTCGGCGTGCCCGAACCTGTGGAGGTACTGTCGGAAACAGCCATGACCTGACAGGAATTGTGTCAGATAGAAGTGAACTTCCCCATGGGGTCTTCCCACCCAGCTAGATATGCTAGGTATCAGCCGGTGGGTCAACCTACATTTCGAGGAGTTGTCCCACTCACGCTGCCATCTGGCGACCGAGGTCACCCTGGTGCGCTCGCGGGCTCCTCTATTTCCACGTAGCTCGAAACACTCCTCATCTTCCCGAATGACCAGCCCGATTGGCATCATGCTCGCTATCACTCAGGATGCATTGTGTGATACCGTGCGGTAGGCAGATATCACTCTGAGGCACATCACGCGGTAGGTGCTCTCCAGTTTCTGCTGGTAACTGGTTACCCTCAGTGCTCTTGACCATGACGGGCCGCCGTACCTGAGGATAGATACGGCAACGCCTGCCAGTAACCTACGTCTACACACCTTTGAGCTGTTGGACATCATTCTCGATAGAGCCGCAACAGCAGTCGACGTTCTCTTGCACGTATAGTCGACATGGCTGCCGAAGGTCAGCTTGTCGTCTATAATGACTCCGAGAGACTTCAGACTTCGCTGTGAAGTGATCGCGACTTCTCCCACATGGATAACTGCATGTTGTGCCGACTTGCGGTTGTTGACGATAACTACCTCCGTCTTATGATGAGCGAGCTCCAGGCCTCTCGCGCTCATCCATTTCTCCACCGTGCTAATCGCGTGTTCTGCGGTTAGTTCTACCTCAGGAATTGACTCCCCGTAGACCTCCAAGGTTACGTCGTCGGCAAAGCCGACGATCTTGACCCCAGGAGGGAACTTCAGTCTCAGAACCCCGTCATACATGAGGTTCCACAGCACCGGGCCTAGAATCGAGCCCTGCGGGACTCCGGCGGTAATCGGAACCCTTTTCTGACCGGCATCGGTCTCGTATAGCAGTACGCGGTTTTGGAAGTAACTTTCCAGGATCCGGTACAGACCCACCGGTAGGCTAAGCCGGTGTAACGAGAGCGCGATGGCATCCCAGCTTGCGCTGTTGAATGCGTTCTTCACGTCGAGTGTCACTAACACACAGTATCGAATACCTCGCCTTTTTCGTTGGATCGCTATCTCGGCAGTATTTATCACTGAGTTGAGAGCGTCCACTGTGGACTTACCCTTCCGAAAGCCAAACTGGTTGCTTGACAGACCGTCCGTACCTTCCGCGTACGGGGTGAGCCTGTTGAGGATGATCCTCTCAAGCAGTTTGCCAGTCGTGTCGATGAGACAGATTGGTCTGTACGCCGATGGGTCGCCTGGCGGCTTCCCGGGCTTTGGCAATAGCACCAATTTCTGCCTTTTCCATCTATCGGGGCATCTCTGCATAGCTAGCCTGAACATGTTCGGGTTCGCTGTGATCGCTGCCTTGAGAGCGTTGTTTGGAACTCCATCCGGCCCTGGAGCTTTGTTCATTGCTAGGGATTTAGCCACTGCGAGTAGTTCTTCATTCGTCACTGGAGCCACCATTTCGACCGTGCCCGCACTGTCTCGTAGTGCAGGTGGCCAGGGGCTTGTGGCTTGAGACGGGAAGAGTACTTCGATAATCGTTGCCAACCGGTCCGGAGACCGTTTTGGGGGTGAGGAGCCCCCTTTGGTCTTGGCCATCATAATCCGGTAGGCGTCACCCCACGGATTCGCGTTGGCACTCTCACACAGGTTGTCGAAACACGCTCTCTTGCTGCTTTTAATAGCCTTGTTAAGGGCCAATTTCGCAGCTCGAAACACTTCACGGCGGTTCTCTCTTGCATCCTCGGTGCGAGCTCTTTGCATCCTACGTCTAGCCCTGAGGCAGGCTGACCGTAGAGCTGCAATCTCGGCACTCCACCAGTATACCGGGCATCTGCCGTTTCTTGGCAGTGTTTTTCTCGGCATAGTGGCGTCGCACGCGCGTGATAGAACAGCTACCAGCGCATCCCCGCTTAGACTGTCGGTGTTGCCCTCCAGTCTCAGGGCCGCGGTGAAAGCTTCGCTGTCGAAGTGATTGGACTTCCACCCGCGTACCTGACAGGGATCTCCCGCCCTCGAATGCTGCACACCATAGTTGATCCTAAAGCGGATTGCTAAATGATCGCTATGGGTGTAGCCTCGTCTACCCTCCATTCCATGCCTGGAGCCAGACTCGGGCTGGCAAATGTTAGGTCAATCCACGCCTCCACTCCGTTTCTACGGAATGTACTAGCGGAGCCATTATTAGCTAGCACAGTATCGAGTTTCGCAAGCGCTTCCATTAGCGCTTGACCCCTGCTATTTGTACAGCGGCTGCCCCACTCCACTGCCCAATCGTTAAAGTCTCCCGCTATGACTACCGGTTTCCGGCCCACTAGGTCCGACGAGAGCCTGTCGATCATCTGGTAGAACTGTTCTATTGGCCACCTTGGTGGGGCGTAGCAGCTGTAATAGAACACACCATTGATCTTGGCAATCGCCACACCCTCGGCGGAGGGGTGTATTACCTCTTGAACCGGGAACCGTCCCGTTGTACAGATTGCCACCATTCCAGACCCGTCCGACACCCAATTGCCGTTGCCGGCAGGGATGCGGTACGGGTCTGATAAGAGGGCGACATCTGTCCTCTACTCCGAGACCGACTGCCACAGCAGCTGTTGGGCTGCTGCACAATGGTTAAGATTTAGCTGTGTGACGTTCACGGCTTCTTCTTATTTAACTCACCGAAGGGACACGAAGGTCCGCCCATAGCATGTTTATGGGCTTGCTTCTTAGCGGTGCAGATAAGGCACTTGTGTGCCTTAGTGCACCCCCGCTCTTTATGTCCCTCCTCGCCGCAGCGACGACATAGTTTGCTCCTATCTATGCCTTTGCACTCGTAGGCTTTGTGGCCGGACTCAAGGCATCGATAGCACCTATCCACTGAAGGCGGCTGGGGTATATTAATAGGGCATACCGACCAGCCGATCTTCAGCTTCCCTTTCTCGGTTACCTTTTTGGCATCCGCCTTCAGTAGCCTGAGGTAGGCTACTTGGGTGCCAGAGGGTCCATCTCTCAATCGCACAGAGGCCCGCTCGATTGTGACGTCGCAATGTTCCTTAACGGCTGCGACGACGTCTTCTGCGGTCGTGAACTCGTCCAGATGCTTGCACTGGAGAGTCATTTCCGCTCCTAGCGACCTGACTTGGGCGCCTTCTCCAAGGACCTCTTGGGCCAAGGCCTTGTATACCGCACTAGATTGTGCGCTTCGCTTCAGCACCAGAAGCATTTCTCCCGTGTTGGTGCGTCTCACACTACGCACATCTTGCCCAAGGGCCGAAAGGCTTTCGGCCGCCTTCATCGACTTTAGGACATCGGCATATTTGTCTTTGTCGGTTTTCAACCACAAGGCCTCGCCTCTGTCCTCGGCCTTCTTCACGGGCCGCTGTACCTCCGGTGTCGGTGCCGGCTTCTTCCTGGTGACCAGCGTCCAGGGGTTTGGGCTCCCCTGCCCCGGTCGCGCCGGGTTGCTGGTACCAACACTCTGCTCAGTGAGGTCACTCTCGCCCTCGCTTACCTCGCCCAAACGGCGTTTGACCTTAACGGCTGCACGCCGTGTGGTGTCGCTTTTTGCACCCTCGCCTGGCGACTTCCTAGGGCGCTTCGCGTTCGACGCCGTCTTGCGATTGCCCTTGCCCTTACCTTTTCCCTTCGAGGGGAACTCGGCCGCCGCTTCGAGCGACGTGGCTGCTCCATAGAAGGTGAAGGGCACTGTCTGAGTGCTCGTATCGACCTTCTCTTTTCCCTCCTTCTTGGAGGCCACTGTCTGGGTTTCTCTGTCGGACTTTTCCCGACATTCCACCCTCTTGGCATAAGCCTGCTGTTTCTGTCTTGCGACACGAACAGTTTTTCGGAGTTCCAGGAGACTCTGTTTTAACTCCTTGCTTATGTTTTGCTTTGCGCTAGTGTACTCGATTATTGCATCGAGCTGCTCCACCAGGGCGGGTATGTATACAAATACTTATTCGTACACGCCCGATTGTTGTTTAGTTAGATCAGGCGATATATGAATGATGTTAAATGGCTTATCTTTGGTCCGGAAGTAGACCGTCCAAGTGCCGGTTGTATTGAATGGATATGGTTTGTATTGAAAAGTAATTTTGTAATCGGGGAAATACTCAAGTCGTTCTCTGTCGGTCGTCAGAGATACCTCCCCATTAGAGAATATTATCAGCTCGCATCAATATTCACCAAAGAAGGTTATAGCGCAGGGAATGCAACGAAATTGGAAAGAATGGAGTGATTGGTACTTAGCTGTACAAATTTTACATGTAGTATCAGTAATCAATAAACACATTTTCGCCTAGCCGTCATACAGCCCGTTACAAAGGGCGCTTTCAAATGAACAGAATCTATTATAAGGAATTTTTTATTATCAGGGAGTTTTCATTGACACACGCCATGTCTAAACTTTCATCAAAACGAGTAGAAATTACTCCGAATCTTGCTACCCACTCGGGAAAAAAAAGTATTCCGTCGGCCCCGTGTGATGCTGCTGCTCTGCCTCCTTTGGTCTCCTTTTCCTGTTAGTTGTGGAGAAGAGTAATGCTAGTTCGACCTATTCTCCACAGCGAGAGTAGCTGGTGCTTTTGTATTCTTGCCACTTAGCCGGGGAAGTGAAATACTACACTTGATGAAACCGACAAAACTGTTCTCAAACGTTTACAGCTTTCTTTCAACGTCATGGAAGAGCGATGCGCACTAAGCTTCGCAAAAACATAACACTCTACGGTGATTGTGAGATAATTATGGTAATTTTATAATTAACCTTATCACTTAGCACCTTAGTATATGACGACATACAGAAGGAATGAAAGAGCACATTCATTTCTTCATTAATAGCTAATAAAAAGTGATAAAAGTGCTCTAAAATGTCGAGCATTCGCTTTGATTTACAATTTCTGTATAGTTCCACTCAAACTTCACCACTCCTCAGGTCAGTGAAAATCTCCGGGTCAAAGCCTCTCTAGAGGTGGCAACCGTACTAGTGTACATACATAAGAAATGATGAATTTTGGATTATCAATTGATCCTGACTGCCTAGAGAATTGGCGTCTTCAGCGAAGTCGATTATAGAATCAAGGTGGTCTGGATAGCAAGCTGTTTGATTCGGAATTGCAACACGGCGAGGTTAATGTGTACAATTTTTAACCATGACCTTGCCCATTTGAATTACCATAAGTGCTCTCTTTTTAAGGGGAGGGGTTGGTGTAAAGTGCTCAAACCGGAAATTATTTTGTTTTACTATTTTGAAGGCAAAGTACCAAAGGATCTATCTGTTTATACATTCATTGTGTACGTATACAAATTATTGTCGGTCACGCAGAGCCACACATACGAGCGTTCCAACAGTAGACGTCCAACCATTTCCACGTTGAGAAGTGCCGTGGCGAACACGATAACTCTTGATAAAATTGTCGGACACAGGAAATTCGATAAGATTTTTAAAGCTTAGACTTGTAGTTACTCGATGAACCAAAAAAAAAAAAAATAGAAAATAGTTCATATCTCATATTTCACTGTAAAATTAGCTCACTTTTCTTCAAAATAATAGGACAAAAAATATTTTTGTAGCTTTGGTATTCATTTCTCTTATTTTATTTATTTCTGTTTTTAGGTAGTTTCTTAAATTGTTGCACTTGTTTTGTATTCTATATTTTCAGAATTCCTTCATTTATTCGTTTTTTTTTGTATTTTATACTTTTTATAGCCTTGGTATTTTTGACAAGTTCTGCCTTTTTTAATATTTTTGAATTCAATCGTATTCGAAGTGAAGTCCCGTTTTTATCAGCTACTTGGTGTATTTTAGGCAAACAAAATGTGGACATCGACAGAAATGCACATATGTTATCTTGTTCCTTTTTATCGAACTGATGTTGTATTTGTGTATTTCGTGAATTTGGTGAATTTTGCAAATATTGCAAACTTTGTGATTCTTGAAATTTTGTCAATTTCATGAAATTTACCAGCATTCTAAATTTTGTGAATTTTAAAGTCCGAATGAAGATCTTTGAATATGCCAATATTAAATTCAAAATTTTAAAATTTGAATCCCAAGTTTTAAAATTCGAATCGTAACATTTACATACCCATTCATTTCGAATTCACAATTGTGAGTTTAGAATTCAGAATTAAAAATTTATTGGATTTTTGGATGTTTGAATCATTGAAATTTTGAGTTTTCAGATATTTGAATTTTTTTAAAATTTGGGATTTCAGATTTTTTCAATTTTTGATTTTTGGATTTTTTGAATATTAGATTTTTGGAATTGTGGATCTATGGATTTTTAGATTGTAAGATTTTGAGGTTCTTGGATTTTTGGATTTTTGAGTATTCGGATTTTTGGATCTTTGGATTTTTAGATATTTGCGTATTTGTATATTTAGATTTCTGGATTTTTGGATTCTTGAATTTTCAAATTTCTGAATATTTGGATATTTTGATTATTGGATTTTTAGGTTTTTAATTTTTTTTGAATAGTAATTCTTTGGATTTTTAGATTTTAAATTTTTGGATTCTTAAATTTCTGAATTTTTTAATTTTGTATATTTAGTTTTAATATATCTCTAATTTTGGATTTGGACTTGAGGATCGTTGGATTTTTGATTTAAGATCCTTAGATTTTTAAATTATTAGATTTTTGGATCCTTGGATTTTTTATTCTTTGGTTCATCGACAGGCTACACATACTATGAATTGACTTATTTGACGTCTAGGACACCAACACAGGTGCAATGTGTATAGACAATATACTTATAACGCGATGTTTACGATTTGCCATCTGATTTAACCTCATTTGGCAAAAAATCCACCCGATTTAACCTCAATCTCACACTAACACAACTGCACATGGATTAGTCAATTCTCATAAAAAAATTAAAGTCAATTCGTTGATTAGTTTTTGAGTTATCGTGTTCGCCAATTTGAAAAACGCGGTTTCGAGAAAAACGCTATTAAAGGGTGTCCCACATCAAATTGCCTCACGTAAACAAACGCTGTAGAAAATGACCCATTATGTATTTTCTCTTGAACATTTGAGTAGAAGTAGTTTAGAGTGTATCATTTACAGAGTATTTCCTTCGCTGTCAATTTTTGGAAAATTGTAGCCGATAGATTGAAATCTGCCTGTGTTATAGCAAATACGCGCGAGAAATGCATGGCTGTTTAAAACAAAAGAAGGTCAACCTGGCCACCAAGATTGTGGGAAACCTTTCTAGAGGATCAATACTAACAATTTAGAGGATAAAAAAGCCGTGGATTATTTTTGCCCTCTACACCAGACGTCCCCCTTAAAGAACTACATCATTAACCAAGTTCTGGTTTCAATAGTACATAACATAACAAAAATAGACTTTGTATAATGCACACGCGTCTATACTACCCATGATCGCATATTTGTCCCGTTTTCTATGGGATTTCCTATCTTTATAGGACTGGTTTGTGGTCATGGGCAGTATAATACTAGTCGCATAAAATGCGTTCAACTAGCGAAAATTGTGGGGTTCGCAAAATCGGTGTGACCGTATCGTCGTAAAAGCTGATGAACAAATTATTTACGGAGTGTCCGATAACACACCGAGTGTGCTCATCCTTTTGTTCCTTGTGTTCCGCTGTGTAGCTTTCAAAAGGTTACTAGGAGAAAGGATAGAAAGTTTATCTGTGATAGGGAGAAATTCTATTACTACCTTGATGTGCTAGAGACTTAAGCGAAGCCGTTTTTCTATCCAACGAGCAAAGAGCAATATAAAATAATTTTCATGCTAAAACCAATTTTTAGTCTTTCCCGTCCAAGCAGAAATGCTGAACTTTTCCACGATCAATACTAAAATTACAGATTGGAAATCGTTTACAGTGCTACACACCAAAAAATAATGAAATTTAAACGACATGTAAATCAATACGAATGTAAACATACAAAGATTGAATCAAAAATTTGATTGAAAATTACGTTAAAATCAATGCATTCAATTGGAGCATCAAAAAGCATACAATTTTACACTTTAATTCATGTAATATTACATGTCATTCATTTTACAGCAATATTCGTGTAAAAATACATTGAAGTGCATTGGTTTTCCGTTTAAAGAAACTGTAATTTTCAATCCACGTGTAAAATTATAATAAAATTCGTTGAAGAAAGCACGATATGTCGTGTGTATTTGTGGTGGAACTTAATTTTACATTTATATTCATGCTCCAAATATGTGCATGAAAAGAAACTTAAAATTACAAAATATTTTTTTCTGTGTACAGTACCTGACTAGCCATTGATTAGAAAAGAATGTTCAAAGTTAGATGACAGTTAAAAATTGGAACAGTTGTTAGTAATTACTATAACCAGTAAATTTAAATTCCCTGAACTGTGATGACTTTCCCTTTCTCAGGTTCAGGTACAAAACGATAAATGCGCTTCTAATTGAAACATATTCGACCTTTTAGAACACTGTTCTCACAATTGATGACAACCCATCCGTGAATCACCAACATCACTTCCTCAATCACGGTTACGCATCCCCTGTTGGTCTAATTTTCAACACCAATTAATTCTTGGAAGAACAAATATCCGCCTGAGGTGGCAAAGTTTACGAGAAATGCTAATATCGTAACCCAAGATGAACAGCGTCAAGGTGAACCGCTCATCTTCATATTTAATTCACGAAAGCAGCGGGCCGGCAGTAACGACGTGATCGGATCGTTATAACTATAGTCAGTTATTCGACCTTCGCACAATCGTTGAATGAAACGATAAACGCGCTAAGTTTCACATCTCATGAATCATGAATCATTTTCATTGCACTGGTACGCTATGCTAATTTGGTCTAATTTCAATCCATTGATAACGTTATCGACAGATACGAACACATTACATATATTACAAATCAAAATCTTCGCGCGTGGATGATTAGAAACAATCACAATTCCTCGTCAGCACAATATTTCAAACTATAAGTCAAATTACCGTAAATACAGAGCAGTGCCACGATGACAATCGATGCCGTGGGAAGAATTCCGGTTGGTCTCATCCTTGGAATAGATCTTATTTTTTTGCGCGGAAAAACTATATTCTGCTGACACTCGAATAAATCGTTTAGTTCAAACCGTTCTCACCGAAATCTGAATTAAGACTGAACGTTTCAGCGATCGTAAAACAGACCTGTTACCCAGTATCCCAGGAAAATGTGTGTGATCTTTAAAATAGAAGAGGAGGGAGAGGGGGTTATGAGAAAGAGTAAGGTGTTACTCCACTTGGGGATGGGTTTCCGCTCTGCATGCAGGTGACAAAACTTGAATCGCGGGTGGCGTCACGTTGTGGAATGACACGCTAAATAAACCTATAGTGTGTCTCGGAAACTAACCCTGATATTGAGGCGAAACTAAAGGTCAAATCAGTGATCTTTTCGGAAATCTGCAGGTGATCCTTGATCAAGAAATCCTACTGTTGCGTTGCGGTCACAAATTTTTCGAGACATTTATTTTCAAGCGACGACCAGGTAGAACATTCTCGCACGCGTTTTGCAAACAATAAAGATCGGCTGCTGTTTGGCAATAAATCTCGCAACGTGATGTATGGGGGATGCATTTCCCGATTGATAGGTAATGTTACAATCGTGTAAATATTTTTTCCGATTTTCTGTTAGTTATTTAAAGTTTTAATTAAATTTACAATAGTCTTCGCATTTACAATCATACACACATGTAAGATTCGAATTGAAACTACTTTTGGAACATCACATCTGTCGGGATGAATAACATCTTCTAAGCAGCTTACTGATGCAGACCGAGAATGTGTTTGAATATATAAAAAAAAGCTTTCAATGCATCACACGGAACTTCTCGTTTGCTTGCTGCAAACACGAAAAAGGTGGTAGCGACACTTCGGCACATTGTTGTTGTTCACATATTACCGGGCACGGGTTCCGCTATTCACAATTATTTAGGTGCATAAACTGCAGAAGCGATTGTCCTCTGCATGGGCTTCAAACTTTGAAGATGTGCTATTGCTCACACATTGCGGAAACCTTGACATTTTATCGAAGTCGTCTCCTGTGGTATCGCACCGCATGGAACGATGCGTTATTTGATCCCCCAATAACTTGTTATGGACAGAGCAGGCTTCCACAGAGAACAGGCTTTCATGTTCGAACAAATAAGTGTAAACATTTGATCGATTACCCTTTAAAACTATGCCATACCAGCATATCTCAACTAGAGTTATAAGCATGTCAGTTCGGAACTTCTATCTGATCAGTTGTTAATACTTGGTGAGGATTTTCCCTTTGCCTTTTAATAGAACATTAATTTTCACACAACGTAAATGCTCGAGATGGACGTCTGTTATCTGTGATGCTGTGGATGGATGACAAGGTTCCATAGCGGTTATTTCCTATTTATAAAATAAAGATTTTGGAAATTTGCAACAGTTTCTCCTAGAAGTAATTATACAGATTTACCATCAAAAAAAAAAATTAAGGGATTGGGTGTCGCAAAATTGCTGAGGGTGTCATTTAGGGGGTAAGATATTTTCTGTGAAAAAAGTCGTTTTGCCTTTCTTATGTGGGGTTTTCGATTGATTGACACCGGTGTAGTGGAGTGCACTGAAACTGCACCGTTTTTGCACTTTCTAGCAGAAGTGCAGAAAACTGGGTATGTTCCATTGACACTTCTGCTAGAAAGTGCAAAACCAGTGCACTCCACTACACCGGTGTCAATCAATCGAAAATCTCAATGTAGGTTTTTCGATTGATGGCACTGACACCGTGCCGGTGTTTTGCACTGGCCCAGTGTCAATGGAACACTCCAGTGCAAATCGAGTGCTGGCTTGAATGTGTGCGTGTAGTTACTTGAGCTGTCATTTAACAGCTGATGCTTGTTTGTTTACAAAAAAAATGGGTAGGAAACGAACAGTTTGTAATAGGGTTTTCGATTGATGGCACTGACACCGCGCCAGTGTTTTGCACTGGCACGGTGCCAATGGAACACTCCAATGCGAATCGAGTGTAGGCTTGAAAGTGTGAGTGTAGTTATCCGAGCTGTCATTTAACAGCTGTTGTTTGTTTACCAAATAAAATGTTATGTTAAAAAAAGAAGTTATTATCAATTTATATATTGTTTATGAAACGAGAATGAACATTCTTCGAAAGAGTGCGGCTTATCGTCTACTTTTGTAATTTAGCACCTCAGAAGCAAACGGTGTCATAAAAGTCTGATTTCGGAGTTAAAAGATAGCTGACGAGTTTATATTTACTGCATCATTCGAAATCCAGTTACTGTCGTGGTGAATAATTGTTTGCTAATGAATATAAAATTGCTCGGCATTGGAAAAATATCGATACAAGTGGATGAATGTGGGCGGAAATGAAGTGGTCACAATGATTTATTATAACATATTTTCTGCAACAATGAAATCTGTCTCGGTCGATGGAGCGGAAAAACCATACAGGATAATCTGCATGTATCGAAGTAAAAACTGGTTCTTTTCGGGGCTGAATTCCTCGAGCAGAAGTTACATTCATGGAAAGTTGATTCCTTCCGGATTGGTTAATGCAAAGGGTGTAGAATTTCAACACATCTGAATTATATTCCGCTGTCGATTGTTCTCAAAAATGTTATTCAAAAATTCATAACATGGTAGAATTAACTCGTTTGAATGTTTCTTATGTTGAATGATCCGGATATTCTTCACATTAATTGTAACGAAACCGCCCAATTTATTACGGATTGACGTTTGTGGTATTAGTAATTGTCAGTACCATATGGAGTATTGGTCATTGTCTTGAATCGCGGCTTTTTTACGAGTAATGAGTCAATTTTATTTGGAAATAGTTCAAAATGCACTAATCAACAAAAATTAATGAAAAGTTTTAGAGTAATTTCAAATAACAGAAAAATATAAAGCCCGATTATTTTTTTTAACCGTTATGTGTCCGACAGAGTACCTAGATACCTTTTCAGATTTCAATCCATGAAATTCCATTGTTACTCAAGGTGGAAAAGTATATTTGGTGACAGGTTTGCACCAAGCATAGCTTTTGCGGAAATGAAGTTGACTATGCGGCAAGCGGGAGTCTGGAGAAAGGCTCCCAGGTTTCACGTAACAGGCCGACAAGAGTACTTGGGTACCCGCAAAATTGAAATACTCATAATATACTACTTGTATTTTTTTAACTGATTTATACATTTTTGGATCTTTTGGATTCAGAAACTCATCTCCTTTAAGACTTGGTAAACACGAATCAGATGAATTCATTTGTTTCCCGGGAATCCGGATTTCCGGAGGCAAGTTCCAGTGCTGGGATGCTATTTGTGAATTTCAATGGAATACTGGTAATATGGATATCAAAAATCTTGGAATTGCATCAGCATGGAACTGCCTCTCATGGTTGGGGATTTGACCGCGGAACGGACATTCCAGAGCAGGTTCCCGTGATGCCATGAGTGGCCGTTGCGAGGTCAAATTTTCATATGGACCCGTAACGATAAATAACAGACTTCTGAGACAATTTGCAGAGTTTTTATACCCATATTGCCAGATTACAAGTTAAAATTCGCGAATCATATTCTAGAACTGGAACATTACTCCGGATTATCGAGACTAGATACATTCATCCGGTTCAATTTTACAGAATCAAAAAGTGGACGAGTTGCCTAATCCAAAACATTCCAATGTGTCCAAATCGGTTAAAAAGCAATTTTTGGATACCCGGGTGCCCTTGTCGGCCTCTTAAAGGTGTTTTTTGGACACACAACCGTAAAGTGCATTTCATCCTAGATTTCACCTGTTAATGTAATAAGGGAAAGCCGTATTAACCAAAAGCAATAAGCACTTACACCGCTCGTGCTAGGTAGCCTTCGTGCTCGAGCTGCAGGATTCGAAGAGCTAGCACAACGAGTTAGCACGATGAGCTCGAACGGTGCAGTAGTGTAAGCTATGGAATGAAGGTATTGGACAAAGCAAGAAACAACGATGCAGGCATCATTACTCACACTAACGCGTTGTTTTTATTCTACTTTGCTACAGCTCCGTGCAGCGTACTAGCTATCACCGTGCTAGCGAGAGCTCTCGCTCATCGGTGCTCGTGCTACTTGATAACTCTAGCTCATTGGAAACCAGCCCAAGCACTAGCTCAATGAATTTAGCTCTGACACATTTTGAGCTAGTGCACAGGAATAGGACACTGAGCAGCACTGTACTTGTGCATGCGTTTTCAAATCGTTATGAGAAAAGTATATATATATATATATATATATATATATATATATATATATATATATATATATATATATATATATATATATATATATATATATATATATATATATATATATATATATATATATATATATATATATATATATATATATATATATATATATATAATTATAAGACATTTATCAAAATTTGTTTATAATTGGAAACAATCCATATTAACGTAGCTTCTCTAAAAAGATGCCTATAGAAACTGAGGAAAAATTCCCCTCAATATCTAAAAAGACTGAAACCAATTTGCTCTTTGACAGTATATGTCATTTGAATTTCTGTTGAAAGTAGCGCAACCCGAGCAAATTTGCATTGGTTCAAATACCATACATCCCCATAAAAATACATTGGACATAGTCCACGCCAAATTTTACAACCATCAAAACACCATGAAATGGTCTAAAAAACCCATAAATATACCAGAATATTGTTTTTCAATGGGATCTTCCGGCCCATGGTGATGGTGTTTTCAAGGGTTGAACCCATTACAAACACTATCAAAACACCATGCAGTGGGGGTGAATTTGGACCATGATCATGGGGGCATTATGGGATTTTTGTTTGCTCAGGAAGGCAATCATTCATTCATTTGCTATTTGTAGCAGAAGCTATGTTGTGTATCTGAGAGCAAGCCATTAGCTTTGACCCAATCGTCAATCGATCTCTTCCTCGAACAACTGCCGGATACAGAACAGCATTTCAATCGGCCGATACAATTTGTGATCAGAGGCTGGCTTTCCTGGTTTTAAAATAACGATGACCTCCGCTGAGTCAGGTAAATTTTCAGCAAGTTGAATTTGATTCTGTCTGGCCCGGGCGTTATTGTTGCATGACAAATGTACGGGTACAGTGAAAACTCTACCAACGAAACCCGGCGAACCCATCGTAAACTTCAAGCCGCCGTAAGCGTGGTGAGCCAATGGGCGTTATCAGTCAGCTTTAACATGGCACCCGCTAAAAGCGTGATTACACACCGCTGCAACACAAACCACTTTGCAACAGGGAGGCCGTTCCTTCTGGTTGGAGCGGTAAGGACTGCTTCCTTCTACAAACAGCCAACGAGATCCATCGGGAATGCACAGACATGGATCTGCCACCGAACGTCCGTTTACACCGAGTTCGTGGCCGGAACTGGCACGTCCGCGGACCCAACCTGGATACAAGTCTGTCTGCAGAACGGTGGACCGCTGCTGGTTGTGAAGTCCGAGCCAAATACAACCGACTGATGGTATAGCAATCACGTGTTGGTTTTCACCGACGGCTCCAAGATGAGGTAGGAGTACGAGTAAGCGTAATAGAGGAAGATCTCTCCTTCGCCTACCGGCGCCATGCTCGGCCGATGTATCAGCTATCGCGCTTGCTATGGTCCAGAAACCGGAAGATACTCCCGTCGCCTTGCTGTTGGATTCTCTGGTAGTCATCTCCGCCATTGAGTCGCGAAAATCCCGCCACCCCTTCATCCAGGCTGTCGAGGCCGAGTATGACCCACTCAGAACCATCTGCTGGGTCCCCGGTAACTGCAGCATCGACGGCAACGAAAGGGCTGACCGCATGGCGGCCAAAGGGAGACACGGCCGCCGACATCTCCTCACACTTGTCCCAGCCTCAAAAAATTATGGCAAGTTGAAATCAAGGATAGCTGAAACTTTCTTGTGTCATTGGCACAGTACTACCGGACACTGGAGAGCAACAGTACTGTCGCGGCTCAGAGTTGGGCATACAAAAGTTTCCCATGCCCACACCGTATCGGGTGTCATCCACCAACATGTGTTTCATGTGGAACCCAAGCCACGGTGGAACATATTTTATTGAAAGCAACGTTTTGTTGAGTGAATAGCAACTAACAAACGGGAGGCTGTCTGAAATATTATGTTTAAATATAGCTGGGTTGTCTACAAACTTTGTTGCAATGCGACATCTTGTAGAAAACAAACGTCTATTGTTGGTTTTTCTATCAGAAACACATATTGTTAATACTGATGCATTTGATCAGTATAGCATTCCGGGTTATAAAGTTGCTTTTTGCCTATCTCATTCCAGACATACCGGTGGAGCTGCTATTTACGCCAAAGAATCGATTAAATTCAATGTTCGGTTAAACGAAGCAGTTGATAATAATTGGTTCTTGGGTATATCAGTTGAAAGAGGCATGCAGATGGGAAACTTTGCAGTAGTATACCATTCTCCTAGTTCTAGCGATCGACGATTTTTAGAAATTTTAGAAAACTGGTGGGAGAATTTCGTTGATTTAAGCAAACTTAATGTAATTTCGGGCGATTTCAATATTGATTGGCTCAACGATCAAAATTCGAATCAGTTGAAGCAGTTGGCTGAGTTTTTCAATTTCAAGCAAACGGTTAGTGGGTTTACAAGAATTTCCAGACACAGTAAAACATTGATAGATCACGTGTATTCCAATTTTGATGGGGTTCATTCGTATATAGAGGCCGATTGTAAAATTTCAGATCATGAGACAATTTCAATTTTGCTGGAGAGTGAACCAAACCGTGAAGAGGATAAAGTTAAAATTAAGTGCTGGAAAAGATATTCGAAACAAGCCATATCTCAACTGGTTTCGAGAAGCCTGGATTTTACGGAATTGAATGGAAATTTGGATAACAAGGCAGCTGTTCTAACTAATGTGTTAAAAGAGTGTACAAATAGTTTAGTTTCTCAAAAGTATATTAATTTAAATAACTCGAACAGCTGGTACTCTTTAGATCTTTTGCGCCTGAAACGTAAAAGGGATAAAAAGTACAAGAAATTTTGCAGAACTAATAGTGAACGTCTTTGGAATGGGTACACACACGCGCGAAATATTTATTCACGAGCTTTGAAAAAGACCAAATGTGAGTACATTCAAAGGAAGATCGATCAACATCAAAACAACAGCAAAGAGTTATGGAAAATCCTAAAGAATTTAATTAAACCTAAACCTAGTTCCTCGCAGTCCATAACTTTTAACGGGGTAGAAGAACAATCTGAGCAAATAATAGCTGAAAAATTGAACAGTTATTTCGTTAACAGTGTGCAACTGATCAATCAAAGTACACTCAGGTTTTTTTTTACGCGGGGGATACGAGCCGCGTAAATGAAAACCGCGTAAATTTCAAAATCCGCGTAAATGAAAACCGCGTAAATTTCAAAATCCGCGTAAATGAAAACCGCGTAAATTTCAAAATCCGCGTAAATGAAAACCGCGTAAATTTCAAAATCCGCGTAAAAAAAAACCGCGTAAAAAATACCGCGCAAAAAAAAAACGCGTAAAAAAAAACTTGAGTGTATTGAGCTGGTCAGTGAACCTGTGGAAATAACACAGCCGATTAATATTAACTGTAGATTTGATGGATTTCACCCAATCACTTTTGAACAATTGAAAGATATTTGTTTTTCTTTGGGAAAATCGGCTGGTATCGATAATGTCAATGCAAAAGTGATACAGGATTGCTTTCATGTCATCGGACACGATCTGCTGGACCTTGTAAATGAATCGCTACAAACTGGGCACGTGCCGACAGTTTGGAAGGAATCACTTGTGATTCCTATTCCCAAAGTTACTGGGACGGATAAAGCCGAAGAGTACCGCCCCATTAACATGTTGCACACATTAGTGAAAATTTTAGAACTTGTTGTTAAGGGCCAGCTGATGAGTTATTTGAATAATAATAATTTGCTAATTCCGGAGCAATCGGGATACCGAGAGGGACACTCTTGCGAAACCGCTTTGAATCTAGTGTTAGCAAAATGGAAAGAGAAAATCGAGGTTAAAGAGACTATTTTTGCTGTATTTTTGGATCTGAAACGCGCTTTTGAGACAATTTCGAGACCATTACTTTTGAAAACTTTAGAGCGATTTGGTATCGGAGGGATAGCGCATAAGTGGTTTGAAAACTATTTATGTGATAGAACTCAGAAAACTAGTTTCAACGATTTTGTATCTAGTCCTCTCGGCAATCCTCTTGGAGTGCCGCAAGGTAGTGTCTTAGGTTCTATTTTATTTATTATGTATATAAATGACATGAGGCGAGTTTTACGATTTTGTGACTTAAATTTGTTTGCTGACGACACTGTTCTGTTCATTGCAGCTAAGGATATAGATGAAGCCGTGGCGCATTTGAACGAAGATTTGCATTCCCTTGCTCGTTGGTTAAAATTTAAACAATTAAAGTTAAATGTTGCTAAAACTAAATATATGATCATCTCTTCGGCTAATACTAGGCCTGACGTTAACGTTGAAATAAATGGTGAGACTATTGATCGCGTTAGTGAATTAAAATATCTTGGAATAATCATTGATGACAAGTTAACCTTTAAGTCTCACATCGACAATGTCATCAAAAAGATTGCTAAAAAGTATGGTATATTGTGTCGTCTGAAAAATGATTTAACAATTAGTAGTAAAATTTTATTATATAAATCTATTGTTTCACCACATATTGACTTCTGCCCATCCATTGAGGTTACAGCGATTGCAAAATAGAATCATGCGATTAATTTTAAAATGTAACAGATACACTTCCTCTAGTTTCATGCTAAGCGCATTACAATGGCTCTCTGTGAAGCAAAGAATTTATTACTTAACAATGGTGTTCATTTTTAAAATTATTAATGGAATGCTGCCTCGATATTTGTGTGATCGAATTGAAAGAGGAAGTGATGTGCATAGGTACAACACTAGAAACGCGTCGGATCCAAGAACACCAAACTTTTTATTTAGTAGATCACAGAACTCCTTGTTGTACAAAGGAATAAGTTTTTTCAATTCGATGCCTAGGCATATTAAACGTGCAGCAACATTAGCGGAGTTCAAAACACTATGTATTTCACACGTAAAATCTGCTTTGTAGACAGATTTTTTGAATTTTTATATTTTGGAGTTATTTGAATAACTATGCAATACCACGAAGATTGTATTTTTTTCTCTTCTATTATTTGCATTTAGTCACACTAAGTTATTATATTCGCTATGATGATGATGGATTTTTGTTAATTGTTTATTATAGTTTTTAAAAATAATGAGATGTCTACAGAAGTCTGAGCCACGCGCGCGATAAACAGATAGAGACTAACTTGAAATCGAACATGGTGACCAGTACTAAGAGCTCATCGGGTTGAATTGAAGCTTTTAGACTTTTGTTGTGATCAGGGTCTGATTTGATGATGGAGTTGTGTTGACTTTGATCGACAATAGAGTTAAGTTCGGTTATTGCTGCGATAGTGGTAATAACGGAGTTAGCTCGTTGAGTATGGGGCTTGATGACTCCTTCTGATAACTACTAGATATCGGGTTCAATTCCTGATCAATCAAGGATGTTCTCGGATAGGAGTATCCCTTGATTGCCTTGGGTTAATGGTAGGAAACTTTCAATAAAGGGGTCGGATGTGGATGATATAACTCGACCGGACTCTGCACTGCCACTAGGCTCGTCACTGCTCACCTTAGCAGGTGGTAGTACCGATGTCTTGGTCAGGCGGGAGGAGTATTACAGAGAATTATCGGAAATGGAAGCTATTGGGTTCAATTCCCGATTCTATCAAGTATCTTCCCGGAATGGAAATTTTCTTGATGGACCCTGGTTGTTGGCGGAATATTCGAAATGTATCTGGTTACGTTCTTTTGAAGGAAAGCTATGTCTGCAAATTGAACCAGTCCGTTTCTTTTTGTTAACTGGTTTTGTTATGGATCAAAATATTAATTATCTTTTAGATAAATCGTTCAGCTCACACCTTTGTGGGGGTATGAGGTGGGACCATCATCATCATCATCATCATCATCATCAACTGTCCGGAGTACGGCGACCTCCGGCAGCTCTATAATCTACCGCACTACATCGGAGAGATCCTCGCTAACAACGACATCCGAGAGGAAGTGCTATTTTCCTTAGGAATGCAGGACTTTTCGACCTTCTCTGATGAATCAACCACACCGTTTCTCCAGGAAAAATACAACAGCAACCACACCTACACGCCACCGAAAAACTACCTAAAATTCAGTACTTTTGACTCAATCTCGTGGTATCGTGCAGGAAGGTAAAATTAGGTAAATCGTGTTGAAGGTAGTTTCCATTTAACTACGGCAAAAATAATAACTCAACTTTGAGTTTAATTTACTTAAATTTAAGTTGAATTTACCTAATTTTGAGTATACCCCAAACAACTTATAAGTACCTTACTGCACGGAAGACCTCGGCTGAGTCGAATCTCTCGTTTTGTTTTTGACAACACTAATAAGTGCGAAAGCGACGCACAGCTCAAAAGTACCTAAATTTAAGTTAAAAGAACTTATTCTGTAGGTTATTTTCTGGTAGCGTGTATATAACAAAACAATGATTTGCAAATGTACATAATGCGATGTTAATTGCGGCATCTTTTAGACTGTCTAATATTTTAACTAAATTGCTTGAGAGCTTAGAGCTAGGTGAATTCTGCAAATATAATTGTCATAGATGGTATGACTCGATATATGTTATGTTTTGGCATAATTTGAGAGTGTTGAAAGTAGTCCTACTGCTCAAAGTTTTACCAATACTCCCTTGGCCAGCGGTTTAGAGTTTAAATTCCTGTATTTCAAGAGACAAGTAAATCATACTCAATGGCCGGCTATCCAGAGTTAAACACAAGAAAAATGTAACTAAATATCGTTTTGCTCTGCATATTCGCGTACTTGAAGACTAACCAACCCAAATCCTAGACCTGTCCAGCAACATAAGTCCGTAATACTTATGGAGACGTTGCTGAGTCGGTTGCCTTCCCATAAGTAGGTATCACATTAACATTTATTATCCAATCCTATGTACCGGTGAAGATGGTTGTGGTTGGCAATGACGATTCTCATGCTATTAGTTCATGAAATTCAAAAGAGATACTGTTCATTCCCGATCATTTATGTTACAATCAAGATGACTTAGACTGCCTACATGCACATGATAATCGTTAGTATGCATGCAATCTACGAATAGCACAGTGCTTAGTAACGCATCGCACCAAGATGAACAAAACTCCGAATAGAATGATAGTTGTTCATTTTAATCCACTTTACATGAAAAAACTGCTCTCTGAAGCTTACTTCCCAAGACGTGTCGAATTAACGAAATCATAAATAAACTATACGTTTGGAATCTTATCCGACCAAATCCAAAACTAGTAAATAGAAAAATATCTTTATTTATTAGTACATATTTCCTAATATTGTCGGTTTGAGTCGATTGGAATCTTCATTATATGCTTCTTTAAGGCTGCCAATAAATTTCTTGAAGCATTTTCTTGATGAGAAATTGGACATCATAAATTGTAACAACCGTCCAATAAGAAGTTCTGCATTGATTGCCTCAATAACCTTATCGGAAAGAATGTAACCTACTTCCAGTAAATTGAGGGCCAGATGACTAATTTCAAATTACTTTATTTGTCATGTTCACTTTTCAATTAATACAAAATTGGATGTATTCTTCATACAGTGAAGACCCGATTTTATCAGCATGCGATTTTATCAGCCCCCGATTTAAGCTACCCCCGATTTTATCAGCACCATATGAGCGACCGAAAATAAAAGTCGCAAGGACAGAACATGCTTCGTAAAACCCGTTTCAAATATATTAGAATATAAAAACCGGATATAAACTTCAAGCATAAAAATCGGCTAAAAAACTTTCAGTAAAAAAACCGGAACGAAATACATCCGATTCTTACAAAGTAGTTTTTGTTAGCCGACTTTTAATCTTGAACATCAAGATATATGGATGCTCCTACGAGCGATTTAGTTATTTTTTTCTGCATCCACGAACTATACCAAGTATACGAACATGTAGCGCGAATGCCGGAAGCAAGCTGAAGGAGAACTTGGAAGAGGTCACACTCATAGATCTGATGGAAGAGGTGTGGAAAACAACCAATCAAATTCGTTAATACATAATATATTTCGTTCCAAATGAACCTTGTTCTGTTCTTTAAGACAGAGAAATATGCACATATGTAAAGTTGCTACAGCATCTTTATTTCCCAATCACCATGTCAAACGGGTAGTCAAGCAAATCCGCCGTCGGAGCTCTCGTCTTTCGATCGTACTTGAGACATCGCTGCAGCATTTTGACTTGCGGATCTTGGGCTGGGAGTTGGCTGAACCGTTCTCCGCGGAAGTGTCAAAGTTTCCGGGCTGATGTAGTTGAATGTGCCCGCTTGGCAAAACTTCATAATACTGGTGGAGTCGAAGGAGATATTGCTGGCGATGCCAAAGTCAATCAGTTTACCATAAGAAAGTTGGCCGGTTTGAGATCCAGATGGATGACACCTTGCTCGTGAATGTAGTGCACACACTGTACTATCTGGTACCAAATTTGCATAAGCATGTACAGCGGGATATCCTTGCGGTAGCTTTGCAGGATTTTGTGCAGATCATTATCACCCTTTTCCATTACCAGGTAAAGTTGGCTAGACTCCGCAACATGACAACTAAAAGTTCATCGTTTCGATTAGATTACATGGAACTGTTTTTTTTCTATAAATACTCACTAGTCATACAGCGCTACTACGTTTTCATTCCCTTGCAATTTCGCCATGTTTCGTTTTGTTTAAGTAGCCTTCTACTATGCTGGAATCGCCTTCGAAATCCACCAACTGAAAACAATGGGTTTGAGATATTTTCTTGAAATTATTCTTTCCCGAACACCTACCTTCAACGCACATTCAACGCCATTCCTCATTTGTTTGGCCGAAAACACTGAACTGGATCCACCGGAACCGAGCTTTTACAGAACCTGGTAATCCTTTTCGTTGATAGTGATAACGGGCAACGGTTTCGTCTGTTGTTCGACGGTTCCCTTTTATGGTTCACACTGAATTGCTTCTTTACGTGGAAACGATGGTGGCTCTGGAGATGATCGCCGCTTCGGAACCGCTTTTTGGGGAAATTCCAGCCCAGTAGAATTCCAGGCCACCTTTGGAACATTTTACTCCTACGTATGGATCAGTTCGTTACTGTTTTCTGCCACCTCGGCGGGACCCATCGAGATCGCGCCCGGGAAAATGGGAGCTACTAATCAATAAAACGCATACCTCTAGTCGACAGAATTGAAGTCGAAAGCTGGTAAACCATTGAGTACCAAATGCGATTCCGGCAGAAGGGTACTATCCCTGTCGTTTTCTGTAATTACAACAAATAATATTGTTATTTCAGAAAAATAAAACCAAGTTATATTCGCTTACCTGCGATAACCGATTTGTTTTGGCATCCATTTTGAACGTTGCTTTGACGTTTGCGTGATTGGTGTTGGTCTGTGTTGGTGAGTGCACTGGCTCCACCGACAAATTTTTCGGTGCCAAATCTCTGCCCCGAAATTGCACTGGAATTGCACTTTTTTATTGCAGTTCCAATCAATGGAACATGGTGTCGGTGTTTTGACAACACTTCTGCAAGAAAAGTGCAATTTCAGTGCAGAAAACTACACCAGTTCCTTCAATCGAAAACTCTATAAGTTACTATCAAGTATTGTTGTTCTAAAGCGGTTCTACCTGCAAATAGAATGGTTACCACAAGCTTTTGCAATCGAACAGCTTGAAAGAAAATAGTGTCGAAGTTTGAAATTAACTAGTTGAAGTTTGTTTTCTAGAAAAAAAACTGGAAGTGCTCTGAAGCAGTTCCCTTTTCTTCTGGTAACAAACAGCAGTTTTTTTACTCATGTTGTCTCTAGAGAAACTGAAAGCAAGAATCCAGTACTGGGACAAATCTTATCTGTTTTTGGCTACAGTTAAACTGAAGTGTAAAACAATTTCATGGGAAACACGTTACTTGACGCTGTCACTGTTGATTAAAAACTATACAGTAATAAATAAAATATGTTTGAATGCTCTGATCGGGACTTTCACCAACATTTCTTCAAATATTCATAACTGGATAGAGGTTACTCATTTGTATAACTTCTCAAAATGTGCGGATATTCATCCAGTTCAAAGTTAGCGAGACCATCTCGCACCGCGCTCCAGAAAGTTTTTTTGATATCTGTTCGGCCATCTATGGAAGCTGTCCTTCAATGTCAGCTTTCTTCTCCGAACAGTATAGATAAGCCGTGTAGTGTCGGTAGTGGTTGCTTCAACCGGCTAAGAATTACACTACGGACTTCCTGTTCCGGTGGTAAAAACCAGCCAAATCGGGAATCCCAAATCCAGTGTCATCCGACTCGTCCTATGGTTAAAATTTTTGAGGGGGTTTAAAATATTCTCAATGGCGAACGGAACCTGGGAAGAGCCGGGCGAGCACCCCAGTATGCTGCATTACGCAGCGGAACGCTCGTTCAACGCACCAATTTTTTTTTGCGTCGACGTTCAGCATTATTTTGCCGGATTTTTTTAGGGGTTTGCTGAAACTTTCGGCTGATTGTAGTTCGGTGAAGCTTTGCTGGGTTTAGATTATCAAATTTCGATGGGTACAGACGAACCTGCCCAGAGGCCGTGTGGCATACTGCCAAGAATTGAGCCGCTGGGTTTCTGCTCCTACGTCCTAGGAGGCGACTGAAAGCAGGAGTCCCAAAGTCAAGGTGTAGTTCCGTGCCGATGGCTGGATGGTCTAAAATATGCCAGTCGCGCACGGAGCATTTTGGGTTTTGCCCTTACTGTGTTATGCGAATCTCTGACACAGTGGACCATTATTTTCCTCGCAAATCGTGGGAATCAAATGATCATGTCCCATTTAATCCTGATATGGCGCATTGTGTTAACATCCCAATTTGCTTGGTGTTCTCTAGTTGTTGTGCAATATATTATGGAAATGAAATGTGCAGTTTTGTAACCAACAATGGTTAGAATAGCACAAATCGTTCTCCAGCATAAACGTACATCAATTATGAATCTATCTCGACTTATGCAGGAACGTACAACTTCATTGGCTCAAGAACCATACTTCCATAAAGGAAACTTCTATATTTGAAAAGTACATCACACTGCCTTCGTTGCTTACAACGAGACAGGCATGACAAACTCACGTGAAATACCTCGTGCTTGCATTCTTGCTATTGACGCGTGTCTCATCGGAGCTCACAACTCGCGATGTCTGCGCAATCTGCTTTTTTCAGTGATGCTTTTTTGCATATAAGTCAAACCTGTTCCGGCTTCGACACAAGAGGTTTGAAGGACGCATTTGCCAACGGCAGAATTATGCTTCTCTGCAGGGAAGAGTTGAACGGTCGAAGCATTCGTACTTTCATCGCTGAGACCCAACTCGCACCGCAAACGATTTGCCAACAAAAGTCGAACAACTTTCTAGTGCGGTTGTGGCGCTAAGTAAAAAGATCGACAATATGCCTGGATCAGCAGCTCAGTCTGTGTGGACAGCACCGAATACACCTACATGGCCTAGGGGCACTAAACGTTGCCGAATGGAAGACAAAACAGCTGTTCAGGCCCCGTCCGATTGTGGAACCAATCAGATCGATCTGAGTGATCTCTCAGTACGCTCTTTTATTACCAACGTTGACAAATTTTGGCTATACTTTTCTGGACCCAACCCACTAGTCACGGACGGTGACGTGCAGAAAATCATATCCCGTTGTTTGAATGTACCTGAACCCATTGATTTGGTACGGCTTGTATCGAAAGGTAAAGATGTCGCCGGCATGTCATTCGTGTCCTATAAAATTGGACTAAAGCCCGGTATGAAAACAAAGGCATTAGAGGTATCTTGGCCCGTTGGATTGTTATTTAGGGAATTCATACATCAGCCAAAAAACTTAAATCGACGAGTGATTCCCCTCAGCAACGAACCGATATCAGCATGTATGCGAAATTTCTCCACAGTTGAGGATCTGTTCGCCTTTGCAGAACCGTCGCACAAATTCGCGCAGAAGTCGCGATCTTCGTTATTATAATTAGATTTTCGTTTATTCATCAAGACTATGTGTTGTCAGATGAATTATATACATACATACATATATATATATATATATATATATATATATATATATATATATATATATATATATATATATATATATATATATATATATATATATATATATATATATATATATATATATATATATATATATATATATATATATATATATATATATATATATATATATATATATATATATATATATATATATATATATATATATATATATATATATATATATATATATATATATATATATTGTTTAGCATATCTACCGTATCCTTCTGATGATTTGAAAAGCATTGTATATTACTGTAGCAGAAATGGGCTTCCGCTAATTATGGGCAGTGATGCAAATGCTCATCACATCGTTTGGGGCAGACATAAATCTGAGAGGCTCTGAAGTGATGGAGTACATAAGTAGTACAAATCTACATAGTCTGAATGTGGGACCAACTTTTGCGAGGTCTGGGAGAGAGGAGGTGTTAGACATAACGCTTTGCTCTGAATTTTGGTATGAGCTGGGAATTTGGCTGGTTCCAAATGAAACTGAACCGTCTATCCGATTGTAAATATATATTTTTCGATCTTCTTGATGTCAGCCTCAGTATCTCATAATCCTAAATTTACAAACTGGGCCCTCTTTTTGGAAAACTTGGTGACTAAATTTCATGCGAAGAAACTTGACCACTTCGTACTGTTAAATCAACTGGGGAAACCCCGTGGTGGAGGGCTGAGCTTGAAAGAATGAAGAAGGATATGAGAAGAGCTTGGTACTGGCGTCAGCGTGATGACTCCAGGGCTTTCAGGCCATTGCGTAGTGCATATAAGAAATGTCTTAGATCTGCAGAGCGGGCTAGCTGGCAAAACCTATGCACTAATGTCTCTAGTCTGAACGAGGCTAACAGGTTAAATAAAAGTCTCTCGAAATCGAAATATTTTCAGATGAACTCCTTAAGAACCAGAGATGGTGTTTATGTGACGGACGAAAAAGATGTTCTTAATTGTCTCTTCGACGCACAGATTTTCAGGTTGTCTCGATCCGGAGGTGAACAATGTTCACAGATCTCATTCTGGTGATTCGGACTCGTGGGCGTTAGCACGCACATTGGTTTCCACTGAATCGGTCAAGCGGGCAGTATCAGCTTAAGTTCTTTTCTTCTGAAAGCTTTGAAACCGATAATTGATCATCACATCAGGAACGTTAATTTAGATGAATATCCACTGCACAAAATGCATCTTGCATATCAGTGCGGGAAATCCACGATTACTCTTCTTCATGCTGTTGTTTACAGCATTGAGAAGACCTTCTCGCTCAAGCAATCTAGGTTGGGTGTGTTCCTAGATATTGAAGGTGTTTTTGACATTGTGTACTTCCAGTGTATTCTAGAAGCGACTCGCGGTCATGGGGTATCTGTATGTATCTCATCCAATCTATCTAATCCAATTGTCATCCAAAAACTCTGCGGAGGTAAAGACTTATGGTCTATAAGCGTAATACACAATATAAGAGAAACTACCGTCAAGATCATATAATTTCGAAGCCGTTAACATCGAAGGTTCAGTATCTCTCGAGAACTTTTGTATATGGATAACTGCCCAGCCCGGAAAAAGAAAACTTTGATATCCTAATTACACATAACAGATCAACCAATCAATCACAATGAAGGACCCCAAGAACTTGTTGCGGAATGGGAACGTGTTAACAGCTCGTACAGGAGCAACTACCAGGTGGAAGGGGCCTGTTGAGTTGGTATTGAATGGACAAACGAGTGGAGAAGGCACAAACAGAATGGGATTTGAAAATGATGGACAAGCTGTGGATGTGAAGTGCGAAAGGCCACTCGAGAGTTGAAAAATGGCAAGGCCACTGGGAAGGATGAACTCCCGGCTGAACTTCTAAAAGTCGGGAGTGATTGGCTGTAATAAGTAATGGGTGGAAAAAGAAATGGCTTTGGTTGGATGCCGCCATGCAATACTCTCACGTATTCTGATTAGCAGGCTGCACCCGTTGGCTGAATCCTGAACGACACCCGTTGGCTGAACGATTAACGACGGATCAAATAACTTCCGCTCCTTCATGACGATGTCCATGTTGGCCAAATACTTTTTGACCATCTAGCCGATCGCACCAACTTGTTAATGTTTATTGGACCACCATGGTCCAAAAATACCGGAGTTACTCCGCATTGCGTTGGGGTTAGTCGATTTTGTCATTTGGGTTTTTATTAATAACATAGAAGTTTTCTATGAGATTAAACTGTTTTAAAACTTGTAGGATTTACTAAAGCACAACATATTGATGTATTTTGAGGAAGACTATGTGCAAGAACCAAATCTGACATTTTCAGATTACAAGTGACCTTCTAGGATCATATTCCGGACCCAATGAACATTCATTATTGACCTCTTGTGGCTAGTTCCAGGGCCCTCGGGGAAGATTGATCAAACCTCAAATTATTTCAGTATGGTGGGCTTTAATAAATTCTACAAATTTTAAAATAGTTTAAGTTTATTCTCATAGAAAATTTTCATGCTATTAATAGAAAAACTCCAAATGGCAAAACCAAATAGGAGCTATTCGGAATAACTCCGGTGTTTTAGATCACGGTAGTACGGTCTCCATTAGTATGAACTACAATAATACACAGTTCTTTTGGCGTATAAACCATCCAGATTGGTTAACTCTGTCAAGTGATATGAATTTCGGTTGTGAACTGCTTGCGAAAAAACTCTGGAACAACCTTCGCCGAGAAGGAATCCACAATAACAAAAAACTGATCCTGCGGACGGAAGTATCAGCATCCACCAACTCAACGACTTCTTCACTGACGGGCACCTACAGCTGCGTACACGAACAATACACCAAAGTGATTTGCCAGCAAGAGCGCTTCCGGACTTCACCAATAGTGGATTTCGCTTTCGTTCACCTCTTCAATGCGATCATCGATAGTCGCAGATTTCCGAAAATTGGAAAAAGGCCATCATAACGCCGATTCCAAAATCTGCCAATCCCTTCGAGCCAAAAGACTATCGTCCAATTAATGTCCTCCCAGCTATCTCTAAAATATTCGAGAAAATTCTGCTCGACCAGATCTCTAGGTATCTGGACAACCATCGACTACAGCTGCTTGCCAAACATCAATCAGGATATCGAAAACGTCATAGTACTACCACCACCCTAACAAAAGTCGTACACGATATCTATACCAACCTAGACGAAGGCAACTGTACTGTGATGGTTCTTGTCGACCTGTCGCTAGCTTTCAACCGCGTTTCAATCACCGGATACTCCGCAAAAAGCTAGAGGAAGAGTTTGGTTTCCATGCTGATGCTTGCGACTTGTTAACATCATACCTGAAGCACCGTACTCAGCTTGTCAAGGTAGATGGGAAGAAGTCAGCGGAGAGAGTACTTACAGATTGAACTCCCCAAGGATCCTGTCTCAGTGCACTGTTATTTTCCCTATATATTAATAGCATGCCTGAAATTCTCTCTGCGAATACCACCTGTACGCCGACGACAGGCAAATCTACATTTCCGGCCCGGTGCAAAATGCAGAAAATATTATCAATATATTAAATGCTGATCTCAACGCAATCGAACAGTGAACAGCGAGCAACAAACTTTTTCCTAACCCACAAAAACTCAGGCTATAATCTTCTGCAGCATAACACCCCTAAGGATCTCATTTTGCGGAAATTACCTCGCTGTCCAAAGAAGTCGCCAATCTAGAGTTAAAAATGGACTGCAACTTAAAATGGGCGGCACAGGTGAATAAACAAAGAAAGTATTCGGCACATTATGGACTTTCCGCCGCTTCGCATCTGTCCTTTCGACACCCACACGCAGGAAGCTGATGCGGAGCAGTCATCGTACCTTATCTCACACAGCACTACCAGTTCCGCATCAACTGCTTCATGCATAGTGGGTTTTACGAATCGCACCCCGGATATATCCTGGAACATCATCAGAAAAGTTTCTCGGAGCGCACAAGCTCATTCCACATCCCAACGAACACTACCAGCAGTAGAAAGTGTGCTGATTTACGGAGCCCTTAGCTGGAATGCGCTTCCAATTAAAACCGACAATCACCAGCTTCAAGGAATCACTAAACGAGATCTGAAAAGGCTATCAAAAACCAGAACTTATTGACGTGCATATTAATCCTTCCATTTGTTATAAATGTAATGTTATTTTTCCTTGACCTGAAAAACAGTTGGCACAAATAAAATTACAAATCACAAAAACTAACATTTTTGAAAAAAAGCGCTCTGCACGTATAATTTTTCAATGATCCAAATCGAATGTCAACAAGAACAGCTGTTAGCGGCCATGGCTGGGTTGTTTTGACGTTTGCGTTGTTGGTGTTAGTGAGTGCACTGGCTCCACCGACAAAATTTTCGGTGCCAAATATCTGCTCCGAAATTGCACTTTTTTATTGCAGTTCCAATCAATGGAACATGGTGTCGGTGTTTTGACAACACTCCTGCAAGAAAAGTGCAATTTCAGTGCAGAAAACTCCACCAGCTCCTTCAATCGAAAACTCTAATAGTGAGGTTAAAAAAACTTCAAAAGCCCGGTATGTAGTGTATTGGCACACTCCTTACTCTTTTTTCTCCCTTCTTTCCCATGGAACTACATCAAGGTATTACTCCGTGGGACCTCCTCCTTGTGCTCTATCTCGGAGCCTAACTTGGGCCATGAAATTGCTCGACCTTTGCGCTTTGATTTAACTCTCAACTCAAATCCGTCGCCGTTTAGCTCTCGTCCCAGTGAATCGTTTATCTGCTAAGTCCGTGAGCTATTTAGCTCCTGTTTCTGTACGTCATTCAGCTCCAAGCCTTATCACGTTCTACTCGGATAGTTCCCGGCGGTGAACTCACTCTACTCCGACTGAGAGTTCTCCGACGGAGGAATTTCTCCCGACACCGATACCAACTCTATTCAGCTATTTAGCTACCAGCTTTATTGAGATCTACTTGGTTAATATCCGGCAGTAAACTACCCTACAACAACTGAGAGTTTCCCGGCAACGGAATTTCTCTCTGTACCAATGTCTGTTTCGTAGGACAATTAGTTCCCATTTTTGTCACGATATAGACAGATAGTCCACGGCGATGCATCTACCCTACTGTGAATTCTCCGGTGGTAGATTTCTCTCGACACCTTTTTATTTTGAGGTTTTAACCTTAGGTTCGTTTCCATGAGCCTCGTCCCGATCTACTCCCCGCTTCGTCCTGATCTACCCGATCTAGTACCCGGCGGTGAACTTAGCCATCTCAACGGGCAAGCCGATAGGTGCTGAGGTCAGTCCAACGATTCCTGGTGGAGCGTAACTTCCGGTACACTAGCGCCCCAACGACCCACTGCTAGAAATTCTACCCGATCTACTCGCTCTAAACTCCGGTGGTGGATCTAACCTACTCACGAGCTACACGGTAGTGTATCAAGGTCGGTCCGGTTATTCCGGTGGAGTCTGACATCTGGCTCGCTAATGCCCCGACGACCCGAATTCGGTGTTACGTTGCGCACCACTCAACTGGTTCTCGGCGGTGGACCTTATCTACACCGGCGGAGAGTTTCTCAGCGGCGCAATTTCTGTCGAAACCCCATTTGTGGTTTCATGGTGGCGACGATGCTACTTTGTTCATCGCTTGGCCACTTTTCCTGCAGCTCGGAGAGTATACTCGAACCTAGGGTATTCGAAGACCACATGTTCCAGTGTCTCTTGCACGTTCACACACTCCGGACAAAGGGTGACGAAGCACGTCTAAATTGATGCAGGAACTGCGCCAAATGGAAGTTCACCTCTCCATGCTTCCTACGCACTCATACCGACACATTTGGGATGAGTCGGTGGGTCCACCTTCCTTTCTCCGCGTTGTTCCACTCTTGCTGCCACTTAGCTAACGAGTCCGCTCTGATCAGTCTCCTTGCGTTTCGTATATTCCTCCGTTGGTAGAATGGCACGTCCTCAGCCAGAGTGATGCAGACGAGAATCATCCTGGGAATTACGCATACCGCCTCCGACGACATCGTTCTGTACGCACTCGCGACACAAACAGCCATTAGGCGAAACGTGCTTGTCAACTTCGTCCGGTTCCACTTTGAGTTCAGCGCAGCAGCTTAGGCCGATACGCTATACCTCAGTATTGAAAATGAGACACCCGTCAGGAGAGACGCTGCATCTTGCTCCTCCGATGTTCGGCATGATCCTTGCCGATGCGTTAGTTGTCCTCGCAGCCTTCTCACCTAAATAGTCGACAAAGCTGTTGTAATTTAACCGATCGTTGACCATCACACCCAGGTGCTTCAGCGCATGCATCGATGGGATTGAGTGTTCTTCGACGCTAATTGTGAACCAGCTGTAACTTGGCGTCCAGCTTTCCACGATTCCTATTGTCTCTGCCGTCAACATCTCTACCTCCTCAAGGGTCTCACCATTTATAGTCAGGACAACGTCATCTGCAAAGCGTTCGATTTCAACTCCCTTGGGCAGTTCCAGTGTTATAATACTCCATTGTACATTTTATTCCAGAGCATTGGGCCGAGTATGGAGCCCTGGGATATTTCCGCCGTGACTTTAATCGAGGATGCTCGTCTCGAAGACCAGTACTCGGTTCTAAAAGTAACTTCTCAGAACCGTGCACAGATAGTCCGGAACCCGCATTCTGTGCAGCGCAACGGCGATCGCCAACCAGCCGGCACTGTTGAACGCGTTCTTCACGTTTATCGTTACCACGCCGCAGTAGTGATTACCTTTCTCTTTTACTTCGATGCTTTTTCCGCACTCACGATGACTGTGTGGATGGCATCCACCGTCGATGTCCCTTTCCGGAACCCGCACTGCCTCTGCGATAGTCCGTTTTCATATTCAGTGTAGGTCGTCAACCTGTTGAGGATGACCTTTTCCGGAAGTTTACTAAGAGTATCCAGCATACATATAGCCCGATACGACGCTGGATCTCCTGGTGGCATCCCTGGTTTTAACCCTGGTTTTTGTTTCCATCTATCCGGGAAGTAGCCATCATCCAGGCATTTCTGTAGAACTATCCTGAACGCCAGGATTGCGGTCTTCAGCTATTGCGGAGTCGAGGACGATCAGCGAGCGCTCGCCGATTCATCTAGCTGCCAATAATCAACACTGTACGGAACGTACCAGTGATACCCATAACACCACACGAACATTCCATTCGTTATCGAGCACTCAGTCGAGATAGAAGTCTTTTGTCATCGGTCCGTACACTCTATAGCGACAAATAGTGTTAATCCGCGTTCAAGGTTATTTACACACTCTGCGCCTAGTTGAGGTTTCAGTATTTTTTCCCTTCTTTTGTGTTTCTGTTTCCGAGTACCGTTAGCCGGTTAGTGAAGTGAAACAGTGTTCTTCTAGTAAGCCGTCTGGATACCGTTACATACACAAGCTAAGTATTAGTTTTCGTTTCCCCTTCTTGGTTGTCTTAATAACGTGCACTGGGCAATAGGCCCGTGCAAAAATGACTTCCCCTGACGGCGGCTCATCTCAAGGTGAGATGGACGTCGAAATAAAATCGGCTCCCCGGCTCAAGGTATATCCGAGCTCGGCCACCGGGCCATTTGTGATCTTCTTTCGGACCAAAGAAAAAAAGTGTTTGAATCTGTTGCAGATTTCTCGAGTTCTGACGGATCGGTATTCGGCCGTGACAGAAATATCGAAAATTCGGCCTGATAAGCTTCGGGTGGTGGTTAACAGTTCAACTCAGGCAAACGATATTGCTGGATACGAGCCCTTTACGAGGGAGTACAGGGTGTATATTCCAGCTAGCAGGGTTGAAGTCAGTGGGGTCGTTTCCGATTCGAGTCTGAATTGCGAGGACCTGCTAAAATATGGGACTGGCTGTTTCAAAGACCCCATGCTTAAGCCAGTGAAGATACTGGAATGCAAACGTTTGCATTCAGCATCAGTCGCAGCTGACGGGAAGAAAACATACGTCAACTCAGACTCTTATCGGGTGACCTTCGCCGGCTCTGCCCTGCCTAATTACCTCCTTTTCGACAAGGTTCGTCTACCTGTTCGCCTCTTTGTGCCGCGGGTCATGAACTGTACTAATTGCAAACAATTGGGACACACAGCCTCCCATTGTAGCAATAAAGCCCGCTGTGGGAAATGCGGTGGGAATCATGCGGATGATTCCTGTGGTAGAGATGTCGAAAAGTGCCTCTACTGTGGGGGAAACCCACATGATCTCCCTTCATGTCCCGCGTACAAACAGCGCGAGGAAAATCTTAAGCGTTCCCTTCAGGGACGCTCTAAGCGATCTTTTGCAGAAATGCTTAAGATAGCTACGCCACCTGTCTCTACGAACATCTTTACCAACTTGTCTACTGACGAAGGCGACTGTGATGAACCCCAGGAGGGAACATCTTCTGCTGTGCCTAGAAGTAGTAGAAAAAGGAAGAACATTTCCTCTTCCAAGCTTCGTCGTAAAGGCCAGAAGGTGTCTCTTCATGGTCCCCCTAAAATAACTACTCAAGGAAGTACTGGTGCAAAACCGAAGCAAGTCGCTC
The DNA here is from genome assembly GCF_030247195.1 of Topomyia yanbarensis. Lineage (NCBI taxonomy): Eukaryota > Metazoa > Arthropoda > Insecta > Diptera > Culicidae > Topomyia > Topomyia yanbarensis. The sequence goes on along the minus strand of NC_080671.1, from coordinate 31,043,515 downwards.
CCGGTCTCAGTAACCTGAGCTCAGAAAAGGAGTTCCCAGCACTTCCAGGAACATCAAAAACCCCAAGTGTTCCCATATCTCAGCCAGAGAAAGAAAACAGTGCTGGCTTAATAAATTTCTCTGACATTGTGGACCGTATTCTTACAGCGTTAAACATTTCTGACCCCCTTAAAAGTATCTTGATAAGCTTTCTCCCCGCAGTAAAAACATTCTTGATGCAGTTCACTGCGAAATGGCCCCTCCTTTCAGCGATTGTATCCTTCGATGGCTAATTCATCGAACGAGGTCGAGGATTTAATCACTGTTCTACAGTGGAATTGCAGAAGCATTATCCCGAAAATCGATTCGTTTAAAATCTTACTAAATAATTTGAAATGCGATGCATTTGCCCTATGCGAGACATGGCTCACTTCAGAAATAACCCTACACTTCCACGATTTTAATATTATTCGCTTGGATCGAGAAAACTCTTACGGAGGAGTACTTTTGGGGATCAAAAAGTGCTATTCTTTCAATCGGATCGACCTCCCCTCGACACCAGGCATTGAAGTTGTCGCTTGCCAAACCAGAATTAAAGGCAAAGAACTTTGCATTGCTTCCACCTACATCCCCCCTAGAGCCTCAGTTAGCCACCGACGGCTTTGCGATATTGCGGAACTCCTCCCCGCACCGAGGCTAGTTTTAGGTGACTTTAACTCCCACGGCACGGCATGGGGTTGCCTTCATGACGATAATCGATCTACCCTACTCCATGAGCTTTGCGACAACTTCAATATGACTATTTTGAATACGGGTGAAATGACACGAATTCCTGTCCCTCCAGCGCGACCGAGCGCCTTAGATCTGTCCCTCTGCTCGACATCGCTGCGGTTAGATTGCATGTGGAAGGTAGTCTCTGATCCCCACGGCAGCGACCATCTGCCAATCGTAATTAATATTGCTAACGGTTCAGGGCCACCGAATACAATCAATGTTTCGTATGACCTCACACGAAATATTGATTGGAAGAGCTACGCGTCCGCGATATCCGAAAAAGTAGAATCGACACAAGAGCTTCCTCCGGAGGAAGAGTACGGGTTCCTGGCTGGCTTGATTCTCGATACCGCGATTCAAGCTCAGACTAAACGCGTACCAGACGCGAATTCACGCGGGCGTCCTCCCAATCCATGGTGGGACAAAGAGTGCTCAGACGTGTACGCGGAGAAGGCCGCTGCGTATAAGACCTTCCGGGACGACGGGCTGCCAGCTAGCTACCGACAGTACGCGATGGCGGAAACGCGCATGAAGAGTTTGATAAAAGCCAAAAAACGTAGCTACTGGCGCCGGTTCGTCGACGGACTAACGAGAGAAACATCGATGAGCACTCTTTGGAGTACGGCCCGGCGCTTACGAAACCGAAACTGTACCAATGAGAGCGTGGAATATTCAAACCGTTGGATATTCGATTTTGCCAAGAAGGTTTGTCCGGATTCCGCCCCGGCACAGAAGATCTACCGCGCCGCGTCCCCTCACAATAACGCGAACGAAACACCGTTTTCGATGGTGGAGTTCTCACTTGCTCTCTTATCATGTAACAATAAAGCCCCAGGGCCAGACAGAATCAAATTTAACTTGTTAAAGAATCTGCCAGACTCTGCCAAGAGACGCTTGTTGAATTTATTTAATAAGTTTCTTGAGGGTAATATTGTCCCTCATGACTGGAGGCAAGTGAAGGTCATTGCCATTCAAAAACCAGGAAAACCAGCCTCCGACCACAACTCGTATCGACCGATTGCGATGCTGTCCTGTATCCGAAAGTTGTTCGAGAAAATGATCTTGTTTCGCCTCGATAATTGGGTTGAAGCAAATGGCTTACTGTCAGATACACAATTTGGTTTCCGCAAAGGCAAAGGGACGAACGATTGTCTTGCGTTGCTCTCAACAGAAATTCAAATGGCTTATGCTAGCAAAGAGCAGATGGCATCAGTTTTCCTAGATATAAAGGGGGCTTTTGACTCAGTTTCTATCAAAATTCTTTCTGAGAAGCTGCACCAGCATGGTCTTTCACCGACTCTAAACAACTTTTTGCTAAACTTGCTGTCTGAAAAACATATGCATTTTTCGCATGGTGATTTATCGACATCACGAATTAGCTACATGGGTCTTCCCCAGGGCTCATGTCTAAGCCCCCTTCTCTATAACTTTTACGTGAATGACATTGGCGAATGTCTTGTCAATTCCTGCACGCTAAGGCAGCTTGCAGATGACGGTGTGGTCTCTATTACAGGTCCCAAAGCCGTCGATCTGCAAGGACCATTGCAAGATACCTTGGACAATTTGTCTGCTTGGGCCCTCCAGCTAGGTATCGAGTTCTCCACGGAGAAAACTGAGCTAGTCGTATTTTCAAGGAAGCGTGAACCAGCGCAACTACAGCTTCAATTAATGGGTCAAACTATTGCTCAGGTTTCAACTTTCAAATATCTCGGGGTCTGGTTCGACTCTAAAGGAACCTGGGGATGTCACATTAGGTATCTGAAACAGAAGTGCCAGCAAAGGATCAACTTTCTCCGTACAATAACCGGAACATGGTGGGGTGCCCACCCAGGAGACCTGATCAGGCTGTACCAAACAACAATATTGTCGGTGATGGAGTACGGGAGTTTCTGTTTCCGCTCCGCTGCGAACATACATTTCATCAAACTAGAGCGAATCCAATATTGTTGTTTGCGTATTGCTTTGGGTTGTATGCACTCGACATATACGATGAGTTTAGAAGTGCTGGCGGGCGTCCTTCCGCTGAAAAATCGATTTTGGGAACTCTCCTATCGATTGCTCATCCGATGCGATATCTTGAACCCGTTAGTAATTGCAAATTTCGAAAGGCTTATCGAGCTCAATTCTCAAACCCGATTTATGTCCTTGTACTTCGATTACATGGCACAAAATATCAATCCTTCTTCATACTATCCCAACCGTGTCAATCTCTTTCATGCTTCTGATTCAACTGTTTTCTTTGACACATCCATGAAAGACGAGATTCGTGGAATCCCGGATCACATACGCCCGCAAGTGATCCCAAGCATCTTTCATAGTAAATTTCGAGAAGTCGACTGCAACAAGATGTTTTACACCGACGGGTCAAGCCTCGACGGCTCCACTGGCTTCGGTATATTCAATCAAAACCTCACCGCCTCATTCAAACTCAATGATCCTGCTTCAGTTTACGTCGCAGAACTTGCTGCTATTCAGTATACCCTTGGGATCATTGATACTCTGCCCACCGATCATTACTTTATTGTCTCGGATAGCCTCAGCTCAATCGAGGCTCTCCGTTCAATGAAACCTAGAAAGCACATTCCATATTTTCTGGGGAAAATCTGGGAGCGCCTGCGTGCTTTGTCTGCAAGATCGTACAAGATTACCTTAGTTTGGGTTCCCTCGCATTGCTCCATTCCAGGTAATGAGGAAGCGGACTCTTTAGCTAAGGCGGGCGCTTTGCAAGGTGACATATATGAAAGACCAATTAGCTTCAGCGAATTTTTCAGTATTACTCATCAGAGAACCATCGAAAGTTGGCAAACATCATGGAGCAATGGTGAAATGGGAAGGTGGCTACATTCGATAATCCCTAAGGTATCGACGAAACCTTGGTTCAGAGGGATGGATGTGGGTCGGGATTTCATTCGCGTGATGTCTCGGCTCATGTCCAATCACTACACGCTGGACGCACATCTCCGGCGTATTGGGCTCGTGGAAAGCGGTATCTGCGCTTGTGGCAACGGTTATCACGAAATCGAACATGTTGTCTGGGCATGTGCCGAGTACTGTTCTGCCAGATCTCAACTATTCGATTCCCTTCGGGCCCGAGGAAGATCACCCAATGTCCCGGTTCGAGATGTACTAGCAAGCCGCGATATTCTCTACATGTCCCTTATATACACGTTCCTCAAAACCATCAATATCCAAATTTAAATGCCCCTATCTTTTCTCTTATCATTCCCAGAAGTGCCCTCTTCCGCCTACCGTACCCCAACGATGGTTTGATACGACTCCAAGACGAGACAAAACATCTGTCGAATGAACCAACAACACGAGATCTACAGTACAACATCACACGCGCAGCGCGGTGTGTTCCCGATCCGTATCTGAGCCGTACTACGAAATCGTCTGGAGGAACCCCTGCCGGCTCGAGGAAAACCGCCCGGCGTCCCAATACTTGATACATCCGTTCGAATCTGTAATCCTGGCCGTTGATTCTGATGCCGGAAACTGAAGTTTATATCCCCCCCCGTTCAGTCTTGTCCACCCTCTCTCCCATGTCTCTGATACACAGATGTATGTCTTCACCCCCTTCTCCCCTTGAATATCTTCCCAAAACTTATGTGCCCCCCTATCTTCTAGTGTCAGTTGATCAATCCATTCGAATCTGTAATCCTGGCCGTTAATTCCTGATGCCGGAAACTGAAAGTTTATATCTCACCCCCCCCCTTCAACCTTGTCCACCCACCCTCCCATGTCTCTGATACACAGATGTATGACTTCACCCCCTTCTCCCCTTGAATATCTTCCCAAAATTTATGTGCCCCCCTATCTTCTAGTTTTAGTTGAACAATATTTAATGTCGTTAAGAAATGCGCAACAGTACCACTACTTTAAAATAGTCCTAATTAATTCCCCTTAATCTTGAACCACTCTTTCTAGTTATCTCTAGTTAATAAGCTTGTTAAATGTTCCGCTAAGTTAATAATTATTTTTTCTACAATCTCCCTTCTAAAAATCATAAAGTGAATTACTATACAAAGAACACACAAATGACCCGTCCCCCAAATCTTACGAATATTATATTATACCCTCTTTTATATGTATAAGTTAGCTGTAGTTTTTTTTTTTTAGTTTTATTATATAAAACAAAATAATATTGAAATGTGTATCCCCCTAGTTTTAAGAAATTCAAAATGTAAAACAATGAAAAAATGGCACCTTTAAGCTAACGCATACGTGCCTTATCAAATAAACAAATTGAAAAAAAAAAAAAAAACACCACACGAACATCAAAGGCATAAATTCACAGACGTTAAGGAAGTTGAGTGTTTTCCTATAGCACAAGATCCGAGAAATCCCTTCAGTTTTCCCAGTAGCGCGCCGACCCTGCGACAAAATCCGAGTCACGTGCTGCTGAAGCTTGTCGGGTAAACCATAAGTTTCCGTCTGCATCGACGTACGGTGTAGGTGGCCATGCGGTTGGGTTGTGCTTCAGGAAAAGACCCTCCACGATAGTCTTCAGCGCGTTGGCCCACATTTCAGTTGGCATCGTTGGACCCTTGATCGTAGCCAACAAGACACGGTAAGCGTTGCCGCAGGGATTAGCGTCTACAACACTGCACAGCTCCTTGAAGTAGGTGGACTTGCTTAGCGCTATCTCGCGTTTAAAAGTGATCGTGGCCACCTGGAATGTTACCCTACACTCTTCTTTGACTGCCTGAGACCTTGCTTTTTGAACGCGTCTTCTGGCTTTTAGGCAGGCAGCACGGAGGAATGCTGAGCCTTTCATTTCACCAATATGCCGTACGCCGGTACTTCCACGGCTCTATTTTCCTCGGCATTGATACGTCACAGCAAGGCTGTCAACACGAAGTGCTTCCACAAAAAGGTTCTTGTCGAGGTCCGGCAATTCTACCGACCAATGGTGTAGTCCTGTTCAGATGGTAGCTATGTGTTCTGCTCACTAACTCGCCATTTCATGATATACATCGACGACGCACTGTTGTGGTTGGTTGCTGTCTGTGTACCACTATACACCTTCCTCAACCTGATTTCCATGATCCAGGTTACATAGCACTATTAGCGCGCTCCTAACTTCGTCTTCCGTTGTGGTCTCGTCCAGATTCCTGCACTCGACCACTGATTGCTGAACTAAAGCTCTCATGTTCGCTTCTCCTCCCACTACATCTGCCACTGTAGTATCGTGAAGCCCCGACCAGTTGAAATAAACACGTTGTCAACAATTGCTAGTCTGAACACGAATGAATGTTTATTGTCTCTCTATCAGTGTGTATAACTTGTGCACACAAGCGCTCTCACAGAACAGGTCCGTACCAAGGTAAATATAATAATAGGTGTCATGAAGGCAGTGTTGAATACTACATTGATCAATGGATCCTTCTTCAGCTCGAACAGTATCTCATCTCTCTTAGTGCGCCTGATTCTTACTACGTACATCACGTCATGGTTTGCTTTAACGTCTAGAGCGTCTCCCCTATACCTCTCATGCATACCTCTCACGACGCAGCCGAAAGTCTTCATTCTTCTTTTGATTCTTTTTTCCTCCTCTCCTCGACGGTTTCTACGGTTCGCCAACCTTCTTGAGTTTCTTCGGTTCCTCCTCATCTCCTAGTATTTCCCTTACTCTTTTCACATTACGGGAATACCGGTCACCCTTCGGTGTCTGCTTTCGCTACCTCCGTGGTTTTCAGTGAATTTTCGGCGTTTTCAAATCTCTCCAGTTACGCCATCTGGTCGCATTCGATTGCTGCTAGCTTTTCACGAATTCGTAGAGCTCTTCGATTTTCTGCCTCGACGTCGTCACTTTAGGCAAACCAGAATTCTTGGGTAATGCTTGATTTATAGCTTTCCCTGGCGTTCTATTGGTTTGTCGCCGCTCGTGTTCGGCATGGCCTTCTAGGGCTGCTCTCGGTGTTGCTGCTGTTGCGGTTGCACTTTCTCGTTTTGCTGGATCGGTGACCTGAGCTCAATGTACCGGGTGAGCGAGCCACCCGACCCGCGGAAACTACTCTTCCCGCTGAAACTGATTTCTTCCTGGCACTACCTTACAGCATTACTTCGGGAAGGGGGTTTTTAGGTGCCCAGCTAGTTAGTTCTTTCAATAGAACACAACCCTCGACACACCACCAGTTTTCGACCATCCACACAAAGTAGGACATTTCTGTACACCAGTACAAAAGCTAACTGTGGGTCGAGTATTAATGCTCTTCCTTTACGAGGAGAATCTGGGCGATGAACTACATATTGTCCAATCTACTGCATACTTTAGATCCCTTATACCATTCAGTAGCGCAACTCCTTTAAGCCCTTTAACTCCCTTCTCGTGCCATTTAACACCACTTCCTCGTTGAGCCATTCAGCTCCTAACTTGTTCACGAAATACTCGGTCTAGTCCTCGACGATGGTAACTTATTCCGATGGATAATTCCACGGCGAGGGAAGTTCTCTCGAAACCAAGTCAAACAGCCAGGTGCCGAGGGCGGGTCCGGTGATTGCGGTCGAGCAAGGCGTTCGATTCGCTGATGCTCCGACGACCCGTAACTGCCGATTTCTCTTCGCGATCTACTTAGTCTATTCCCCGGCGGTGAATCTTGTTTACGCTGACTCTTCGATTTTTCTTCTGTTTTCGCTATATGTCTATTGGGCCTATCGGTAGGGTGGCGTGGTCAATGCAGTAATTCCGGGTGGAGTATGGCGTCCGATTTGCTTGCGATCCGACGGTTCATAACCTGGTGGTCGCCATGGCTATACTTCTCACAAACTCTTCCGTCCATGTTCGCCGTCAGTGAAGGACTCTTGAATGTAACGTCGATGATAGACTCCTTCACGTCTCTTCGAAATGTGCTAACGGATTCTTCATTGCACAATCGTAGATCTAGCTTAACTAGAGCTTCCTGCAGGATACATTCTCTTGTGTTGGTTATACTACTTCTCCACTCCACAGCCTAGGTACCACCAATGACTACCGGTTTTCGGCCGATCAACTGCTCTGTTGACTGTTCCAACATTATGCTGAACTGATCCACTATCCACCTTAAAGGTGCGTAACAGCTCCACATGGAGACGCTGTTGATTTCGGCGACCACGAATCCTTTTGCTCACTAATATTCTCCAGTTAACTTGGAGCCTCCCTTGATCCATGAAATGGATCGACCTTTCATCCATTTAGTTCCCGACATTCCTCTTGCTTTCCGTCATTCTCTTCAGTTATTACGCTATTGAGACGATCACCGAAACGTACACGCCGCACCAACTGCGTACTAAAGGCCGCTCCAAGGTTGCTGGTGTAGCTAGTACTTATATTTGCTATTTGCGGTAGTAATAAGCCTCCCATTTTGTACAATTTTTAAACCAATTTTTGATTGATAAATAACCCATTAAAACAGTTTAGACAATTTTGTAATCTAAAAAGAATTTTTGGATTTTACTGAACGTGGTGAATTTGGCACCACCAGCCCTGGGACAACTTGACAGCTCCCATATATTGAACTCATAAGCAAATTTTGTGGTGATTTGGTGATGTCATGGCGGCTCAAATGGAGCAAAATTTGAAAAAGGCGCATCCCATTTACTATTTTCCATATTCGAAAAAAATAAACAAGCATTTCCATCATCAAATTTATTTCGCTGTTCAAATTAGAAACTCTCCTTATTCTACCATACCTAAACAGAAACATAAATTCCATTTTTGAATTTAAAATATCCAAAATAAAATAAATCGATTTTCGGAAATACAAGAAGATGACTTTCAAAATCATGCCACTTCCACTTATATTAAGATTTCCGAAAATCTTCTGGATCGAATCAACATCTCTCCAGGCATTAAATCGTCCGGTAGATGCCATTCCGTTAAGTTTCCATCAGACATGGATCGAGTAAAATGCCAGAATAATTCTGAAGGGATCCGTACCAAAACCATCGCAATATCTTCCGGACAGAATTATTGCAAAAGTCAAAAAAAAACTCTGTCAGTAGTCGAGCAAAGTTGTACATTTCTGGCAGCATTCTTGCTGAAACTTAGCACTACCGGTTTGCTGGCCAGAATTCTGATAAAAGCACACACATTCTATTTATTTGGCAAAACCAATTTTGCTAAATGTGTCGAAAATACTACATATACTGTTTATTTTTCCGATCAAAATACTAGAATTTTTGACGTTCTTGAAACTTGAACTTCACATAACTTGAGATACACAAGAAGAGGCAGCGCTATATGTCTAATAGAAACAGAGAAAAAGGGATTCCGCCAACTTACCCCAACCGCCAACTAGCCCCGGGTTCCCCTAGTTTAATTCGAACGGACGGGTTCGCTCCCGTCATACCTCTGTTCACTGGGCAAGGGACCAGAAATCGACAGTCTTCATTAGCTCTTTCACCCACTGAAGTATGATGGGTAATGAGCTAAAAAATAAAAAAAATAAAAAAAATAAAAATAAATAAAAAAAATTAAAAAAAATAAAAGAAAATAAAAAATAGGCATCAGACGTTAATAAAAACCCGGGCCTTGGTATCTAGCGGGGAAATTAAATAGATCAAATGTGTTGGGGTGATCAGCTGCCGTTGTGTGTGATTCTCGCTTTGCAGGCAGGGTACGATCACCGTCGCCAGTGGGATAATCATATGTTCTTTTTGGGATGTCACCATACCCAGGGATAGCATAAGGGTTTGTGCATTGGGCCAGAGTCTCAAAGGTTGCGAGTTCGAATCTCGCCTCTGGGGGGAATTTTTCACATGATTGCTTAGCTTCACTCACCATTTCCGATCGTTTTTCCCCGTTGGATTCCACCAGTCCTATCTAATAATAGTTTTCTTTATCTACCTTTTGGAATACGCTTTTTCTAAATGTTGTTCTAGTCACATTGACGGCGTTCATAACACACGTAACGAAACACGCTTTTCTCTTGATTTTTTTTCGTTTCGTTGTTCGTGGTAATCGTACAGAGCAGGCATACTAGCGCCACCATCAAGTCGGTGGTACATATATGAAACAAGCACTACCTGTCAAGTTGTCCATGGGCTGGGCACCACTTGCATCTGATATACCCCAGTCAAAATAAATGCGGACGAACATTTTTTTATTTATTAACAGATTAAGGCCGAAGTGGCCTGTGCCGTATACAAAAGATTCCTCCATTCCACTCGGTCCATGGCCGCGCGTCGCCAGCCACGCAGTCTGCGAAGGGTCCGCAAATCGTCTTCCACCTGGTCGATCCATCGTGCTCGCTGCGCGCCACGTCTTCTTGTACCGGTCGGATTGCAATTGAGAACCGTTTTCACCGGGCTATTGTCCGACATTCTGGCTACGTGCCTGGCCCACCGTAGTCGTCCGATTTTCGCGGTATGACAGATGGGCGGCTCCCCCAACAGCTGATGCAACTCATGGTTCATTCGCCGTCTCCATGTGCCGTCTTCCATCTGCACTCCACCGTAGATGGTACGCAGCACTTTCCGTTCGAGGACACCAAGTGCGCGTTGGTCCTCCACGAGCATGGTCCAGGTCTCGTGCCCCTAGAGAACTGCCGGTCTAATCAGCGTCTTGTAGATGGTCAACTTCGTACGACGGCGAACTCTGTTCGACCGAAGTGTCTTGCGGAGGCCAAAGTAAGCACGATTTCCTGCCACGATGCGTCTACGAATCTCTCTGCTGGTATCATTGTGCGGTCACCAGTGAGCCCAAGTACACGAACTCTTCAACCACCTCGATTTCGTCGCCACCGATGCAAACTCGAAGCGGGCGGTTTTCATTCTCTTCTCGTGAACCTCTTCCTATCATGTACTTTGTCTTCGACGTGTTGATGGCAAGTCCGACGCGCTTGGCTTCTCTTTTCAGTCTGATGTAGGCTTCCTCCATCTTTTCAAAGTTTCGTGCAATAATATCAACGTCATCGGCGAAGCCAAGTAGCTGAACGGACTTTGTGAAAATCGTACCACTCGTGTCGATCCCTGCTCTTCTTATTACACCTTCCAGCGCGATGTTGAATAACAGACACGAGAGACCATCACCTTGCCGTAACCCTCTGCGTGATTCGAAGGAACTCGAGAGCGTCCCTGAGACACGTACTACGCACATCACCCGATCCATCGTCGCCTTCACTAATCGCGTCAGTTTGTCCGGGAATCCGTACTCGTGCATAATCTGCCATAGCTGATCTCGATCGATAGTGTCGTATGCGGCTTTGACGTCGATGAACAAATGATGTGTGGGCACATTGTACTCGCGGCATTTCTGCAGTACTTGACGAAGAGCGAACACCTGGTCCGTGGTAGATCGTTCGCTCATGAAACCCGCCTGGTACTGCCCCACGAACTCTCTTGCAATTGGTGATGGTCTCCTCCTCCCAAATCTTGGTAATCACCAAGTGTAGCGCTTTAGTCAGTGGCTCGCCACCGTGTTTTAGTAGCTCGCTTGGTATTTGGTCGCGGCTTTATTATTTTGGAGCCGGCTAATCTCCTCTTGGATTTCTTGGAGATCCAGAGCCGGTAGTGTAATGTCTTCCGCGCGTGCTCCCAGGTGCGTTACCGTGCCATCCTCGTCGTCTGCTGCATCGCCGTTCAGGTGTTCTTCGTAGTGCTGCCGCCACCTCTGGATCACCTCACACTGGTCCGTGAGAAGATTCCCGTTTGTATCTCTGCACATGTCGGCCTGTGGTACGTGGCCCCTGCGCGAGCGGTTCAACTTCTCGTAGAATTTCCGTGTGTCTTTAGCGCGGTACAGCTGCTCCATCGCTTCGCGATCTCGGTCTTCCTGCTGGCGCTTTTTGGTCCGGAAAACTGAGTTCTGCCTGTTCCGTGCCTGTTTATATCGCGCCTCGTTCGCCCTCGTGCGGTGTTGCAGCATTCTCGCCCATGCTGCATTCTTCTCTTCGACTAACTGCTCGCATTCGCCGTCTTACCAGTCGCTTCTTCGGTCCGGGCCCACCGTACCTAGTGCAGTGGTTGCGGTGCTACCTATGGCGGATTGGATATCTCTCCAGCCATCTTCAAGGGCAACTGCGCCTAGCTGCTCTTCCGTTGGTAGTGCCACTTCCAACTGCTGCGCGTATTCTTGAGCCACTCTGCCATCTTGTAGCCGCTCGATGTTTAGCCGCTGCGTTCGGCTTCGACGAGAGCTATGCACTGTCGAAAGTTTTGAGCGCAAGCATACTGCAACCAGATGGTGGTCCGAATCTATATTCGCACTGCGATAAGTGCGGACGTTTGAGATGTCCGAGAAGAATCTACCGTCGATTAGAACGTGGTCGATTTGATTTTTTGTTACTTGGTCCGGTGATCTCCAGGTGACTTTGTGGATATCTTTGCGAGGGAAGAAGGTGCTTCGGATTACCATTCCACGGGAGGCTGCGCAGTTCACACATCGTTGGCCGTTGTCATTTGATACGGGATGCAGGCTGTTAGGCCCGATCACCGGTCTGTACATTGCCTCCATTCCTACCAGTGCGTTCATGTCGCCGATGACAATTTTCACGTCTCGCAGAGGGCAACCGTCGTATGGCTGCTCCAGCTGCATGTAGAACGCTTCTTTCTCGTCGTCGGGTCTCCCTTCGTGTGGGCAGTGCACGTTGATGATGCTGTAGTTGAAGAAACGGCCTTTGATCCTCAACTTGCACATCCTTGCGTTGATCGGCTGCCACCCGATCACACGTTGACGCATCTTGCCCAGCGCTATGAAGCCGGTTCCCAGCTCGTTGGTTGTACCACAGCTCTGTTAGAAGGTAGCCGCTCGATGCCCGCTTTTCCACACCTTCTGTCCCGTCCAGCAAAGTTCCTGCAGCGCCACGATATCGAAGTTGCGGGGGTGTAGCTCGTCGTAGATTATCCTGTCACATCCTGCGAAGCCGAGCGATCTGCAGTTCCATGTTCCGAGTATCCAATCGTGATCCTTTATTCGTCGCCTGGGTCGTTGCCGATTGTTCTGGGTCGTATTCTCTTCTGTATTGTTCGTTATGTGGGTTTTTTAAGGGGCGGCTTATAGGGCCTACGCCAACCACCTGTCTCGCCGGTGGGCCATCGTGCCAGGACTGCTTAAGGTCCCACCTGGGCACCAGGACAGGTTTACACCTTCCGAAGAAGGGTAACCCCTCCTTCCCTGCCAGCATACGACCAAAGTTCCCACCGGGGTTGGTTACCCGATCTTCACTAAGGTTACTCGTATCCCAGTCGACGCCACGAGGAGGCCAGGGCTAGGACTTACTGGGCAGGAAGCTAAGGACCGCAAGTGGGGTCTATTTTATGCCTTCAGGTACAAAAGGGTTACGCACTGCCCAGTCATTGTCGACCAATTGTGTATTGTGGCGTTACAGATCGTCATTATTCTTCTTGTTAGATTAACCGGATAACGTCCACGGTCTCGTTGTCTGGCCGAAGTGCCCCAACTAAGAGGTTTTTCCTGAAGGCTTTCGTCGTCCACTTTCGCTCGCCGGTCGTTCATCTTCGTGCCTGCCTGGTGGTCGCTATGTGTATACTTCTTACATACTCTCCAGTTCATATTCGCCGTCAGCGAAGAACTACTACTGTTCCGTCGATGATAGACTCCTTCCCGTCTCTCCGAAAATTACTAACGGAACCTTCATTGGTGTTGAAGTCACCACCAATGACTATTGGCTTTTAGCCAATCAAATGCTCGGTTAACTGTTCCAACATTAGGCTGAACTGCTCCACTATCCACCTTGAAGGTGTGTAACAGGTCTAGATGAAGACTCGGTTGAATTTGGTGATCACGAAGCCTTTTGCTTACGAGTTTTTTGCAGTAAACACAGAGCCTCGCTTGATCCATGGTATGGCTCGACTTTTTATCCATTGCGTTCCCCACATCCGTTGTATATCCTCTTGTTTGTCGTCATTCGATCTATTCGGATAATCTCCGACGGTAAACTGATGTAGCTGAGCGTGCATTGGCTTACTATCTTCCTAGTCACCCCCCCCCCCCCCAACCCCTGAACCAGGGGAAAGAAAAGTTCGTTGGTATGGAGAACACGCCAGTTTATATGACTCCAAAGAGTGCAAGATCCTCGCTAGGAGATGGAAGAATACACGGGCGAGCTGAGGACGCTCTTACTGTCAAAGAAACAGAAAAAGCGGAAGTAGGAGAGACAGGCGGAGCAGAGGAGGAAAGGGTCGTGAGAAGGCGCCAAAGAGAGAATCCGTGCTCGTTAAAGCTAATGAGGAGATAACGTATGCAGCGCTCATCAAGAAGGCAGGGAGGATCCGGAGCTGATGAATATGGGTGAAAACACGGTAAGAACCAGGCGTATCCGAAACGGTAGAATGCTCTTCGCGTTGAAGGAGGATCCCACAAGTACCAGCTCAACTATACCAGAGATTATGACAAAATCACTGAGCGAAGAGGCAGACGGTGAAGCCTTAAGCCCGGAAACGGTGAGTGTGTGTAAGGGCCTAGAGTAGATGAGACGTAGATGAACTGAGAGGTGCACTGAAGGCACAGTGAAACCTGGGCAAGGTGCACATGACGATTCGGTTAAACAAGAGGACAAACGGCAGTGATTTGTCTACTAGTCACCGCTGCTGACAAGGCGCTGGAGGTAGGCAAAGTTACGGTTGTATGGTTGCGATGGCCATTGAGCGCTGTCCCATGAGTGAATAAACAAACGGAGAAATTCTTCGAGTGTTTGGGCGTTCGCCATTTGGCAGGGGCTTGTAAAGGCCCTGAAAGGTTCAGGATGTGCTGGATTGCTGGGAGACCGGTCATCTTGCGAGAGACTGGACGCAGAGCCACATGTGTCGCCCTTCAGAGGATGGAAACGTGCATCAGACGGGTGGCTTCGAACATGACTACAAGAGGAAGACTGCAGGCCAACAGTAATGGAGATAACCCAGATAAATCTAAATCATTGTGACACCGCCCAGCGACTGTTTCTTACTACAAAAACTATCCGTGACCTTTGATCAGGCTTAGCAAGTCAGATTGCCGCCAATCACTGGGGGACGCAAACCGAATCGTGATGGCAAAGTTGAAGGGCCCGTCAATGCCAGCTGAAATGTGCCCGGGTAAGCTGAAGATAATCGTAGAGTCTCTTCCCGAAGCACGCTCCAATTACCTCGCCACCTACACCGTACGGTGAAGAAAAAGTAAATACAGACGATAGGCAAGTAGCTAACGATGAGCTTGCAGAAGCATGGAAGCCTTGGAAATCAAAGAACACCCCCGGTCCGGATGGAATAGCAAACATGGTGCAGAATGGTACTGCAGATGTGTTTAAATGAAGGCAACTTCCCCGAAATGTGGAAGATACAGAAGCTGGTATTGCTGCCGAGGTCAGGGAGGCCACCGGGCAATCCGGCCTCGTATAGGCCTATATGTCTGCCGGAAACACTCGACAAACTGCTCCAAAGAATCATCCTGAAGAGACTGACGAAATGCACTAAAAGGTGAGCGCAGACCGCCCAATATGCAGTTCGAATTCCGCAAAGGGGCATGCACAGTGGATGCAACTCGGACAGTGCTCCAGAGTGGCGTATATGCATCTACCCAGAAGCGAAGAGAAGATCGGTAATGAAATGTGGTCACGATAAATGTGAAGAATGCGTCTTCAGCGCTAATTGGGAATCCATCGCCGCAGCGTAGCATAGAATGGGGGTTCCCGACTATCTATTCCAGATCCTGAAGAGCTACTTCCAGACGAGCGAAGGGCAGCAGTCAATGCGAGTCACAGCGGGCGTTCCTCAGGGCCCCATTCTCGGTCCAACTCTTTGGAACGGGATGTACGATGGGGTCTCAACGCTGCCCAGGAAAGTGAAAAATCTTGAGTTTCGCGGACGACGTGTCACTAACGGTGATAGGTGAGACACTTGAAGAAGTGGAGGTGTCGGTGACGGAGACAATAGACGCGATCGAAAGGTGGATGAACGGGGTCAAGCTGCAGTGCTTCATTCGTGGGGATATGCCAGTGGACAATATTGTCGAAGAGGTGTGGATGCTGTCAACAGAGTGCTTACGAGTATACTCTCCGAGCTAGCTAGAGAAAGTGGCGAAGGGACCAACAAAGTAGCGCCATTGGCTAGAAAGTCGCCGTGAAACCACAAATCTGGATTAGAGAGAAATTCCGCCGCCGGGAACTCTTCGTTGGTGTAGGCTAGGTCCACCCTGGGGGCCAATTGAGTAGTGCGCTACGTATCACCGGCCGCCAGGACGCCAGCGAACCGGAGGTCAAGAACCACCGTAATAGTCTGATCGACCTCGATACCCTACTGGTTTTCTCTTAGATAGACTGGATCCACCGCCGGGGATTAGAGCGAGTAGATCGCGTCAAACAGCTAGCAGTGGGTCGTTGGGGTGTCAGTGAACCGAAAGATACGCCCCATTCGTAATCGCTAGACAGTCCTCTGCATCGCCCGGGGACTAAATCGAGTAGAAGCGGGGAGCTAATTGGCTCACGAAAACAAGCATCGGTATCAGAATAAATTTATCGCCGAGGTATTTGCAGTAGAGTAGGGTCTAATTTGCCGGGGCTAATTGGCTCACGAAACAGACAAACATTGGCACTGAAAGAAATTCTGCAGACGGGGAATTCTCATTCGGAGTAGGGTAGTTTCATTGCCGGATTATATCCTAGTAGATCTCGATAAAGCTGGCAGCTAGATGGCTCAAAAAAGCCGTGTAGGGAGAAATTTCCCCGTTAGGAAACTCTCAGTCGGAGTAGGGTAAGTTAAACAAGAAACATGAGCTTAATGGCTCACTGAGCGACGTAATATATGGAAACGAAAAGCAAGAGAAGAGTCGAGCCATTTCATGGATCAAGCGAGGCACCGAGATAGCTGCAGAAAACTCGAAAGCAAAAGAAAGAGGTGCGACGAAAGCACATTCAAAATCCCGCATTCGCCCGTCTCAAGGGCACGAGTTGAAACTCGAGTGAACACAGCTGAATCTTCAATCCCAATTTACAAACAAATCAATAAAACAACATAGTTTGGCTTTCTCTTTGTTGGATAGGATCACCCGATTACTATTATTAGGAATATTTCTGTTTATTGGCAACGACATCTAAACCAGCGACAATTGAGACCAATTTGCTTAATTAGTTTTAATAAATACATCCTTATCGTAATCACTAAACTGCTAGTAATATAGATAGGTGATTCCCCGTGACAGAATATCCAAAACACTACACAGTCACAGTTAAACAGGTCAATGATCATACCTACTGAAACTTGTCCCGGAGATTACGAGACTCATTTACAACGCTGATTAGGACCTAGACCGGCGTCCTAGGCAACGATGCTTGGTATACACAGACACAGCACGGAATTCCTTGGGTGGGAAAATCAATTGTTGTTCAGTCACTTACAACAGAGCAGTGGGAGCGAGCGCGTCTAACCCTACAGTGTCAGCCGGGTAGGATAGCATATGATCCATCAGCAGCTGATCCTGCTGGGCTTGGTCAATCATAATAATAACATCCGACGGAGGATTATGGTCCGTGCGGATGGCCGCCGCTGCTGTGCAGTGTATCTTCGAATGAATCGTTAGAGCTTCCTTCCGGAGGAATTTGGCATCGCAAGCATTGCAGGCGAAAAACTTGTCATCCCGGTGAACACGCTCGTGACGCAGTAATTTATCCTTACGTGAGAACCGCTTGAAGCACTGCTTGCACTCGAACGGTTTATGATTACTATGGACGGCAGTCAGATGGCGGTCGAGTTCCCTTTTCCGAATAAACTTCTTATCGCACGTGTGACACCGGTAATTGCGAACATCCGAGTGAATGAGCTGGTGCGTGTGGAGGGTGTTCTTCGAAAGAAACTTTTTCGGACACTTTTGGCAGGAGAAAAACTTTGCCTGCATTGTTGGAGATGCGTTCGGCTGGTTCAGTGGCAGGGCGATGTTGGAAAAAGTCGATATTGCCGAAATGGGAGCGGCATTTGGTATGCCGGGATCATCTTCGGTTTGAGATTGGTCGATTTCCTGGTACGGGTCCAGCGCGATGACCATATTTTCCGCATCAAATTCTGCCTGTGTCATTGTGGTGGCCCTAATAGGGATGGCCGTTGCCATTATTTGAGAAATTTGCTGCTGTTGTTGCTGCATCTGTTTGGCATAGCATAGTCGCTCGTGGCTGAGAAGTTTGTCCTTACGAGCATACATATTGTTGCACTTGCTGCAGGAAAATTGCTTCCCCAGGGACATGTGAATGTTCTGGTGCCGAACCAAATCGGCTTTGTTGGCGAATGATCTGAAATTTGAAATAGTAATGCGCTACATTAAATTATTTTTAAAGATAAAAACTGAACTTGTACCTTGGACAGGTATTGCAAATGTGCGGCCTAAACCCGGAATGAATCCTCAAATGCTTCGTCAGATTAGTGTTCCTCGAAAAACTTTTTCCACACTCATGACAGGCGAAAGGCCGCACGCCACTGTGTACAAACGTGTGCTTTTTCAGATCCGATCTTCGGTGGAATCCTTTGTTGCATTGAATGCAAATGTATGGTCGTTCAATTCCGTGCACGTCTCGAATGTGCGTAATGAGAATGCTCCGATTAATTGTTTTGAACTCGCAAAACTGGCAAGCATACGGCGCTAGCAGATCGTGGTCCTGCGTTTCGTGGATGTAACAAGCGTTGGACATTGCAAATGCCACATCACAATACTTGCACATGTGAACTAACTTTTTAAGTTTACTGTCCTCCAGTAGATCCTCCGAAGAATCGTTCATACTAGCAACTTTGACACTTTCATCGACCGCATCATCCAGCGCTGGCCCATCCGTGGTTTCATCCTCATCCGTGAAGAACTCTTGCAAACTTTGGTTAGAACTTTCGTAATCCTTGGTAGGATCCACGACAATCGTTTCCGGTACCTCTTCCTCCTCTTCTTCTACCTCAACGTCATTCTCCAGTATAAGCTCTTCGCGCTTGAAAACCTTCACCCTCTGCTGTTCATCCGTTGGTTTGGGTTTTTCCGCCGGATCCTGTTCTTCCTGCACTTCGGATACTTGTACTGCAAACAACTCCTGCAGTTTTTTCTCATTGCGTATACAATTATCCCGGAAATCGGAACAACTCTCCGTCTGAAGCAGACAAAGCTGGCAAATATGTGTTGGAAGAATGTCAGTTTCATTGATCTGGAACAAAATCGTTTCGTTATTAAATCAACATACAATATCCTAAGAATTTCTCACCTGAACTTCGAAGAATCGAAAAATCTTCACATTTAGCGGTTCCTTTCCTTCCTCATTGATGCCTTCATTGAAAACACTGATTAGCTCGGTTCCATCGCGGCCCAGGCAAAGTCGGCAGAAATCCAGATCCAGAACGGTAGCAGTTTGACCATTTTGCAGTGCAATCAGTTCCATCTGCTATTGCTGCACGATTTCGATGACGAGCCAAACGCTACTCAGGGATTTCCGGACTGCGTCATAAACAATACAAACAACTTCCTGAACCAAGCGATTAACGGGAACTTGGTTTCTTTTGTATCACTAAGCAAGCAATATGCTAGAATGGGACGAGTTTACTGGAAACTAATCTGTAGTATCACACTTGCTGATCTGATTCAAACAGAAACCACAGGAACAACGCCACAGCTAAGAGAATAAGTTTTTCACACATCCAACAAGTTTTGATTTGGAATTTGTTTAGTAAATAAAAATCGATTGTTTTTAAAGAGATCCCATCAAAGCGTTCAATTTGTTCAGTCAAAGCGCTCCGAAGATGGAGAATGTTTGGGAGACGGAAAAACGATAAGTATCAGGGTTGCCAGTGATGCTATGATATTATCTCTTAAAAAAGCGACGAATAAGTTTTATTAGCGCATTTTTTTTACGGATTTCTCTAAATCCGAGTGAACATGGACATTATTGTGCATTTTTCATTAAATTCTGCTCCAGCTGAATAAGGAGCGAAATATGTTTGTGTATATATGTGTAAAATAAATGGACATTACAATAACATTTTTATCCGTGTATTGAAATTGTAAGAAAAATCGAATAGTTCAAACATTTTAATAAAATGTCTGCCAAAATCTGTCACTAAGATACTGTAATCAAAACTAACATCACATCAAACGATTCAAATTCTTCTACTATTTTCTCCTGGAACTGAAACGGCGATTGATTTTTTTGATAAATTTGAAAATAACATAACCCGACCTTCCGAAATGTATATTTTACTTTTCAGTCACATTGTAGCTTGTGTAGAGAAAGTTGTATTCTTTAAAAACTTGGTAGAATTTTATGCGTCCCTGTTTAACAGGCTATAATCCGTATACAGAAAAATTACTGTTTCGGAAAATTCGGTCATGATGACAACCCTGATAATAACGATAAAACTCGCAAGAGATGGATTCTACTATGCGAAATACGCAAGAATCACGATGTAAAGGTGACCACTATACTCTTCTACCCGGTCAGCATGGCAAGCAGAAAATTAGCAAAAGTTGAGCAAAGCGAAATTGATGCTGGCAGAGTTTCTGCGAGCATTTTGCGCGATTTGTGCGAGAATTCTGGCAAAGAATTCGCTCAAATGCAACAACCGTTTCTGACAGAAGCGGTTAAACCAACCGATGCTGCTCACTTTTATCTAGAATCCAGCCAGAAATGTACGGCCAAGATCTCTGCACGCTTCCTGCCACATGTTTGTCAGATGTTTTGCTCTAAATTCTACCAGGTAGGAATTGCCAGGATTTTTGCACAGTTTATGTCCGAGTTATGCCAGGGTTTTGCTTGGTCCCTGTCAAAATTTGCCAGAAAACGCGAGCGAAACCGAGGTTGCCCTATCTCAACTAACCCGACAGGATACGCGCAGAAATCTGACAGGGCTGCCAAACTAAGACTTACAGAAATCTAGCAGAGCGGTCTCTGCCAGAAAATTTGCTCACTAGGTAGGCGCAAGCGTTGTTTGTTTTTCGAACCAAAAGATTACTTTTACAGTCAATGTCAATGGCAAGTTAGGGTAGCTGTATACCTCAGGAAATAGACCACGGAATTTTGTGCCGGATGCGTACTATGGAACATTTCTCGACAAACATTTGATTGCGGCCTAAAAGCCAACTGTCAAAATCCACTTTGAATGGAAATTCCGGACAAACCGTTACACGCCAATCTCAGATGTTTGTAGTAAACGAAAGAGAAAAGTTTTCTCTTTCATAAACTGTTGTGAACTTTGTTCGACTAGTAACGGTTTGTCTGGAATTTCCATTCAAAGTGGATTTTGACAGTTGGCTTTTAGGCCGTAATCATATGTTTGTCGAGATTTGTCACTGAAATCTCTCCAAACAGTAAAAGTCAAACATGCTTATTTAAGGCTACTGTACACCTCGTGAATTTGATCGCGGAATGTTGTTCCCGATGTATTTCAAATGGAAGATGGATTTTCGATTTTCCGTGACGGAAAAAAGTCTAAACGCGAAAAACGTCACAGATTTTAAAAATTCTGCAAGCCAATAATCTAGCTGGAAACAATTCAACACGAATGGGAAAATTGTTGTTTTTGTTATGATGGAAATTCTGACAAAGCTGGTATTTTGTAGAAGCATCCAAAATTTTTTTGACAGTTTAGAGAGATAACGGCGGAAAATTTTCCGTGATAAATATCTGGGATGAAATCCCGGCCCAAAGTTCACGATCGAATTCCCGAGGTGTACAGAAGTCTTTACATAGCATTACTTTCCGAGCCCGAGCTTGACCGAAATGACACTGGATGCGCTCTTTGTTTATTTGGCTGATCAGCTGTTCACAGACATTCTTAAGAACCGCTGATAAGCAACAGTTAACAAAGAGTGCAGCAAATATAATTACGGTCGAGCTGGGCCTTGGAAAAAAACGTTATATAATGCTCGGGAATTCGATCATGGGATATTGTTCCCCGTGTATTTCATATGGGACATGGATTTTCCTTTTCTGCGATGGGAGAAAAGTCTACACGAAAACATAAAGATTCCCCAAGTTTAAAGGCTACTGTACACCTCGAGAGTTTGATCGCTGGATTAGGGCCGGGATTTTATGCCGGATTTTCATCACGGATAATTCTCCACCGTTATCTCTCCAAACTGCCAAAATACAACTTCTGCTGCTTCTAAAAAATACCAGTTGTTTCAAAACAGGACAGATTTTTAAACGTAATAAAAACATCATTTTTTCCGGCGGAAACAATTCATGTTGAATTGTTTCCGCCCGGATTTTTTGTGCGGAGAATTTTAACCCTTGTACTTGCGTTTTCCACCCTAGAACGTTTCACTGGGGTACAAATATACCCCATTCTTTGATCGAAGTTTTTGCAGGTAAAAATGCAAACAAAAGAACTGTATTGTACATCATTTTCTTCGTTTCTTTAATTGCAAAAACAGCTGTATAAGTGAAAGTACGGAATTTATTGAATCAATGAGACATAGATTGGTTTAAACAAAAATAAAATGAAAAATCGAGGCTTTGGCTATTTTTTACAAAAATTACTATAACCTTGCGAATTTTCAACCAATTTGAAAAAATCAAATGATTCTAAAAGTTGAAAGAATAGTCTAGAAAAGGTATAAAATCGATTTACGATATTTTTGAAAAAGTGCAATTATTTGGAAGAGTGAAATTTTAAAAATCGGGTTTTGGAAACCACCACGAAATGGGGTGAAAATTGAAATAAAAAAAATATTTCTGACCAGTAATACGTTGGTAACACGCAACTGTTACAGCAGTTACTGTGCGCAAATTATACTTGCGAGCCATTGTTTTGAAAAACTATAAAAAATAAACAATACAACAATAAAAATCAGCAAAAATGAAATTTTTTTTCTTCGTCAAAATTAAATTACATTAATTGAATAAATCTCGACAAACATTACGGCTTAAAAGCAAAAATTCTCTTTGAAAGGAAATTCCGGAGAAACCGTTACTGGCTAAACACAGTTCATAACAGTTAATTAAAGAGAAAACTTTTTTCTTTCGTTTACTACCAAGATCTGTGATTGGTGAATAACGGTTTGTCCGGAATTTCCTTTCAAAGAGAATTTTGATAGTTGGCTTTTAAGCCGTAATCATATGTTTATCAAGAAATGATTAAAAACGATTTTATAATACTAATTGTTACTTACATACACTGAAAAAAATCAGAACGTTAATTATATTTGCTTGAAACCACTTAAAATCCATATGAAGAAGAAATGCTACTGTTATCACACTCACACATACCTTCTATGTGTCAACTGTATAAACTATTTATGCACACAAATAAGTTATGTGTGTGTATTGTTGTGGAATCGGATTTTATGTGCCTTATAGTTATGAAATGTGAATGTAAGATTAATGTCTTGTAAAGACACACATTAAGTTTATGTGCCTGCAAATAGTGTCTAGCTGCCTCTGCTAATTGCAACAATCTATGTGTAAAATCAATAGGCATGACGTTTACATTTTTTTGAGTGTATTAAAACAATCAGTATATAACCTGGTATTGTCGCGAGACACATTTCCACTGAAAGCACGAAACCTGACGAAACGCTAACGGCAACCGTACACTGGGGTACAAATGTACCCCACGCCAACTTTGGCACCTGTTACCACGAAAGCTATAAGCAAACTGGCTATACCACCTTTTCCTACTCTTACTAGGAACTCTAAATTGAATTATGGTTAGGTTCCCAGGACGATAAATGCCGAATTCTCGTCTTCACACGGCTCCATAGAAGGCGTGGGGTACATTTGTACCCCAGTGCAACGTTCTAGAGTCAAAAACCCGTGACATTTTCCAGATTTGGGTTTACACTTCGGGTCACGGAAATCGAAAATCCATCTCCTATTTGAAATGGCTGGGGAACAAAATTCTGTGATCAAATTCACGAGGTGTACAGTAGTCTTCCCAAGTAACCAATAAGCATTATAACGTAGCCTAAAATCTGCTTTAGATCCACATATAAAGCTGTCTTAATGAGCCGTGCAGCCCTTAATACTGATATAATGCTGGTATTATGCCAGAAAAAGCGAAATGTAACGCTATTACTGTGCAGATATTGACAGCTCGTACTAATGCTATTATATATCAGGCTTTCAAATTTGACATTTGCACGCTGCAAATGTCAAATTTGAAAGCCTGATATTGGCACTACTAATGCTATTAAAAAGCTTCAGTTGGCTGTCATTGTCCGCCATGGTTTTAAAACCATTTCTTATGACGAGCAAAAAGGACAAATTTTAAAATAAAATGTTCTGTTTAAAAACGTAATTGACTCTTCTAATGCATTGTAATGAATATTCTTAATGTGTTTTCGTTCTTAGATGATATGAATGTTTTACGAACATCACCTTTAGTAAGTCTCGAGCTGAGGTACCTTGCCTCGTCCTTCACGGTAAGTGCGCTGCGTTTGCTCCCTGGACTATATTGCATATGTTCGAATGAAATGAAATATGCCGAATATAATCTTCAAGAAGAGTTGCATAACAAATAAACCCACGGCATTACAATAGCATTATATCGGCTTTTAATTTGCTTTATAATGGCACTAAATGCACTTGTAAAGCTTACATGCTTTAAAGGTCCTTGACGCATGTACGCGTTATATCAGCTTTATTTACGCATTTAGAGCAAGCGATAATACTATATAACAGATAATACTATATGTCGGCTGTACAGTTATGCATTATTGATGCTAATATTGAGCTTTATTGCATTGTTAATGCTGTAATGGAGTTTCAATGCAACATTAGTGCAAATGTTGAGCCAATATAGTGCAAAGGCTTAATGCTTATGGTTACTTGGGTGCTTTCCATCGATCCGCGATATCTTTTTAGCATCTGTGGTAACTGAAACAGGAATCTGTGATAAATTTCCGAAAAATCACAATATATCCAAAAATCTGTGAAAATATGAAATTTTCATCAAAATGCCAAAAAACTGCCATCTGTAAAAAAGAAACCGCGATAAAAAATTTTGAAAAAATCTGTGACATTACAGAAAAATCTGTGAATATGAAACCCTACTAACAAATTAGATATACCTACCTACACATTCGCCTCAAACATTGAACCCAAGCGCACAAAGCAAAATGAGTCATCGCTGATGATGATGGGTAGAGCGAAAGAGACAACTAGTGCCACGACACTATGATTACCGTGTTTGCAAATGGAGCTCGAATATACAAGTGATTTTGTGCACGAATAATTGTGTTCGAGATTGTAAATAAAAGTGGGCAGGAAACGAGCACAACATTAAAGAAAGCATAGTGTTTGAACAGACAAGCTCAGTCGCGTGTTGGACGGCAGTGGGTAGCGTTCCTCCACACCCAATGTAACGGATTTATAACTCAGCTACACTGGCTGTGAAAACACACAGCGCAGTGACCTGCTCCACCTGCCGTTCAACAGGAAACTGAGCTTGTCCGGCCAAATCCGTTCTTTAAATAGTCAATGATGACGTCATTAACAGAAGCGTAGCGCGCTGGGTACACAAATTTGTCGTGCCGGACTTGGGAAGCGCTATCTTCTGTGTGTAAGTGCGTGATATTTTGACTGGGTTGTATATTATTTGAATTCCTAATGCCATGATCTCAAAAATCTTTGGATTTTTCTATTGGAATCTATTCTTAGAAGCAAGCATGGGAAAAATCGCATCGTGAACCGATCGTTCGCGCTTCGCAAGCAAGCTTTCTTCAGTTGTGATGCATTCTGTTAGCTTCGAAAATGATACCTAGCAACCTGTCGTTACGGACACATGCGATTCAAAGCTATAACAACCAACGAAGAAGCACATCAGTTGTGTTTTAATTCTTTCCTTCCCCAACGCTGATGGCTTCGTTCGCGAAGCTCTTCTCGAGCGGTTCGCGGTTTGCATAGGATTTTCATTATACAGTTTTATTTCATTTTCATATTTGCACAATATAATTAATTCTTGGCAAACCATATACTATTTTAAAACCAGCTGATAATCAATGGTTTTAGAAATTTACAACAATGCACTGCTAACAAATAGGCCGCAAGGAACTTCAGTAGATCAAATTGCTAGTAGTGTATCACAAAACTACCCATAACGCGATCTGTCAGCAAAAAATCCAGTGCAAAAATAGGTACTATGTTTTAATCATGCATGAAGAAACCATTGTGAGCTTCGCGAAGCTACGTGACAAACATTCACGAGCGAAGAATTGACGCTGCTCTTAATTTTTTTAAGCTTCACTTTTGATTCGCAGTTTGCCCATCTAGTGACCTGCTCTGAAGTTATTAGACTTCTCCCTTCATGCGTTGATTATGGTTAATTAGTGAGCACAATATTTTGACTACTTTGTGATCCACAGTTAGCAACAGTCGCGCGAGTGAACGAATTTTCCCATGCTTGCTTAGAAGTATTTCTGGGCGACATGTGCAAAAAAATTGAAAATTTATCGTGAGATGGCTTTGACCACTTTTCGTTACATACCATTTTTGTGGAATTTACAAAGTGCACTCCTATATTGAAAACAAAGACGTAGTCCCACGTCAAAATATTTCTAACCAGAAGTACATAGGTAACACGCAACACTACAATTTTTTTCTAATTCAAAATTATATTAAATAAATTGAATAAATGATCAAAAACGACTAAATACTACAAAATGTTACGTAGTAACAACCGCTATTTAAACTGGAATTGTCTCGAGTCACACTTCCACTGACCTCAAGAAAAACTAACGGCAACGGTACACTGTATCACACGTTAACTTTGACTCTTGCTTCCACGAAGGCCAAAAGCAAACTGGCTCTACCACCTTTTCTACTCTTACTATGAACTCTAAATTGAATTATGGTTAGGGTCTCAGGTCAATAAATGCCGAATTTCGTTTTGGCGTGAGGTACATTTATACAGTCGTGATCAGCGTTGCCAACATTTTTTTCAAAAAAACTGGAACCTTTCTCGAAAAAACTAGATGTTCGAAAAAAAACCTACTTTACCCCTGTAATGTTTAAGACAACGATTCGATGGACGTAATTTTAAGTAAACATATGTTTCATACCTTTTACTGAAAATTTGAGTCGGTTTTTTGATATTGTTGGCCAAATTAAAAAAAAATATTAAAGCATTCGAACTTGATTGTAATTGTAATAGTTAGTCGAATTTTACTGTTTTGATGGTTTCAATCGACATATCCACAACATCCTAAATTTAAGACCATTTGCTAAACTTGAGGATGCGCTTAAACCTTTCTTTAGATGCCACTATAGCAACTAGCTGAGAATTCAACAAATGTTTATCAAAATATTTGACACAATGTACTTCCACCTTTATGTTTGTGTTTTTAATTGAAATCGAATCAAAATGTACATTTCCGAATCATTTTACTCACAAGTGGTATAAAAAGAGTTCAGGTTTCGGTGGATTAAAATCGTAGTTTGGTGCACTTGCATCATCCCATGACTTGCTTAAAAATTCTATGAATCAAGTTACAATTCGGGAGAAAAAAACTAAATAAATGAATATTAAAAAAAACTGGATAAGACTGGCTCAAATTAAAAAAAAACTGGAAGATTTTTCCGATTGTCTGTTTGACTGGATGTTGTAAAAAAACTGGAAGAATCCAGTTTAAACTGGAAGGTTGGCATCGCTGGTCGTGATTCGTGGGTTGCGGAGATGCCAGGTACTTTTTTCAAATGTCCGCAATAATAATTTTAAAAGTCTGGGAAGAACAAAAAATGTCAGGAATGCTACTGTAACCAAAAGCCTTTATATTCAAAAATCTGTAAATATCTGCAACCAAACTAAAACATCTGCAAATATCTGCAACCAAACTAATAAATCTGCAAATATCTGCGTCATCGAAAAAATCTGCAGCTTAAATTAAAAGTCTGCCAATTTGCAGACTTGTCTGCAAATCTGGCATCTCTGGTTGGTTGGGCCACATGTGGACAATGGTCCAACTAGCGGAGGTCCAACTAAAAAGCGGTCCAATTAAAAAGTGTCCAACCAGCGAATCACGACTGTACCCCAGTGCAACGTTCTAGGGTTAATACAATTTATATTTTTTGTGTATATGCATTAGAGTGGCTCGCGGTTGTATGGTAGGGTGACCATATCAGACGAGTAATAAACCAGGACAGTTGAAAGGGTACTGCTTCCCCCCGTTACCTCTCAATCGACATTGCCTTTTCCGCATGTTTTCGGCAGTTAAAAAGTTTTGGGGTCTGGCAGACAGAGCTTCGACAGTAAAAAAGCTCTGGGAGTCTGGAAGGAAGAGCTCTGCCAGAAAGTCTTTCATCGGAATTCAATCACCTATCACCAAGCACTTTTTCGGATTTACACAAAGGCAGTTCTTACTACACCACCATCAGCAAACGTTTCATACTGAGAAGGTCTGTGCAGGACCGGCGAGTTTTCAGTGCCAAAAACACGACGTTGACGTAAATTAGAAACATCAGCGATCCCAAGTAGCTTCCCTGCGCTATGGCTGGTAATCTCCAATGAAAACCATTATCTCTCGATTTGAGAGCTGCAAAACCTACCGTTGTTACCACAAATTTCTCCGTTTAATCGATTGTTATATGCAAACTGGCGGATAGTTTGGTGTAAATAATATCAGTTTGAGCTCGAGCTTGAAAAAATTGACATCCCTGCGTGAGCTTGAAAGAAAACATAATTCAATTCATGCCCGTCGCGATGAATGAAATGTTTGGTTGGTTTCCCTCGTCATTCGTTCTCCCGACACAGCGCATTCAGGTTCGGATTTGTTCGGTTTCAGAAGCAAACTGAATTTTGTTTCCATTCTACCTATGAGAGGGATTATTGAGCAAAAGTGCACCAGATATAGTTCACTTTTGCTCGAAAATGTAGAAGCCAGCTTCTGCCTTCAAACTGTCCACATAAAAAACAAATAAATGCTTTGGTTGGTCAAGGAATTTATATTTGATCTGCACTCAAGCATTCCATTCTGCATGAAGTTTCAGTCAGTTGGGAAGTTAATGAATGAGGGAGGCGGTGAATCTGAATTTTGGTTTCGGTAAATACAAGCAGAAATAAGTAACTGATTTTGAAATTTCGCAGCTCTGGTTTGAGCGCGACATCCATACTCCTTGTTATGTAGGATGCTAGACTCGGCGGTTAGTCGCTGTTCAGCGTCCAGGCGTGAAGACATCTTAATCATTCATTAGCTATTTCATTTATTTGACACACCTCAATGCATTACCTGAGCGGTGGCTCTTTTAATACTATCGATGTGTAAATAAAAATAAATAAATCGAATTTTATTGTATATCCATCGGATCTTGTGTACGCTATTTGCTACTTTGCGTAAAGATCTTATTTCTTGTTGAAGATCTATTTACTTCATTGCCTTTTGTTGCTTGTGGATCACTTAGTCCGCTTTCTCTCGGTTTATCGTTTTTATTCATGCTATCCTCGCTGTTAATGTGGTATGGGCTTTAACGATTACCTGGTTCGAGTTGTTTGTGGGATCTACGGGTCACGATCGCGTATCCGTGTTCTTTGTTATTTACTTTATTATCGGTTGTGCTGGCAGTTGATTGGGAGGTAGTGGGCGCATCACAATGATCGTTCACGCTGTGCGTAGGTTCTGTTGTTCCAGTATTCGTTGATGTCTTAGCTGCAACTCCGGTGGTTTGTGATTTAGTTGATGTTGATGAAGGGCTGTGTGATGGGTAT
Organism: Topomyia yanbarensis; assembly: GCF_030247195.1. Lineage (NCBI taxonomy): Eukaryota > Metazoa > Arthropoda > Insecta > Diptera > Culicidae > Topomyia > Topomyia yanbarensis. The sequence continues at coordinate 31,014,190 of NC_080671.1, read as the reverse complement.
ACTTGCAGTTGATATTGCTTCGTTAGAAGTTTGTGTACATTGTTTCTAGTAGTGTGTCTTCTTGTGTAACAACGTAGGACACGCAGGAGTCTGTCCTTCATACGTGCACTGCGTGATTTGAGATTTGGTCACGCGTTTTGCTTTGAATTGAAAGTTCAGATATGAAGGAAAAGGTTCCGTTACTCGCATTCTCGCGAAACAAACACCGTTGGAAATACCTGGAAAAATTTTCTCCAAGTTTCAAACTTAAGGAATTCCACCGCTACGTATCCCGACATGATGGTTGTAATAAATTTATTAGTAGTACCCAGGTGTAGATCGTGCAGACGCATATCAATCTTATCATTGTCAATATGAACAGGTATCTAGGTGCTAACATTATCATGCTCAACGACGTATTGCATCTTGTCTTCCATAGCGTAGCTTTCCGTTATGGCTAAAGTTTTAAACGTTATCAGTAACGAGTGTGGTGGGCTTTTATAACGACGACTTACGTTAGTCTAAACTGCATTTGCAAATTTGCTGTTGAATTTTGATATTGAGTTTCAAACATCTTGAAATGAAAGTAACGGTGCTTTATTGTTCACACTGGCTTGGGACGAATTTTATTATTCGATTGCTTTGCTTGTTTATAGTACTGGCACGGTGCATAGCAGACTTTTGGTAGAAACGTTCGTTTGATTCACTGCACTGTTGACAAGCAGAGCGACTGATTAGGTCCTTGTATCGACCCTGTAGTAATTCCATGATTCCCACTAGCAAGAGAACTCAAGTAGAAGCAAAAGCACCAAACGCCGATGTGGCTTTTCAGAGGTACCAAAAGGGAATTCTTCGGGTACTAGATTGAAAGACGATTTAAGCCGCGAACAAGCGCTGGTATCCATTGTTTCATCGATATTGACGAGGCACTCTTGAGAGATTAAAAAAAACTATCGGGAGATATAATTGGGAGATTTGACTGTATTAAGTTTTGTTTGTCGCATTCCGATTGAGGATAAGTATACGTTATGGTTGCGGTCGGTCGTAACTGCGATCTGAAGCATAGTGAAAAGCGAAGACTAAATAAATAGAAATATATTAGTCTTACAGAAGAAAAACCAGGACAAATCAAGCATTTTCATCGACTTCCCAGGACACCAGGACAGTCAATGCAAAACCAGGACATGTCCTGGGAAACCAGGACGTATGGTCACCCTATGTATGGGAAAACTTCAAAATGATTTAAACTAGCGGGTACAGCACTTTTTGAGTTCCTTTTGTTGTCCCAAATGCCTGTGCAAAATTTGGTAGCGGTTGGTTGCTTCCCGGGTTTGCGCATTGCGTTCAAAGTTTGCATGGGATTTTATATGGAGAAATCAATTATTTTGCATTTTAATTAATAAAGATCCCTATTTCACTGATAATGAAAAACCAGCTACATAAAACTATAGTTCAAACCTTGGTTAACAACTTTGCCGAAGACCGTAACTAGCTACGAGTTTTCAAAAAATAGTTATAACGATTTTAAAACTTATGGTAAAATCCAAATGCAGAAATTGATTAGTTTTTCCAACATTGCCGGTGCACCACCGACATCGACATTAAAAACTTAGATAAATGAGAATATATTCATCGCAGAGACTTGGTATTGAATGAAATGTTCAGAATGAAATGCTGAATAAAATAGACGTAGTCAGAAAATGAAAAGAAGCAGGGGTGGGGGGGGGGTGCTTGTGTACTCCTCAGTCCCTTTTTAGATTGTTTTGTATAAGACAAAGAATCATTACGTCCTTGTAAAAGTCAACGACTGAACTTTCTTAATATTTTGATAGACCCAAATATGAATCATACTACAATCTTTGTTGTGAGAAAAAACATTTACAATATTTAGGATTTACGCCTACAAATTTATGTTATTTTTGCTTGATGCAAAAACTAACTCAGGTCTGGAAATCGCGTTGGGTTCTAACCTGAAGTATATTGCTGGTCCACCAAGATCACCTCTGTTTTGCGTGAACCTAACTCAATTTCATCAAAAAACGCTTGTTTGAAGTTACTATCCTGGTTTCGTTCCTAGATTCTCAAACGAAAACTTCAATAAAAACAATTCCGAGACTTAAAGGAATCTAAGGATATGCATTTTTTTTTAATTCTGACTCTGAACGGCTAAGAAATAGGGTTTTAAAATATGTAAAACCTATAAACCGTTGTACCATTTTAAATGAGATAACAGTAGAGCCCTTAAATAGTAGCACTCAAACACGTAAGATTAATTTTTAATTCGACGGTACAAACTTGCGTTGAAGATGTGCTCCTTATGTTATACTAAACTATCTAAAAAGGGAACTGGGGAGTACACAAGCCTCCCCCCTCCCTCTTCTTTTCATTTTCTGACTACGTCTGTGTTATTCAGTAATTCATTCTGAATATTTCATTCAAAGGTACCAAGTCTCTGCGATGAAAATATTCTCATTTGTTCAAGTTTAAAGTATCGGTGTCGTGGTGTACTGACAGTGTTGGAAGAAATAATTAATTTCTGCATTTGGATTAAACCATAAGTTTTAAAATCGTTATAACTATTTCTCGAGTACTTTTTCAAATGGACGTAAGTAACAATGAGAGATTCTCTTTGAGGTCTTTCTCTTCTGTTCATTACTCGGCCATTTCAACATTTACTACTCTACTCTTTGCATAATATTGTAGTAAAAACCGTCGGCTTTCGATATGTACTGGAAAATTAGTACAAAGTGTTGTAATGACGTCGTAATAAACGAAAGAGAAAGTAAACAAAGAGAGGCTCTCAATGTTACTTACGTCCATTTGAAAAAGTACTCGAGATTTTTTGAAAACTCGTGCTAGTTACGGTCTTCGACAAAGTTGTTAATCAAGGTTTGAATTATCGTTTTATAAACCTGGTTTTTCATATTGAGTGAAATAGCGATCTTTATTAACGTAAATGCAAAATAATTGATTTCCCCATATAAAATCCCATACAAACTTTAAACGAAATGCGCAAACCCGGGAAGCAACCGACCGCTCCCAAACTTTTCACAGGCATTTGGGACCACAAAAGGAACTCAAAAAGTGCTGTGCTGAAAAATGTCATTTTCGAGCCAGTCTAATATGCATATAATGTGTGTGGAATACACTGAAGTCTTTTTTATGCAGATTTTCAAAGTTATGCGGTTTTTTTTTGCGGATTTTCGATGTTATGCGATTCTTTTTATGCAGCTTTCTTTTAATTTTTAGTGCATCACCTGAAGCGACTTTTATCGAAAGATAGATCCTCGTGAATGCAAAAAAACATAAAACATAAAATGTTTATATCTTTATTTTGGATTATAAATTACTAGTCTTTGGGTTAAGGATATGAGAAGCGTTCTTGATGCAGCGAAAATAAAAACAGAAAATGAATGCATGGCGAATACCTTTTTACCTTTCTCATAATAAAACTTATGCAATCGGTCGGAATTTCGACTTTTTAACCAAGGCCCGCAGAGCCGAATCTCTTATACCATTCGATGATGTTCTACATGCCTTCCTCTCTACGTTGACCAGTTGGATGCCGTGGTCGATCCGGCGATTCCGGTTGGAGGGTGGCTTCCTGTTCACTGGTGCCCCAAATACCCTGGTGGTTTGTCGTGTTCGGTGCTACTAGGCGTAGTCCCCGACGGTGGAGCTAGCCTACCTCGGCGGAGGTGCCCCGACGATTCAAGCCGGCGATTCGCTACGGACTACTCGGAATAGTTCCCGATCTTCCAAAAACGATGCTACCCGGGCAGATGCCGAGGTCGGTCCTGCGATTCTGGGTGGAGGGTGACTTCCACTTGACAGGTGCCCCGACGAGCATCTGCCGGAGCTACTTCCCCATCTACCCGAACTAGTCCCCGCCGGTGGGCCTAATCTACTCCAACGCAGAAATTTCCCGACGTTGAAATTTCTCTCGAAATCGTTATCTCGATGCTGGTTGGTTAGGTGACTTTACGCTTGTCTGGACATGCCGCAGACTCAGGTGATTCGCATTTAATGCCAAAAGATCCTGACTCCTGTGTTGCAGAAGAAAAAGATTTAAGTAGCCGTCAAACTCTAAGCTTGCTCATATGACCCTACTCCACGCTTTTCTCTAAACTTTCTTACTTCAAATCCTTGCTCTTCCTTGAGTACTATGGCTCTTAATATTGAAAAATATTTCACACCTTATGTGTTTTTTATGCGGATTTTCAAAGTTATGCGGTTTTTTATGCGGATTTTTTTATGCGGTACGTATCCCCCGCATAAAAAAACTTCAGTATACATAAAATAGTTTTGAATTTTAGCAGTTTAACGACGCTGAATTTCTCCGGATCAAGAGGGTGAATGTTTTGACATTTCTTTGAAAAATAAGTGAAGCCAACACCCGGTCAAACCATTCGGAATTTGATTCCTGAATGGAGTCAGTATGGATTCCAAATCAAATGCAACAACCGATTTTGAGTCGGAATCGGTTGTTGCATTTGATTTGGAATCCATAAAGACTCCATTCAGAAATCCGAACCGGTTCCGGAATGAGTTTAACTGGGCATAAGCTGGCTTCCTGGCTCGGCTAGTTGCCAAAAATGACAGCGAACGCGCTTTAAGCAACGTTCACATTGCTACAAGCCAATGTTGTTAGTTCGACCTGAGACTTGCTGAATGCAAACAAACTTTATTTTGATGTGCTTAACTGGTACTCAGGTAATAAAAGCGTTCGGAGTGTATGCAAGAAAAAGCGTGCTTTCTCATATATTGTTAATATTTCTTTACTTTGAATCCCACTTTCAAACAGTGTTGTACAGTTCACGTGAACAGACTTTAAACATTTGAAACGTAACTAGCGCCACTGGCCTTTGGTAGCAGCTTCAGGCGATATACAGTTTTCACGGGCCTGCTCCGGATAAAGTCTCGCCATCTCTATCGTTTGTTTACTATTTATTTCAGATCTGTCAATCACCCTCGTTCGAGAAGAATTCGAAGCGATTTTCTTCGAATTGAGTATACTTCGACTGCTTCAGCTATTGCTTCAGATGCTGCTCTGTAGTATTTCTCTCTATTCCGGATAGCCTAAGGATGATTTTTTCCGTGATATAGTGATACAACGAATACGTTTGATTTACTTCTGCGTCTGTTGGAAAGTTCCGTAGATGAAGTCGGCTTTAGATGGATGGCAGTTCGCTGACTTGCCTGTTGGTTATTCAGACCCAGGTAGGGAAAGTGTCCTTTTGATCTTGAAACTTGCCTTGTTCTTCAAACATGTTCGGGCAGCTACAGTCGTAATTCGTTGGTTGGTTACTTTATAACCGGGCCGCTTTTTTAGTTGGACCCCCGCTAATTCGACCATTGGCCAATTGAAAAGCATCTGAATGTCAAAATCTCATGTCAAACTCATTTTAACAATCAAACTGTCAATAATTAGAAATGCAAGCAGATGCATTTTCACCACAGAGAACAGACATATGAGCTGGAACAAACTTTCCCGAAAAACCTGTGTAAACATTTAAATGAAAATACGTTGAAAATCACCATCGCATACAGGTTCACATGCATGAGTCACCATTGTATCCAAGTTTGCAAACAAGTCCCGTATAGCTCTTGCTGGCCGAGCGCCGCCAAATTGCTAGTTGCTGTTGTCATTTTAAAGCGACAGTTTTATTTCTTACACAAGTTGAAAACTTTACTTGTATGTCAGTTCTCAGTGTTTTCACTACTATTTTATCCTTTGGAGAGTTTTTGACGTCTGTCAATCAGTCCAATTAGCGAATCAAATTCGTTAGTTGGACAGAGGCTGTGAGCCAACCAGCGAATCACGACTGTATTGATGGTGGTTTATGCTGCCACTCAGTAGTTGTTGGACCGGAATGTTCGTTTTACTGAACTGCTGAAGCATCGTCAATATGTCCCATTGACTAAGGATGAGCAGATGGTCGCTATCTATTGTACTAGGTCATATTGACAAAAAGGATTACTCCAAGCAATGTTGTGAGGTACTTTATCGAAAGCTTTTGAGATTTTAAAATATATTGCATATAATAAAGGCGAAACACTCGTGTTTGAGCGTAACAAAAACTCGAAGCGTGGCCTTACTATCTGAGTAAATTCGTTAGACAAAGGTGACAGACACTGTTGTAGTAACCAACGTCTTCAAATTGGTAGGGTGATAATAGAAACAACGCCAAAATATACTCATTACCTTATTTGTTTTTTCTCGATCTAACGCACTCTAAATTATTATGTTTGGTACGATGCAGAATGTTGAATGAAAGTTCCCCATCATCGTCACCATCATTACCGTCATCATCCTTCTTATCATCGTCGGCGTCGTCATCGATGCCGCCACCGCCGTACGCGCACTAGCGGTTATCACAAATTTGGCGGAATGAACTGATTACCCCGTCTATTGTTATTATTGGCAAATGAACGACAGTTTGGTATGTTTTGGAAGGGTCATAGATTGGCCTGACAGTCTACCTTAGTCGCTCGCGAAGATAGGACCCTAATAAACAAATTATTTCGTCTTGTGAAATTTCGAGCGCTTGTACTTTGAACTCTTAAACCGTCAAGGCCAGGATGACTGATTGCAGTCTTTGCCAGTACGTTGGTATGTTTCTGTGATGGGTCTAACATAAGAGGGTAATCTTAATGTGCGTCTATATTTCAGGATTAATTGTTCGATACTATTTGTACGCATGGCTGATCGGAATTGGAGTTTGGTTCCTGTTGATTCTGGCCACCAAAGTAGGAGCCGATGGAAATAAGTTCAAATACTACGCAAAGTATGGAATGATCTATTTTGCGACTCAAGCTTTCACCACGCTGTACGTACCAATTTCTCTACTGAGACCTCGAAATCCAGCTAACGCACGGTGAGGATCTATAATTACATGAAATAATCGTTGTGTGATTGAGTAATTTTGATTTTAGAATAATCTCCACTATCGTGTCGCACGCGTCGTCTCTTCTACCGATTACGTGGGAGTTGCGAAATGCTAAAATCTTGAAAGAGGCCAAAGGAGCAGTAGTAATGGCCAATCATCAGACATCGATGGATATTTTGGGTAACGTACCGAACAAACAATTTAAAGGGTAATTCATCTAAATCCATTCATAGGCTGTTATCGGTAGCACCGATAACGGTCACCCGATTCTTTTTGTTATAACCTAATGGCGGGGCCTTAGGAGTTTTGTTTAAGTTCGTGATAAAAAGTATCGCATTCGAACAAGATAAGACGGGTTTGATAATAGTGCACCTTGTTTCGATGCGGTTAAATTATGCAATCCACCACCAGTAATGCAACGAGAGATTCGTAGAAATTTAAAATCTGGTTCATATTCTGAATCGTATAGTGCTAAAGTGATTATAACTATTCACTGATCGAACCATGTGGTTTCGCGCTAACACATTGTTATCTATTGCTTTGATATGCGTGTACCTGAGAAAATAAATGTCAATCTAATGGGTCAATACATCAGAGTGAAATAATATATCAACGCTTTTTCTTGAAAAGGGCGATACTAGCAGTGATACCATTCAAAGAAAATCAACAGTGAATATTTCCAGACTTGGTTTTATTTCCTATTTAAGAACTATTGTGTTTTTACATCCTAGATTGCATGGTTCAGTGATCGAAACCCAAAACTTCATGAAGTATTTGAACTTATTAAATTAAAATTTGTTTTTGCTATTGAAATTGACAAAATGATAGAATCGCCTTTTCGGTCCCACCTATCAGCATTGAAGTATCGCCCTTACGTTTTTTTACAATAATTACCGTTCTACACCACCGATTTCGTCCGTGTTTTTTCAATAGCGATCATTGTTACTATTTACAGCTGGTATCAGCCAGGGCAGGAAATATTCGAACCGAACCTATGTTCGAATACTTTCAAAGCGCGAAGCTTTGCGTTACTGGTTCGTATTCACAAGCTTCGCATCACAATCGCTTACCATCGTAATTGCGGACATTTGGGCGATACTTTTGCATGCTCTTCGGCGAGGACAAATGAAGCTTGGTGTTCATTTCATTGATGTTCGGAAAGATATGTAAAAGCTTTTGCGTAGTTTTCGACGAACACGAGCTAAGCTCTTGGTTCGTGTGATCGATATTTTTGAAACAGTTCCACGGAGCTTCGAAGCGATGTTCGCGAACATAGAAAAAAGATTACCTCGAAGTATTTCAGAATCGCGAACACCGAAGGATTATATCAGTTTAGCATCGCGAGGGCCATCGCTAACATGTTCGCCGGACGATATTAGTTTTCTTTATTCAAATACCTACCTACTAGTTATGCAAAAAAAAGTATATTCTAGACAGAGGCCTTGTATTAAGGGTGGAATAGGTGAAAAATAATTGTGACAATGTGTAGCTTATGGATGCTGGGGTTAACTGAAAAGTGACGTTTATTTAAGATAAAGTTTATTTAAGATACCCTACTGATATATTACCAGTAGGGATAAAATCAAGATTTCGTGACAGGGCGGGGATAAATTTTCAAATGAAATAAATTAGGGCTAGAAAATGAAGTTAAACACAATGTACACAACGTATTGAGTGGCTCGCTTATCTTAGTCATGTTCCTATGTCAGTTTCTTGAGGATCCAGTTATGTCAGTTTCTTGAGGATAAAGATATCGATATCCATTCAAAGGAAAAAATCGATTATCAGTTAAATAAATAACGTCATGATGTGTATGATGAATCCTAGAAATAAATAGGGAATGTCAATAAACTCGACCATTCCCGATTCATATTTGGCAGTTCTGGTCGTTTTGTAAATCTTGTTTTCGACTAACAGTAAAACCATTTTGATTCAGAAGTATGTTTTAGAAGGGCGCATGTTTTTTCGTGCACTTATTTAAAAAACGCTTTGAATCCATCTACCAGTGTGATGAGACATTTTTATAACTGTTTTCGAATATTATATCGGTTAAGAACTTTTAGAACATGATATTTCGAGAAATTTTGAAAGTGAAATTAAATCAGTTGTAAAGTTATAGAAAATAGCCTTTTAAAATGAACAGACAATCGAATTATTACTAATACTTTATGAATACATTATCTAAGTTCTTCATTCAATGCAATATGTATGTAAAAAGTTAAAAACTGGATTTCCCTTGAGAACTGGGCCAAAAAATCGAAAAAAATGTGTTGGCGATCCGAGAACTAGAACAGAAATTGTAACCCTTGGACCTCTGAAGTGCATGCGTACAAAATGCTATAGTCTAATGTTTGTTTTCATTCATATCATTTAATAATTTTCAGTTGAGCAATTCTGTCGCAAACTGCATTGTGGAGCGAGGGTCATAACTTCCTAAATTTAAGTGTTCTTATTAATTTAGTACACTCTCTTTAACATAAACTACTCTAACGAATGAACGAATGGGAGTAGGTTCGATAAATTTTGAAAGAAGCCGTTAAATCAACCACTTAAGGGATTACACCACCGCAAAATTAAAAAAAAATCGAAATTGATCTTGATTGATTTTATTATTCCATATCAACATTTGAATAGGGCTAATAAGATTTGTGAACAAACTTTTGTTTTGCTGATTTCTCTTAATTTGTTATCATTTCAACACAGAAAACATTTGAAATCGATTCTACCAAGGGCAAAGATGTTGATTCATGTGTATTTTTCATAAAATTCAACTCTGTAGCGGAAAAATGAGCGAAATAAGTTTGTTTACAAAAGTCTCATTAACCCTTTTGAAGAATTACTATTGTATTGATCTTAAATATGGGTCTTCAAAATTATATATCAAAATATGGAATGCGACAAAAAGCGAATAATAATGGAAAGACAGTATTCGAAAAAGTTCGAGTTTAGAACGACTTTCATTCTACTTGGAGTTATTTATTTCGCTTCTCATTTTCCGAGATTTCCCTTACATAAAGCATTTCGGCTATAACTGATTCAAAAAAAATACAGGGGGCCCTAAAGATTTCTTTCTTTTATTTTTTATTTGTAAAAGTCAAATAAGGGAAGATTACATCATGGAGAAGATAAACCAAATTTTGTCCTTTTCAGAATTGTTTTTGGATTTCCAACAAAAAAAATCACTAGAACATTGTTTGTAAATTCTTTGCGTTTCTCCATCAATAATTAGTTAACAAATACAATACAAACAAGTTGGAATATCCTTCTCATTATTTATCACAAAACACATGTACAGGAGTCAGGAAATAAATTTCATAAAAGTGGAACATGTAATAAGTTTGACACTTCATTTATTAAGTGAACAGATTCTGTCGAAAAGGTTTGAAAATAAATATTTTGTCTCTTGTGATTAGGTAATCAACCAATAAACTTATAAAACAATATTATAAAAATCATTTGGAATCTTTCCTCTTGGTTTTGTACAGATGCCAAGAAATTATAATTCAATTAATGACAATAATAATGGATTCAAGTATGTAGGTATTTGTTAATAAATTCATTTGGTAAAATTAAAAATAACGTTTAACACACAAATCATCGCATATTATTGAGTGAATATGACTAGCCGATTTAGGAATGTTGCGCAAGAACGTTAGAAACCGCAACAAGTTGAAAACAAAGGCCAACGGACTACGCCTAACTACCCCTCAGTAGATGCAAATAACTGAAGTTCGCCGTCTAACTGAACTCAGACGTCAGCAGTGAGATTCCTTCCGAAAATTGTTCTTTTTAGGAAGAATTTGTTTTAGATAGGGAGATTATTAAGAGAGGGGTAATGGTTTTAGCGTTAAAAAACACTATTTGCGATTTTTTAGAAATTTGGGCGAAGCGAATTGATCAAAACTTTTGTACATAATAATGTATCATTTCATCCAAAAGAGTAATTTCACCAAAAAACATTTTTTCACGTTGAAACCCTTACCCCCTTAAACATACTTTAAACATCTTCACCTAAACTCCTTGGCAGGGAAAATATATTCCGATTGAAGAAGAAAAGACGAGTTTGCAATCAAAGTAGCTAGTAAACATAATTGTATTCCGAAAAAAAGAATTTGAATTTCACTACCACTACGCTCATTCAAACTCGTGGCTCATAAATTGGTAAGGTATGCGACGTATGTATATTTCTATGTATAATCCCTAAATCCTAAATTATAATCTTAAAATAATCCATTTTATTTATACTCAAAATAAGATTTACAGTTTATGATAGTCACGTAGCGAACATGTTCGCGGTGGCCTCATGATGCTGATGCTTGAAGCGATATAAAACTTCGATGTTCGCGATTCTCAAATAAACGAGGCATTCGCTTTATATGTGTTCACCGAATATCGCTTCGAAACTCTGTGGAAATGTTCCAAAAACGCAAAAACCACGAGCCAAGAGCTTACCTCGTGTTCGACGATGTGTGCTTCTAAGGTTAATGTGAACTTTTTCGAACATTGTAAAGAGCGAACTAGATGCGAAGCTCGCTTCGTCCGAGCAGAGATAAGTTTTACCCCTAAATGTTCGCAGCGATTGTGTCAAACTCATCGATTGCATGTGGTATGCTTGAGAAGGTGCTTCGTGAAGCTTCGAACAGCAATCAATTCATTTTTCGAAATTTTCCTGCCCTGGTATCAGCTTGATAATCCTAAAAAAACACGAAAATAACAGTTTCGCCTCTAAACTGCTAGCAAAAAAAGTATCGCCCTGTTTGTTTGCATGGAGCGTGGAGGGCGAAACTTTAAATAAACAAACAAAAATACAGTTTCGCCCGTTGTATTTTTTGCTGTAGTTTAAGAAAGCAATATCATAGAATTAAAATTTTTAGGTTAATTTGTTGCGTTTCAAAGCCCTCATTCGCATGTATGAAAAAAGCTTTATGTTTACATTTGTAAGTATCGCCCTTTTCACAAAAAAGCGTTGATATCATCACTGCAATAGCGGCATATACCCTTAAATAATTGTACAGGGTCCGGCACTCGAAGTGTAACCAACTTCAGACTGTTCGCGCAACTGTCACACTGGCATCAACTGTCTACAAATTGGCTGTATGACAGATCCGAGTATTGTTTACAAGCGTACAAAAGCATTTTGCCAAAAGTGAACGCGAAAAAGTGACCTGTGATTGACTTCAAAAGAGGAGTTGCTTCGCTTGGCCGAAAGCGGTTTCAATTTCAAACATCGTGTTTTCTGACGATTTTTTTCCAAATTGAGGAATTTGTAAACGCTCAAATCGATAATGTTTACTTGACCCACCGTTCATATGAGAATTTGAGTCATCGGTTAACCGCTAGGAGCAGTGTCGTAATATTTCGATTAAAAAAAACTTAAAGCTAACTAATTTAATTAAATATGGTGCAATAATTTTTTTAAGGATATTACCTGATCACTACATTGAGAATCTATTGTTTAGGCACCATGAGGACTTTTGGAAAGCAGTGGGAATTGAATCTTGCACTGAACTCTTAGCAGAGGTCCTATAGTTGTCAAATTATCAAGAGTTCTTTTTGGAGGGATGTTCCGAAATATGGAATATGGAATGCTTCGAGTGTGAAGCGAAGTTTGATTAGGTTGATTGTCTTTAAAACAAAAAAAAAATGGATAATTTTTAATTTTTGCTAAAATGTATTTTTATGACAATGCGTAGAGATGACATAAAACCAGTGTTGCGAAACAAGCGAGAAACACATAAAACACGTTCGTTCGCTGGCGTGTACGAATAGCATGCCTAGCGTTCTTCGTCGTTCGCGCCCAGGTGAATTAAAACCGCGCGCAGGAATGCTCGCCAGAAACTCAAGCTTTCTTGTAAGCTTACATCTAGTATAGGGTGACCATATCAAGCGAGTAAAAAACCAGGACAGTTCAAAGGGCACTACCTCCCTCCAAAACCTCTTAATCGGCTGTGCCTTCTCCTCAGATTTTCGGCAACTAAAACGTTCTAGCTCCTGGCAGGCATAACTTCGATCACCCAGCTCTTTTTTTCGGATTTACACACACGCATTTCTTGTTTCATAGCCATCAGCGAAGGCTACATTTTGTTGTCAAAAAATCGGCAATCATGAATTTAGCATCAGTTCAGGACCGACGAGGAGTTATCAGCACTCAACACACGTCATTGAAGTAAAGCAGGAACATAAACGGTCCCAAGTAGCTTTCCTACGCTATTTCTGATTTAAAAATAAGTACCTGGCAATGACAATTATTATATCTGGATCTGAGAGCTAGGATCGAAACAGCTGTAAAAACTACCATTGATTACAAATTTTATCGATTTTTATATGAAAAACAGCGGATAGGTTCAGTTTGAGTGGGACCTTCCGTACTCGCTGTTATGTAGGATGCTATACTCGGCAGGTTAGTCGCTGTTCAGCGTCCAGGCGTGAAGCCATGTTAATCGTGGATTCGGTGCTGTTTGCATTGACCCTGAAGTGGTTCCATAATCACCAGCTGGAGAGAGCACTCAATGAAGTTATTCCACGATAGTTATTGATGTTTCGTCGTTTACCTTTCCTTGGATTTCCAGTTATACGAAAAATGCCACTGGAAAGAGAACTCAAGCAGAAGCACACTTCGATTTGTCTTCTCAGAGGTATCGAGCTGCAAAATTAGGAGGCGACATTTTCTACTAAACAAATTTCTATTTAATTTTTTAGTATTTCTTCAAGTTTCATTAATCACGATAAAAATCAAGTGCGGGTGAAACGTTTGAGTTTGTCATATTTTGGCGCCTGTTAACTATTTTTTAAAAAAGTAGGAGATCACGACGACGGACGCGATCGACCAAAATTATATACATATTGCTCAGTCTCAAAAGATTCAACTGAGATGAGTTTCCGAACGCATTTGAAGTAGTGGGAGTATGCAGACTAATTTACTGGGATTAAACCAGGGAACTCTATCATATACCGAGTGTTGGGTTCATGGTTAAGAATCTCTCGAGCGGTGATAGAGAATCATATTAGGGGAATAAATCGTTCTACACGAACTACCAAATCTCAACTGTTACAAAGTTATTGAACATTCCAGTCCAGCATAGTCGATGGGACAATCGGTCTAATAAGTGTTCTATAGTAGGTTAGTTTCGTGCGGAAGGTTTTTTAGAGTGAGTGAATCCGGCGATTAGCAAGGGATAAACAAATAATTATCCTCAACTATATGTATTATCACTATTTAGTGAATATCTTTATATTCAAAACGACGACCTATCAATTTCTATACATTAGTTGAATGCAACGAACGCAAACTACAAATCATGGAAAAATAAAACCATAAACTTAATAAATATGAAGGTATTTGCTGATTCAGATCAATTTATGTTATGATACGGTTTTTGTTGGAAATTTTGTACAATCGCTGGTTGGGTTGACAGATGTTAAAACTGGTCAAAGGGGATGTTATTAGTACAAGTTCATCTGCTCATATTTCTAACTATTGCCAGTTTTATTGTCGAATTGAACTTATCATGAGAATTTGACATTCAGATGTTGATACAGCAATTGCAATCAACTAGTATATAAAAATGGATAGGCCGCTATTTTTAAAACAAAAATATTCACTAAATAATGATAATACATATAGTTCAGATCAACTATATCGCCTATTTATTGATGTAGATGACTCTGTTTTATATTCTTCTTAATGTAGATTAACAATGAAACATTTACCTGTTCAATAATGAAAAAATAATTAGAATCGGTCAACAAACCATTGAGATATGGCCTTTTGAAGTAAACATTCCAACTTTTATTCATTTTTTTAGTTTTCACATGATATTTAACGTTTGGTAGACAACCCTATTTTCATATTTTTTCAGTGCACCATATAAATAACACCTTTTGTACATTATATTTATGTAATTAAATGGTATGGTTTTCCTTTAAAAACCGCGACACGTATAAACGATCTAAATAGTCAATGGACAAACATGGATTCACGCTTGAAATCTGTTAGAAAACCCATCTATGACCACATAACGCATTCAAATCGTTATAACTTTCGATTCCATCATTTAAATATTCTCAAACTTGCAGCGGATATACTTGATAACTATATCTTTCGAATGCCAAGTACCAAATTAGTAGACAAATATTTTTTCGTTTATAAAGATAGGACCAAACCCGTGGGTGTTTGCTGGTAGCCTTATGAAACGTGTCATAAAACTTCAAATTGCAATTTCTATCGAATCCCTCGATGGATCATTTTGAAATTCACTGAGAAGATGCTTGGATACTGTATCTTTCGAATGCCGTATGACAAATTTATGGTCATTTTTGTTAATAACGGTTTTAGGAACACCGTGTATAGTTTTCCGTTCCATTCGGTAAATTTTAGGTCCAATATTCATAATATAACATTATTTTAAAAAAACGTTGTAATACGTAAAAACGATTTTTTCAAGGATTTTTTTGTTTTTTTAAATAAATCTATTTTTTTTTATTTCGATTATAGAGGTTTTAACCTTAAGGTCATTCGCCTTTTCGGGTTAGAAAAGTCGCTTATGAAAAATTTCTAACCCTATGTGCGGGGTCGGGAATCGAACCCAGGTGCGCTGCGTACAAGGCAATCGATTTACCAACTACGCTACGCCCACCCCATAAATAAATCTAATGTAAACAATGTTTACTAAACATAGACAACCATACATAGGAAAACTGCGGTTGTTTACACCTGGCCTATCAAAACAACACCCAGAATGAAAAAACTATATGCATTGGATGGTGATTATGTCGAATAAAAATAACCCTGCGGGAAAACCGGGAAAACATGTTTTAATTTTTTCTGAGAGGGCATAATTTGTCGTGAAATTCGATATGTCAAATGCTTCTGATAGCGTCAAATCAAAACTGTCAGCATATATCATTATTTTGAATTTAAATTTTATTTTCACCAGATTCTTGGAATATCTCAGGGCTTGGCTAATGCTATCTGAATGTCCCATGTTTTTTTTTGCATATTTATGTACTTTGACATGCTACAAGACGTATTTTATAACCGGTCGAAAAGAGTTCTCTTTGCAGGAGGAACCAGTTTCCCGGAATACCCCGGGGTGGTGAATTTTTATCTGGGAATAGTTAGGCCATGTGAACTGTTTTGTTTCCAATTTTAACAAGTTTAACTTAAATAGCTTAGTTTAACGACAATAATTGCAGCGGCAGCAAATTGGAGAAAACGAGCTCCAACTGTAATACTTCGTTAGCGTCAGAAGTCACCATTGCCCAAACACGGAAAAAGCTTGCTGCATCTAATCAAAAAGTATGTTATTGCTAGTTATATAATAATAATCGGCGAAACTACGGTTCCAAACAAGTCATCGGCGACAAGATTCCAGAGACAGCCAGAGCTTAAAAAAATTGACATCCTTGCGTGAGCTTGAAAGAGTAACGAAATTCAATTCATTCCCGCTGCGATGAATGATATGTTTGTTTCGTTTCCCTCGTCATTCGTTCGCTTTGTCAGACAGCGCATTCAGGTTCGCATATTCTTAGTTTCAGAAGCAAACTGAATTTTGTTTCTACGCTAGCTATGAGAGGGATTATTGACTAAAAGTGCACCAGTTATAGATTACGCAGTTCACTTATGCTCGAAAATGTAGAAGATGTCAACACCAACAAACTGTCCGCATAATAACAAATAAATGCTTTGGTTAGTGAAGGAATTTATATTACCTCTGCAAGCATTCTGTTCTGCATGCAATTTCAGTCAGTTGGAAAGTTAATGAATGAGGGAGGCGTTGAATCTAAACGTTGGTTTCGGTAAATACAAGCAGAAAAAGAAAATTGATTTTGAAATTGACTGGTGACAGCATACCACCTTGTGAGTATCTCAGACACTCAGTTTTCCAATAAATATTTGCCTTAACACTGAGCACGGCTGTCGGTTGTTAAGCATTGCGTGTATCCAGTTGGTGGCCACCTTTTAAGCCGTGTGGTATGCGGCGGCTGAAGTATTTCAGCACATTGGGTAACAAACCTAATTTGGACCCCTACATATTTTGAACACTGTTAATATATTTGCCTCCTGCCGGGTTTTTCTGTATTGTTTGGTTTGACGCAATAATTACATTTCTAGGGTTGTCTATTAAGGTTCAATATCATTGGTTCATTTCTAATAGTTTAAAATTAAACAGAATCCACAGTTTTAAAAATAACACCGAAAACGTTTCATATTTCAGCGATAGCCAAGAGGAACCGGTGGAAGCGATACATTTTAAATTGGATTTGAATGTACAATTGTAATATTTTTATTGATTTAATTAGTTTGTCTGGTTTGGTATTATGTATGTTGACAAATCTAAGCGGCACATCATGACTAAATAATGACAATAGGAGTGTGCTTGTTGAATTCCTGAAACACTCACACGAACACGAACATTACGATTCAAGCGACGTAGTCTTGCTGTTTTAACATTGCGCCGAAGACTTGAATACCACAAGACGGAAACTGAAGAAAACGGAAAGTAGAGGAAGAGAAACGAAGAAAAGCTGAGCTTAGAAAGAATAACAAAAAACCTCCTCGAAAACAAAAGAATTAAAAATTAATATTTAGTACAAGATGATTCCTGACGAACTTTGAACCTTGATATATTATCTGCTTGAGGATGTTACACCATAATGATGTTACTGCCAGCTAAAATGACTGTCGTCGTTTCTGCTTCTTCTTTTTATTTCATCGTCAAAATCAAAACATTGCATTGGCGCGCAAGACAAAATTGTTTGTAATTTGAATGTATTATCTCAGATTGCTTAGTAATTGTATCACTGTGTGTAGGCACGTTAACACATGCAGATGAATAGATTCTCTTTACGAAATTTTGATTCGTTTGGAAAATTTGTTCTGTTAGAAATTAGTATGCCATGAGAATTCAAAAAAAAAAATAGCTGGGATTTGCTTTATAGCAGACTTGATCGCAGGAAGCGTTTTCCGTAGAGTATAAGCTTTCATTATAAATTGAACACGTGGTTGAATCGGAAGCAAAATATAGTTTATGTACCGAACCAGTCTTTCTTTCCTCATTTGCCAAGTGGTGTACCGTAAAAACCGTACATAGTCCCTGTTGCTATCGCTAACATGTTCCTTTTTGATTTTTAAAATAAATGAAACACGTGTTAAAAAATTGCTGAACGGTACGCTTGTGGGTGTGCCATCTCCTATCGGCATAGTACGTTCTGCCCGCACACAGATGCTGTAGCGTAACCCGAACATAACCGAACCTTTGGTGTGACGAAGATGTAGTACTCATCTGTCTTTTTGACACGTACTTTCCAGGCAATACGGAACCTTCCCTGAATTCTTTTCAAGTAGTTCTGATTCTTGGGCATTTGCTTCTAAATTTGTTAAAACCGAATCGTGTCTTTCGAATCCATTTTAGAAGCATCGCGAGGTCATGGATTACCTTCATGTATTACGAACAGTATACACGCAATGCTTAGCAATCGATATCTGTGCTCATCGTTAAGACAAGTAGCGATAAGAAAACTGAGTATCTGTGGCTGTCTTCAAGGTGGTAAGATGTCCTCTGTTATGGAACCTTGTCGCTGATGGCTTGTTGAGGAAGCTTAATGAGCTTGGGTTGCTGACATATGGTTTCGCCGATGAATATCATATAATGATCACCGGTATTTGCATTAACACACTTTTTGATATGATGCAACAAGCCCTATGTTATGTTATGAGTAGTGGTTATGTCTTCATGTTCAGTTAATCCAAATAAAACATCAATTGTGCTTTTCACGCAACGAAGGCTTACAACCGGAGTTCGTCCGTTGCAGTTCTTTTATTCTCAATTTATTGTCGCAGATTAAGTTAAGTACGTTGGGGAATTCTTAACTCAAAACTTAATTGGACAGCTCACATCGATTTCAGGATGAAGAAAGCTTGCATGGCCTTCGGCCAATGTAGACGGGCTTTCGGTAAATCTTGGACACTCAAACCCAAGTACATCCAGTGGACCCACACAACAATTTTTAGACCAATACTGGCTTAAGGGTGCCTTGTTTGGTGGCAGACTACCTATTCAACGTGACGAACATCTACCTATTCAATATGATGAACATCCAGAGAAGATAAGAGAGACCCGTAATAACATGTAATAGACTTATAAATGTAACTGTGTAGCACGGTTCGCAGGCGAAAATGACAAAAAACATCCTTTAGATGGGGTTATATTTTCGGTTTTGTATAATTTTGTATTTGTAACAAGGTATATTTTTATATATTTCATAACCTATTTCATTTTTTCTACCGTACAGGTCTCATGACACTCTGGAGCACCCTGCGGAATGTAGTTTCGATCGCGAAAAAGGAGATGTTCTTCATTTTACCCTTCGGTCCGGCAGTTTGGTTGGCCGGGATAACCTTCATCAATCGTCAGAATCGGACATCCGCCATGAAAACGTTGGACGGTTGCAAACGTCTGATGACCGAGAAGGGTTACAAAATGTATCTCTATCCGGAGGGAACCCGTTATCCGGAGAGGGGGATGTTACCGTTTAAGAAGGGTGGTTTCCACACGGCCATTCAGGCAGGTGTCCCCATTATTCCGGTGGTGTTCTCCCATATGTACTTTATCGAATCGAAGAAGTACATCTTCAAACCGGGTCACGTGATAATCAACGTTTTGGAACCGATACCGACCAAGGGCATAACTAAGGATAACTTGAATGATCTGATTACGCGTACCCGGGATGTTATGCTGAGTGAGTATGAGAAACTGTCAGCCGAGATGGATGCCAACCTGGTCGACCCGAAATGGCTGCGGAGTGAGCGTCCAAGGTTAGCTATTTACGATGGTGATAAAAAATCAAACTAAATAAATCAGTTTTGCTATATGTAATCAGTTGATAGATAACTGCATTGCCAGTGTTCTGGATTTTTTGTTGGCTTTGCTTTGTAATTTGGTGCTTATCACCGCCTAATTTAATCGTGTCTTTGAAACGAAATGGACTGATAGGGAACATAAAAGATAATACGATACTAACCGAATAATCAACCGAACTAAGCGATTTGAGTAATGTGGAATTTCAATAGAACTGCCCCGTGAAACTTCGTTTTTATTTTATCCGAAGGCCTGATCACGCCACATCATTAAAAATAAAGAATTCCGATTCATTAGTCATCTCATCGCCAATATTTCGCCTTATTTTAGAGTAATACACGACGAACTGAATTACAAATCCGTTAGATGGATGTTCGCTAGTTGGACTGTATCTCAATTCAGAACAACTGGTGAATGCTATCCCTACTTTGACAATTGTGTTTACGCCAGTTTGGCAGTAACACTCCGTCAGATTCCTTAGCCATTCCTCTGTGAAACTTGGTTTTTTTTCTTCCTGGCGGAGGCTTGAACGTATGACAAGTGGCTTCCCGATAAGAGGATCATAACAAACATCTTTCAAAACTATATGTCCCATTGATATGTGTTATAAATGTCTGTTATTCTATTTATTAACGAAATGAAAATTACTAAAATTGTATTCTGTTACAATTTTGTTATTAGTTTCTGATCGGGTTACGAGACCAAAATCCGCCAAACCAGGGTTAGTTTGCCATTATGTCATGTAAAAGCTTGATATCCCAGAAACCGCTTCTCAGATTTATTATAATGTCACCGTTGCATATCTATGTAGGTCACAGCTGCGGGTGTATGATAAGAATATAATCCTAGGAAGTATTGCTCAAGGTATATGATAAGAGCGATCGGTTTAGATTGATACCGTTGTTTTTGAAATCCAACCAACGTGCCTTCTACAAATCTTCGCACGTTTAGCTAATCAAATCGATCGTAACGGAAGTTTTTTCTCCATTGGAACCAAATTTTGTCCAGTTTTCTTTGTAAAACTGGTGGATCTACATCAATCGACCGTCTCCTCCAAAAGTTCCAGAAACGGATGACAGTGGCCTACATGTCAGGTGCTGCCAAGCGGGATTCGAACATTTCGGCGCGGCACTTGCCCCAAATACTTGATGTTAGTATATACAGGAGTGGCTAAGGTGGCACTTTGGTATTCTTAAGTACATGAGCGGTGATAGTGATATCAGAATAAATCGACTTGCTTTCGTCATACCGTTTGTTACATATTTTTGGTTTCCAACGTTAGCAAACCGTGTGATCTGCCACACCTATTTATACCACATTGCTTATGTACAGCTAGTTAGGAACTGCGTTAGCCAAATATTGTACTTCATGCAGCAGCAGCAGGAATTAAATTTCACCATCAAGGTGCAAATGGAAGCTTATCACACACTGTAAGTGCAAATAAAAAATCAAAAATGTCGCCCACAAAACTTTTGACAACATAGAATCTTTGCTTGAGGAACTGAAGGATGGCATTAAAAAACTTAAATATTACGACCTGCAGTTCTGCTACAAAAAAAAAACTTTTAAAAGAGCATGATAATGTCGCTCTTTGGCGGACATCAACAAAGCGAATTAGCAATTCGCAAAAAAGCTGAGCAACGCTTCGAAAATGTGTCTACGTACCTGAAGTCCCAAAGTGACATATCACATATAGAAGAAATGCGAAGTAATAAATCGAGTTGACCTTCATTAAAAAAATCAAACTTCCAAATTCCATCCCAGTCTCGCAGAAAAACTTTACGTTATACTGTATGATTTATCACCTTCTGCGTAAAATGTAATCGACTCCGAATCTTCGGCTCTCGGCAACGTACTCGACGCCTTAACGAAAAAGAAGCTGAAAAGGCAAACAGCAGAAGAAGAAGTAAGAACACTAACAACATCAATAACAACAAAAACACCAACTATAATAACATGTAAAACTACATCAATAACACAAGCAGTATTCTGAACAATAACAACAACAACGCAAGCAACGGCAACAGCAATTATAATAATAGTAATAGTGACCATATCAGGCGAGTGAAAACCCAGGACAATCTAAAAGTGAGCCGCCTTCCATCGTTACGTCTCGCTCGAACGTATTTGGCGGGTACTTCTTTGGATTTATACACACGCGGTTCTGCAATTCTCAATTGAGCGAGCGGATGAGATGAAATATTTTTAAATTGTCTGCGAAGGACCGTCTTTAGCACTAAATACTCGTCATTGAAGTAAAGTAGAAACATCAATCGTTTCAAGTAGCCTCCCTGAGGTATTCCTGTGAGTTAGGATCGAAATGTAGATACAGAGAGAAGAGAGAGCCACATCCAACCTAGAGCGAAGCGATCACTGACATATTTCAGTACCGCTGCAAACACAATATAAAGCTCAGTATCAGATTTCGTGATCGGACCGTTTTCGGATAAACTAAAACCCGCTACAAACGGTATAAATTGGCAGATACGCAAGTAATATACATAGATTTAAATTCAAAATTCTAACGCAATTTATATTTTCTAAAACAACAGCCCAGTGTGACGATAATACCTGTAAACAAAGGTGTGCTTGACGATAACGCGGTAACAAACTTTGTAAGTGGTTAAGAAAATCAGTGTATCTTGTATCGTAAATGTGACTAAGTGTTATTGTTTGTAGTTTCCTTGAAAAAGGTGCAATATATGTCGCCGAAACGTCGGATATAAAGTACATAAACCGTGTTTGACATTTTATCCAGACTTAATATAATTTTTGGAACAGAAAGAAGCATTAGAAGCGAAAAATATTTAGAAATCAATTTAATGTATACCGGCACGACCGTTTACGAAAAAAAAAGTTATTTTCGTGTATTTTTGATTCCAGGTTTTAGGTAGGTGCTAGCTCAATTAATTTTTTATTACCCATTTCGTATACTGGGAAAACCGTGTTCCGAGGTAATCGTTCCATTAACCAGCTCTGCCTGAATGTAATGTTTGTATCAAATGGATTATAACATCACAATGAGACTTTCGATTCCTTACATGATGTAGGAAATCGACACGTATTTACATTTAGTGTATTTAATTGAATATAATTGATATATAAATTAAAATATTTTTATAGAAAAATATACCAGTTTTTCTATGTCAACAATAATACACAGAGAACTACATCTAATCTTCGGCAGCATATCCCTAAAGCACTTCTTGTCTGCCGCGCTGCAAACCGCACGCGTTGGACATACTTGGTCCAACAACTCGCCGAATACTCACCAGAAGTACACTCCAGAGAATGGATAAAAATCACAGCAGAATAAAGGAGACGGAAATAGAAAACATGCAAACTCTGCATATTAAATAGAGACAGAAATTTTCTGTTTCTCACTGTGCACAGAGAAACAAAAACATACAGAACCCGCTCATCACTCACTCCCGTCGCTCACACTCCGCCACGATTCCCACGCACACCCAAGAATACACCCACAAGTAAGCACTCATCGAGTGAACAGACCGAAACGCCCAACGCACAAATTCCATAGCAGAAAAAACGAGAGACAGGCAGAAAAAAACATGCCGTCGATGAAGCTCTCCATGTAGTGTGCATACGAACTTTTCAATGAGTTTGTCCATCTCACTTCTTAAGCGTTTTTTTCAAAAAGACATATCTGCAATTAGGGTTCGTCGCGGTTGCGGTAATATACACAGCCATTTATTAAAATAAACGAAATATTTCGTTTCATTAACGAAAAATAATGCCGTTTTCAACGATAACATTCGTGCAGTGTACACTAAATGTGTAAAATTTACGAAAACTTTCGTTCATCAAGCGGCCATTACTTCACACCACAATCTGTCTAGTCCTCAATAGAGATGACCAGATTGAAATAAAATGAATTTTGCCAGGTCGATCCTTTTAGTTAAAAATAAAAAATCGTTGTTGTCATCGATCATTTATTGTGATCCTAAAAGATCGATTGAAAGAAATATGGTAAATTATATGAAAACTTTTCTAAGATAAACGAAACTAATTCGAGCAACCAACGAAATCGTTCCTAATATACGAAAACATTTATTAAAATAAACGAATCATTTTGTTTCATTCACGAAAATAATGTCTTTATCAACGACGACAATCGTGCAATGTACACTGTGCAGTGCAGTAAAATTTCATTTCATTCAATTGAAACTGAATGATCGCAGTCAATCAGTCGTCTACGGTAGCATTCATATTCATTTAACGCGACAGTTGCTTTTTAACTTAAGCTCGGTTCATGGCACTTCACTCACCGTTGCTTTCAAATGAGTCGAAATTCATATTCAGTCTCCTTCGCTTGATCATCTCAAATGAATAGATCTGCTTTCAATTTACCCAGTGAGCACCAGTCAAATGAGATCCGGGTAAACCTAAGCAAGAACAGACAACTGGCTTCGTATTTATGGAAATCGTCGGCGAAAACAATTAGATGAATTTCATATATTATTTGCTGCTAACGGATGATCGACACCTTGTAGATCACAAGGAAGCGATCCCGATGTCCAAAACCTTTGCTGGGAACAGAAAATTACGGTTAGATATGTTTTCTATAGCTGCAGCCAAATTCCCACTTTTAACATATATGCACTGAATATCTACTGTGTTTAGTGTAATTATGGCGTAATTTACATCAAGAATCCATTACACATCATTTTTTCCACCGTATGAGCTTAAATATTGTTAATTATCAACTTTCGAGAAATCCGTTTGTTTATCTCAACGATTTCTCTGACGTCACCAAAAACTGTCAATTCGCGGAGTACACACTTAAAAACCATTACCTACAAGTAGGTAATTTTAATTTGCTGTCCTTATTTCACTGCCGGAAAACAAAGGAGAGGGAATGATTTTTTTACTCAAAATTAATGGGATGAAGTTTATCCGGCTTTGGGGAATATTTCATTATTTTTGGGTAAATTTGGACTCTTTCGTTTTTCGTTGGAGGAAGTAGAATGCACAGATTTAAAATTACCTACTGGTAGGTAATGTAACTTTTCTGTGTAGCAAGTCTTGTTTCTGTGAGCCGTGAGTGTATGCAGCTAGCGAGGTTGGCAGTGCAGCCAATTTCTTTGTCATATTTAGATATGTTGCTATAATACACATAATAATGACCGTTTTATTAGCACACATTTCGCCAACATTTATCTGGTACTAATCAATCCAACATTTTTATCACATGCTACATATTTCTAGCAAATTTGGCCAGCAGCCTATCCATCAGAATCAAATTTGCAACAAAAATATAATAGAGATGAACTTACTACCAAATAACGTTTTACATTGCACTCAGTTCCAATAAGCTCTTATTATTAGATTCATTATTTTTCGTCTGAAATCTGCGAATTTAAGAAATCTCGAAAGTAGCAATAAAAAATAATTATTACCAAACCAAAACAAAACTAATATTTACGTAAAAGCCCTTTACGTCATTTGTTTATTCTTTTATTTTTCATATCCTCCTGATTTATCAGCTTCATCGAAAAAATGACAACCTCATTCATACAGAGAAAAAATGTTCCTACTTGTATCCGTCTTGAGTTGCCTCGTCTTATCATAGCCTTTACCCTGTATGTATTTATTATCTTGATCGGAGTTATTTTCATGTTAGTGAGTGTTCATTCATATTGATTTGTGAGTGGTTCATTGGAATGGCTCACTTCCATTAGCTGAGACCGTGCTAATGTGGTTGGTTTTCAATTGAAACTAACCAGGTAAAAACGTCAAATGACCAGAACCTGCGATTCAATTGACAGTGAACTCTGAATGACTCAAACGAAGACGACAGCAGAACTCAACTGATATAGTGGTGGTATGCTTAAAGTGAAAGACTCGCAGTTTCACTTGAAACGAATATTTTCGTTTGAAATTGATATTTTACCGCACTGATGTACACTAAATAGGGTAAAGTGCCTATTTTCACCATACTAAGGAGGGTGCATCACTAATTCATTAATTACTCGGCTTACAATCAATGGAATGCGTACAAATTGACATCAACAGCTTTGCTTCGTTGTTAACAAATGTAATAAAACACAAATGCGCTGAAAACGGTGAAATTATCGTGTTTGATAGCAACGAAAACTCGAATCGAGTGCCCCTATTGTTGCGCTACCATTTGATTCAATGTGTTGAACAAAGATGGCAGACACTGCTCAAACCAACGGCTTGAAATGGGTAGGGTGATAATAGAAACATGGCGAAAATGGGCTCATCACCCTAAGTAAACATTACGAAAACTTTCGTTCATCACGCGGGCATTTCTTCGTAACACAATAAAATCGATTTTGACAGATCGGTTTTTTCAAATTAAAAAAATTGGTGTTGTCAAACATCGATCGCAAAAGGTCGAATGGAAAAAATAAGAGTGTAATAAATACGAAAGCTTTTCTAAGATGAACGATATGAATTCGTGTGACCAACGAAATCGTTCGTAATACACACAAACATTTATTAAAATAAACGAAACTTTTCATTTCATTCACGAAAAATAATGTCGTTTTCAACGATAACATTCGTGCAATGTACACTAAATATGTAAAATTTACGAAAACTTTCGTTCATCAAGCGGCCACGTCACAATCTTTCTAGTCCTCTATAGAGGTGAGCAGGTTGAAATAAAATCGATTTTGCCAGGTCGATCCTTTCAGTAAAAAAATCGTTGTTGTCAAACATCGATCCTAAAAGATCGAATGAAAAAATAATATGCTGATAAATACGAAAACTTTTCTGATGAACGAAATGAATTCTAGCGTAGAACGAAATCGTTCGTAATATACACAAACGTTTATTAAAATAGACAAAACATTTCATTTCATTCACGAAAAATAACACGATAACATTCGTGCAGTGTATACTAAATATGTAAAATTTAGAAAGCTTTCGTCCAACAAGGGGCCATTCTTGTCAATGAAATGAACGAAACCTACTATTAAGTTCTTTACAGACACAGTTAACCTCACTTTTCTTGACAGTGCGCTTGTACAGTTTACATGGACTTAGAAAAAAGTCCATGTAAAAAGTACAAGCGAACTGTCAACAATGAACAATCAGTTCATTTGTGACGTCACCGTAAAGTATTCTATTTACAATTCGTCGCAGAAAACGACGAATGAATTCGTGCATTGCACGATCAATTTAATTATATTTACGAATTTATATTATCAGTGTACGCGTTGTTCCTGGTTTTCATCCAGCTCCTGACTTACAGTCCACTGTCATCCATTCCAGAAACTTTAGATGATGGTCGAATGATGTAGTTTTCCTAAGACGCGATACGATAATCTAGGATTATGCACAGGTTTGCTGATTTTCTTCCATCACGACGGAATCGCACTGGTAACTGCTAAACTTAGCGGATGTAAACAATACACTCTGAAGAGAAACTAGGACAATTTTGGCTAATTTCGGAGAAGTATAAAAAAATTTAGTTATCGAAATCTACACAACCTTCATTGTTTTATTTATTTTTTTTCATTTGTTTAATTTATGCAATATCCAAGGTTCCTTTAAACTAACTTTTTATGAAAGGTGTCAATATCTGTGTCGCACGGGTTAGTTGGGGTACAGTGCGTTAATTTACACTGGGTGCACGTTTGTCTCTAAAATCAAAAATCGTTGTTTTGGCCTGATTTGCCACTACTCGAAAACTGTACAGATGTGTTATGCGACTTAATCGGTGGATTTTATGCCAAAAGACATGAGCTCGTCAAACTGTCCCGAGCTCTGTTCGATCGAAACCTGTTGGATCATGGTAAAGCGCGATCTTCGAAAGCTCTAAATAGAGGTGAAGGACGAAAAAGAAATGTCGAGAAAGTGAAACAAGAGGGTACAAGACACGGTCACAGTGACATAAATGATGTAGCAATTTTCACGACCCATAAGTTAACCAATCAAGACTAAATACTCTTCAGTCTTAAGAGAATTGCTGCTTAATATTGAAATGAAAATTAGAGCTCGAATATTTTATAATTTTTAATACGAATTCCTACAGTTAGTGTACTACGATCGAAATACAGCAGTAGTAGTAAATTGATGAAAACATACTCAAAATTTTATGAAATAACCCACGTGAAAATTTCAATGCTGTTCCATGAAAGTGAAAGAGATTATGATATCTTCTCGTGCTCGTGCTCGAATCGCGGGCATTCGAGGACCACACGCTCAGGCGTCTCCTCTGCATCACCGCACGCGATGCAGAACGGCGAACTCGCGTGGCCGAACCCGATCAGATACCTTTTGAAACAGCCGCGACCAGACAAGAACTGCGTCATGTGGAAGTTCACCTCCCCGTGCGCTCTGTTCACCCAGACCGACAAGCGTGGAATTAGTCGATGAGTCCATCTGCCGTTAACAGCGTTATGCCACTGATGCTGCTACTTGATTAAGGTGTCAGCTCGGACTCGTTTACGGACTCCTCTAGTACCTCGATCTCTATAACACTACCTATCTTCTTCGAGTAGGAGGTTTATGGGAATAGTTCCACCTATGACGTAGCCTGCCTCTGACGAGATAGTTCGATACGCGCTAGACGCCCGCATGGCCATCAGCTTAAACGTGCTGTTCAGCCGAGATGTGTTCCTCTTCGTTTGCAGTGCCGTCACCCAAGCAGGTCCTGCATATCTGAGCACCGATGTGGAAACAGTAGTCGCCAGTAGTCGTTTTTTACGGCTGCTGATCGCCGAATTGTTGGGCATGATCCGAGATAGTACCGAAATCACTTTTACGGCCCTTCCGCATGCATGGTCGATGTGGCTATTAAAGCTTAGCCGGTCGCCTATCATCACTCGCAGTTGTTTACCTTCCCGCTTTGAGTCGATGATACAATCTCCGATCTATCGCCTCCGTTGCGAGTACTTCCACTTCCTTAAGTGATTCGCCGGTCACTAGGAGCACCACGTCGTCCGCAAAACCGACAATATTCACGCCCCTGGGGAGGCTCAGCTTCAGCACTCCGTCGTACATAGCATTCCAGAGAGTTGGGCCGAGAATGGAACCCTGTGGAACGCCCGCTGTTGCGGTTACATTTCTTTTTTTCCGGCGTCAGTTTCGTAGATCAGTTGCCGGTTCCGGAAGTAGCTCCTCATGATCCTACAGAGATACGCGGGAACTATCAGTCTGTGCAGCGTATCGGCGATTGCAGCCCAGCTAGCACTGTTGAAGGCATTTTTACGTCCAGTGTAACCACTCCGCAGTAGCGGTTTCCTCTTCTCTTTTGCTTCTGTGCAGCCTCCATAGTTTCCACAACCGTTCGTATAGCATTCACGTAGATCCACCTTTTCGGAAACCGGACTGCATATTGGAAAGTCCATTCTCTCCCTCTGTGTATGTTGTAAGCCTGTTAAGGATTACTCTTTCAAGCACTTTGCCGACTGTATCCAACAGGCATATCGGTCTGTATGCTGAAGGATCTCCAGGGGGCTTGCCTGGCTTCGGCAACAGCACCAGTTTTTGTCGGGGTAGTCACCATCGTCGATGCACTTTTGCAACGCAGTCCTAAACATATCCAGGTTCGATAGCATTGCTGTTTTCACAGCCACGTTGGAGATACCGTCTGGTCCCGGGGCCGTTTTTGGTTCTCAAGGCTTTTGCCACCACCATCAGCTCCTCGTTGGTTACACGCGCTTCTTCTTCGTAATCATACTGCGTCCCGTATGGCGTGGGCGGCCAGGCTGTCGGTTCATGCTGAATAGTGCTTCTACGATGGCTCTCATCCTCTCCGGGTACTTATCCGGTGGCACTGCCGGTCCTCTTATCTCCGCCATGGCAACTCGATAGGCGTCGCCCCACGGGTTCGAATTGGCGTTGCGATAAAGCTTTTCTAGGCCGGCTTTCTTACTCAGCTTGATTTCCTTGTTAAGTACGGCTCTTGCCGCCTTATACGCTGGTCTTAGAGCATCTCTTTCCGCGACGTTTCGGGCTCTCTGCATCTTCCTCCGGGCTCGGTGGCAGCATGTACGTAGGTCGGCAATCGCCGAGTTCCACCAGAAGGCTGGGCGGCGAGTGTACCTTCTCTTGGCATGGTTGCATCGCACACTCTTGCTAATGCCGTTGTCACTTCATCTGCACTGAAGTCAATGTCACTCACGCCTCAACGCTTCGACGAAGACTCCCTTGTCGAACTTCGTTGTTTTCCACCTCCGCTCTTTTGATTGAATCAGACGCGCTTCCAACTGCCTATTGCTTCCGATAGTGTACCGGATCGCTTGGTGGTCGCTGTGGGTTTACCCCTCGCACACTCTCCAATTTAAACTTCCAACCAGCCCTGGGCTGCAGAAGGTAACGTCAATAACTGAATGACTACTCCCCCTTGAGTTAGTGAATCGGCTGCCCCATTTTACTGCTCAAGCGTTGAAGTCGCCGGCTATAACGACAGGTCTCCGATCTATGAGCTCCTCTGTCAGCTTGTCGAGTATTTCTGTGAATCGATCGGTCGTCCAGCGCGGGGGTGCATAGCAGCTACAGAAGAAGACTCCATTGATTTTGGCGATTACGAATCCTTCATCTGCACGATAGACCACTTCCTGAAATGGATATCTCCCCGTCGTCCAAATCGCCGCTTTAAACATTTTAATTTTTTTTTGTTTTGACAACACAATTATAATTTTCAGAAGTTATTCGCGATTATCCATCAATAACAATTAGTTTTTCAAAATACCCATAAAATTTTCTATAACTTTCTCTTTGACGTGAAGGCGATATTGTAACCCATTTGAAAGCTTCATACCGTCGCTGTTGTGCTATCTTATGACAAGCGCCATTTAGCAGATTTCGAGAAAAACGATTTTTAAAGTTTGAGATTGAATATCTTGAAACTTATTAATGGTATAAACAATCCAAAGAAGACAATTGATGCTTCTATCTATTCTGCATTAATCTCTCAAATATTATGAAGATCGGTTGACTATGTTGCGAGTTTTTACTATGAATGTAAACAAAAGTCGCACTCACACGTGTCATAGGCGTGTATTGATGACAATTTTTATATGACGTGTCATAATCGTGCATGGAAAATTTTCCATAGAAAAAAATCATCAATTTTTAACTTTTATTCATATCTTTGCGTTCATATGGTCTATAAACAATCGGTGAAATGCATTCTGAAGGAAATAAGTCAGGGAATCTAGAAAAAATTGTTATTTTTGATTACAGTGTTGCCAAATATGCTTTATTTCCAGTTTAAAACTGAAACTGTGTTTTTCTCACAACTCGTGTAATTTTCTTTTGAAAATGTTTATTCTATTGCGTTCCTCAGACATTTTCACACATAAAAACATCTAAAACATCAATATAACTTGAGCAAATCTCTAGATACAGTGATTTGAAGCAAAAAACTCTAAATTTCTCATCATGTTTCTCGCTATATCTAAGTAACCAAGTAGAATTTCAAAATTCTGAAAACGCCACTTTGTAGAGATTTTTCAAACAAGTAATGTGGCATATCTAACTCAGTTTACCCCAAAATGGCGTTTGTCATAAGATAGCACAATGATCGTTAGAACAAAATTTAAAATATCTCGAGAAATACCACATTTTAAAAGAATTTTGTTATTAGCATTTTGATTTAAAATGTCGTTTAGAATCATATTCAAAAAGAAAATTGTATTTTTGACTGTAAATAGTAGGGGAACTGGGGGTAAGACGGACATATTAAGCATATACTGAAATATAACATAGTAAGAGCATGTTTTTGTCAACATGTAATACTCTATGTTGTAGCTTCATATGTTGGCTTTGGAGTGCCCAGAGGAATTATATTACAAAAATCAATAAGTAGCATTTTTTAAAGAACTCGAAAACGAAGAAATATCTGCTCTTTTTCCAGACTGCGGGTGAAACGAACATATGGTGGGGGTAAGACGGACATGCTGCAGAAAGGATGATCACAATGCAAAATATTAAAATTTACTGTTTCTTGCGGATATTTAGTATGGATTGTGGTTCTTCTTAATATATATGTTCAATTCGAGGTGAAAAATGACGTTTTGGGGTTCGATTTAGAGTTGAAGCAAATGATGTATTTTCTAATATCGTTTTTGCCGTTGTCATAAAGAGAGCTAGACAATCAGTTCCAATGATCAGTCACAATCACTTATACAAAACTGGAAAGTTATATATTAAACGCGTAATTGGTAACATTAGTTCCTCGATAACACACAGTCAGAGTATGGGACCTGCACAAAATCGTCTACCAGGTTCTAGGAATTCCGTATATAGCCCCGGGCACATTAACATACATCCTGCAGTCTACTGCATGTGAGACTTCAGCTAACTTGATGGTTCTTCACGTTTGACTGCTTTAATTTCGTTTCTACGGGCGGGACATTCATAAAAAGGATGAATCAATAGAATTAATCAAGACTGTCCGTGTTGCCCCACCAGTACACATATTTTTTAAACGTTTGTACTTATTCACGCATAAACAAACTTACCTGTTATTTTCCACGAAGGTGTCACTTAAGAGTTACTTTATCGAAATAAAGGAAAAAATCCGCGAAAGAATTGATTTTTTCATCGCTAAACCTTAAAATTGGAAACTTGAAAATTACATCCGCACGAAACTGCACTACTGATTATCAATATTTGCTTAAATTGTTCCCCGTTTTAGCAGTATTCAAGGCCTACTAAGTGTTTCATAATTCAAGGTTACCCATAATGATAGGGTACACATACAATGCAATTGAAGTTTTAATGTTATATCCCTAAAATAACCATGTGTCCGTCTTACCCACAGTTCTCCTATGAATTATAAAAATATGTCAAAAGTTGTTGTTAGGAAAACTTTTTTTATTGAAAGCTTCTCCATGATCCAAATACACTGAAAAAGTTTATTTTACGTATTTAAAACGATAAACATTAGATTTTTGACATTTTATGATGGGGTAATACGAATTACTTTTAAGAAGGGCATAATTTCACGAATTAACAGTTTATGTTGGAACAAAATTCCAAATATTTCGAAAACTATCGCATTTTGGAAGATTTTTGTTAAATGCATTTTGATTTAAAACGATACTTAGAATTATATTCTGTAATAATATTACAGTTTTGTATGTTAATTAGTATGAAATTTAAAAACATGTATAAATGTTATTGTTAGAAAAACTTTTTTCGATAAGTTCTCCATCATACAATTACACTCAAAATGTTTCTGTTCTCTTCAAGTTGTTGTTGATAAAATATAAAAAATTAGGAAAAATGGGTTTTTCGCAATTTAAATTTTTAACATAAATTTATGTTTTTGTGAAAACATTTTATTCATTGTATATTTTTTTTGTACAGAAATGTCCATTCCCTATTACTTATTCTCAGAAAATTTTGCTGTATAAAATACAGTAACCGAACAAACAAAAATTCAAATTATGGTACGCAGAAATGCCTACGCCCTTTTAAAACATTTCTCTTGAGCCAAAATAATCTTACTGATTGTAAAAAATGTTTAGTCTTCCATACCGGTGAAACGTGTAAAGTTTCATAGGAATCTAAGATGGTCGGTCACGATTTTAAATATATTCGGATGGATCTTCATGGAATTACTGCGTGTCATAAATGTATATTGATGATAAAATTTGTATGACGTGTAATAATTGTGCATGGACATTTTTCTATGCAAGTAAAGCAACATTTTTTAACTTTTATTCATATCTTCGGCTTAATTTGGTCTAGAAACAATTGATAGGAAATTAGTCAAGAAATCTAGAAAAAATAGTAATTTTTGCTTACAGTGTTGCTAAATATACCATTTTTTCAGTTTAAAATTTAAACTGCATTTTTTTCGCAATACATGTATTTTTCATTTAGAAAACTATTATAATAGTGTATTCCTGGGACATTTTTACACATAAAGACATTTAAAACTTTAATATAACTTGAGCCAATCACAAGATACAGTGTTTTGTAAGCAAAAAACTCACAATTTCTCATCACGTTTCCGGCTATATCTTAGTAACCAAGCAGAATTTTTAAATTCTGAAAGCGCAACTTTGTAGAAATTTTTTAGACAAGTTATGTGGCATATCTAACTCAGTTTACCCCAAAATGGAATTTGTCATAAGATAGCACAACAGCAACGAAGTGTTACTGTAAGTAGGATTGCATTTACTGCTACTCGTTGGTCTAAATTAATTTTTCTCACCATTCTATGTTGCTTTCATGCAAACGGATGAAACGGGAGCATCAGTATGACCATCAGATGGTTGAATGATCCCTGCCTATTAGTTGCCTGATATGTGTGCAATGTAAACAAAACGCTCATTTCGCGAAATGAATTTCGCAGCTACAATACCGCATTGAAGCTTTAGGGGAGAGTGTAGGCGCTTGTTCCTTGGAACTCTTTGATGGACATATAGCAGAAAATAAATAAATTAAGTTTTTGCGAGCTATAACAGAGATGTTCTATAGACATCTGTCATAGTTGTGGATATTTGAGTTTCTCTAAAAATAATGTACACTTTTGTTCGGTTGGATTTAAAGCAGAATCTTCGTGCTCATTAGTCATGGTTGGATGACTATGGATGGTTGGAATTATCAGCCCTAGTTGGCAAATTGTAAATTTGGAATGAATTATATTTTGAAACGACAGAAAAATGGTGATTAATAAATTCAAAAGAGTAGTTTTATTTTCAAGGTACAGGGAAAAATCAAGGGCCAAGTATAGTCACTCTCCCCTACCGGCCAACTTTGCTGATATCGAATGCATATGGAGAGCGAGAGGGATATCCATTGCAGATGAGTAGATGCAGACCGCAGACTGTCGTCGTTTGCGAACAACCGTTAGGGTTGCAGTCGAAACAATCATCTTTTGTAATGTAGACCGTAGAAAAAATGTCAATCGATGTCAATTATTTATTGGATACAATGTGGGTATGTCGTTATAGAGTCCTTATTCAATGCAGTTGACATGTATTTAGCTAAATAATTGCCACCTTCTTTCATTGGTAATGTTGCTAGGCAGCGATAAACAACAATTATTTCGTTTGACCCCGGAACTGAGTCAGGTTCTAAACCTAACTGTTGTCTAATCATATATTTTGACGTCAAATAGGGTTAGAAACTGACTCAATCAAAACCACATTTTACGATTAATACATTTCCGTTTGGAAAAGAACTAAACATTTTAGTTAACGCCACTTGAGGACTACCTATACCTTAAAAACTAAAATAATAATATTTTACATTTTCATAGTGATTCTTTGACTGCTAAACCGTCACTCTATACAATGCCACACATTGTTTCTGCAAGATACCACCACCCCATAATCAACGTTATCGTTCGTTGAGCCGGCATGTGGTCGGAGAGAAGCGGAGAAGAAAGGGGATATCATCCACCGATGCTACGCAAGCCGCACAACGCTGTGTCATTCGCGATTTACTCGTGGCGCGGAATAGAGTGCTACCTTCGACTACGGACAATACTTCTCTTCGTTGAGCGAAAGTTAATGTTACAATAGAACAGATACTCGACCGGGGAGCGTGCGCGTGCGTGCCGAATCTGTGCCAAACACGTAGGCACGGCAGAGCCGGTTTGCTACAGGAAGTTAGGGACGACGATGACGACGACGGCAAGTTCGCATGGTACAGTAGTACAGTGAAATGTTCAAACGAGAGAGTTAAGGAGCGACGGACGTCGTCGAGAGCGGAAGTGGCCATCGATGTCGTCGTCGGGGAACTCGAATGTCAAAGCCAAAGGCAAACACATTGTCCCGAAAGAGGCACGAAAAGTTGTTGGTTTGATGTTTTTGTGTTTTGGTGCATTGTGATATTCATCGAAGTTTTTGCATACATCGTAAGTGTTGATGAGCATGGTGTGAACAGTTTCGACGAAACAACGGAACCGAAAGTAAACAGTGCGGCACATGAGAATTGATTTTTCTCTACTCTAACAAAAAGTGCATTTAGGTCAACTTATGAGTAGTATGATTAAATGAAGTACAACAACGGCAATAATAGTGGGTATCGGAAAAAATCAATGCGACAGTTTTAACTGCGACAGTCGCAGTGTGCTGTGGGGTTGTTTCAATATATTATCGTATACATAGAGAGCGTAGAATTGTTTCACGTGAGGCTGGCAAGCGGAACGAGGTAGCAAGCCATGGAAGCAATGATTAATGTAATAAAGGTAGGTGCACTTTAATTGTTACGTGGGTGCGATTTATATTAACTGGTTCAATGCTTGTTCACGGAGTTAAGATATTTTTGTATAATAAGACGGATCAGGGATATACATGGATATGCAATAAACGCGTATTGGATTAAGAGAGCGCTTCAAACAGTTACATTTCGTTCAATGAATTGACCAATTTTATTCTTTTAGTGTTGCGTTGACTGACTGTGACAATTTGGCAAAAAAGCAAAACATTGGTATTACATGCTGTTTCGGAGCTAGACCTTATGTTTCGACAGATTTTACAACGGATTTTTTAATGTGCAAATCAAGTTCTACGAACCTACTGACCCATTAGGAATAAATTCTAGCTGGACCTCGAACATATGACCACTGCCTTACACTCTGAATCGCCGGATCGTGGCAGGTCACAACTGTTAAATTGGACTGACACCGGTTTTGTATAGCTGCACTGTCGAACGTTTTGCTTTTTTCCATAGTCCACTGTGGGAAAATGGTGCAACTGTTCTCGACAAAAATATCCTTGCATCATAAAGTATTTAACAGTACGCTTCATAATGATCTAGCTGACTGATTGCTGTACCGTCATTACGTTAATTTCACACTTAACTGCTTGTTTGCGAAACCTATAGGTTGAAACAAATAAATGATGAGGATCAACAAGAAATTAATTTTCCATTTTCTATTTAGGTCCGTAATAGATACCTGGCATTATTTAGCTAATTTCTTCTATAAATTGACAAAAAGTGGGTATTTTTTATTTAAATATTGGTCCAGAATCTAATCATAGTTGGATTTGGTGTGTAGGATGCGTTGATGTCTGGTATGTTGCATTTTACAACGGCTAAGATTCGAAGGTTTGAGTGATTTTCGCAGTGATATGGCCTGGAAAGTTAAACTTCATACTAAAGAGCTCTCCAACTCAAGGATAGAATCGTCTCTTTCAATAATTCGTTCATAAAACCGATGATGATGTAGCGGACCCTGTACATAGAACGAATATTGTCAATAAATTTATTGACAAGACTACCTCAAAATATTTGTCCTACTGGAGCAGTACAGTTAGGTTCTCGGAATCGCTTCTCGTCCGAATCACTCACTACAATTGCAGACGAGACGGGAAATTTCACCCACTAAAACACTGTTTAAAGCCAATTGCAGCGGACCGTGATTCTGAATGTGATATTCATTGTACGGTTAAGATATGTGCTATTGTAGAGACTTCGCGATCGCGTGTATCATCGTGAAGGGTTCGAGCGTTTGTACGTTAGCGTGTTCGACCGTTGTATGTCGCGTGTGCTAACGTGTATGTGACTTCGCGCTTATAAATTCTATTTTATAACTTTGTGTCTTTCGCATATTCGTGTATGTTTTTGGATGATCGCGTGCGGACCGTGAATTTGATACTTAATTTTTGGTGTACGATTCAGATGCTAGAAGACAGTGAGTTATGCCATATTACCAGAGCTGCCGGTCATGTCGCCATGAAACGTGTAGTCTAGTTGATATGGGCTTCATTTTTTTTACTGGTCCAACTCAATGTATGGACCTAAGTTTCCAGGACGGAGGGTAAAGATTTCCAGACGTTACCGATTCATTATCGCGCGAACACGGACGTTTATCGGTTCGCCAGTTTACCGGAGTGTTATCAAGTTTGCGCAAACGCGTGCGTAGGTGTGCGTGGATGATTACGCAGGGCATAAGCGTTCATATGTTAACGTGTTTGTCGTGTGTATGTGACTTCGCATGTATAAACTCGATTTTGTAATCGTGTGGTTATTCACATATCCACGTGTGTTCTTGGATGATTACGCGGATCGGCATTTTGATATTTAGTTTTCGGTGTACGGTTCACATTCTGACAGGAAATTACTTACCCCATATCACTAGAGTTCCTGGTTATGTCGCCATGGAACGTGTTGTCCAGTGGATATGAGAGTTTTCTTTTTTTAATTGGTCCAATTGAAGGCATGAACCTAGACTGCTGAAACCGAGGATAGAGACTGCGGAAGTGACTGATTCATGATCGCGTTTGCGTGGGAGTTTGTAGGTTCATGCTTGAAACCGCGTTTGAAAATTTATAAGTTCTGAGACGTTCACTTGATCTCCTGGATGTTTTGTTATGTTATCCGGATGTAACCGGTTCATAATCTCACGAACACGGGCGTTTGTTGGTTCACTCCTAAGACCACGTTTGTGGATTCATAAGTGCTGAAACGTTCACTTAGTCACCGGGGTGTTATCCTGTTTGTGAGATCGCGGGCGTAGGTGTGCGTGGATGATCGCGAAAGACTCGAGCGTTTGTATTTTAACGTGTTTGTCGCGTGCATTAGCGTGTGGAAACTTCGCGTGCATAATTTTTTTCTATAGCCGTGTGGCCATTAGCATGCCGTTGAATGATCGCGCGCGGACTGTGAATATGATACTTAATTTTTAGTATACAGTTCATATGCTAGAAAAGAGTGAATTCTCCAATTTTACTAAAGTTCCCGATCATGTCGCCGTGGAACGTGTTGTCTAGTGTATATAAGCGTAAATTTTTTAACGGTTCCAACTGAAAGCATGAAGCTAGGCTGCTAGGATCGAAGGTAATGACTTCCGGACAGGACCGATTCATGATCGTGCAAGCGGTGGGTTAATGCTCGAGACCGCGTTCATAAATTTTTAAGTGCTAAAACATTCACTTAATTACCGGGATGTTTTAATGTTAGTGAGAGCGCAGTATTTGTGGATGATTGCAATTGCATGTTCGCGTTTGTGACCTGGTTTGTGTTATTGTGAAGGCCACGACCGTTTGTACGTTTAAAATGGAAGAGATT
Source organism: Topomyia yanbarensis (assembly GCF_030247195.1). NCBI lineage: Eukaryota > Metazoa > Arthropoda > Insecta > Diptera > Culicidae > Topomyia > Topomyia yanbarensis. The sequence goes on along the minus strand of NC_080671.1, from coordinate 30,975,489 downwards.
GTGAGTGTATGTGAGAGAATATGCAATTTATTGTGCTAGTGAGTTTAGTATGTATGTGATTTAGGATATAGGAATAAAAGGAAAAATAAGTCAAGCAAAGATAGATGGAGTTAGAACACAAATATAAATTATTTTTAGCATGTCTCAATAATGTTGAGGCAGAGTAATTTGATCTATAAAGTGGTGAATATAGATATTTTCTATACTATTGAGTAGATGGAAATGTATTAGATACAGAAAGAAATAGATATTATATGCATCTGAACTACCATTTGGTGTTTAATGATATGGCTCGCGTGGATTGGATTTCTTCAAAAACTAAGTATTTCAGTTTATTATGTCGGGCTAATTAAGCATTACCTAGTGGCTGAACAGTAGGTTTAAGAAAGAGGTTCCATCCATAAGAGATTGTGTTGCTGAAACCAGCGGATTCAATTCGTTATAAACGAGAATTACTCGCCATCTTCACGAGCCAGAGCGACAGTTCGAACGAGTTAAGAGATAAAAACACCCACCTTCAGTCTTTTATAGATCTTTTTATAGAATGAATCGATCAGTATGCCCAGGATCAAACGTGTCTTCGACCAGCTGAACCAATATGTCACTCCATTCAAACGCAAACACATCCATATCATCTGTTCGCCAAAACACTCGATCTAATGGATATTACTCATGAGATTCAGAGATCAAAGAACCAGCACTCGCTAGGATCTCCCACTCTTATCCACCACCCAAGAGTACGCGCCCTTAGGTTCATTACGGAAGCCCAGGTATATTGACAAGATTGCCTCAAAATATTATAACAATTCTTTTTCAAAAGTGTTGCCTAACAAACATTTCAGAAGCATTAGCTGCGCGGTCACATATATCCAATTTCATCATATAATGAATGCAGTACAAATTTCATTACGAAACTTCGTTGCCGCAGAAATTCTCATTTCTCAAAAATTTGAAACACGGCACTGAGCAAGAAGGCATTCAAATCTAAATCTCTCCATTATTCTTGTGTGATGATGCATATGGTAAGGCACTGGTCTGATTAGTCAGGCATAGTATGTTCGATTCCTACCAAAGAAGGAATCTTGGTATCAGCAGAATTGTAGCACTACTCCTGCTATTGCGAAACCTACTGATACAGACGACCAAAATTTTACAAAGAGATTTTAGTGTTTTTATGAGTTCATACCACATACTATTATAGAGTTACAATATTCATTTAGCAATAGAAGGAGGGGAATGCGTTTCTAAAGAGACTTGGGTATTTTTGTACGGCATTGACGAAGTTAGTAAGTTGAAAATGCAGTTATTCCACGCTTTTACACCTTTCGTGGTACTGGCTCATGGCAAAGAGAACCAAAAAGCTATGTGTCAATAATGTAAACAAAATGAACTCCACAAAATCTTTTATAATCTGAAATTTCGATTTTGTAATTTACTTTGAAGGAGCATGTGGTTGGTTGCCGGCACTGGTCTTTTGTCGCCGACACCCCGACGTGCAGTGTGTTGTGTGCTCTATTAGCACGTTATGTTTGTTTCGATTGCCGTAGCAAACCGACCCCTATTTTCTGCTCTGCAAACTAAATATTTTATGTGCCAATGAAAATCTACTCAAAAGTTTGTTTGGATCATTTGCTTAGTGTTATAAAATGGGCAAGACGAGTAGATGCCTGAGCTTGATTTTGGATCCCATTTTGAAAACTGGTGAATGGTGACTTTCAGTTTTGCAGAATTCTCTATATCCCGAACAATATGGCTATTTTCGGTACAATTTATATGAGTCGATGTCAAAAAATCGATGTCTCACACCATTTTGAAATCCAAGATGGTGATCCAAGATCTATTCTAAAATTACCCATATCGACACAGGAAACGGTCGTCGAGATACACGCTTCGATTTTTTTTGTACGCTGGGGACTAGAGCGAGTAGTTCGTATCGAACAGCCAGTGGCGGGTTGTCGAAGCACCAGTGAACCGCAAACCACGCACCCCTGGAATCGTTGGACAGACCTCGGCACCAACCGACTAACCCGTTGAGTAGATTAGGTCCAGAGTTAAAAATAATCGAAGCTCTTTTTTGACGGCTGAAAATGAACCTGACGCGACTCGCGGTGAATAGAAAAAATATTCATTCAAATATCCATCCTTATTCATTCAGTTGAACATCGTACAATATATTCATTTCACTAATTATCTAGGAAAATGTTTTCAAATGCCGGTAAAGCATATGAAACAACAATCATCATCGCTTACATTGTGCCAGGGCCTACTTTGATGCGTTTGATTCGTTGCTGCACGGTCGCTTCGTGTAATAATCGGAGACGAATGAAAATGTACATGGATGTTCGTTTGACGTTTTCAGCTGCGTCACTGAATATTGAAAATGAATGCGACTGAATATGATCAATTTTCATTCAATGTATTTGAATATTTTTAACTCTGATTAGGTCTACCGCTGGGAACTAGATCGAGTAGACCGCGACGAAGCGTAGAGTTTAATGGCTCAGAAAATGGACATCGGTACCGAGAGAAATTCCGTCACCGAGAAACTCTCAGTTGGAGTAGGATGAATTTACCGATTGTAGGGCTAAATGGCTTGAAAGTACGCAAAGGGCCTAAACAGCGTAGTAGATGGATAGAATGACGGAAAGCAAAACGAAGGTCGGGAGTTAAGTGGCTCAAAGATCGAGTGGATCAAGTGCGGCTCCAAGTTAACTGCGTAAAACTCGTGAGCAAAAGAAAGAGGTGCAATGAAAGCACAACGAGACCCTCCACGAAGTAATACTTTAATGCTTTAATCCCATGGGTGAAAAAAGTAGAATAAAGTTTGCATTCAATTAGAATACTATACCTTTCATTTGAGAAAATCGTGATTTCTTGAGCGTTTTTCAAAAAAAACATATCTACAGTGACTGTTTACTTCCTCTCGTAATAATTGTTTACTTCCTCTCGTAATAATTCGGTCGATTTAACATTTATCCCTCAACCCTTTGCATAATATGCTAGTTAAAACCACCGCCTTTCGATCTGTACCGTAAAATAAGTGAAAAGTGTTATAGTGACGCCGTAAAAATCGAAAGAGAAAGTAAACAAAGAGAGTAACTCATTGCAGATATGGCGTTTTGAAAAAACGCTCAAGATATATCGCTTTTAGCTCCATATTTGTTTAATTCGAATTTGCGGGCTCGGAGAAAAATTTATTTAATTCAAGGACTTTGTCCCTTCTTCGAAGCGTCCAGCTAGCTAAAGTTGTCGAAGAAAGTTTAATTAAGCGTCAGTGAGCCGGGATCACAGATCCAAGCATTTCATAACAAATTTTACAAATTTTTGCGTCAATAATATGGTACCAAATATGTCGTCACAACGCTACGTGATTCGATTCTCAAAGTTGAGCAGATTCGGCACATAGCATTGTACTCATATATAGTTCTTTATTAAGTGGAGTGAATGACTCCGATACCATTTAACCTTTTTGTGATACAGGCGGGCTGATGAGCGGAATTAAATCGTGCTTGTGCGAATAAACATTTGCACTGTGAAGCTCGTGCAGGACGAAAATAGCAGAAATTAAAGCGACAACCGTACCGCGCATTCAGCTGGTCCGTATGTGTTGTTTACTATTGTAAAGTTCATTCACCGGATTCATCTAATTTTATAGTGTCTCATTACGGACTGTCACTTTTCGACTTTGAATCCCTTCGGCAGATTTCGATATTGCGTCTTCTCTGGCGTTGAGTTACTAGTTAGGCGGACACAAAATCTTGAGAATTAATCAAATCTTGACAAACATATGATTACGGCCTAAAAGCCAACTGTCAAAATCCACTTTGAATGGAAATTCCGGACAAACCGTTACACGCCAATCACAAATGTTGGTAGTAAACGAAAGAGAAAAGTTTTCTCTTTCATAAACACTTGTGAACTGTGTTCGACTAGTAACGGTATGTCCGGAATTTTCATTCAAAGTGGATATTGATAGTTGGCTTTTAGGCCGTAATCATATGTTTGTCGAGAAATGTTCTCTAGTAGAACGCTTTCATTGTCAGTATTGAGAGCAAGTGTTATTTTATTTATTTTGACTTCTCTATGCTGATTAACAAAATAAAAAAATCTAATAGCAGAGAAGATAATCGCGAGCTTATTTGTCCTAATCTCAATAGTGAATCAGCTCCTGCTTGGTAGTTTTATCAAGCATGAGTTTTAATATTTACAAAAGGGTTAACTTATAGTGTTGCTGGATTTTTTCTGGACAAGATAGCTACGTATACTGTTAAGAGAGATACAAATAAAAATAAAATGTGCTTTTTAACCGCAGCTAGATTTAGAATCCATGGTTTAGGTACGGTCTTTAAGGTACAATTATTTTCAACATTTGTGAAAAGCATGCAAAGGAATTTGGGAGGGATGGTTGATTGTTGTCTTTAGATTTTCGGCAGGTCCTAGTAGAGAAGTTTAGGAAGAGCAAGAGGCCTGTTATCGTGCCTTATCTTATGTCGTTTTTGCTTGAAGCGAAGCTGGGTCAGTTTTAACCCCAACTGCTGTCAAAATGTATGAACTGACAGCGGTTGGGGTTAGAACCTGACTCAGTTTCGGGTCAAGCAAAAACGCCATTAGGAGTAAATTTATTATTATAACAATTGCAATACAGAACTTCTCCACACGGATGCCAAATAAAACGTTTTGTTACGACATGCTCGTTTGACTGCGGCATTTGACATGTTCCGTTGACTTCCGTCATTGTCTCCGCTTAACCATGACTATATGAACTGTAGACGTATCCAGCTGCGTAGGTGTTGTGTCGTTTTGACATTTGAATTGGGAGGCAAACAAATCGCCTCTGGGTTTAAGAGGATGACGGTATTATAAAAATGCGAGATCTCAGTGTTGGTATTTAAAAGGTCGGATAGTTTCAGGCACATAGCCAAATAGGGAGCACGGGTGCAAAAGCACTCCCACCTCGAAATTTTTCAAAAAAATAAATTCAAGAAAAAAGATGTTTTTCGGCGACTCTAGAATCTCGTTTTTTGGTTTGAATAAATTAATGAGAAAATATTGAATAAGATTGTTATTTCGAATATCAAAGACAACGGTCACGACACTGTTTCTGCCCGAGCCAGTGCGAAGCGAACGACAAAAACAATTACTTTTATATTATGTGCCTTGCCAGAAGAACAAAAGAAATTGTTATTCATTCTTTCCATTTAATTGATACTGTTTTTCAAATTGTGGCAAAACAAACTTTATAGCTTTCTTCAAGTAGTCGAACATCTCCTCCAAAAGTTTTTTTTAGCGTTATTGATTCCCCTCGTCAGTAACTAACACCAACTTAATGCTAGTTAGATAAATCTATACCAAAAAGACACTAAAACGATTGCCTGATACCTTACTACTGATGTCTCGGCGATAAGCGTAGAAGTTCATGTTTGTTGATGAGGAATGTTCAACCGAAGCTGTCTTTTGGGATGAGACACAAACGCCTAATGTAACTTTTATGTTAAGTATTGTGTCCTCATACACAAATAATTTTGGTCCTTCCCAAAAAAAATTTATCATTTGGGAAGCTTCGGTTCAATATTCCTCATCAGTAAACATGAACTTCTGCGCTTATTAATGCATCATCAGCGTTTCGGATCGTAGCTCACATGATGAGACGTGTAGTGGATAAGCAAGAGCTGTAGAAACAGCGCGTCGAAGTATAGCTTCCAAGGAGGTTCCTGAATGTACAACCAAAACTGCTCAATTCCACCGTAGCGGAGGAGATTAGGTCCCAGAAGAACCGTGTGAGTCACCGCTTTTCCCAAAATTTGGTTAACGAATGCTGGGTTCAACAGCAGAAGGCGCAGTGGGAGAAAGCCTCGTCCCACTAGCAGTCAGCCACACCGAACTCGGCTAACCAGCGGGGTTAGCAGTAACGAAGCAACGGCAGGAGCATAAACTTGCTCACCCACAAGTCAGACAAACTAGAAGGATTCATTGAGTATGGCATGTCAGTGCAAGCATTGTGTGATCACATAGAAGTTGCCAACGAACGAGCGCATTTGGGCGAATCCCACATTCTTACAGGAGGTAGTAGGAATGCTACCATCAATTCAAAAACTATTGCGGGCTGGATACAAACGTAGCGTAAGGAATGCAAATTTTCGAATTAAATGGCTGAAATTGTTCACGACGCATCGAGTGTTGTACTGTACGAGCATGATGCGGTAAAAGAGCCAGCAGAGACAAGTCGTGAAACACACGGCCGAAAGTAAGGACACAAAATCGCTTGCGTGTCACTACTGTGGTAAGTAGGGTCACCCACCGTCTTCGTGAGTTCAATGGGTTCAAAGTCCTCATCGAGAATGATCTATGGCGAAAAGATTTGCGTCTTCAGCCATAGGCGACGGACCTGTCGCAGCAACAACAGTGCCGTCTTTAAGCATGGGAACGCTGGGCCAGGACCAGGATGAACATGAAAACATTCTGTACACTGTATTTCAAAGAATAGTCGCACTCAATCGTTCATAAATTCTTAGTGTATGGATAGTATTAGATCGGTAGCAGCTGGAAGTCGCACATTGCACCGTATTTCATGGAATCAAGATGTTTAAAGAGCATCACAGCAGCAGGACATGAGGCACTGCATAACTATTGAATCAATTCAAACGTCAATACAACAATTCGATTCATGTTTCAATTTATTTTTAACAAAAACAATGAAAATTTTGGTACAATACGTATACACAATTGAAAGGCAACGGACCTTGGCCAACTATTCAGAACACATTGTTTGGCAAGCAATCTGCGGATGTAACAAAATATTTATTATTTTTGTCACATCTGGATCTGTCAACGGACAAATCCACTTGGAAGCCTCCAAACGTGGCTTCTTGAGGTCTTATGAAGACTCGATACTTTTTGGCCGGATTTGGTATGTTTCCCTGTACTCGGTAAGTCTTAGACTGGCATAGAACGAACAATGTTGTTTTTGCTCTACACTCCACCCTATCAAAACAATTTAAAGCCGTCATGAAGATAAACGCTCGGAATTACCAAAAAGAAGTTAAAATGCCCTTATGAAAGTGGTTAGACGTATCAACCATAGCCTTACCCTAGATTTGATTTATTCTAATCCCGGAAAATGGGCGTGAATTTGAGGATATGCGCTGCAGGCATCTTTTTTATTTCGATTGTTTAACATTGCTGATATTGAAATGAATTATGCCGGTCATATTGATCCGTGTAACTTTTTATCTTTCGTTTTGAAAACAATTTTAAACAAACTTTACTTGCCAACTAAGGTATTAAACACTTCTAATATCGAATAGTGAACATGTTAATAGCTGTCTTCGAAACGGGTGTACCCTATTAGGCAGAAATACATTAGGCATAATGGACGTTAGGCATAATGGACGATTGGCATAATTGACTTTAGCCATAAATTATCACTTCAAGAAAATAAATTTTTGGCGGTGATGGTCTAGAATGATAAGAGCGTAAATGTTTGACCATTTTGGATGTGGTAGAATTACTCTGGAAGGTGATCAAACTCGGTCAACATCTTATTCTACTGTATATACTTGAATAAATCTGAACTCAAATAAAAGAAGCAGACCGAATGCGTGGTACTTGCATCAATTTCACTACGTACAACCAATAAATTTCAAACGACTAAAATAGATTTTTTTTAGACTGATATGAATACTGAAGATAATTTGAAATATTTGAAATGCTAATATCTGATTGATGGTGAAAAGCAATTGCTTATCATTATTATTAATATAGTGGAATTAAACGGAAGACATCGGTCTTAAGAAGATTAATTATGACATTTCGCCAAGTCGCTCAAAAAGTTTTGAATTTTGCAAATAAATGTAATTCAACTTGTTTTTTCTATCTTTGACAGTACTCATTACGAACTGTCTTTCGCTTTTTCAAATAAAATTTGCAGAAAACCCTCTAAAAATCACGCATTTAACTCATTTTATCGCCACAACTTTATATATAACCCCTTAAGGTATGAATAACGCACATCCACTTAGATTAGTTCTTACATACATGTATGGTGTATACATACATGTCAAAGAAGAAAATATGTGCTTTTAAGAACAGCTCATGAAAGAAAGAATGATGCATTATATTATTTATTCAACGAATATATAAATATTGCTGCTCAATATTGATTATCTCCTATAATATTAAGTTCAATGATTACATTCATAAGGCCATCAAAATAGAACTACGGAAACTGTCTGATACGAGAGAGAGTTTATTTGTGTACTGTAACGAGGAACCAAAACGAAAAATGCTGTACATAACAATGCATGTTTCCATAGGGTTGGACCCTAAATGTTTGGTTGGCTTTTTTAAATATTTGGATTAGTATACATATAATAGGCTTGAAAGGCGCTTGTACCAAACTGTTGACTTAAATCAAGGGATAAATTCTTCATTTCGTCCATGCTATTTTTCATTTTGGAGTCTCTCGTTAAACCCGAAAAACAAGTGTAGGATCAATATCTCTATAATAACGAAAGCTTTGCGATTACTTTTATATTTTTGTGAATTATGCCTATCGTCCATTATGCCTAACGTATATTATGCCAATCGTCCATTATGCCTAACGTCCATTATACCTAACGTATTTATGCCAAACGTCGCGCACCCCTTCGAAACACCTATTTGTTGATTTATAATACTGTTATTATTACTTAAATTGCACCAGTTCACGTTTTGCGTATCTCCGCAGCGGTCGCTATAACGAATGCCCAAAACGTCCGTCGTAATATAAAATCAAAAATGTACCTCACCTATACCTGGGTTCGATTCCCAACCCCACACATAGGGCTAGAGATTTTTCCAAAACAGATTTCTCTAACCCGAAAAGAGGCGAATGACCCTATGGTTAAAACCTCTATAATCAGAATAAAAAAACATCATATCAGGAATAACACCAAATGAAACTATGTAAATGAACCAGGCACGTTGCCAGAGGGGTGGTTAGAGGGCTAAAGCCCTCCCCCAATATTTTTCAGAAATAAATTTAAGTAAAAAACATTTTCGGTGACTCTTCACAAATATGTATCTTGTTTGGTTTGAACAAATTAATGGAAGAAATTGCTATTTCGAACCACCAAAAATACCAGTCACGATACCTACTCAGCATACTGAGAGTGATAAAAACAGTTCCTTTCATATTGTGTGACTTGTCTGAAGGACAAAAGAAACTGTGATCTATCAAGATGAGTGAGTCGCAGAAGCAAGAAGTGGTGCTCCAGCCAAATACAAAGGCTATTGGTTTCCGGCCTTTTCGCAAAAGACGCATAAGGTGATGTGAAACATTTTCTGAAGGTGAAAATGGAGATGGCATTCAGTGCTGATACCGTTCACCAAATTTGCCCCTAGCTGCGGGCCGGAAATGAACATGTGTAAATTGGAAGCATTTTTGAGCCTGGCCATACTGGACAGCTGCTTATACCGGTTCAATTAAAGGGGCCCCTCAGCTCAATAGTGCCCAGGGGCTCTGCGTAGTCTTAAGACGGCCCTCAGCAACAACCGGAGCGAAGTCGATGGTTGTCAATATCACCACCCACCATTCTCTCCTACAGTCACGCAGAAGGCCGAGAGAGTTTCAATGATGGAGCTATAAAGCTATAAATATCTTTGCCTACTTAGATGAAGGATCTACACTGACGCTGATTGTAGACGAGTTACCAATGCAGCTTGGTAATCCCCAGGCGCTTTGCCTTCATTGGACTGGCAGCGTGTCTCGAAGGGAGAAGGACTCGAAAAGGGTATGCTTCGAGATTGCAGGACGCAGCCTAAAGTTCAAAATAGCAGAGATAGATGAGACTCGGGTGGTGTGTATACGGTCGGTAGCTGGACGAACCGGCCAAGTTGCCATATCTGCGAATGTAATTCTAACAGTGAGCTGTATGCAGCAATGGAGCAGTTTTTTTGCGGTCGAGCAAGGGTGTGTTAAAGTACTGCATTCAATGACGTCGAATGAAGATCAATGCGCACAAATTCTTTTAGAGAGTAAATGCTTCGTGGATAGATTCGAGAAATGACTGTTGTGGAAACAAGATGATATCGTACTTCGAAACAGTTTCGATACGCTAGAGATGCGCACAACGAGCGACAGATGATAAGTTATCGAGGGCGAATCCGCACAGAGTATGGTATATGGTAACTAAGGCGGATAAACCCGGCAAAGTTCGCGATATCAGGGATACAGGAGTCAAGGTAGATGACATATCGGTCGATTCCGTATGGTTGAAGGGTCTGGATAGGCTAGTGTCGTTGCCCTGCATTCTCTTCCATTTCCGATTGTATCAAATGTCTGTGGGTGCCGACATTCAAGAAATGTTTTACCAGGTTCGTATACGAGTATACGAGAATTCGATTCTTCTGAGGTACCATTTATCAACTTGAAGGATATTGCCACGTTCGGCTGTACATGTTCACCGGCGTCAGCTCAATATATCAAGGACCTCAACGCGAAGAAGCATTCCGAGAAGGTTCCGAGAGCTACTTCAAAAGTCCTAGCAAACAATGTACCATAACATTTTAGAGTTTCTTTGGGAGTTGGTGGCGTCGATTAGTCTCTGAGTCAACCCTTAATCGTATCTGAAAGCATGAACGGACAAATGTTTTAAAAAGGAGGCCTTACGGGATTTTGAAAAGATTTGGCATCCTTACACTGTGTCTCAAATGTGTAAATATTAAATCATTAATTTTGTTTTGTACCAAGATGCACATTTGTAAAATTCTAAAAATATAGTTAAAAATAACTCAAGTCGGCCCCAACCCATAATGCCTTAAAACTTATAAGAGGGGGCAAGGTGCGGGCATTATGGGTTGTAGGAGAGGATTCAATCAAGCAAAGTTGTCAAAACATAATTATTCAGTAGTACTTCATTTTCAGAAAGTTTGAAATAAATCGGACCTATGGAAAAAATGGGAGGTAATTGGTTGTTTGTTGATAACTGTAGGATTGCTGCAGTGAACAGATCGTTTACATATTACAGTAGTAGATTGATTTCCATAATACAAGACGCCTTTTAAAGGGAAGAAGTTTTTTCTTTATACACCGCTAAACGCATCTCCAACACACGAGCATCACAGGTACATATTTTCAAGAAAGAAATTTCTCCAAGTAGACGTACTTTATTGTGTTCAACAGATCAGGCATCTGTACTTCTATTGCACTATCTCCGATATAGATGTAAATCTAAGCTATCGTATCTACGATTCTCTGTAGCAACGAACTGGAATACCCGCCTGGGGGCCCGACGCGGCTCTCGACGGCCCTGACCATATCATCGAGCTACCTACGATTGAAAATTCAAAAAATAAAAAATTGAAGCAGGGGACGGGCATAGCGTAGTTGGTAAATAGATTTCCTTGTACGCAGCTTAGCTGGGTTCGAGTTCCAACCCCGCACATAGGGTTAGAGAATTTTCCAAAAGAGATTTCTTTATCCCGAAAAGAGGCAAATGACCCAAACCTAAATCCTAAATGAAATAAGAAAACAGTCTCTCGAAACTTCTCTACGGTTAAATTTTTATCAAATTCGACCTACTGTTGAAAATTTCATTATTATTTCTTGAAAATGTTTAGAGATTTTTGTAAACAAACTTATTTCGCTCATTACTCCGCTGCAGAGTGAGATTTCATGAAAAAGGCACTGTAATCCCCATCTGTATTTTTCCTACTAGCAATTGTACAAGTTTTTCGCGCTGAAATTATTACAAATTAGGAGTAATCAGCTAAACAAAAGTTTGTTTACAATATCTATTAACCCGATTTGCATGGATGGCGATAACTGTGCTTGGTGGAGACGCACGGCTGTCTACGATTTGCTGTTTAATTGCTCTCTCAAGGTTAATCTAAACGTGCGTCGTCAAGGCAACCGGACTCTGTTAGCCGGTACTCATCAGGAACAGGAGATATTGCTATCTGTCATTACGTAATGGACGGCTTAAATTCCACCGGTTGCTGCTGTATGCATATGTGTATAGAAGATCACATACATAGTGGGAGGGAAGCAAAAACAAGTCAGATCATTTTGTTGTTTTGCTTACGCGCGGTGTCGGTTTTGCGTCGCGACGCGACTACTTTCAGTTCGTTTGCTGCCTTGCGTCGGGTCGTGTAAAAATAGAGCGTGTTTACGTTGTCGTTTAAGTAAGTGGTGTGGTGTTTACTACTGCCTCAAGTCATGGAACGAAGTGGTGATTTCGCTGAGAAATTAAACCATCGAAAGTAACGGGAAACAAATATAGCTAATTAGCTATCGCTGGTTTGTGCGGTTTCAATCGGAGAATGAGCACAAGTGAACATTAAAGGCGATTAAAGAATGCAATTTCATAGTTTATTTTTGCAGCAATTTAACCATTGAAGAGATTTTTCATCACCAGATAGAATGAGTAGGTTGTTTGAACTGCCTAAAATGATTTATAATTGTTGTCAGTGGTCATTTATCGACGTACATTCCACACAAATGGTGCTAGTCACGTTCCGGAACATTACCTTGCCGAATTGTTCGATGCTAACAAAGTAGAATTTAAACGCCGTAACACCGACAATTTTTTGGGATCGGGCGGAAATCAGCATTGCCTTTTTCTGCACGGAAATCGGGGCGTCGTACCAGCGGAAGCTGTAGATTTCATCTGAAATGCCGTAGCTCTGGAAATAATTATCGGTAATTAACTTACGTTATGTGACTATTGGAATAAGTAAATACAATAATCAAAAATACTTACAACATGCGTCAATTCCGATCCTAAGAAAGAGAATGCTAACATTTCAAAGGCCAGAACTTCGCATAGAATCAATGTATTGATTGCTCCCATGTTATCAATATTCTATCAGATTTGAAAAAAAATCATGTTCAAATAATTTAATTCATCATCAAGCCCTGTTTACCATTGTTATATATAAAATCAGCAGACACCACACGAGAACGCAACCGAGAAATTGGGCCAGCAAAATTGGACTAATAAGTTCCTCCAGGAGCTCAGCGCATCTGTTAATTGAATCACAACTTAATTAACTCTCACTGCGAAAACAAAAACAATGTACATCATACTTACCTCAAGGCCAAATAATGCTGCTGAATGACTACATCCAGCTCCCGCTCCCGATGCTTTCGAGTAGCCCCGCAGGGCAACTGATCCAGTAACCGAATGCGTCTGGCTACCAGCTCAAACATCAGCGAGACGTACTTTATCAGACTGTAGTAGACCATTGATTTGATGGCGAGAAATGTTCCGCTCAGCAAAACAACTGGCGCATTCAGCGTCTGACAGATGGTGTAGTGCCAAACGTTGTATGGACTCAGGTATGGTAACCTGTAAATAGTACTTTGTTTCACACTGAGGTTAAGCAATTAATTTAGGGCCCCTACTTGTTGGGACATTTGAAGTAGAATGGTTGCGTTGAGTCACTCCAGGTGTAGTATTTGTAGAAGGTCTGCAAAAGTGGGACGAATATGTACACGGGGATGTTGCTGCCCGCGTAAACGAAGTAGAATCTACAAATGTTCCGTACAAATCTGTTGGTTTTGACGATTACGTCTCGATATTCCCGTGGTTGCTCCGGGTGGCAATCTAGGTTATGAAAGATTTGATTAATTACGGATAATGGATCTAAGATTAATCGTACGATGTGCCAATGCCTTCTGAAGGATGTCCACTAGCAGCACTATTTTCGGTAGCTTCCACACATAGGCGAAGAACACCGGATATAGCAGGGCAACGAAAACGAACTCGCCTAGGTGCCTGATCAAGACCGGCGGATCGCTCGTATCCAGATAGACGATGATGGGCATAAGACGGACACAGAAATGGAAAAGGAAAAATGCATATAACCCGTAGAAGCGGCGACGTTCGTCCCATGCTCTGAAGTTTTTCAGCAGGCGAATCACTACGGGAAAAACTTCATGCAAGCTTCCAAATGTGAGAAATTTTGGAATCAACTTCATGGCTCAGGTTTGAAATTATTTCGATTAAAACATTTCCGTAAGTGATCAAAATCAGAACTGAGAAACTAACTGCTTTGGCGAGCTTTAAATTCATTCGTTTATGACAGTCGTGTGAATCTTGCCAGACCTGCGTGCACAGTCGTAATAGTACATATTATTCCCGAAAAACTTGCACTATAATTAGGGACTGAGCATGTTTATTCGTTTTACATAATTAAGCAGTCTGTTTAGAGTACATTCAAATACATTCGGGGAATCAATCCATTCCTATGTCAGTTCTAGGCTTGATTTATATCACGAAATACTGGAATATCATTCAATTTAATTTTCAAGTATACTGCCAATAGAAGCATAAGTATTGAAAAACAGCAAGCCGAGAAATATTTGACGAACGGAATTTTAATAAGAATGTGATTCTTATTAAAATTCAGTTCGTCAAAGCGGTACACAAAATTTTTTGTATATGGGAATTTTTGGAACGGGCTTGATGAGTAGATGATGAAAATAAATTTTTGGAGCTTCTCTGAAATTCAAGATGGCTACTGCCAGTCGAGCAATCTTATCGATAAGTCTAACAATATAGGTATACTTTGTATGGGCTTGACGGGTATATGACGGAAATCGATGAGTGACATCATTTTGAAGCCAAAATGGCGACTTACGGTTGAGCAAAATTGTCTATAACCATATCATCACCATATCTACCCCTATATACAGCGAAAACCCGTTTTTCAGCTTCTTAGTGAATTTTAGGCTGACAGGGATATTGACAAATTCGACACATATTTTTTTCTTTCTTTTTAATAAAACGAAGTTGTTAAAATATTTTTGTTTAGTCGTCTGACAGTCTCAAAATTCCTTTATGATCATTTAGGTTAAATTATAGTGTAACATTTGAAAACTGATATCTTTACTTTTGCACATTTTGCATTTTTGAGATAAGAGATAAGAATAAGCTGAAGATAGGACTCAAATTTGGCTTGGTTCGTCTGTTAGAGTCCATCAAACGGAATTTCATATAAGGCTGACAAAATCGGATGCGCGACGTTTGGCATAAATACGTTAGGCATTAGTACGTTAGGCATACATACGTTGGGCATAAGTACATTAGGCATAATGGACGATAGGCATAATTCACAAAAATATAAAAGTAATCGCAAGGTTTTCGTTATTATAAAGATATCAATCCTACACTTGTTTTTTCGGGTTTAACGAGACTCCAAAATGAAAAATACCATGCGACATATTTATCCCTTGCAACTGCTGGTTTTTTTTTTCTATTTTTCTCGTGGCCGAGATGAAGAAAGTATTCTTGATTTAAGTCAACAGTTTGGTACAAGCACATTCTAAGCCTATTTTATGTATAATCAATACAGTTGCATCCAAATATTCAAAAAAAGCCAAATAATGAACAAACATTAAGTTTTGGAGCCTATGGAAACTTGCACGGTTGTGTACAGCATCAGCCTTAGGCTACAGATTTTACGTTTCTGACGATACCTTTTTCGTTTCGGTACCTCGTCACAGTACACAAATAAACTCTCTCGTATCAGACAGTTTCCATGGTTCTATTTTAATGGCCTCAAGAATGTAATCATTGAACTTAATAATATAGGAGATAATCAATATTGAAGCTGCAATATTCTTTCATGAGCTGTTCTTCAAGAGCACATATTTTTTCTTGGACAATTGCACCATACATGTATGTAAGAGCTAATCTAAGTTGATGTGCGTTATTTAGACCTTAAGAGGTTATATACAAAGTTATGGTGATAAAACGAGCTAAGTTCGTGTTTTTTTATTTGAAAAAGCGAAAGACAGTTCGTTAGGAGTACTATCAAAGATAGAAAAAACAAGTTGAATTACAATTTTTTTACAAATTTCAACACTTTTTGAACGACTTGGCGGAATGTCACAATTAATCTTCGTAAGATGTCACTACATTAATAATAATGAAAAACAGTGGCTTTTCACCATCAATCAGATACTAGTATTTCAACTATTACTTGTAGTCTTCTTCAGTGTTCATATCAGTCTAAAGAAAATTGCTATTTTAGTCATTTGGAATTTATAGGTTGTATGTAGAGAAATTAACGCAAGCTGAGTTTCCGCATATCACGCATTCGGTTTTCAGATTATTCTAGTATATACAGTAGAATAAAATGTTGATCGAGTTTACCTTCCAGAGTAATTCTACCCCGATCAGAATGAAATAACAAGATTACAAGAGAACACAATTTTTGTAATATATTGTCTTATAAATTAGGTCTCGTTAGTAGTTAAAATAACAGAAATTTATAACAAGTAAGAATACGAGATATAGTTTTGAAATATTTCTGTTATGTGTTTCTGATCGGGACCACATATAAAAAGTTCAAACATTTACGCTTTTATCATTCTAGGCCATCACCGCCAAAAAATTATTTTCTTGAAGTGATAATTTAAGCCTAACGTACATTATGCCTAACGTCCATTCTGCCTAAAGTATTTATGCCTAACGTCCATTATGCCTAACGTACGTATGCCAAACGTCCGTATGCCTAACGTATTTATGTCTAATGGGGTACACCCGCCAAAATCGGTTCAAAAAGCAAACAAAATCGGTGGTAGACATAATTGAAGGCAGGCAAATTAGTGACAAATAAAATCGGGATCTAATCTACGTTAATGGTTTTAACATACCTACTAACATAAATTCAGGTTAAAGTTAAATGGAGCAGAATGTGACAAATATAATCACATGATGCCCCACATAGATTTTAGGTTTATTATAACCGTTCCAATTTAATTATTTTCGAATATTTTCCATTATAAGCATAAAACAAGTAATTCTGATCAGATTTATCAGTTTATTAATATGCTACATTTATCGTCCAAGGTGTTTTGGAAACTAATTAACTTACATGGAACTATGCCTAACGTCCATTATTCCCAACATATAGTATACCTACCCGATCAGAAACACATAACAGAAATATTTCATAACTATATCTCACGCTGTAACTTGTTATAAATTTCTGTTATTTTAACTACTAACGAGACCTAATTTATAACACAATTTGTTACAAAAATTGCCCTCTGTTATAATCTTGTTATTTCATTCTGATCGGGTAACGTCCATTATGCCTACCGTATTTATGCCTAACGTCCATTATGCCTAACGTACGTATGCCAAACGTCCGTATGCCTAACGTATTTATGCCTCTCCGGGGTTATAGTGAATTTATCTAAACCAGAAGTCGCTATCTTGGATTTCAAAATGGCTTCAAACATCGATTTCTGCCATGTACACTCCATTCCGAAAATATCCATTGAACTGGGGGTATAGAGAATTTATCTAAACCGGAATTTCACAATTGCTTCAAACATCCATTTGCGTCATATACTCGTCAACACCATTCCGAAAATGCTTATATCTTCGGGGTTATACTAAATTAATCTAAACCGGAAATCGCCACCTTGGATTTCAAAATGGCACCAAACATCGATTTCCGTCATATACGCGTTAGCCCTATTCCGAAAATACTCAGTTTTTATTAGTAATAATTAGCTAAGAATATGTTAAATTGTACCACTACATACTGCGCTGTACGAACTCAAATTTTTTTACGTCGCCGATATTTCGAATTTAGTTCATAAAAAAGTTACGTAAATCGAATATTGCGTAGAAAAACGAGTTCGTAAATAGGAGTTTCAGTGTACCTGATTCCCAGGAACTGTGAATTAATGGTTAAGTTTAGCTAAATAGCATATTTAGAAAAAAATAGTATATAAAATAAGCCATATTTTCTTTGGAAAATTGTGGTTCCACCCTTGGCCGCATAAAGAGCGCCAACACTAACTGTGAATGAAGAATGAAGAGAGATATTGCTTATGGCACTAAAAACTGGATTCTAACCGCACTGCGCATTTGCTATTCTTCTATTAAGTTCTTCTCATAGACTGGTTAGTTCGACTGGTCGGTCTCTGCCACTTGAAATACACGTGTTTTGACAGCTCACATCTTTCAGTAGCAGTTAAATTACTCGCACTTTGCAAGTTCGGAGTCCAAATTAGTGGAAAGTGTGCAATATAATATAGACATGTTCAGCAAAATTACTGCAAAATGCCTGTTCTATGACTTTGCAAAAGACACCTAATTTCTATTTCTCTCTCTTAGTTGAAAAATTAGTATTGGCGCCTTAGCTCACCTGGGCTCGATTCCCAACCCCGCACATAGGGTTAGAAATTTTTGTAAAAGAGATTTCTCTAACCCGAAAAGAGGCGAATGACTCTAAGGTTAAAACCTCTATAATCCAAAAAAATTATTGGCGCTCACTATGCGAAAACATGTGGAACTAATTGTTATTAACGGGATTAGGCTGACAATTTTTAGAGCAATTGCATAACCTTTCTATATGAGAAAGGCAAAAACAGTCAATTTTCGTCATAAATTTTTTTTTCGAGATTTCATCAAACCTCAACGTTTTATGCATTTTAAAGTCATTTGGCATCAAAAATGCAAATTCGATTTTGAAATTTTCCCTTACTCTCCCCTTTGAGAATTTTTTATTTCAGTTTATATGGGAATTTGCTGTGTGGTCGCACTCTTCAACCCATAACTCTGGAACCGAAAGTCCAATCAATAAATTCAGTAGCAGTCGATGGGAAGGTTGTACCTTTCATTTGAGACTAAGTTTGTGCAAATCGGTCCTGCCATCTCTAAGAAACAGAGGTGACATTTTTTTTCCACAAACATACATACACACACATACAATTTTTTTTGGCTTGTATAGGCTTAGGTAGGAGTATGCAGTAAGGGGTTGCTACTTTAAAATTATAACTAGTTTAAAATTTCTTAACGGATCTTCCTCCTTGATTCGCCGCTGCGCAGTGGTCCAGAATGCAAATTTAGCAGGAATTTTGAGATTTTACTAAAACTAAACAACTTAGCCTTATTAAGTCTTTGGAGAAGTTTTCGTAGTTTATGAGTCCCCTCTTTTTGTTAAAACATAAAAACAGTTAGGGTGGTTCTAATTTTACCTAGATCAAAAAATTAACTTTTTAATCATTCTAGCTAGAGCCAAACGACCTTCAGCGAAGTTGTAGAACGACAAATTTTGGAAAAGTTTTCTAAAGACATTTAAGCTCTATCTGTAATACTTTTTATTTTACAACAAATTTAAAGTCGGAACTTAGGGTGTTTCTTCGAAATACAGTTTAATTGCAATAACTTTTGCTGTAATCATTTAAAACTGAAGTAGTCTTCAGACAACTTTAAGATTGTTTCAAGGCGAATAATTTGTTTCGTGGCACCATATATCTAGCTATTTCCGTTGAAAGGTTATAAGCACTTTTTCGCCAAAAATGGGGTTGTTTGGAATAACAATATCACTCATTTGGGGCAAAAAAAATAAATCTTTTTGAACTATAAATAAGGTCTAAAAATGGCGAATGCGATATTTTTTAAAATTTCATAAAATTGATTTAAAAAAATCTTTTTTTTGAAATATTAAGTGCTTATATCTTCTGAACAATAAAAGCTAGAGTTTTGATGTATTAGAAGAAAATGTTCGTCTTCAAAAATTCTGAAAAACATCTGAAGGATAGGTTGGAAAAAAATGAAAACTGAGAAAGTTATATTAAAAATTTGGGTTTTTCATGAATTGACTCTTTTTATTATGTTTAAATTACTTTCACGGTGAACAATATAAAAAATGCAGTTTCGTTTTCATGATAAAATATTGCACTTTACAATACTTTTCTATTATTTTAAATAGTGGGTAGGGTGGTTCTAAATTTTTGAAAATCAGAAAATTAACTTTTTAACGGTTAGAGATAGAGTTTCGCTGTCTTACAGAAAATTAAAGAAAATAAAATTTTAAAAAACTTTGTCGAAGACACTGAAACTCTATGTCGTGTACTTTTCATTTTACAAGAAATTTACCAAAAAAAATTAGGGTGTTTCTTAAAAAATGGTTTTCTTTGTATAACCTTTGCAGTTTTGATTTTTCATTAAGATCACTTTAGAAATACTTTCAGATATTTTGAAGGAGAACAATTTGTCTTAATATATTGAACCTCTAGCTTCGCTCGTTAGAAAGTTATATATACTCTTTACTAAAAATAAACTATTTTTGAGTAAATATTGCAAGATATAACAAAATATCGTATCTGCCATTTTTTGGTGATCTATACTACAAAGCATGCTATTTCGTATGAAAGCAACAGTATTTAATGTTCAGTGCCCAAATCGAAGATAATTCTATTTGAAAAAGTTATATTTTTTATATAAAAGTTCTTATAACTTTAAAACGAAAAAAGTTCAACAGTTGGTATTTTAAAGCATATTATGCGCCCTAAAATAATCTTCAAGTTGTCCAAAGGGTACTTTAGCCTAAAATAAAAACTTAAAAAATTTGTTATTTAAGGAACACCCTAAAGCTTACATTTGAATTTCTCGTGCAATGGAAAATATGCTAGAGCTTGCATGTCTTCAGCAAATTTGTCTAAAATGTGTTGCTCTACAACTTCATCAAAGACAGTAAAGCTCTATCCCAAACCGTTAAAAAGTTCTATTTTAAATATTGCTAAATTTAGAACCACCCTAGCATCGGTTTAAACAAAAAGAAGGGCCTTGCAAAGTACAACAACTTTTCCAAACATGTTGCAAGGTTAAGTCATTTAATATTAGCAAAAAGTTAAAATTCCTGCTAAATTCGCATTCTGGACCACTGTGCGCTGGTTTCAAGCGATGTTTCAGTGTCGACACATAGTATCTCAAAATCGTATGTATCGTAAACCGGGGTGACATTAATCACTTTTCGAAGTAATTATTTCGTATTTTTAGACGCAAAACATATATTTTAGGTATAATATTTTTGAACCATGTACTGATGTATGGAGAACAAGATTCGATGGTTTTACCTAAACTTGTCCGCTTACAGCTATTTTTCCAAAAATGATTTCAAGTTGAAGTGCGTTTTCGTATTCTGGGGTGACTTTGATAACCTGCATGTTCACCCACATTAAGTTTATGATTTTAATGTTTTCCATTCAAATGTTTGTTTAAACTGATTTTGAAAAGATACTCATTGTTAAACAGATGTTAGTTGGTATTGTACAAAGTGTTTCAATATACTGTAAAATTTGAATGACCAAAATTCGTATAATTTGTGTCCAACTAGAATAAAAGGATCTGATACATTTAAAACTGATAAATCTTGAGCTTTTTTTCAAAACGTCATATCTGCAATGAGTTACTCTCTTTGTTTACTTTCTCTTTCGATTTTACGACGTCACTATAATACTTTTCACTTATTTTACAGTACAGATCGAAAGATGGTGGTTTTAACTAGCATATTATGCAAAGAGTTGAGGGATAAACGTTAAAGTGATCGAATTATTAACAGAAGAGAAAGTAAACAAAGAGAGTAACTCATTGCAGATATGACGTTTTGAAAAAACGCTCAAGAAATTTGTTTTATTTCAGTGGTTTATCAATGTACAAAAAGTTCCATCCATTTTAACACGTTGGAATATTCAATATGTTTCTAATTTAAGCTTGTAATAATTTGAAATAATTACCAACTAGTTTCATAAAAAATTGTTTTTAAAATAAGCAAACTCATAAAAGCAAATTTGGCACATCCCATTTTAAAGAAAAATAAAAACTCGCTTGGAATTATTACTCTTGCTGAAATCTGAGATTTATTTGTTTTATAAAAAAATTGAGACTTTACGAAGCTTCGTAAAAATAAGGTAAAGTCAAGTTTCAGTTTTTTGTAGTTCTTGTGCCAAAAAAGCGAACAAAAAAATATACCAGATCAGTATTTTTTAAGTTTAGAGTAAAACTCATTTCAAATTTTAAATGATTCGGTGGACTATTCTAGCTAAATAAGCGATCTACGTAAAAAAATCGAGTGATAAAAGTCACCCCGATGATCAAAGTCACCCCGGTTTACGGTACTATGTGCAAATCGTACTGAATATGTAATATACATTTCCACCATTTTATTGAACATGATGGGCCACGGAATCGTAGTTTGGAAAATGATAAAGGCACAATTGCACCACTAGATCGATTAAAACAGGTTTTCAAAACAAAAAATCACATTCCCGTTTATATTTTCGAGCCGGGGAGAAATCGGTTAATATAGTGAAACTTTATCAAGACCTGACTACTCAGTACCCAGCGGTAGCTCAGATCACACGTGTTCGGGCAAACAAGATACGTGTTATAGTGAATGACCTCGGCCAGGCAAACAGGATGGCTTGCTGCGAGCGCTTTACGCGGAAATTTAATGCCTACATGCCTGCTATGGCTGTAGAAATTGATGGGGTTGTGTCCGAACCTGAGTCTGTTGGAGCATGGGGCGGGCTGCTTTAAGAACTTCAACAGGTTTAGATTTTGGAATTCAAACAATTGTATACCGCAAACAGCGTGGGAGATAAGACTACCTGCTCTCTATCAGGCTCACTTCGGGTGACATTCGCCGAGTTTTTCCCCCACTACATCCTCAAAGTTCGTCTACCTGTGCGGCTGTTTGTACCGCGGGTAATGAGCTGCAGTAATTGTAAACAATTGGGCCTACACAGGCAATACGAAAGGTCACCGCTACGATCACTGTTCTATAGTTGAACAGCAGAAGTATCCTCCCGAAAATCGATTTCTTCAAATTTTTAATAAGCAGTTTAAAATGTGAAGCTTTCGCATTATGTGAAACTTGGTTAACTTCCGGTGTAATTCTCAAGTTCCACGACTTTAATTGAATTCGTGTGGATCGAGATAACTCCTGGTCCCTGATCCCCACGGTAGCCTATCGTGATTTCAATTGCTAAGGGTTCCAGATCATCACAATCAATCAATGTCTTGTATGACCTCACACGGAAGATTGATTGAAAAAGTTTGCGACCGCAATATCCGATAAAATCGAATCCACTCAAGAACTTCCTCCGAAGGAAGAATAAAGGTTTTTGGCTGGCTTGAATCTTGACGTTGCGAATTGTTATTCCGCAGCAAGAACATTTCTATTTCCTTTGTTGAACTTAATTCACAGCGCAGCGGGAGGCAACAACACTACACTGTTTGAGTAGTGAATAAGAAACAAAGCCCGGTAGACAAAATTGTTTTAATGATACTATAGCGGAACGATACTTAGCTTTTGTTGCTGTTGTGTACGAGATGAGAAGGTATATTAATTCTGACCCTTATTTTTGGTAGCTTAATTTATCCTGCAATTATGTAGAAACGCCCTGTCACTCTGTTGAAACGACATTTCACGTAACAAAAAAAATCGTGTAATCGACTATTGATAAAGCGTCAAAGCATTTAAGCGGTATCCCAAAATGGAATCTGTGCAAATTGTTCGTTGAGAGCCAAGGGCCGAAAGAAGACTCCAAACCTAAATATGCAACCAGTCGCACCATTTTAGTCGCTCATCATTATTTTCAATTGATCCATTTCGGCAGTTTTGTCATCTCATGCTTACATCAAAATGGTTGTCGATAGGCAGTCATGAAAAACGTACAAACTGTTGTTACTGATACAAGTTTAATTTAAGTTTCTCGAGAGAACATTGCTTAACTGGAAGCAAAAATTAATATACCTTTATGTGATTACTTATGAGTGACTTAGTCGTAATCGGTATCCAACCGAAGGAAACATGTGGCAGAACCTAATTTTCTAGTAATTCTAGTTATTCGCATTTGTGTCCATTTATTAATACTTTTCCCCAATTCTAATCACAACCATCTTTTCCTTTCCTCATTCCAGGACGTCTTCCTCAACAGCCTGGTGCTGCAGTTTATCGTGGCATCCATATTACTTAGCTTGGTATGGCCGACGTACAAATATTACGCCAAAATGACGGCCATCCTGATGGTTTCGTCCCTGGTCCTGATAGTGCCGATACCACTCTTTCTGTTCAAACCTCGGTGGCCTTTGAATGCCTTGTAAGTGACTGAGTCTCAGACCTCTATAGAATTTATTGTTTTTAATTCCATTCCATTTCTTTCAGAGTACCAGGAATTGTCGCGTGCGAGTTCATTCGCTGGCTCGGCGTAGAGTACGAAATCCGCGGTGCCGAACATATCAACGTGAAGAACGGCGGGGTAGCACTACTTAATCACCAGAGTGCGATTGACATCGTACGTAAGTCGTCTGATTGCTTCGTTCTCCGCACGCATTTGATTGATCACCATCCGTTATCGTTCCAGTCCTTGCCCGACTTTTGCGCGAATTCCGCAACATAGTGCCGGTGGTGAAGAAGGAGATTTTCTACGCACTCCCCTTCGGAATCGGTTCCTACCTGGTGGGGGTAGTTTTCATCGACCGCAAGAATACTGCCTCTGCGATGAATGTGATGAAACGGGAAGCGGTGGCCATCACGCGTGATAATGTAAGCCTGACCAATTGTTGAGTGAGGTGATCGAATCTCGTTTCGTTTTAGCTCAAGTTGGCAATTTTCCCAGAGGGTACCCGACATGACCGGGACACGTTGCTACCCTTTAAAAAGGGCTCGTTTCACGTGGCAGTGGACTCTCAGGCGATTATCCAACCGGTGGTCATTTCCAAGTATGCTTTTATTAACCACAAGAAGAAACGCTTCGGTCGGGGACGGGTCATAGTGCAAATTTTGCCGGAAATATCGACCAAAGGCAAAGGGAAAGAAGATATCAATGAGCTGGTGGAAAGCTGCCAGCAGATAATGCAGGCACAATTCGACGCACTTAATGCTGAGGCCAAGCAGTACTGCCACCTGTAGGGGATATGCGGTAGGGGAGTACAGGATCAAATGAATTGATATATAGCGTAGATTTAGGGTTAGATTGCAAAAAATAAATCCTTATGACTGGGGCGCAGTGATGTTCTAGAGGTAACGTCTAGCGTAGGAATTCGCCCGAAAAGTTTCGTTAAAACGGGCGAAATGAAACTGTTCAGTATCAGATATCTAGTCCAAATTAGTGAAGCTAAAATACGACAGCAGGTTTTCAGGTTTATTAATATAGGAACAATATTGACACAATAAGTTTAAAAAAACGCAGTTTAAAATAATGACTGTCGATCCTTCAGAAGGATGGCTGCGTATATTTTGAACAATCAAACTCTCTCAACCCTTTTATATTATTAATCCTCTCTTGTTACACCTTTTCATCGATCTAACTCATTATGATACGTATTCTACAGTTACAGTTTGGTGACAAATAAATCCAAGTTTCAAAGAATTTCCGAAGCTACTTGTTTAATTACATGCCATGAGAGAAATTAAATAGTTACTCCAAACACCATTCAAACACATTTTAAATGTATCGTTTC
The DNA here is from genome assembly GCF_030247195.1 of Topomyia yanbarensis. Taxonomy (NCBI): domain Eukaryota; kingdom Metazoa; phylum Arthropoda; class Insecta; order Diptera; family Culicidae; genus Topomyia; species Topomyia yanbarensis. Next base: position 30,950,233 of record NC_080671.1, on the reverse strand, counting down.
CATATTTGGCTACTAGTAGTTATCTTGTAGTTGAATCACAATTTTATTTTGATATCAAAAATGTCATTTTTACATTTCTTATAAAAGAAATGTATAGAATTCGCTCAAACTTTCAAGATTTTTTCCGAGGCCCGGAGGGCCGAGTCTTATATACCAATCGACTCAGCTCGACGATTTGGGACAATGTCTGTATGTGTGTGTGTCTGTGTGTGTGTGTATGTAACGGACAAATTCTCATTCGTGTTTCTCAGCAATGGCTGAACCGATCTTATCCAAACCAATTTAAATGAAAGAACTAAAAAACAGTATGAACGCTATTAATTTGTTTTTGGTTCTGATGTTTAGTTTCCAAGATATGAATGTTTGAATGCGTAAAAATGGCGTTTTTTGCAGTTTTTTTAAATTATCTGCCGAAATTGACAATAAAGATTAACAATTTATACGTTTTCAGATAGCTTTAACGAATACCTTTCGAACAAGCTATAGATAGTTGAAATCGGACTATTATCAAAAGAGATATTAAACATTAAATGCGGACGAAAGATTTTTATCATTTCCCATTGCCAGAAATATGACCAAAAACATGTAATCTATTATTAACGCCAAAACGGCTTATTTTAGGTCAATAGTATCTTCGGAGAATATAATGGAAGCAATATGCCCTTTCTTTTGGTATTGTGCTTTTGCTGATTAATCACCCTATGAGTGAGATATTTTCACAAATTTTCTTGGAAGTGATTATATCGAAATGCTGTCTTCAGCAAATTTGTAGCTCTTACTTTTGCGAATAACTTTACTGAAGACTTCAAATATCTATTTTGAATACTTTAAAAGTTATGGCTTGTTGTTTGTGGATTACTCTTTGTCGCCTGTTTATTGCTCAATACAGTAATAATCCATTGAAATAAGCTAAACATTATTTCGATAAAACGAATTTTGTATTTCATTTTACTATCTACAACCGCTAGAAATAATCACCGAACACTTCCAAGTTGTCTGGAAGGAACTTGATAACTTATCAGTACAAAAATGTTCATTTGTGCGAACCTTCTGACTGCAATTTTTCTAAATTATAACCATCGGATCGATCTGAAACATATCGGAAAATGAGAAGCGAAATAAATAGCTCCAAGCAACGGCGTAGCCAAGAGAAGGTTTTGGGGTTTAACACCATACAACCACCGCCCCCCCCCACACCCAAAAAAAAATTTGGATTGAAGTTGAAAATTTATTGATGCAGACTAATTTAATTCAATATTACAATAACAATTATCTGATCCGTAGATTGATAACCTGTTGTTGTAAACATCATGAGGACTTTTGATAAATTGTCGAAATGGGGTCCTCCTAATATGTAACTGATCTATTGGTCTTGATTTCACATTTGTCTAATAGCATCAATATCAAATTCCTGCCTGAAAACATTCCAATAGAAAATTCCAGAGTTCTGTAATCAATCATAATCCTCAGATTTATTTTCAAATTGAGCTCGTTTTTGTAGAGATGTACTGTGATAAGGGTCTTTATTTAATAGGAAGCGAAGTTAAAATTGAAACATAGAACTGTTCACCAAAAAACCTGTTTTAATCCACCTAGAGGTGCAATTGTGCCTTTCTCATTTCTCCAAACTATGATATAATAGCTGGTTCGTACAATATAACATTATGGAAATCTCTTTCATTCTTATTACACTTGGCAAGTACATATATAAGAGCACCTTTTTGCATTCATCGCGGTATCGGTTTGAATCGGAGTTTTCTATGTGATCGCACTCCACAACCCGTAACTCCGGAGCCGGAAGTCGGATGGAGATGGAATTTAATATCAGTTTCCGGGGACGCGACACCTTTCATTTGAGACTAAGTTGATCAAATCGGTCTAGCCATTTTAGAGAAACCAATATAACCGTTATTCTGAATTTGAATACTTCAGGATCCGTCGATGGTGGCCAGTGTGACCAAAGAGCCTTTGAATGACTGTTGGGGACCTAGATCTACAAATTCAACAGTTGTGCACATTTTGGAAAAAAATCACCTTTTTACATTCATCGCAAAATTCGTTACAATCGGAATTTGCTGCGTGATCGTACGTATCACCCTGTAATTCAGGAACCAGAACTCGGATCCACACAAAATTCAACAGCAGCTGATGGACCTTTCATTTAAAATCAAGTTTGTCAAAATCGGTTCAGAAAATTCCGAGAAACCGATGTGGACAAATCAACAAATTTTGTTTTGTAACCATACTCTTCAACTCGTAATCCGGATCAAGATGTCGGTTGAAAATGAAATTCAATAGCAACCTAGGGAATATTATACCTTTTATTTGAATCTTAGTTTGTAAAAATCGGTTCAGCCATCTCAGAGAAACCGATGTGGACATTTTGTTAACAAATCCGCACATACACACATACATACATACATACATACATACATACGTACATACATACATACATACATACATACATACATGCATACATACATACATACATACACACATACATACACACAGATATTTTGCGATCTCGGCGAATTGAGTCGAATGTTATATGAGACTCGGCCCTCCGGGCCTCGGTTAGAAAGTCAGTTTTTGGAGCAATTGCATAACCTTTCTATATAAGAAAGGCAAAAGAATAATATTTAATTAGCTTAATAAGCATGAGTGCAATCCATACTATGTAGCATAATGAGTTCAATGTTATCTTCATGTGATTATAATTTGGAAAGGTTGGTGGAATGGGTTTGAACATGTAGGGAATGGGGGGTTAGTAGAGTGGGAGTGGGGGATGCGTCAGATATCCTTCATCTTATTTTGGTATACGGGGTGGATGAAGGAAATGCGGGCGTGAGGGTAGTCCAAGAGGAGTGGAGTGATGAAGGAGGGAGGTGCAAGGGAAAGGCGGAGGGGGGGGAGGGCCGGCGACGCAATACTCAACTGCATATTTTGCCTTCCATTTGAGACTTGGTTTGAGAAAATCGGTTCAGTCATCACCGATGAACCGATGTGACTTTAATTGTGGAATATGCCCGAAATTCCGGACTTCCGGAATCGTCGATAGTGGACAATATATTCAAAGAATGTTTGATTGGCAATCAGTGATCTAGATCTGCGATTAGAAGTAATTTGGTGACCATTTCAATAGTTTTTAGCCTCTGAGGTATTACGATTGTACCGATTTATATGGAAAATTCCAGTGTATCCTTACTAACACCCCTGTAACTCCGGAAGCAAGAGTCAGAACCGAATGAAATTCAGCAGCAGTCAATGGCATTACTGTATCTTTCATTTGAAATCAAGTTTGTAAAAATCGGTAGTGAATTCGTTGTGGAATGGGTGTGATATTAGTTTAGGAACTTGGCGGGTTCCCCGGGGGTGTCATGAACCGTCATAGGTGGCCAATGTGGTCAAAGCTGCTTTGATTGATCATTAGTGATCCAGACCCGCAAACTAGAGTAATGTTACATCAATTTTGATATGTTTTACATCATTTGAACATCATGGTGGTACCAGTTTATATGGGAATTTGCTGTGTGACCGCACTTTTCAACCCGTAACTCCGGAACCGGAAGTCGGATCAACTAAAAATTCAATAGCAGCTTATGGGAACGTTATACCTTTCAGATGAAACTAAGTTTGCGAAAATCGGTTCAGCCATCTCTGAGAAAATTGTGTGAGTTTAAATGACACACACACACACATACACACACACACACACACATACATACACACACAGACATTTGCCGATCTCGACGAACTGAATCGAATGGTGTATGACACTCGGCCCTCCGGGCCTTGGTTAAAAAGTCGATTTTTACAGTGATTGCATAGCCTTTCTTTATATGAGAAAGGCAAAAATGCATAACTTTCAACATTTGCTAAAAATATTTTTGCCTTTTTCATTCACTCTAAAATTCGTCAATCTAATCCCGACCCGAAGAGCCGAGTGTCATATGCCAATCGACTGAGATCGTCGAGATCGGAAAATATCTGTGTGTGTATGTATGTGTGTGGATGTGTGTATGTGGAAAAAAATGTGACCTCTGTTTCTCAGAGATGGCTGGACCGATTTGCACAAAGTTAGTCTCAAATGAAAGGTACAACCTTCCCATCGGCTGATATTGAATTTTTTATTGATTGGATTTCCGGTTCCGGAGTTACGAGTTGAAGAGTGCAATCACACAGCAAATTCCCATATAAACTGAAATGAAAAATTTTCAAAATCAAATTTGTATTTTTGATGCCAAATGACTTTAAAATGCATGAAACATTGAGATGTTTGACAAAAATTGACTTTTTTAGACTTTGGTACATTTTTGCCTTTCTCATATAGAAAGGTTATGCAATCACTCTAAAAATCTTCAATTATACCGGACCGAGGGGGGTATGCAGTGAGGGGTTGCTACTTTAAAATTAAAACTAGTTCAAAATTTCTTAACAAGTTGAAAATTTTTTCGCAGGACCCGGACCTCCCGGATCTTTCTCCATGATCCGCCGCTGGTTTCAAGCGATGTTTCAGTATCACATAGTATCTCAAGATCGTGGCTGTCGATCCATTGTATGTATGTGCAAATCGTACTGAACAACCATTGTATTGAACATAACCAGCCATGGAATCGTAGTCTGGACAAATGAGACAAGCACAATTGCACCACTAGGTGGATTAAAACAGGTTTTTATTTTAGGAATGCGTCGAGTTGAGACGAAAACGTAATATGATTAATAACGAGGATAAAACTTTCCGAATGTAGAGAGAAATTTATGAAAAAATGACGATTTCCATTCGACTCTAGCAGTTCCTGATCGATTTTGATGAGCATTTAATTTTTGTTGTATGACCAATTATATGTATAGGTCAAATGTTTAAAAACAGTAATTTAAGGTCAAGATAGCATCATTTTGAAACCGCCAATTTCGGAGGTTTAGTATCTTCGATGAGTTTTACAAACCTTAAACAGCGCATCATTTGATAAAATAATTTTGACGGTATATCGTCCAAGAAGTATTTATGGTGAATTTTCTCAGGTTAATATTCATGACTACAATAAAGTCTCAACAAATTCGCTAAAGACACGAACTCTGTTACTATTTTCTGAAAAAATAATTCTGCATAATTTTAAAACTTCAAAAATTACGGTTTCGGAATTATGCCGTTTGGACAGTATGATCGATTTTCACCAAACCCCCACCAAACCGAATTTCTGGCTACGCCACTGACTTCAAGTAAGTAGAAACAAAGTCGTTCTACACTCGTTCACAAGAAACTTCTTCGAATGCTGAATATCTATTATAATACATTGAAACCCCGATTTTATCAGCCAAATATGAACATATGTTTGATGGGCTCTAGCAGACGAACAAGACTGAATTCGAGTAAATCTTTTCTTAAGCATGTTTTCCTTATCATGAAGATGGAAATATGCAAAAATAAAAAGTTCATCATAATCAGAAATAGTTATCAGACTACATCAAGGGACGGGAAGATTATTTTAACAGCTTCAGTTTATAATAAAGAAAAAAATTTGCCCGATTTAGTCAATGTCCCCATTTTGTCAGCCTACAACACACCATGAGATTGATAAAAATGGGTCTTTATTGTATGTATTATTCACTGTGTTTCACATTAATAGATACATTCCATTTTTGGGGATTTTTTATTGCATCGAACTACAACATTTTTTAGGTAGCTTTCAAGGGGTTATTTTATAGACTTCTTCCAAAATTTGGCGAACCTATTTCAATTCGTATACCAATTAATTGGTATACTTGAGGGTTTATATGTTGCAGATAGAGAAAATACTGAAATTTTCAGCTTTTTCCCTATACAATATTACGAAAGCTTATTAATACATTTTTCCTAATAAGTTTGTGAAAATTATAAACTATTTGAAATTTTTTAATAGTTTAATTTTTTATTTAACCGTGATTTTTAATAAATAGTGACCATCGCTTCACAACGTAGTCTATTTTTCATGGCTTGCGGTGAGCACGATCTCTCGAATTGCTGAACTGAAAATTATGGAATAGAAATAAATTTTTAGTATTCTTTACAGATTAAACTCGCCGCGCAGATAGCTCTGAATTAGACCCGCTGATGCCCTAAGACGGTTTCGCTAGATTTTCAGAGCACTGTGCACCCAGTGCATTAACGCAAGTGACGGAAGGTTATCGAAAAGTTTCGTGAAAATGAAAATTCCAGTAATGATGATGATTTTCCCAAACGGTTCGTTTTCGAGAGGTTTTATTTGTTCTTTGACATCAGGATTACCGATAATAATTCAAATCAAGGATACTACTGGGAAGTCACCTTTAGAAAAAGTCGATGTCAAAGTAAAATTTGTAACTATGCACGCATGCACTTCAGAGATAGCGTGATATCAGGAGCTGCGATTTCATTTCAACGCTTTTTTGTGAAAAGGGCGATACTTACAAATGTAAACATAAGGCTTTTTTCATACATGCGAATGAGGGCTTTGAAAAGCAACAAATTAACCTAAAAATTTTGATTCTACGATATTGTTTTCTTAAACTACAGCAAAAAATTCAACGGGCGAAACTGTATTTTTGTTTGTTTATTTAAAGTTTCGCCCTCCACGCTCCATGCAAACAAACAGGGCGATACTTTTTTTTTAACAGTTTAGAGGCGAAACTGTTATTTTCGTATTTTTTTAGGATTATCAAGCTGATACCAGCTGTAAATAGTAACAATGATCTCTATTGAAAAAACACGGACGAAATCGGTGGTGTAGAACGGTAGTTATTGTAAAAAAACGTAAGGGCGATACTTCAATGGTGCGACCGAAAAAGTAAACAATCGCCAAAGGGTCAATTTCAATAGCAAAAACAAATTTCAAATTAATAATTTCAAATACTTAATGAAGTTTTGGGTTTCGATCACTGAATCATGCAATCTAGGATGTAAAAAAACACAATAGTTCTTAAATAGGAAATAAAACCAAGTCTGGAAATATTCACTGTTGATTTTCTTTGAATGGTATCACTGCTAGTATCGCCCTTTTCAAGAAAAAGCGTTGATTTCTTAGTTTTCAGTCGCGTTGGAAATTTGAGTAAAGTATAAACTTCAAATCGATTCAAAAAAAAATTCGATTTTTTTGGCTCAGTACAATATATAACCCCTTTAGGAAAATTCAGTTTTCCCACCACAATTTAGATATTTTATTAACAGAGCATTAACAATAATTCGTTGGTATGTCTGTTATGGGCCGTTTTTTCGCTCTCCCATTGATTTGGTTTGAGATTTCTAGCACTGATGTTGTCCTATGCTGATTTGAGCGATTCTCTCAGTCCTGCCACTATCCCATGTAGTATCGCGAAGCGTCAAGTTCTAAATGTTCTCAAACGATATAATATCCGAAGAGAGTGATAAGAGTTATAAGAAATGTCTCATCACACTGTTAGGTGGATTAAAAGCGTTTTTTACTATCGTTGATCGTTTTATGATATGAAAAAGCTTGTACGTAACGGAACTATGTACGTTATAACTCCGCTATTAGTCGATGGGCATCAAACATTTCTACACCAGCCGATTTAGAGATATCTGATTTGAATATTGTTAACAATTTATTTTCTGTACTATTATTTACTATTTATTTATTATTTATTTCTGTATTCTATTCAATTATTCGTAAAATCGAAAAGAGCAGAGAAAAGGGAAAATTCATCAATATCTGCACCTAATAAAAATCTCGCATAGAATTTTAGTACCCCATTCTTCGCTTGACAATCAAGCGAATAGTATGTGGAGTGCACTGTACGTTAAGAAGGTGCAGTAAGAAGAAGACAGAATGAATATTCGCAATTCTCACTCACTTACGCAAGAGGAAGCTTTTCCAATGTTCAACCTTTTCAAGAGCTGCTCAATTCTCCGTCACTATAAACACCGTGTGAATTATTTTTCTTACCCAATATAACTGTTAATCACTTCTCTCACCAGAGAACGTGATAGTTTTTTATTTGTCTAATTATCCAGTACATTACACAATGGCACTTCCCCATTCAAAATTCTGACAAAAATATAAAAATTGGTTTATATGGCTAACAATTGGGGTTTTAACTAATTTGGGGCCACTGAATCTATTTCAGCTATCAATTTTCACATTTCATGATTCTTATTTTCAATTATTTTTATATAAAGTAATTTGAAAGCGATGGTCGTTGAAGCGTTAATATACACTTCAATAATAGTAGCCAATCACCAGGCTTGCTGGAGCATCACTCATGATGCAAAAATGAGGTGAGGTATCAATATTCTGAGGAGGACTTCACACACCTCTCCAATAGCAGAAAAAAAACTCTTCTCCCACTCAACAAGCAAACTCATCATCAGAGGTGATGACTTGTTCAATGATTAGAGGATGTTATGTGCATCACACAGGAGAGGCGAGAGCGCAAAACTGATTGAAGATGGGTTGGAATCCCTCTTCCAAAATGCTGAGAGTGTGGAGCGCGAGAGTGATTGTTTCCCTCTCTTGTTTTAATGGAATTTTGTCTGCTGCGTAGGATGGGGATATAAGTATAATTTTCGTGGTGTAGATCAGTGCTTCGGGGAATATGGATATTATCATGTGGTGGGAATGTAAGAGGCTGGAGGACCCAGTTTTGACTCTACTGTGGCAAACGGCCTTGAGCACAGGTTTCAATTGAGCGAGGATTCAGTGGCCTAACTAAAATACTAACGATCAGATAACACTAAGCTCGGAAAATTTAAAATCATTCCTATTCGTCAAACTCAATAACACCATAATAGAAGATAAATATTTTGATTTTGAAATCTAATACAACATGAAATCGCTTCCAAGTGAAATGGGTGCAAAATATTCGATTCTATTCTAGCGTTCTTTCTCAATAAAATTAAAAAAAAATGTTTTTATCAAATAGTTTCGTTTTTATCTCTATTATATATTGTTTTGGCCGGTTAGTTTCCAAGTAATGAAGTTCCAATGGGCAATACATTTTTAAAATGAGATATTTATCGACAGCAATATTTAAAATTATATATAGTCGAAAATTTTATGCTATTCTGATTATCTTTCAACGCTAGGGTAATGAGCCTATTTTCGGCCTGTTTCTATTATCACCCTACTAATTTGTAGCCGTTGGTTAGAGCAGTTTTTCCCATCTTTGTTCAACGTATTGGATTAAAAGGTAAGGCAATAATTGGAACACTCGATTCGAGTTTTCGTTGCGCTTAAATACGAACATTTTACAGCTTTCATACCAATTCAATCAGATTCACAAATTTTGTTTTCGTACTCGAAACGCTTCTCCATAAATAGTTTAGTTATAGGTTTGTAAGAGGTTTACCTCTTTTCCCTATATTCGGAGCAGAAGACGAAGCTTCTTATTTTGATACTGATTTCACTAAATAATCCCCCTAGAAGAGAAATAATGTTTTAAACAGATTGATTGACATTTGTAAATTTTCATTGCAAAGTATTAAAAATTGGGTGAGTGGCATTGAATTTTCAGGAGGAAACTCGAAAAAATGCGGTGTACACACTAACTTAAAACCTCCTATACTAATCGTTTAGAAATTTCGCAGAGTTCTTTCTCACATCATTGCCCAGGTACCTACGGGAGTGCTTTACAACATCATTATTATTTTTTAAATAACATGGTAACCGATTTCTTAACGAATGTATTGCCTTCAAAGTGCAATGAAAAATTTGAAAAAATAAAGGCTGCTCTCATTACTCCTTATCATCTTTACTTATAGCAAAAAACATTTTCTGAGACCTTTGGCACCAAAACATTAGTTACGTTGTCCAGACTTAGCCGATTACTAGAAAGTTCTAAAGAGAACAATTGCACCTTTCCAAAGGTATGCTGTATTATTCTGTTATGCAAGAAATATTGTGCTAAATTGCGACAATAATAAGAAAATTGTCATGTTTTGCATTTTTTTCATGACAAATATGCAAATGGTTCAACATTCTTCCAAAGGCACTTTATGGTTCTAATAAGAATTCGGAAGAACATTTAATTCTGTTATAAATCAATTTGGGGGCATGCAACATTTTTCAAAACATTTTGTGTTGCACTATAACCTATGTTAGTTCACTTGAAAAGTTAAAAAATCACTATAGCACCGTGAAATGAGTTATGATGAAGTTTTGGTAACAAATTCTTAATCCACCTGGACAGTGCGTAACGAATAAACGGTTTGCTTCAATAGAAACATGTGTGTCACGTTTTAGCTTAGCTATGGGTGCCATTAGGATTCGTCGCGGTGCGGATGTGGGCGGTAAATGGATAGTCCGCACCGCAACCGCAAAAAAAAAAAATAATAAAACCGCACCGCTTACCGCAACCGCATTGCATTTACCGCACCGCACCGCGCGGTAATGCGGTAAAAATCATGTATTTTAAAAATTGTGCTGAAAAATTATTCATTTGATTTGAGTAGCCATATATAGTAAAATGTTATTCTTATTTACACGAAAATTATCCTTGACGGACTCCTCAGAATGTAACTTTTATGAAAATATTCAACTTTGTTTTATTAAGAGGGGTGAGGGTTTTGGCGTGAAAAAACACTTTTTCTCGATTTTTGCCTTTCTCATATAGAAAGGTTATGCAATCACTCTGAAAAACGTCAACCTAATCCCGGCCCGGAGGGCCGAGTGTCATATCCCATTCGACTCAGTTCGTCGAGATCGGAAAAAGTCTGTATGTGTGTGTGTATGTATGTATGTGTGTGTATGTGTGTGTGTATGTGTGTGTGTATGTGTGTGTGTGTGTGTATGTATGTGCGTATGTGTCAAATAATGTCACTCATTTTTCTCAGAGATGGCTGGACCGATTTGCCCAAACTTAGTCTCAAATGAAAGGTGCAACCTTCCCATCGGCTGCTATTGAATTTTGGATCGATCGGAATTCTGGTTCCGGAATTACGGGTTTCAGAGTGCGGCCACACAGAAATTTCTCATATAAACTATAGGAAAAATTAAAAACTGAATTTTTATTTTTGATGCTAAATGTGTTCAATGTGCATGAAACGTCGAGATTTGATGCAAACTCGAAAAAAAAATTTGACTACGATTCACTTTTTTGGATTTTGGCACAATTTTGCCTTTCTCATATAGAAAGGTTATGCAATCACTCTGAAAAACGTCAACCTAATCCCGGCCCGGAGGGCCGAGTGTCATATCCCATTCGACTCAGTTCGTCGAGATCGGAAAAAGTCTGTATGTGTGTGTGTATGTATGTATGTGTGTGTGTATGTGTGTGTGTATGTGTGTGTGTATGTGTGTGTGTATGTGTGTGTGTGTATGTATGTGCGTATGTGTCAAATAATGTCACTCATTTTTCTCAGAGATGGCTGGACCGATTTGCCCAAACTTAGTCTCAAATGAAAGGTGCAACCTTCCCATCGGCTGCTATTGAATTTTGGATCGATCGGAATTCTGGTTCCGGAATTACGGGTTTCAGAGTGCGGCCACACAGAAATTTCTCATATAAACTATAGGAAAAATTAAAAACTGAATTTTTATTTTTGATGCTAAATGTGTTCAATGTGCATGAAACGTCGAGATTTGATGCAAACTCGAAAAAAAAATTTGACTACGATTCACTTTTTTGGATTTTGGCACATTTTTGCCTTTCTCATATAGAAAGGTTATGCAATCACTCTGAAAAACGTCAACCTAATCCCGGCCCGGAGGGCCGAGTGTCATATCCCATTCGACTCAGTTCGTCGAGATCGGAAAAAGTCTGTATGTGTGTGTGTATGTATGTATGTGTGTGTATGTGTGTGTATGTGTGTGTATGTGTGTGTGTATGTGTGTATGTATGTGCGTATGTGTCAAATAATGTCACTCATTTTTCTCAGAGATGGCTGGACCGATTTGCCCAAACTTAGTCTCAAATGAAAGGTGCAACCTTCCCATCGGCTGCTATTGAATTTTGGATCGATCGGAATTCTGGTTCCGGAATTACGGGTTTCAGAGTGCGGCCACACAGAAATTTCTCATATAAACTATAGGAAAAATTAAAAACTGAATTTTTATTTTTGATGCTAAATGTGTTCAATGTGCATGAAACGTCGAGATTTGATGCAAACTCGAAAAAAAAATTTGACTATGATTCACTTTTTTGGATTTTGGCACATTTTTGCCTTTCTCATATAGAAAGGTTATGCAATCACTCTGAAAAACGTCAACCTAATCCCGGCCAAATTTTTTTTTCGACTCGTTTAGGGTTTCTGGAGTTTAACAGGGGCGTAGTTGATGGTTTACGGAGAGGGGTTATACCCCCCCTCTACTGTTCGCGCCCCTCCTTTAAAAATCTCCTTAAATCACCCCTCAGACCACCACCCCAACCAGCCCTCATACCCCTCCCTTTCAACCCCATCATCTTTAAACCACCACTACATTACAAAGCATACCAATTTAAGCTGGGGAGTCGTTCGTTCATGGGACTTTCGCCCTCCTCACATACCCACCCCCGCATGACAAAATGAGTTAGCAAGCAGATAACATTGATCTAATGCTGATTAGGCTAATGAAGTATGATATTTTTTTGTTTCAAGTGTTTCACCGTCGACACGTAGCTCATCAAGTTCGTGGCTGGCATGCCATTGTGTATAAGTGCAAAGTGTACTAAGAATGTAATGGACATTTCCACGATTATGTTGAACATAAAAAGTCTCCGTGCCATAGTTTAGAGAAATGAGAAAGGCACAATTGCACCGCTAGGTGGATTAAAACAGGTTTTTAAACTTTGAGTGAAGTGAACTGATCAAAACTTTTGTACATTATAGTGTATCATTTCAATAACATGCTGTAATTTTTCCATGCAAAAATATCGACAAACGGCTCGGTGACGAAGCTTTTTGTAGAACGTCTCTGAAAAAACATGATTTGCGGTGTTACCTGCCATTCAAAAACTACTTAACCGATTTCTTTCAAACTTTGTATACAGATTCTATGTAAAAACCCCTACGTTAAAGGTTCGAGATAAATTTTCAATTAAGACAAAAACTGTCCAAACTATGCAAAATTTGGCATCTGGGCTAACTTTGACTTGTCACAATATGAAGGAAGACCTTGAGGGAGACTTTGAGAAACACAAAAAAAAAATCGCAATGCCCTATCTTAACTTCGAAAGCTTTACTTTCAAAATGTTACAAAATACTCCTAACTGAAAAATATTATTTGTTAATTTGGTAGAAAATGTTCCCAGTTGGACAAACAATGGACGCACGCGAAAAAAATTCCTTCGAATTCGTTTAGTTTGATGATGATAATTACATTCTTTGGATTGTTTTTATCATTAGTCGATCTCTAAATTCTCCAAATTAACCAAAATTCACAGTTGAGACAATGTCATCGAAAACAATTCATAATTCCACGATTTCTAAGAGGAATCAGGAGAAATGATGCATTTTGTAATTGGATTTGACAGTAAAATTTAATTGTTTTTCAATGATTGGATTTTGCGTTTTATGTATTTGAAAAGGTTTATTTGTAATTTTTTTCTTTGAAGTATAAAACAAATAGTTTTCAAAATATGTCGTTAAAATAATGGTGCCAAATTATATTGGACACAGCTTATAGATTTTATTTCTTAGTAACAGTATGTTTTATCATGTTTGAATGACCAAAATGTAAAAAATCAAGTAGCGATGGGTCGAATATAGATTATATTCAGATTTCTTTTCAAATCATTGTCAAGTCTATGGAAATTAGAGCAATTAAATGTTTATCATGTTTCTCTATTGTAGGGTAATGAATAAAACTTCAACGTTCTGAGAGAGAGAGAGAGAGATGTTCCTAATAATGACATTGCTAAGTATTCGTTCAGAAAATCAATCTAGTTGCGTCCTTCTTAAATGGTAAAAGTCATAGCTTTAATCCACTTTTTAATGCAGACTGCAGACTTTATCAATTATTTTTTGAAGTGCGGTTGCGGTAATACCGCGCGGTAAAAGCTCATTTCCCGCACCGCATCCGCGAGAAAAAGTGTCTCACCGCACCGCTGTTTTTGCGGTGCGGGTGCGGTAAACACCGCGCGGTTGCGGTAATTACCGCAACCGCGACGAACCCTAGGTGCCATACGTCAAAAAACGTAGCGATTTTTGATACCTAACTACTTCTTCCTAAACGAGTATTATATTTTAATAATATATCGCTTGACAAATTATGGCCTCTTAAGGAGGGTGCTGTACTATTTTATCACTTACGAAGCCTACAATCGATGAAATTTCTATAAATTGGCACCAACACGTTGGCTTCGTTCCTAAGAACCACTAGTAAAATAATAAATGGCCCGAGAATGGTGGAATACTTCTGTTTGAGTGCAACGAAAACTCTAATCTGGTGCCCAAAATATCGCACTATCATTTAAGTCAAAAGATAGTACAAATATATGGCAAACGCTACTCTAACCAATGGTTTCAAATGGGTTAAGAGCTAATTGTAATAGGGCGAAAAGAGGCTCATGACCCTATACATATTTGAAAACTATGTATATATTTAAACAGTTGAATTGCTTCATGCAACGCTTAACTATACATTCATTTCAAAAACAAAAATATATATCAGAAATAAACTTTGCACACGCATCAAACCCATATAACGAAACCTCATAGCAACTAATCATTACCTCCTCACAAGGCGTGTGAGGACATCACAAACTCCTCTTGAATCATCATGAGGTGTAGCCCACTCTCCTCCACGGAGCAAATATCCCATGCGTAATAAAATATTTTTCCACATCATTTCGTTGAGCAAGAGAGGAACTCTCTCATTTTTCGGGTCCTCACACACAACGGTAGAGATGCTCCCGTTGCATCATTCTTTTCTACCTCATCCTGAGGGAGGGATAGCAGCCCTCATTGTGTGTTGAAGTGTTTATAACAAGTCTGCCAATCACATTTGTTGACAGAAATGTTTTCCAAAACTAGTACAAATCACTAGTTTTTCAGCAATATTTTCATATTGTTTAGTTAACTAATTTGTAGAAAGATTTATGAGTTATCAGGAGTCTCCATATGGGTATTTTCAAAGCCATGAATATGAAGCGCAAAAATGCGCAGGATGAGTCCTACATATCTTGATCTACACTAAATTTAGAGTCAGATTCATAATATGTGATACATGGAGGGCCATTTCAAACAATGTACGGTACATTAATATAAATTACTGTTTTTATATTCACTTTCTCAATTGATTTTTCTTAGTACAGAATACCGCACTGAAAGCTCGAAACTATAATTAAACACAATCATTCTTCTTTCTTAAGAATTCAACCAAAACTGCTCAAATCGGCAGTGTTGCTCTTGATATATTGCCATTTAAAGGGCGAAAGTAACCCACCTCCTCCTCTCCCGCCCGTCATATTGTGACAAACGTCAAAGTAAGCTGAGATGCCAAATTGCACATCATAAGGACAAATATTTGACCCGCACCTACTTAGATTGAAGTTTTTGGGAAAATAAGTGGAAAACAACGTTAAATGCTACAACTATTGAAGTGGCATGCAGAAAATTATAGGTTATATTATTTTTTTAACGTTCAAGTTACCTTTTTTAAGCATGTGTTAGAATTGAACGCTTGGTAGTGTGCGTAGGAAAATTTGTGTTCAGCTTTGCCACCGGATCATCCATTTAAACCTTTTTAAAACTCTAAAAGAAGAATATCAGTCGATTTATTAGATCATCACGATTCAATTCATGCAAAATACCTGCTGGTAAAACCATCGGCTTAGCTAAATGGTGCTTTTGAAAAAGTGGCTGTGGTTTTTTCACTGCGCAGTTGTGTTGCGTACCCCAGCTCGGTGTGGTAGTGTGAAAAAAAAAATCACAGCCACTTTTTCAAAAGCACCATCCAGCTAAGCCGATGGTTTTTCCAGCAGGTATTTTGCATGAATTGAATCGTGATGATCTAATAAATCGACTGATATTCTTCTTTTAGAGTTTTGAAAAGGTTCAAATGGATAATCTGCTGGCAAAGCTGAACACAATTTTTCTTACGCATACTACCAAGCCTTGAGGTAACTTGAGCCTTAAAGGAAGCAATTTTAGTATTATAATGGAAATAGGTTCGTTTCTTGGAAAATTCGAAAATTCTGGGTTCTGGGATATTTTTCCCTGTGCGTATGTCTAGCTCTGACTCAAAAAGATTGTAACTACTAGACACGGCGTGCGGTCACACTTTACTCCTTTACTACCTTTACGACAATAATAAAAGAATCCTGTAATAACCAGAAGTTTAATACTAAACATATACAGGTCAGACTCTATTATTCGTAGTTCTGGAAATTTTCACTCCGGATATTCCCAAAAAACAAAAAATTTCTCGTAAAACTCATTTGCTTTATATTCGGAAAATACTACCATACACGAATGTTTGACTTATGGAACTAGTTTTTGTTCAACAGTTTCACAGTATGTATACATTGACGGCGCCGGTGGTTGAGTGGTAAGCGTGACCGCCACTCATTCCAGTTGGCCTGGGTTCAATTCCAGCCGAGGTCGTTGAGATTTTTCTGAGGTGAAAAAATCAGTGGTCACGTCTTCCTTTGGAAGGGAAGTAAAGCCGTTGGTCCCCGGTCCATGAAATTGGTGGATCGATATCTAGTCCAGGTAGTGGAATCACCTCTCTGGCGTCGGTAAAGAAGAAGTAGATCCAACTTCTATACTCTTACTAACAAAAATATTCTCCTCCCATGATACTTGTGGAGTGCGCAGTAGTATATACGGCCTCTAGCAAAAGCAAGTATCGGACTAACCATTCCTTCCCTTTCCTTCCGCGATCTACGTTCGGGCCTGGCCGGCGCCGGTATTGATCAAAAACACTTTAAGATTGATTACCAGAAGTTGCACATTGAAAGATGTTTCGGTACTCCCAAGCATAATTATCTACTGATTCCCTGTGCAACTTCAGCTAGTCCAGATCGATAACGGAGTAGCAGCCAGGGGTGGTCGCACAAGCTCAAGCTCAACAGTTTCACAGTATGTATACAGTGGTCCGAATCCAGAATTTAGGATGACAAAAATATTTGTGACTGAACGACTGGTTAAAGCTCTTTCATGTCCTCGGAACAATTAATCTACATACGAAAAAAATGTTCCCAAAATCGTGAACAGTGTCATGAATTCAGGAACAATCACGTTTTTACTTTACGAAAACAGGACCATGAACAAAAATCATGTGTTTTATAATTATGTTCAATTTCCCTTCAGTAACGCCCGCATAACGCTTTTATTAGTGGAAATATATGTTTTTGCTCCAGTCACGGGTTCCATCATGTTACTATCAAATCGATTTTCTGTACATGAACTTATTCACAACCTTATGAACATTTTTCATAACACCGAAAGTTGACTGATGATTTTTTAAATAGATTTAGGAACATTAACTCACGAAATTAAAACAGTCTCGATATTTCCTATTGAACTATTTCGCTAAGCTCGGATTTTGTTCCATTCAGTTCTCGTAAAGTAATTCATGATTCCTAATATATTTGTCACCATTTGTCCATGCTCGCGAAATAGTTAAGAAAATTATCAAATATTATTTATGCATCTGTGAACTTGTTCATATACATATAGTCCATGTTTAATGGTCTATGTAATGTTAGTAAATAATTCGCTAGAAAATAGATGTGACATTAGATTATGAACTTGGCGAGTTCCCTGGTGGCATTAGGAACAGTCGTAGGTAGCCAATGTGATCAAAGCTACTCTGATTAGTCTTTAGTCATCTAGTAATCCAAGTAATGTTAAATCCATTCGAATATGTATTACATCTTTCGAACATTATAGTGTTACCAGATTGTATAGGAATTTGCTGTATCACCGCACTCTGTTCGTATATAGGATAATTCGGTCGATTTCTATGATAGTGTTAGTATCGGGTAAAACCAACCGGAATTCTGATTAAATCTAGGCTAGAATCGTCCCCAAAATTGGCAGAAATCAGCCGGGATAACTGATTTTTTTACTGGGTAGATCGGATAGCGAAATATAAATTTCAGGCAGTTTCCGGATCCGGCACAGTTCTCTATCCGGACCAGTTCTCGGTTCCCAACCCCGAACCTCCCGGATCCAGACCAATCCCTGGATCTATCCCATCCTCTTTTCTGATCCGGACCTGAACCAGGCCCAGACTTGGTGCTTAGATCCAGAAAAGTGTTTTGTTAAGACCGTTTCAGCATTAAACGTCTTGCTATAAGAGCATTTTTTCTTATTTCCGTAAAAGTATTACGGCCGAGTTTTGGGTGTACACACAGACATTTTGTTACCTCGACGAACTGAATCGAATGGTATATAACACTTTGCACTCCGGATCTCGGTTGTTATGTCGATTTTTGGAATGATTGCATAGCTTTTCTTTATACGAGAAAGGCAAAAAGTAAAACATCTGTCACAATTCTTTTCAATTAACCCACAGCGAATTGGTCTCTTTAACAAAGTTGTGCATTTTGTCACAACGAAAATATTTCTGAACATTGTAATCACTAGAAATCAAGAATAAAAATATTTAGCTTAAAAATTTGAATGGAATGAGTTTGTCATAGAAAATACCCCATCAATCGATAACTGTATACGACAGAGAAAATATGTTTTCAGGCAACTTTAAGGAAATGTTCTTCTCTACAATTTTCTCGAATGCACTCATGCGCTATATCTTTTCATTTGAAAATTAGATTTTCTATAGGCTACTATGATCGGTTTCTTAAAGAAGAAATAGCGTGAATAGATGGCGCTTTTTATTTAATAAACCTTACATAACATGTCAATTCGCAAATGTGGATACTTTTAGCTTCATCCAATATAGTTCATCAAAAGCATGTTTGTAACCACTGTGCATTGGTCGTCTCATTGAATTTATTCGTGAAATTCGAATTAAGTTATTTATTGCTTCTATAAAAAGATTTACGCTCCCTTTTGTAATAATTTTATTTTATTGAAATTAAACATGTTTTTATGACCAAAAACCAAGAAAACCAGCCTCCGACCACAATTCGTATCGTCCGATTGCAATGCTGTCCTGTATCCGGAAGTTGTTCGAAAAAATGATCTTGTTTCGCCTCGATAATTGGGTCGAAACAAATGGCCTTACTGTCAGATACACAATTTGGCTTCCGCAAAGGCAAAGGGACGAACGATTGCCTTGCGTTGCTCTCAACAGAAATTCAAATGGCATATGCTAACAAAGAGCAGATGGCATCAGTATTCTTGGATATTAAGGGGGCTTTCGATTCAGTTTCGATCAACATTCTTTATGAGAAGCTGCACCAGCATGGTCTTTCGCCAATTTTAAATAACTTTTTGCTAAACCTGTTGTGTGAAAAACAAATGCATTTCTCGCATGGCGATTTATCGACATCACGATTTAGCTACATGGGTCTTCCCCAGGGCTCATGTCTAAGCCCTCTCCTCTACAATTTTTACGTGAATGACATTGACGAATGCCTTGTCAATTCCTGCACGCTAAGGCAGCTTGCAGATGACGGTGTGGCCTCTAAGTGTGCATATCCGCCACAATGATCAATCAGCAAACGACGATGTCAATTACACAATATGTATCCCACTTCCTACCTTTTTCCTTTACTTACATAAGAGGGGAGCAAGCCGCCCCTAAATACGGCTTTTCCTTCCCCCCACTAACATGTGACATGTAATTAAAAAAAATGAATTATCGGCCTCGTTAAGCTAAAGCATTTGGGCCTAAATAAACGCATTTAAGATAAAAAAAACGCTTTTAATCCACCTAACAGTGTGATGAGACATTTCTTATAACTCTTATCACTCTCTTCGGATATTATATCGTTTGAGAACATTTAGAACTTGATGTTTCGCGATGTTTTTGATAACACATACTACATGGGATAGTGGCAGGACTCAGAAAATCGCTCAAATCAGCATAGGACAACATCAGTGCTAGAAATCTCAAACCAAATCAATGGGAAAGCGAAAAAATGGCCCATAAAATAGACATTCCAACGAATTATTGTTAATACTCTGTTAATAAAATATCTAAATTGTGGTGGGAAAACTGAATTTTCCTAAAGGGGTTATTTATTTATCATTCGCATGTATGAAAAAAGCCTTATGTTTACATTTGTGAGTATCGCCCTTTTCACAAAAAAGCGTTGAAATGAAATCGCAGATCCTGATATCACATTAACTCTGAAGTGCATGCGTGCATAGTTTCAAATTTTACTTCGATATCGACTTTTTCTAAAGGTGACTTCCCAGTAGTATCCTTGATTTAAATTATTACCGCTAATCCTAATGCCAAAGAACAAATAAAAACCTTTCGAAAACGAACCGTTTGGGGAAATCATCATCATTACTGGAATTTTCATTTTCACGAAACTTTTCGATAGCCTTCCGTCACTTGCGTTAATGCACTGGGTGCACAGTGCTCCGAAAATCTAGCGAAATCGTCTTAGGGCACCAGCGGGTCTAATTCAGAGCTATCTGCGCGGCGAGTTAAACACTAAAAATTATTTTCTATTCCATAATTTTCAGTTCAGCAATTCGAGAGATCGTACTCACCGCAAGCCATGAAAAATAGACTACGTTGTGAAGCGATGGTCACTATTTATTAAAAAATCGCGGTTAAATAAAAAATTAAACTATTAAAAAATTTCAAATAGTTTATAATTTTCACAAACTTATTAGGAAAAATTGTTTAATAAGCTTTCGTAATATTGTGTAGGAAAATAGCTGAAAATTTCAGAATTTTCTCTATCTGCAACATATAAACCCTTAAATATACCAATTAATTGGTATACGAAATGGAATAGGTTCGCCAAATTTTGAAAGAAGTCTATAAAATAACCTCTTGAAAGCTACCTAAAAATTGTTGTAGTTTGATGCAATAAAAAATCATATTTGGCAATTCATATTTGGCTGATACAATTGGGGTGTCAATGTATTATAATAGATATTCAGCATTCGAAGAAGTTTCTTGTGAACGAGTGTAGAACAACTTTGTTTCTACTTACTTGAAGTCAGCGGCCAGAAATTCGGTTTGGTGGGGGTTTGGTGAAAATCGATCATGCTGTCCAAACGGCATAATTCCGAAACCATAATTTTTGAAGTTTTAAAATTATGCAGAAATATTTTTTCAGAAAATAGTAACAGAGTTCGTGTCTTTAGCGAATTTGTTGAGACTTTATTGTAGTCATGAATATTAACCTGAGAAAATTCACCATAAATACTTCTTGGACGATATACCGTCAAAATTATTTTATCAAATGATGCGCTGTTTAACGTTTGTAAAAGTCATCGAAGATACTAAACCTCCGAAATTGGCGGTTTCAAAATGATGTTATCTTGACCTTAAATTACTGTTTTTAAACATTTGGCCTATACATACAATTGATCGTACAACAAAAATCAAATGCTCATCAAAATCGATCAGAACCTGCTAGAGTCGAATGGAAATCGTCATTTTTCATAAATTTCTCTCTACATTCGGAAAGTGCTATCCTCGTTATTAATCATATTACGTTTTCGTCTCAACTCGACGCATTCCCAAAAAAAACCTGCCTTAATCCACCTAGTGGTGCAATTGTGCTTGTCTCATTTGTCCAGACTACGATTCCATGGCTGGTTATGTTCAATACAATGGTTGTTCAGTACGATTTGCACATACATACAATGGATCGACAGCCACGATCTTGAGATACTATGTGATACTGAAACACCGCTTGAAACCAGCGGCGGATCATGGAGAAAGATCCGGGAGGTCCAGGTCCTGCCGAAAATTTTCAACTTGTTAAGAAATTTTAAATTAGTTTTAATTTTAAAGTAGCAACTCCTCACTGCATACTCCCTTCGGGCCGGTATGATTGACGATTTTTAGAGTGATTGCATAACCTTTCTATATGAGAAAGGCAAAAATGTACCAAAGTCCAAAGAAGTCAATTTTTGTCAAACATCTCAATGTTTCATGCATTTTAAAGTCATTTGGCATCAAAAATACAAATTTGTTTTTGAAAATTTTTCATTTCAGTTTATATGAGAATTTGCTGTGTGATTGCACTCTTCAACTCGTAACTCCGGAATCGGAAGTCCAATCAATAAAAAATTCAATAGCAGCCGATGGGAAGGTTGTACCTTTCATTTGAGACTAACTTTGTGTAAATTGGTCCAGCCATCTCTGAGAAACAGAGGTCACATTTTTTTCCACATACACACATACACACACATACATACACACACAGATATTTTCCGATCTCGACGAACTCAGTCGATTGGCATATGACACTCGGTCCTCCGGGTCGGGATTAGATTGACGAATTTTAGAGTGAATGAGAAAGCCAAAAACATTTTTGGAAAATGTTGAAAGTTATGCATTTTTTGGTGAGCAGTTTTTATGTTTCATAGACATTAAATCAATTTTAACTTCGCTTCCTATTAAATAAAGACCTTTATTACAATACATTTCTACAAAAAAGAGATCAATTTGAAAATGAATCTGAGGATTATGATTGATTACAGCACTCTGGAATTTTCTATTGGAATGTGTTCAGGCAGGAATTTGATATTGATGCAATTAGACAACTGTGAAATCAAGACCAATAGATCAGTTACATATCAGGACCCCATTCCGACAATTTATCAAAAATCCTAATGATGTTAACAACAACAGGTTATCAATCCACGGATCAGATAATTGTTATTGTAATATTGAATTAAATCAGTCAGCATCCATAAATTTTCAACTTCAATCCAATATTTTTTTTTTGGGTATGTTGGGGGGGGGGGTTGTATTGTCTTAAACCCCGAAACCTTCTTTTGGCTACGCCGTTGCTTGGAGTTATTAAATTCGCTTTTCATTTTTCGATATGTTTCAGATCGATCCGATGGTTATAAGTTAGAAAAATTGCAGTCAGAAGGTTCGCACAAATGAACATTTTTGTACTGATAAGGTATCAAGTTCCTTTCAGACAACTTGGAAGTGTTCGGTGATTATTTCTAGCGGTTGTAGATAATAAAATGAAATACAAAAGTCGTTTTATCGAAATAATGTTTAGCTTATTTCAATGGATTATTACTATATTGAACAATAAATAGGCGACAAAGAGTAATCAACAAACAACAAGCCATAACTTTTAAAGTATTCAAAATAGATATTTAAAGTCTTTAGTAAAGTTATTCGCAAAAGTAAGAGCTACAAATTTGCTGAAGACATCATTTCGATATAATCACTTCCAAGAAAATTTGTAAAAATATCTCACTCATAGGGGGATTAATCAGCAAAAGCACAATTCCAAAAGAAAGGGCATATTACCTCCATTAAATTCTCCGAAGATACTATTGACCTAAAATAAGCCGTTTTGGCGTTAATAATAGATTACATATTTTTGGTCATATTTCTGGCAATGGGAAATGATAAAAATCTTTCGTCCGCATTTAATGTTAAATATCTCTTTTGGTAATAGTCCGATTTCTACAATCTATAGCTTGTTCGAAAGGTATTCGTTAAAGCTGTCTAAAAACATATGATTTGGTAATCTATATTGTCAATTTTGGCAGATAATTTCAAAAAACTGCAAAAAACGCCCTTTTTACGCATTTAAACATTCATATCTTGGAAACTAAACATCAGAATCAAAAACAAATTAATAGCGTTCATACTGTTTTTTAGTTCTTTCATTTAAAATTGGTTTGGATAAGATCGGTTCAGCCATTGCTGAGAAACACGAATGAGAATTTGTCCGTTACATACACACACACACACAGACACACACACACACACAGACATTGTCCCAAATCGTCGAGCTGAGTCGATTGGTATATAAGACTCGGCCCTCCGGGCCTCGGAAAAAATCTTGAAAGTTTGAGCGAATTCTATACATTTCTTTTATAAGAAATGTAAAAACATGTTTTTATTGAAAATGAAATTTTATTGTTGTTTTAATGCAAAATATTTCCAGATCAACAAGATTATTGGTTGAAGTAATAAACAATAAATGATAAGATTCATTCTAACCTGAAAAAGGGCGAATGACCATAATGTTAAAACCACTATAGTAAAAAAAATATTATTAAATGAACGTTTGAGTTCAATAACACATATTTTTGGTTTAAATATGCTATTTTTTTCTGCGTATATTATATATTCGTATATTATACATTACATATTATACATTCGAACGACATCGTAAGGTCGTTCCCGGACAATCCAACAGTTGGTTTGCTTCGATACTAATTAAATCGCAGGAACCGACTGAATTACTCCAAATTCGAACAGAGCCGAATTTGGGATATCCATTTTCATTCAGTTGCTTTATTTGACAGCTTCAAATACCAAAATGTTTTTATTTCAAATTCTTTTAAAACTGCGGGATTTAAAATTTGATATTTTCTTAATGACAATGTGAGTTCACGGTCCTAGGAATTCAATGCGGTAAGAATGAAAAAATGAACTAAAATTCTTCAAACTAAGGGGTAAGATCTTTTATTTCTGTTGAATGCAATTTATTTTATTTTATTTGTGTTCGTGGAAGTTCAGTCATCTAACTTGGGCCTTCAGAGAATGTATTAAGAAGGGCCTGGTATCGCGATACTCAACACACGACCAAACAACGTCCTCAATATCTTGGTAACGCTAGCTATAATCGACGCCAAAATATAACGCACAGTATATACTAAAATTCTTTCTTAAAATTCTTACTGTTTAACTAAACCCATTTATTTCTAGGTATAAGTTTGATAACATCCCCTGACAACTTTGGATTGATTTGCATTCTTCGACAAAGTTATAGGCAATAAAATTATCTTTCTTAAAGACCAAAAGCTGTCTTTGAATATACAAACAGAGTGGTCGTTCCCGTCCTTAGTAAACATTAATATAATTGTATATCTTATATAATTGTGGCAAAAAGTACCTAATGTTTAATATTTTTTTTGAAGTAGTAAAATGACTTATACATGTGCGCTATTCTGCAAAATGTTTAATAAGGATTCATTTATAAAATAAAAACTTTCCAGTGTAAGATGTCATGCGAAAAAACGATACTTTATTTTCAAGTGGCCACCATTTTGTTTCTATATCGAATTTTGTCATGTTTTTTAGGTTGGGGCGCCTCTACGGAATGTAATCTTTAAGATCGTTTTGGTTTGCTGCTTGTAAACGAATTGCGGCCTGTATCGTGCCCGCAGATGAGGTCGGTTTTCAAACCACCTTTTGCTGGAGCCGCCATTTTAGACGCCATTTTCGACACCATACGCTCGAAAATTTTTATTTTGTAGATGAAACCTTAATAAACATTTTGAAGAATAGCGCACCTGTCTAAGTCATTTTACTGCTTAAAAAAATAGCATTTAGTACTTTTAGCACAATTATATAAGAGGACCCCCTTAAGGCCAACTAGTTCAAATGATAAATAATAAATAATTAAACGAATAAATAAAAAATAAATAATTAAGCGAATAAATAAAAAATAAATAAATAAATAAATCAAAGAAAAAACAAATAAATAAGTAAATAAATAAATAAATTAATACTTCGTTGTCCATGCCAGCAAGGAACTCCTCGTATTTCTGTTTAAGATTGAACAATGATAATTTATAATTATTGCAGTTCTTTTTAGTCCACACTATGCGGACAAAATTTGGAAACAATTATTTGTTTTGAATTTGAATGTGAGCTTCGCTGGTTGATAATTGAAACTACTGACTATTTTTTGTTCGGGTAGATTCTTTGTTATAGTTTCCGAAAGATGTTTTGTGCACTCGTTGAATGCAAGCAGGTCAGGAAAATGTATAAAACTCCCAACAAAACTCATTCTCAAGCATAGGTCGTTTTCACCAACCGAAAGAATAAAAAAATATGACGCACCCTTCTCACACAAATTATCAGGCAGTTTCTTAACGCCACTATTCAAATGTCTGGATTTTATTTTCTTTGTCCTTGTGGAGTGTGCATAAGAACTTCTGCTTATGGATTCAACCCTTTTTTGGTACTTCATACAGCGATAAATTGAAAGTCGTTTGCTAGCAACATTTTACTTTGCTGTTAAAAGTAACGACATTCACTGGCGTAGCCCTTGCACTGATACATCATCATCATCATCATCATCGTTTAATGCAACCAGTTTAGGAAAATGTATAAAATTACCCACAATCTCCATTCTCAAGCATTTGTCACTTTCACCCATCGGGAGAGAAAAATATTTTAATGTTTTCTTTGTTGAAAAAACTAGTTTAAATTTCTTTGTTTAAACTAAACATCAGAATGACTCGAATCTATTAATATATGCGATATAACTTATTTCAACACCAGTCGTGTAAGATAAGCCGAAAATGTAGAAAGTTGGTAAAAATTGGTCAAAAATTCGTTAAGAAATAGGAGTGACACTAACTTTGGAACTTGGCCAGGTCCTGGGGCATCAAAAACCGTTATAGGTGGTCAATGTGGTCAAAGCTACTTTGGTTGGTCATATGTGGCCTAGACCCATAAACTCATTAATTGTTGCACCAATTTTAACATGTATATCTCATTCTGACATTATAGACATCATTTGCTGTGTAACCGCATTCTTCAAACCATCACACCGGAGTTGGAACAAACACTTTCAATAGCAACTTCTCGAAGCGTTATACCGTTAATTTGAAGCTAAGTTAATGAAAATCGAGTCAGCGACATTGTCAGTTCCTCGAAGCTTCCGGTTCCATCGTAGGCTGTCGAAGTCGTCAAAGAGGTAGGTGTCAGTGAATCAGTATCACAATTCTCAGCATTTAAAAATATTTTATTATGTTTGGCGTCACGTAGATATCAAGGTGATACCGGTTTATATGAGAATTTGATGTGTGCTCGCATTCTTCAACCCGTAACTCCGGAACCAGAGTTCCAATCCAAATAAAATTAACCTTCCTAAACTCTAGCGAAATTTTCTTTCAGCACCAGTCGCTGCTCATTCGGAGAGCTTACAATTGGAGAATATTTTCTCAAATTTTCAGGGCAAAATACTGTAAATTGAACGAGTAACATTGAATATCCCGAGGCGCCCCTTCCTTTAATAATGCTTGAAATAGTAATTTTTTTATCCTGTCAGAAGCGTCAAGAAAAATTCAAAACATATTTTTATGACATGACAATTGATATTATCAAAATGCCTTAAGGTGCTCTTGACCGCCAGTTTGGTTATGGACAAAGATATTACTTCTCTGTATCATCACACCATACACAGTACAACGGAGCCAGGACTAGAAATTTGAATTAATTTTTTCGTTCCGTGCCGATTGTAGACAGTATTTGGAAAGAAAAATCCTGTTGCGAAATTAATATCTTCACTAATAATAAAATTCTTTTCTATGGCTAGTAGTGTGTGAGGAACATTTTTTATCTCCGAAAACTAAATTAAAATCCGACAATTATGGACTTGCATAAATACCGAAAAAATGACTTCAATTCAATTTTTAAGAAGCACGAAAACATGTCGCTTTCGAATCAACAGTCTGAAATATTTTTACCTTTACTCTGGTTGTGTATCTGACAATATTAACCCATCTTATTTCCGTCACAAAAAATATATTGCATTTTTGCCTATCTCATTTAAAGAAAGGCTATGCAATCACTGAAAAAATCGATTATTCAACCGAGGCCCGGAGGGCTGAGTGTCATCTACCAGTTCAGTTCGTCGAGATCGGCAAATGTCTGTGTGTATGTGTGTCATTTAAACTCACCCAATTTTCTCAGAGATGGCTGAACCGATTTTCACAAACTTGGTTTCATCTGAAACGATTCTATAAGCTGCTATTGAATTTTTAGTTGATCCGACTTCCGGTTC
Source organism: Topomyia yanbarensis (assembly GCF_030247195.1). NCBI lineage: Eukaryota > Metazoa > Arthropoda > Insecta > Diptera > Culicidae > Topomyia > Topomyia yanbarensis. The sequence goes on along the minus strand of NC_080671.1, from coordinate 30,922,456 downwards.
CGGAGTTACGGGTTGAAGAGTGCGGTCACACAACAAATTCCCATATAAACTGGTACAACCATGATGTCCAAATAACGTAAAACATATTAAAATGGGTTCAACATTTCTCTAGTTTGCAGGTTTAATGATAAATCAAAGCAGCTTTGAGCACATTGGCCACCTATGACGGTTCATGATGCCTCCGGGGAACTCGCCAAGTTCCTAAGCTAATATCACACCTATTACCCAGCGAATTCTCTACAGATTTTTACAAACTTTATTTCAAATGAGAGATACATTAATGCCATTGACTGCTGCTTATTTTCATTCGGTTCTGACTCTTGGTTCCGGAGTTACAGGGGTGTTAGTAAGGTTACACTGGAATTTACCATATAAATCGGTACAATCGTATCACCGCAGAGGCTAAAAACTATTGAAAAGGTCACCAAATTACTTCGATTTCCACATCTAGATCACGGATTGCCAATCAAACTTTCTTTGGATGTATTGTCCACTATCGACGATTCCGGAAGTTCCGGATTCCGGGCATATTCCACAATTTAAGTCATATCGGTTCTCGGTGATGACTGAACCGATATTCTCAAACCAAGTCTCAAATGAATGTCAACATTTGCGGTTGAGTATTGTGTCGCCACTCAGCACACCCCCCACCTTTGCCTTCACACCTCGCTCCTTCATCACACCTGTCCCTTTGGGCCACCCTCACATCCGCATTTCCTTCATCCACCCCGTATACCGAAATAAGATTAAGGATTTCTGACGCATCCTCCACTCACACTCACTAAACTTCCACCCGCTTCACTTCCAAACCCATTCCACCAACATTTCAAAATATAATCACATGAAGATAACATTGAACTCATGTTGATTAAGTTAATTAAATATTAGGGGAGCCCGGGGCTAGTTGGTGGTTGGGGTAAGTTGGTGGAATCCTTTTGTCTCCCGTTTCTACTAGACATATAGCCAGTGGCGTAGTAAGAAAATTTTTCGGGGGGGATATGAATTTTTTTTGTATATATATGAAAAAATGTTCAAAAATATTCTGAGCAGGAAAAAAATGTTCAAAACCAACAACTCAGGGAACGGGTTTGGGTAGTCAAGGTAGGAAAGCTAGCTGTTGGTATAGAATCAACTTCAGACTGTCTAATTTACTAAGCCCTTCAGTTCCCTTGTGCAATTCAGTACCACTTCCTGGTTGAGCTTCCGACTGGTTCGCGAACTACTCGGTCTAGTCCCCGACGATAGATCTAGCCTACTCCGACGAAAAGTTCCCCGGCGAGAAAAGTTCGAAAGCAAGCCAACGAGCCAGGTGCTGCGAGCAGTTCGGCGATTCCGGTAGAGTAGGGCATCCGGTTTGCTGGAGCCCCGGCGCGGCTGGTGGTGTATCGTCGCGATCTACGCGGTCTCGTTCCCGGTGGTGAATTTGACTGTCGCTGACGGAGAGGTCCCAGACGAAAGAAGTTCTCCCGATACCGATTCTTATTTGGTTTCAGTACTACAACTTCTTGAGCCCTTTGGCTCCGTGACCGGTGCCATTTAGCACCGCAACTGCTTTAAGCCCTTTAGTTCTCTTCTTGGGCCACTTAGCACTACTTCCTTGATGATCCATTCCGCTCCTCAACTTGTTCGCGAACAACTCGGTCTATTCCCCGACGATGGACCTGACCTACTCCGACAGAGAATTCCCTGGCGAGAGAAGTTCTCCGGAGATCGAGCTAATCAGCTAGGTGCCGAGGTCAGTTCGGCGATTCTGGTGAAGCAGGGTGTCCGGTGCACTGGTGCGCCGATGACCCGCGACTAGTGGTGTCTCGTCGCTGTCTACTCAGTCTAGTCCCCAGCGGTGAATCTAGCTTACGCTAACGGAGAGTTCCCTGGCGAAAAAAGTTCTCCCAATATCGATTCTTCTTTGGTTTTCGCTATTTTTCTATCGGAACAACCGGTGGGGTGCCGTGGTCGGTCTGACGAATCCGCATGGAGCGTGACGTCCGGTTCGACTAATCCTCGGCGGTGAATCTAGCTTATTCCTGCGGAGAGTTCCCTGGCGGTGATTGCTCTCCCGAAACCGTTGTTCGATGTCCATTCCATTGTAAGACGGTCATGATCTACATCAGCGGTTCTCAACCTTTTTCGTACCACGGACTCCTTAGATATCACACTGGGTTGCTGCGGACCCCCATAGATAAACATCAATTTTGTATGCTATCAATATGTTATTTTCAATTTGTTAGGAAACATGACTTGAAATTTCAATATGCACTCGGAAAATATATTTTTCTTCGCGGACTCCCAGCAATGACTTCGCGGCCCCCTAGGGGTCCGCGGACCCCAGGTTGAGAATCACTGATCTACATCATATCTCTGTTTACTGCGTTCCACGAGTAGATACAGAACACTAGATTAGGATTGTCGCTGGTGTTCCCATTGTTTTCGCCTCGGAACATGTTTGTTTTGCTTCCGGTATATATCTGTCAAAGTATCGAAAGTCTCTCTAGTAAAAGTCTTTGGTCCGCGCTTCTGGTACACGCAGAAAAATATGGCCTGCTTTTAACCTGCTCGGACATTCAAAGACTTCAAACCTCGGACATTCAAAGACGCTCCGGTGTCTCCTCGACGATCTCACACTTCAAGCACAGTGTTGACGTTGCGTACCCACACCGATGAAGATACTCCTTAAGCAGCCGTGGCTCGATAAGAGCTGTTTCAGGTTGAAAGTCATCACTCCGTGCTTTCTATTGACCCACGCCGACAGGTTTGGATGAGCCGGTAGGTCCACTTTCCTTTCTCCGTATTGTCCCATTCCTGCTGCCACGTCACCATCGAATCGCTTCTCATCATCTTCCTCATGTTTCTGGCGTTTCATTGTTTGTAGCACTTGATATCCTCCGTCAGGGTAATGCAGATGGGGATCATCTCGGCGACAAGGCATACTGCCTCCGGTACGCAATCAAAACTCGTACGACCAGCAGTCGAAGCGTCCTGTTCAGCTTTTCGCGGTTTCATTGTCTCCGTCACCGAAACCTCCATTTCTACAAGTGTCTCACCGTTAGTGACACATCGTCCACGAAACCAACGATTTTCACTTTCCTGGGAAGCCGCAGTGTTAAGCCCCATCGTACATCCCATTCGAAACTGTTGGACAAAGAATGGAGCCCTGAGGAACGCCCGCTGTGACTCGCATTGCCTATTGCCCGTTTGTTCGTCTAGTACAGCAGTGCTCTACTCTGGAAGTATCTCTTAAGGAACTGGCTCATTCTTTTATGCCACGCTGCGGCATTGGTCTATTCGAGGCTGGATGGCTCGTTGACTTCCCACACTTTGGCAGCAACATCAGTTTCTGCACCGTCCTCATTTAGGGGATTACCATCATCTAAAGACTTCAGCAGTAGCATCCTAAACGGATATGCCAGGATCGCAGCTTTCAGCGCCACGGTTGGTATTCCATCCGGACCGGGGGTTTTCTTTGATTTTAGTCACATCGACGCTTCTTTGAGCTCGTCGTTAGTCACTTACCACTCGGCTGTGTTACCTCCTTCTTCTTCGCCGTACGATGTAGGTGACCAGGTAGTTGAATCGTGATTCGGGAAGAGACCCTCAACGATTATCTTTAGCTTACCCGGGATATATTTCAGTTGGTGTTGACGGACCCTTGTCTTCGTCATGACGACTCAGTACGCGTCCCCCAGGGATTGCTGTTTATTTCTCAGCACAGCTACTTATGGTAATTGGCTTGCTAAGCTTGATCTCCCGTTTTAAAGAGTCCCTACCTTCTCAAAACGTCGCATGCGCTCCTCTCTCACTCTCCGATCTTACGCTCTGAGTCCGCCTTCTGGATCTAAGACAAGCAGCGTGTAGCGTACTGAGCTACTCATTTAACCCGTAAGCTGCACGCCGTCTACTGCATGGCCCTAGTTTTCGTGACATTGTAACGTCACAAGCCGTCACAATCCTTCTTGTTAGATCAGCTGCATCAACGTACTTGATTCCGTTGTTCGCCGAAGTAACTCAACAAAGAGGTTTTCGTTAAAGGCTTTCGTCTTTCACTTTAGCTTGCGGCTCGTAATTCTTCGAGCTACAGCAGGGTTCCATTGGCCGATGCGGTAGCGAATCGCCTGGTGGTCAGGGTTACCATATTCACGGATTTTTCTGTAATGTAACAGATTTTTTTTCACAATTTTTGATCACAGATTCTTTTTTACAGATGACAGATTTTTGGCATATTGATGAAAATTTCACAGATTTTTGAAAATGTTGCGATTTTTCACAGATTTTTTGGAAAATTATCACAGATTTTCACAAATATTTCTCCTGTTTAAGTCATCACAGATGGTAAAAAGACTTTTTTGACCGAAACACAGATTTCAATGTGGCATCCCTGCTGGTGGTCTCTATGGGGATACTTCTCTCACACTCTCCAGTCCATGTTCGCCGTCAGTCAAGGAAAAAAAGTGGCGAAATTTCTCTCCGTACTGATATCCGTTTCGTGAACCAATAAGCTCCCAGCTCCTCGCTTCGCCGCGAGCTACTTGTTATAGTCCTCGGCGGTTGAGCTAGCCTCCACAACGTGCCGTCAGGTAGGTGTCGAGTCTGCAGCCAATTTTCACTACAAGGAAATATTTTCACAAGATGACTTTTGCAAATGAAACTTTGAGAATTTTATTTAAAATTTTAGGCAGAAATTTGTTTAACATATTGAATTTTTTCAAAATTCTCCAAAATATTTCGGGGGGGAGGGTTTCGTCCCCAAACCCCCCCCCCCCCCGCTACTACGCCACTGCATATAGCGCTGCCTCTCATTGTGTAGCTCAAGTTATGTGAAACCCATTATACAATGTGTTTTCGTTAAAAAACATTTTGTTTTGTAAAAGTTTTGGGCGATATTGTGTTTTCGAGCATACCAAGTAAATTTTATTTAATTTTAAACACTCTCAATTGATTTTATTTTTCGATAGTGCGTAAAATGAGCTATCAGTATCCGTATAGATATTAAATCCATCCATTGGTTAAAGTTATTCTTTAAATAGTTTTTGTAATATATGCGGTTGAAGTAAGTTGGCGGTGACGCATGCGGGGCAAGTTGGCACTACTATTTACAGTGCAAATATAGTCATCAAATATTGTTATTTTTGGAATTCACTCCAAAGTAAAACTGTGTATCTCGTCAAAGCAGGGGATATTTATTTCGGCCAATCGCCTGAAGGATTTCGAAAATATGCTTTTGAATATGGAATACGTGTCAAAGTAAAATGCCGGGGTATTGAGACTGAAATATATTGGCAATTGTCGGTTAATATGCAGTAGGATTCCGTTTTTGGCAACAATATTTTTTTTCAGTTGCCAAAACTGCGCCAAAAATGGAACCTTACCTTAAAAGCTTTTATTTTCAATTTGTGACATCACAAGTGTCACAAGAACATTAATTATATAAGAATATGTGAAATGGAATGAAATAATAGAAAAAATCAACAAATTTAACTTTATTCGCTATGCCCCCTTCATAAAATATAGTGATATGACTCCTATGTTTGGAAATAAAGTCAAAAGCGATATCCATTATTACAACAAAATGATTATTGAGCACTTTACAAAAGATTTACAATGAACAAAATTAATGTTGCCAAAACCGGAACCCGTTTGTTGCCAAAAATGGAATCTTACTGTACAATTTTATCGAAAAAAACATTCAGCACGAACCTTATAATTATAATAATTGAATCTACTTTTTCTGGCGTACCCGGGGCCGGGGTAAATTGGCGGGATTTCTGCGTCACATATTTTTGTCTATAAAAACAAAGACAATGTAACAAAAACTTTGAAAAAATTCAGGGATGTTGGCTACAGCCGCATGTTCTATTCAAGATCTATGTACATCAAAGCGGTATAAAATGGGAACTGAAAACACCGCAAACTAGCCCCGGTCTCCCTTATACTTTTTTGTTTAAAGTGAGTCTGCGTCTACTTCCGTGGTAGTCGTGGGATACGTGCAAAGTGAAATAAGAATGTAATAGACATTTCCACAATTCTATTGAACAAAACCAGCTAATGAATCATAGTTTGGATAAATGAGAAAGGCGCAATTGCACCACTAGGTGGATTAATACAGGTTTTTGTAGTTATCTTAGCTCCACAGGTTCCTTGGTCCCGGTGCAGTGTGCGCATGCGTAAAGACGGTACTGTATGTATTGAATTCTTTTGTTGAAAGTTTTTCTGAGCGACACATGCAACTATTTCGAAAATTTATTGTGAGATGACTGGATTATAAGCGTTCAAAATCTATGCACTGTTCGTTACGTATGAAACAAAGACGTAATCCTACGTCAAAATAGAAGCCTATCGACGCTTTAATACAAACTATATCTAATTACTCCCCAACATAATGTCAATCATGATTACATATTCACTTTATCAATTTGTTTCATTTATTGTTTAAATCTATGATCTAAAAAGAAATAAACAAACACCAGCACAGTGTCTTGAACCTTAATGGTCTCTAATAATTTGTTGATAAGTTTAAATGAGTACTCCTACAAACACATGCAAAGTAAAATTTAATTGAATTTTTCAGTCACAAAAATTTTATGTTAGAAAAAAAATATATTCTAGAATGGCAACCCTTGCCGCTCAATGCTCACTTGTTGTTATCAGTAGTAAACAGACGCGAGCTTTCGAGACGACGCTAAAGTGGTTGGCAGACAAAACCATAGCCGTCGCCGTAGTTTAGCGTCAGTCGGCGGCGGAACAAGACACGAAGAGTACGGGTGACACTCGTACCGGTTAGAATCTCGTGAAGTAAACGAAGATTCTGTGAGTTTTGTTAGTTGGAAATTGTAAGGTGTAGGTGAACATATTTATGACATTTTTTGGTAATTCAAAAGTTCGCGTTTTCCTATCGACAGTATCCTGATTGTCCTAGAGCAAGCAAGAAAATCGGTAAGCGTGTTTGTAACTGAATTTGAGCGTGGGTTGCGAAGAGAGACAGCCAGGGGAAAAAGTTCGGAAAGCTTTCGCTCACCGGACAACTCCAACGGGCAAACAGCGTGGTGAGTGTTGCTGGCACGTGCATCATTCAGTGATTAGAGTGAGAGTTTGCAATCTCGGTGTTGTTGGCATATGTTCAGTTTTAAGTTCGATTTATTGTGCAATCACTCGAATACTGTGCGGAGTGAAGTGAGTTCAGTCTATAGTGTCAAAGTATATTGTCATCATACGATCAAGAATTGAGCCGGTTAAAAATAGTCATATTCGTTGGTAGACCGGGACGGAAAGAGGCAAACACAATCGAATTAAATGTGTAGACCAAATTAGGTCCAATTGAGTCGCGCCGCTTCTACTGCTGCTGCTGCTGTTGCTGTTACCACTAAAAGGGGCACGGAACAACGGGGCAAGGTAAATTGATAGCGGCGTGGTGGAGTGAAACGGAAAGGTTTTCTTTTCGTTTTCTCGATTGGATGCTGAGAATGTTATCAACCGAGGGCGAACATGGCGGAGGTCATGCGGAGCACTGAGATGAGAATGATGTTGTGTATGTCTGCGTGTCGTGTGATTCTTTTGATGTTCGTGAAAAGCCTAAACTCTTTTGGCATGCTTTGATGAGTTTGTTTTTTTTTCCGGATGTGCTAACTGCTTTGAACAACAACTCTGTTCCACTCAATTATATAAACGTTATTCGAACATTATCTTGGAAGTTAGTTCAGGTTCAAATGGAAATTTACCTGATTATTGAATAAGTATCAATTACTGTAGAAAACAACCAGTTCGTTGCTATCAAGATAACCACAAATCGTCATTACGAACTTTGGCCTTTATTGTCTGTCCAGCTGGCACTGTTGGGCCGGTGTTATTCGAACACAAAGGTGCACTGTGCCGTTTGCCTGTTATCAAAGACCTTCCTACTTAAACCAACCAGAATTATCAGCTATAAGTTCAACGGCTTCTTTTTATTGGAAATTGTCTTCCACATGCAGGAAATTCGGATGGTGTTCACCTATCTAACTATACGTTGTTAATATTAAGCTGAGATTAGAAATGCATTTATCTTTAGAATAATTATCATTTTTATCAAATTTGAAACACGTGCCGAATACTTACTAAGGTTCCTTTTTGAAATGGATTTATTCAATATACATCATGTACATGTCGTTTCCGATGCCACCTTGCACCTGTTTGTGATAACCCTGGTCACCCAGTTAACCTTAGGAGAGATTTAGAACAGTCGCTGCCTACTATGCCTACCTGTATCACTATCACTATGCAATGGCCGAGCAATCGCAGCAAGTTTTATCAATATTTATTGATTGCTCCTTATTTATTATTATTCATTCGACATGTGTCATAACTGATCGGTTGCAGGGTTGGAAGGTAAACACACAAGCGGCTCTGGCCATTGCAACGTTCAATAACGCAATCGTTCTTCAACAATGTTGGGGTATTTCGGTTGTGTGGTTACGGTAAATGTCAACGAACCGCAAACGTATTTCACATTAGAGTATATATTAGAATTACATTGACCTTGGAAGACATACGTAAGCAGTAAGTTTTGGTGATTTGTTTCGAATGCTCACATGAGTGCAACGTCTTAATGATACGATGAGTTATTGTGACTCGCAAACCGATTAACGATTGGAGGCTATGATGAAGCACAGGCACGCAATCACTTCTCGGTTGCGGCTGGTCTCGACATGGAAAAGGTTAGTGATGAGTCGTTACTATCTGCGTGACAGTGACTCACATACAACGGTTGGCGCTGTCGATTGGCTAGGGATCGTTGTTTATAAAGTTTCGTACGACGTGATTGTGGAACCGATTGCCGAGAATGTTTAGATGCAACTGAGGAGGTAATGTTTATAAGCGCTCGTGATAGTTCATGATAATAGACCGTACCATATAGCTCAAGGATTTTTGAGTAAACACCTTTTTACTTCTACTAATATGTAGCTAGTTTTATTACTTAATATTGTTCTACCAGAGACTAAAAAACCGAGTAAAAATATTATTCAACTTTAAAATGTGAACTAACGTGAAACTGGCTAAATGTCAGTCATTGGTGTCTTCGGAAATATTTATTAACGGAACAAGCACCTCCTTCTGATACTGTATGTCCAAAGATTCATCCTCCTAAAAGTGAGATATCTTCTGAGAGCTATTCAATAAAACGCAATCTTCATAAATAATCATCAAAATGTTAAAAAAAAATATTATTGTTCTGTACCCGCCGATAGAACATTTCAAATTTAGTCTCAGATGAAAGAGGGAGTATCTAAAGATTCGATTAGTGAGTACTTCAGCGATACTGATTTTTTGTTTAAATATTGTTCTACACTGATAATATAAATTCGTAAATATAATGAAATCGATCATGCAATGCACGAATTCATTCGTCGTTTTCGGCAACGAAGTATTTTCGTGCATTGTAAATAGTAGGTTTCGCTCATTTCATGAACAAGAATGGCCGCTTGGTGAACGAAAGCTTTTGTAAATTTTGCACATTGAATGTATAATGCACGAATGTTATCGTTGATAACGACAATATTTTTAGTGAATGAAACGAAATGTTTTGTATCTTTTATTAAACGTGTGTGAATTCATTTCGTTTATCTTAGAAAAGTGCAAATAAGCAATCAAATGAAAATTCGATTACATCAGTGGATCTTATCAGGCCCGCGCGCAGAAAATTCTCAAGGGGGGTTTTGATTTTTTAATGTTTATTTTAAAAGAAACGTACAGAAACCCTCAAACTTTGAAGATTTTTTCAGAGGCCTGGACCTAGTCCTGTGAACCAAACGACTCAGCTCAATAAATTGGGTAAATGTTTGTTATTGAGAAGGAGTCATCAAAAGACACCGCTGCATAGTGGTCGGAAACTCCAAAAACGGGAACTAAATTCACTAGAGACCAAACCATCGAATATATTCACAGCGTTTCTTTGGACGAATCGTTCGTAGGAATATTCCCCACAATCCGAAAAAAATAAAATTAGGCCTGGTTTACTACGATCAAACTAAAAAAAAATAATTTTATACTGACGAGGTAAAAGTTGGTGTCTTCGACAAAGTTTTAGAAATGCTCGTAATGAAGAATTTTGTCGAACAACGTAAACTTGTAGGACTTAAAGTTATCGATTTCTAAAACGTTTTCTATAGCAACACCCTTAAATTTAGTTTTTTAATCCAGCTTTTACGTGCCATAACGACGGTCTAAATTATTTAGTTAGTAATACGTTTTATTGCCACTTTTTGACAATAATCGTTTACGTCATCCTTCCAGTGAGAGAAAGTCATCCTACGTAAGTCCAATGCGTTGGATGTTTATGCAATGAACGCGCCGACATCCTCAACTGGGCGTTGCTGTCAAGCTGGCGTAAACGATTATTGTCAAAAATGGGCAATAAAACGTATTACGCACTAAAAAATTTAGACTGCCATTATGGTACGTAAAAAGCTGGATATAACTTTTTCCACTGTGACTTTTCGTGCAAACCATGTTCCAAACAAATGTGGTGGCATTAAAACCACATTAAATTGTTGAAGTTACTGTAAGTAAAAATACTCATTCGTTTCAAAGTTATTGAAGATTTTAACATTTTGTACCATTAATTACAACATATTTCGAAAAAAACGGAAATTTTTTTGCTTCCGTTGATTTTTATATGGAAAAACTACAAGGGGCAGCCCTCTGGGGTTGCACGAACTGTAGACGTAGGACTATAATGCTTCAGGACATTATACATGCGAGCTACAACATAGCTCCTACGCCGCACATACCCCTCTCCCCTGCCTAACCATGTATCTGACATGAGCAAATATAAGAATACGTTTTTCAATACACTAACCTTGCCGGTGTACCACGAAATTGCTACTTGAGGAAGCTTAAACATTTTCCTATACAATCAACCCGAGTTTTTGACGGAATTCTATCTGTAGCTCTTATTTTGTGCGAAAATATCACCCCTCTTCACTTGGGGTTTCTTTTCGAAACACTCTTATTGTTCTTTTTCACATTTTCAGAACACTTTTTCAAATGCACTTTTATCACACACCACTGAAAAAAAAAAACCCGCGAAACTTTAATCATTTACTAAATAAACTTCAAATTTTCTTCCAATGTGCAGATGACCGAAGGAAAATGTCCGAAAACTCATTTGTGCGTTTGAATTTTCACTTTGAATTCCATTTTTTCTGAATGTAAACAAGCGCGTCGGTGCCTAGCATCAAGCGTGCGTTCCTGGCTTCTACATATCTTCACCTTAAAGTAAAATATTTATTTTCTTACGTATAGTTTAAGCACAACCAAGCAACATCGAATGTTGCATGTTGAACCAAACCTTTTTGGTTATCAGGTCATTGCATTTGTAGTAGGTGATCGAATTCGATTAAACTTATTTGAGAAGATCTGAAGAAAAAACAGAAAACCATGACCGAACTAATATCTGTAACTAAATCTTTATAGCACAAGATCAGCTTTTAAAAATTTGTAAAAACTTTTCGACTGTGTGTGGTAAAAAAACTCAGGACTGGTGCAGAAAAATCAAATTTTAGACAATATAATCACATTTCATGTATAGACCAAGCTTTCTAGTTATAATTTGCCATTATTGTAACTTTCCTAAAGTACGGCTACAAATGTAGCGAATACAGTGGTCTTAATCATATATCGAAACTATAAATATACAAGAATCGACAACAATTTTACAATTTTAAATGCGTTTTTGCAACGGTTTTTCGAGTGGCAGTGTATTCAATCATAAATAGGCTTTGTAGTATGTACCTATTAGCAGAATCAAAATAGAATAGGCTGAATAATAAACTTTCGTTGTGCTTTCCATCGATCCGCGTAAATTTGTTGCTAAGAAATTTTTCGTCTTTGCGCAGTGAAAGCACAGATTGCTATCATGCAGGTTACGCATGCAACCACTAACAAACAGGAATGCCACATTGAAATCTGTGTTTCGGTCAAAAATGTATTTTTACCATCTGTTACAACTGAAACAGGAAAACAAAATCTGTGATAAATTTCCAAAAAATCTGTGAAAAATCACAATATTTCCAAAAATCTGTGAAATTTTCATCAAAATGCTAAAAATCTGCCATCTGTGAAAAATGATCTGTGATCAAAAATTGTGAAAAAACATTCCTTTCATATCAAGCGTTGAAATGTGTAGGACGCTTATGAATGTCGAGATGAGGTCCGTGTTAGGGAAAGTCTTACGCAAATTTGTGAAAATTGTATATGTTATCCCTATTTATTGCATATTTACGGATTTTCTAATAGTGTGCTAATAAAATACAAAGATGAAATTGATAATAATTTTTTACTGGCAATTTTCTAAATCGATTAGTGTTTATATCATGAAAATCCATCAACAATCAAGAAAACGTAAGAGAAAAATTTGTCAGTTGTCTTACATTAACCCAATGTTTCCACAATAATACGGATTTTTCAATAGTGTACAGTTGAAATACCAATTTATAGTTACAACCAATTTTTAAGTTGGACTTCTCTGAATCGATTAGTATTTAATTGACGCAAATCCATCAACCATTAACAACTACTCTCAATTAAAATTATGCCACATTTTTGTGACGAAATCAGATTTTAATTTTACACGAGCACAACACAAAAGAAAGCATAGTGCTTGAACGGGTAGCGTACCTCCACAGCCAGTGTAACGGACATATAACTCAGCTACACAGAAAACACACAGCGCAGTGCTCTGCTCCGCCCGCCGTTCAACAGGCAACTGAGCTTGTCCGGCCAAATCCGTTCTTAAAATAGTCGATGATGACGTCATTCATAGAAGCGTAGCGCGCTAGGTACACCAACCTGTCGTGCCGGACTTGGGAATTGCTATCTACTGTGTGTAAATTCGCGATATTTTGACTAGGTTGTATATTATTTAAATTTTTAATGCCATGATATAAAAATCTTTGGGTTTACCTATTGGAATCTATTCTTAGAAGCATTTCGGGGCGATGTGCGTAAAAAAATTGAAAATTTATCGTGAGATGGCTGAATTATATGCACACCAAAAAAATCTGAATTTAATCGTTGACGTAATTCCAAACTTGCCATAATCTAACAATCTGTAATTGACAAAATGACGAAATATAGCTGTATTCTGTTTAATTTTATATGGAAGATGCACTTTCCATGTGCAGTGCTATAAAATTACACTCTTCGACATTTTAAACAAACGCCATATGTGGAGTAAAATTACGCGACTCGCAAAATTCAAGGACATGTAAAATTAAAATATTCATAGGGTTCTAGAGTGCCATGCATCAAACCTTCTGTAAAATTTAGTAATTTCTCCCGATTCCGAACTTTTAACTTCAATTCGCGAACCGGCCTTCGACGTTGAAGGTGGACTGTATAATTTTCCGTTTGGTTGGATTTCGGATCTCAACCGATAAAGCTTACCCGCTTGATGTGCTTGTTGATATAAAACTAAACTTTATTCCTAAATTGTCCCCCTTTTTTTTGCTGTTGTGTGGTTGTGGTAGTGTTAATTTTGATTGTAGTTTTAGTACATTTCATTTTTCATAGCATGTAGGTATATAAATCTAGTGTGTAGTATATAAGTATAGTTTAAGTGTTAGGTACAGGATCCTAGGGTTACCCGTAGATTTAAGTTCAAAAATATTTTTAATTATATTTAGGGTTAAGAAGAAATTCAATAAATTCATTTTATTTCTGTTGACGATTTAACACCTTCTTATCTTTATTATGCATCGTCTGAACATTGAAAATAATGCCTGCTCGTCCATTTTGGTTTGCACCATATACACAGTTGAAGTTGGTGTTAAAAAATTTAAAATTCTTCTATAACTCTAAAACGGATGAGTATTTTTACAAGAGGTGTACGCCGCGCCGCCGATTTCAGGTCTTCAAAAATATTTTTACATGCAGTCTTCAACAGTATTATGTGGTTTTAATACCTCAACATTTGTCTGGAACATGGTTTGCACGAAAGCTCACAGTGAAAAATGTTAAATTAAAAAAACTAAATTTAAGGGGGTCGCCTTAGAAAACGCTTTATAATCGAAGTCCTGCAAGTTCAAGTTGTTCAACAAAATTCTTCATTATGAGTATTTCTAAAACTTTGTCGAAGACACCAACTTTCTACCTCGTCAATTTTTCTAGTTCAATCATAGTAAGCCATGCCTCAATTTATTTTTTATCAGATTGTGGGTAATATTCATACGAACAATTCTTCCAAAGACACGCTATGAATATATTCGATGGTTTGGCCAAGGGGTTTCCAACAGCATTGATTAAAATTCCTCGATTACTCTGGATTATTTGGAAACAAAGCGAGTTCTTGTTGGAATTACTTTGGATTATTCAATTATTTTAAGCGGAAACTTAGCAAATTGGTCGCTATTATCTAATAAATTAATAAATATAATAAAAATAAACACCTTTAAAACATTCTAGCTCTGCTGGATTATTCTCACTACAAAAATCCTAAACCATGTGAACCGACAAAAAAATTCAAAACGACTCACAGTGGCACCTTCCCATTCAAAGATGCGACAAAATTATAAAAATTGGTTTATTTGGCTAAAAATTGTGTTTTTAACTAATTTTGGGTCGCTGAATCCATTTCTGCTATCAGTTTTGAAATTCCATAATTCTTTTTTTCGACTCCTTTTATGTAAACCCAATTGAAGGCGTTGGTCGTTGAAAGGTTAATATACACGTTAATAATAGTAGTCAATAACATCAGATAGCAGAAAAGGTTGCCAAAACTAGTAAAAATTACTAATTTTTCAGTAATATGATGTCGAGTAGGCAACCAATTTGGAAGAAGATTCATGAGCTACAGGGCGTCTCCAAATGGGTATTTTCAAAAACATAGATATAACAACTTCGGCGCAAAAATGCGCAAGATGAGGCCTATATATTTTGAAACTACACTAAATTTGGAGTCAGATTCATGATAAGTGACCCATGGGGGATCATCTCAGAAATTGGAAGAGGTATAAAGATAAATTACTGAAACGCCATTGAATTTTTCAATTGCTTTTTCTTGATACAGAACAAAGGTAAATCATTTCTGTACAAAAAGCTCATATCTATAGTTTAGTATATTCATTCTTCTTTTCAAAAAACTTAAAACTACTCCAATAGGCTGTGTAACTTTTGAGATATCGCCATTTGAAGTTCGAAGGTGCGAACAATTATATGGAAAAGAATTGAATTGTAATCATCGACATCACTTGCTTCAACGACATGTGAAAAATTCATTTTTAAGCTTGATCTTGAGCTTGTGCGACCACCCCTGGCTGCTACTCCGTTATCGATCTGGACTAGCTGAAGTTGCACAGAGAATAAGTAGATAATCATGCTTGGGAATAGCGAAACATCTTTCAATGTGCAACTCCTTATAATCCTAAAGTATTGATCAATACCGGCGCCGGCCAGACCCGAACGTAGATCGCGGAAGGAAAGGGAAGGAATGGTTAGTCCGATACTTGCTTTTGCTAGAGGCCGTATATACTATTGCGCACTCCACAAGTATCACGGGAGGAGGATATTATTGTTAGTAAGAGTATAGAAGTTGGATCACTTCTTCTTTACGATCCACCAAACTCATAGACCGGGGACCAATGGATTTACTTTCCTTCCGAAGGAAGACGTGACCACAGATTTTTTCACCTCAGAAAAATCTCAACGACCTCGGCTGGAATTGAACTCAGGCAATTTGGAATTAGTGGCGGTCACGCTTACCACTCAACCACCGGCGCCGTCACGACATGTAAAAAATTCATTTTTCATCCGATTATCGCAAAATTTTGAGATACTTTTTTTCGAACCAAGAGAAAAATAAAATAAATATTTTCGAAAAAATTCCAAGACATTGATTTTTGGGGTTTTGTCACTCATCGTGCCACTGTGTCGTTTGATTTTTTTTTTATGATTTCACACAATCTTTAATTTTTTTTATAAAATTATAAAAGGCAAGCGGTATGCTTCTTCCTCAGGGTTCATCTCTTAGCTTCCTTTTGTACAATTTGCTTGTAAACGACATCTATGAATATCTTGTAAATAACGCTAACGCAACATGCAGATGTTGGAGTGGTCTCCGTAATAGAATCCAAAGCCATCGATCTGCAAGGTACTTTGGATAGTTTGTCTGCTTCAACTTTCAACCGGGTGTAAGGTTTCCATGCAGAAAACAAAGCTAGCCGTATTTTCAAGGAAGCGTGATACAGTACAAGTACAGCTTCAGTTTATGTCTCAGAATTAGCCGTAATTTGGGATATCCTTGGGATCGTTGACACCCTGCCTGTACACCATTATTTCTTCTTTACGGATAGTATAAGTTGTATAGAGTCCCTCCGTTCGATGAAGCGTTGAAAGCACTCCTAGAATTTTCTGGGGAAAGCACGGAAGCTCCTGAGTGTTTTTTTAGAAACCCTACCAGATTAGTACCTTAGTTTGGGTCCCTTCGAATTGCTCCATTCCGGGTAATAAGAAGTCGCAAACTCTAGCTAAGGTGAGTGCATTAGAAAGTGATTTTTATGAAAGATCAATTCACTTCAACGAATTTTATATGTATTTTTCTCGTCAAGGGACACTCGAAAGAAAGCAAATCTCGTGGAACAGTAAAGACTTAGGAAGGTGGCAACATTCTATAATCCCACAAGTATCCACGAAAGCCTGTTTTAAGGGAGTAGATATGGGTTGTAATTTAATTCGAGTGATGCCCATGCCAAGTCATACGTTGGATGCGTATTCCCAGTATATTGGGCTTGTAGAGAATGATCTTTGAACTTGTGGCGAAGGATTATCACGACATCGAACATGTTGTCTGGTCATGAGACGAGTACTGTGGCGCCATATCTCAGATAAGTTATTTCTTTTGGATTCTGGATGTGCTGGCGATAAATATCCAAACATATTTCTTCACTTTTCTCTATCATTCTCTGATCTCTACAACAAGACTAGCAGAAAATTTATCGTTGCACTCTTGAAAATCGAATGCAAATAACGGACTGAAGTTTGGGTCTTTAAAAAAGACCAGCCGCGTGCCAAAATGGTACAAGTTTGTATTCGTCTTGTTTCTGTCATCGTTTTCCGCCATCTCTTTAGTGTCCCTAATATGCTCTCTACTACTAAATCCCCCGAATGACGCTCTCGTGTATTTCCAAAGAATTGATCCCCCGTGTGAATGTTTTCCAAATAATATTTTGCGCGCCTACCAAGTGCCGAAAAGCGTTTCTCCTAGTTTAAAATGCTAAGAGGTATCCAAATGTTTTTGATTGCCTCCCTATTTCTTAATTAAATTCAGTCAATATCTTAGGTCCTAAGACATTCAATTTGGAGTATACAAAAAATGAGAGCAAATATGTGAAAATCAACATATAATGAGTCGTGTAGTAATGAATTACTTTACGATTACTTTATGATTAACTGATTATATTGTGTTTATGGCTGATTACGTGAATTATTTTAATAATACAGACAATTACCCTGCTTAATATTGATTACCAAAGTAATCAACGGATTACCGAATTATTTCGAAAAATCGAAGTAATTCTTGATTAAGTGTCACTATTTTGGCTCGTTGGAAACCCCTTGGGTTTGGCCTCTAGTGAATTAAGTTCACGTTTTTAGCATTTCCGACCACTGTGCGCTGCCTGCTAGTTCGTGGTGGATTCGGATTGGTTTGTAGTAGTTGTTAAGCCAACCGACTAAACCTACACCTCACCTTGGATTGCGTTCTTGCTTATTTTGTTTTGTCTTAATCGTCATGTTTTTATGCATAGCTACTTTTCTTTACTTGCTGTCCAACCTTCGCGAAATATCTGACCGGCTCAGGTCTGCTGCAAATATCGTCACCTGTTGAGACATGAACCGATCCGGGGGTGTCGACCATAAGGATTTTCATCTGTTTACAACCACCTTCGCAGCGCTTCTTGTCCTTCTTGGTGTTAGTCGTTCCTATTTATCTGCTAGCTGGTGCTGAGAACTTCTCGGCGGCGGTATTTCACCCTATACCGTGCCCATTTTCGCGATCCATTTCGCTGCCACTCCAACTTCGTGTTTTTCCTCCTTAGCTGCCGTTGCTAGCCCGCTGACCAACATCTGCAATCCTTTGAATTATTTTTCTATATCTACAAGTGTAACACTAGTAAAATATTCCTTTGAGATATTTGCTGTAACTTAAATATATTCCAATACGTAGACCGAGATATTTTGGATAAAAATTGCTCATTTATTAAAACTTGCTGTTATGTAATATATTCGTGTTATGGTGGAGTTAAACTTCAAATCGTTTGCTTCAATTTCATAAATATGAATTTGAATGTTTTGTGCTCCACTGGTCCGTAACTGACACGAACTTGCTACCTTTTTAGTCGATAAATTTATTTATCGTCTATCTGGTAGCAAGTAGTGACGAGTGGAACACGAAACATTGAAATCCAACAATTCTTAGGTGCTGTGTTCGCGTATTGGTTCATCCAAATTTTGGGCCAAGGCGTTGAACAGAGATAGCGACTCTGTTCCAACTGATTTAAATACAATACAATAAGAATACGATTGAATTAGGTTTAGCACGCTGCCACTGACTACGCGATGACCTACAATTTTTTGCCATTATGGTGCACTTGACGCTTACTCTCACTTTTCCTTTTCCTTGTATACTAATCATCGAAAGTATTCCTATAAACGAGCTAACATACCTGAGCTTTTCGGGTTTATCTGATAAGCGTCCTTATCAACAGGTAACGAACCGCTGAACAAATGCCTAGTGCCAGTAGAAGGGTGAAAGGTTACATGAAATATTTGCCAATACATGCGCATATTAGACAGCGTTCACTTTGTTTACGCTGTTGCCTGCGAAGTGATTGTAGAACGTGATTAACTTGATAGCAGACACTAATCTACAGTAATGCAATATTGAACCAATTCGTCATAGAGATTGTGATAGAAAAATAGGAGCAAGGAATGAAAATATATAGCTGAAACTTTCTATAGAATTTAGTAACTTCAGCTTCTTCGTGCCCTTCGTCACTAGATAAATCATTAGCATGACAAGTAATCGGGCTGTCGATAACTGAAACTCACGCGTATTTTCCTTGTTTGGTTAACAGTAGGCTATGCTTATGTTTCGGTCTGTTGATTTGACTCTCAAAACAGATTCCATCAGTTGTTTTATAAACATTTTTTTTGTATTCCGTAACTTTTGTTCATATTATTATAAACAACGCTTCACACTCTGTTCACAGATGACCACGACCAACGGCGAGCTGCTGGGGCTTGCATTCATGGCATTCTTCATCATCACGTTTTCGTCCACCGCCCGCTACTATGTCAAGTTCCTGTGTTTCATCTTATTCTCAGTGGTGTGCGCCGTCGGACCAATTCCGTTCATGCTGCTAAGGCCACGGGACTATCGGAATGCCTTGTAAGTAAATGACGTTTAACATTAAAATCCAACCTTACACGTGCTTAGTTTGATACAGCTTTGTACTGAATTTTACATCAATAAATAACAATCGATTTGTCGTATAGTCATTAATTTGGTTCTGATAATGCATTCGTTTCTACGAAATAAACGAAAAAAATTGGTTCCCATGTAATGAGCTTATGCGTCTCATTCAATAGAAGACTTGTAATGCGATTGAGCCAATATAATTAAAGCCATTCATTGCCAATGTTTACCAACGCGCAACAGTTCAACTCCCCGCTTTGCTTTGTCATCATCGATTACTCGAGTGGGGCCGACTGGGGGTCGGGGAATAACGCTCCCTGTAAATAATTGACCACGCATCGTCCGGCTGATGAACTTTATTCCCCACCCGCAGGACGCTTCAATGTTCCATGCGTTCTTTTGTTTCCATTGCCGATTGCGTGCTGAAGCTATCAAGCCATGAATTATCGGTTTTATGAACAACGACAGTTTTATTGCCTTTCTTGCCCCTCGAGCTCATATTTTGTTTGCGTATTTACTTGTAGACTGCCCGCCTATCTGTGCCGAAAGTTTGGGGCGATCCTGGGAGCCTCGTTCGAAGTTCGTGGAAAGGAGAACATTAACCAACAGCATGGCGGAGTGGTGCTAATGAATCACCAGAGCGCGTTGGATCTTATCGGTGAGTTTGAGCAGTCGTGAGTTGGCACTTTGCAATAAGGATATTAGGTTATTTTGTTGTATTTTTCGGTCAAGAGAACTTTTTTGTGCACAAAGGCACCTATAATTTTTAATAAGTTAGGATTTAGGTTTCTTTTTCATTGTCTCATCAGTATAAGGCTACTGACTTGACCACTGCATAAACGTTAAATCTGAAATGAAACACGATTAGACTACAAATCAAAACATCTGTGCTTACTGAATATGGTCCGTGGCCTGTCGCTTGCCTGTGGATACTAGCATTGTTCCATTTTCGATTTAACGTCGTTATAGTTGTCAAATCGACTGTCATATACTGATGAGACTAATCTTTGTTGACCAGTAGGGTTCTGCGTTTCATATGATTTGTTTGCTTGCGTGTTTAACTTTTATTTGAAGAAAAAATAAAATGGTAACAGTACCAAAAAAACCAAAAGAAGCCATGAAAATAAAAATAGCAACAAATTGTAAAAATTCCTTGGTCTCAGTTCTAGTTTTATTCCTCCAACTTACCAGTCAAATTTCGATTTTCAGTGCTGGCCTATCTGTGGCCCATCATCGGCCGAGCGACGGTGGTGGCCAAGCGGGAGGTGCTGTACATGATCCCCTTCGGAACGGCTAGCTGGCTGTGGGGAACGCTTTTCATCGACCGGAATAACCGTAGCTTAGCTAGAACTACAATCAACAAAGAGTCGAAAGCTATCAATGATAAGCATGTAAGTGGTGTTTCGAGTTCATTGTTCGAAATAGTATCTTTATAAACGTGCTATTTTTTGCAGGCCAAAATTCTCTTCTTCCCCGAAGGAACACGAGGCAATGGAGATAGTTTGCTTCCGTTCAAGAAAGGTTCATTCCATGTCGCCATCGAATCGCAAGGGTTCATCCAACCGGTGGTTATCTCCAAGTATCATTTCCTAAACTCGAAGGCGAAAATTTTCAATCGAGGTTAATAAAGAAACTTATTTTAAAATAAAACACTAATGCTGTCGATTCTAGGTAAAAACATCATAAAAATCCTGCCGGAAATTCCCTGCGCAGGTCTGTCCAAGGACGATATCCTGCCGCTAATGGACCGGGTCTATCAGCAAATGCAGACCGAGTACGACGCTCTGAGTGATGAATCGCTTGCGATTAATAATCTCAGCAAAAGCCTTTGAATGCCACCAGACAATGCTAAACTGAAAGCAGCAAATCAACAACAGGACCGGGTTTGATAATTGGCACTATGTTGGGTTGACGGTTAGGATCCTTTAGGAGATAGCTAGTGTGGAGAAATTTTACCTTTATGTCTGCTTCAATCAGAAGCAGAACCACGTTCATTGAAAAATGTCCGTTTTTAAATTAAAAATACTAGCACAAAAGTACGAGAGAGAAATTGTTTAAGTGATTAATCTTCCCCGCCCGCCCGAAACGGTTGCCAGAGTTTGAATAAGTTATTCCTATTGACGATGATTCAGTAGAACAAATTAAATGAATGCAACTGTAACTGTTTACTGCTGAATTATAGTTTTCAGCATTTTAGTTTGACGGGAATCCTGTGAAAATAAAACGGGTTATATGTCTAAAATGACGAGCGGATCGATCGATTTGATATAATGATCTATTATAAGCTAAAAAGTCCTATAGTCCTATAGATATATGTTTATTTTAGAGTCACTAATGCTATACACAGACAAATACAAAGCAGCTATATAGACAAAATGAACAAAATAAAAAGCTTTATAGTGAGGAGAGTTTACAAAGAGGATAATTTATGTTCTTGTGATACAGAGTGAGTAATCGTAAAATAAACGCATATTGAGTATAATTGACGTCCGTATTTAATCCACTTCGAAATAAACAAATGTTATGCAGTTCTATTTTAAAGTGTATGCATTGAAAGTTTTTACCATGTAGTCAATGTAGCCTAGTACGTGTCAAATCTGAACGCGTACCGAAAAATACTTAATAGCCCAAGTAGACAAATTGTTCACGGTATCTTGCAATGACTGTTGCAGATTTTTGTCCTATAACAAAGATTACAAGTTGCCTAAGCATGCAAGAACTGAAAAGACATTCATCGATGAGCTCTGGCAAAGGTCCAACTAGCTATATCGTGTTGTTGTCCATGCTACTGCAGCTTCTCTAAAAGAACATTAATAGAAACGGAATACAAATCTCTTTTCATCTCCAAGAAAATTTATGTCATTTTCTCTTTGCCAGCATAGGTCATTTGAATTTCGGTGGAGAGCAGTGCAAGGCTATCATTCGTACCTTTGCCTTTACGGAAGCCGTTTTGTGTATCAAACAAAAAGCCGTTTACTTCGACCCAATTGTCAAGTCGGAACAGTATTATTTTATTAAACAGTTCCCATATACAGGACCGCATCGCAATCGTCCGATATGAGTTGTGATCGGAAGTTGGATTGACTTGTTTTGAACTGGACCTACACTTGTCTCCATTCATAATGGATAATGTCACCCTCATGCAAAATAGTCAATTAAGGCCTTTTGCAGAATTAGGCAGAGATTCAACATTTTGAATATTCCACGCTTTCGTTGGTACTGGTTTGGTTTCGCATACGTCGGACTTAGCTCAATGAGTGCGTATTCTCTTGTTACTTCGTTAACGAACCGGCTCTAATAAGCGCGTTTTTTACATTTATTATAAAAGAAATAATCAATGGTCAAAAAGTTACAGTTAAAATTCAATGTTTTGTATGTGACTCTCGAATAAGGGCTTTCGTAAAAGGTATAAACATTTAAACAATGGCTGTATATATAATAAATTTTAACTAAATAATATTAATCAAGGAGTTGCTAACTTCAATGCTCAAAACGGATGTCAAATGTGTTTAATGGGATGGAGAGACGGAAGCATTGGAACATACAGAACCAAGTGGTCTGCCAAAATAACAACAGACATATCGGAAACAATGTTACAGTTACGAATGCCAGGGGAAATACATCGCTTATTGCGTGGTCTCGATTGTCTAGCACATTGGAAAGGTTTAGAGTTTCGAACATTTTTCCACTATGCATCAATCGTTGTCTTGAAACCGGCCGATGTCCCAGATCGCAAAACGATTGGGCGAGCTGAATCAATTGACTGAAAATGTAAATCTCAAAGTAAATACCATTGGAATGTAACCGACATTGAAAAAAGAAATCACTCAGAGAGATGTTAATAGTAGTCTGTCAGGCACACAACATTGAACAGTCCATTTCGCTAAAGTAGAATGTGAAAGCTTTTCACTGAGTGCAGATGCAGTTAACAAGTGGTTTTTAACGAAATCAAATGAAATTATAGCTATGAAATATGCACTCAGCCGCAATGGTTCTATTGAAATTAATGGAGCAAGTCTAGAACAAAACAATTCATTTTTCGAAACGCCTATTCGATCAGCCAATTAAAATATTTATCGTTAAAACTGCTGGGGAAAATCAGCTGAATTCTACAAAGTATCTGATATAAAGTGTAAAATGGTACCTGTACCCTTCAATGAATCTGATATTATATTCATTCCATTAGTTCACCCCTTGTAGATTTATCAAAATATCATTTTATTTTAAACAGTAATTTTTTGTACAAAATCAATGAATTCATACATCTTTTTTTCTGAAATAGCGTCCTTTACAACTGCTTCACGGTTACCGGTTTCCAAAACTGGTTTTCTCTCAGTGTATTTGAGATTCCTCGGTCTATTTTTGTGCTTTGAACTGCTTGCTGTTTTTCATTACACGTTTGAAAAACTCTTCACATTTCAATTCTGTGAAATCCTTATCAGCCTCTAAAATCAGTCTCAGGAGTAACGTGCGAAAGTTTTTGTAGAACTTCAAAGGGACTTTACCAGAGTCCAATCCTTCCACCAGTTGACTATTGGCCGATTTGCTTTCGTCTGCGATTTGGTTGTTTCCCGTCCAAGAACAATCAGTCAAAAACTTCCGTGTGATGAAGTAATCAATGAGCTTATAACAGCAATCAATTCCGTTTAATTTCCCATCACTGCCACAAACAAATTCCATGTTAGAGGTATATGTTTGCATCACTTTCCCATCTTTCAAAATCTCCTCCAATTTAACTAACTCTTCCACTGAGTTAACTGGACTTTTCACTCTATCAACTTTTTCAACTGGAATGTTGTGTAGATTTGCGCTGCTTTTGATAACATTTTGGGCTAGATATTCCAGACTTGTTTGTAATTTTGCCATAAACTGCATCATTTCACTCTAATTTTCTATGATCCGATGCTGGTTCGAAACAACTACTTCCAAGAGATTACCAGTTTGAGCAACGGCATCGTCTTCCTGCGGCACTATGAAAATTTGGTCAGAGCTTTGATCCACACTTATATCCGGGAGAACCAGTAATGATTCGGAATAATGCAATGAGAGCTGCTCCCCCTGAAAATGAAAAAAATATATACAGTGAACACTGGCAGTATTTATTACCAAGCTCTCGTTTTCTGTAACTGGTACTGCCAAATGCTGATGTTCGTTTTGATTTCCGCTAGGAAGATGAACGTGTTCATTGAAATCGTTTACAAAATTGTTCAAACGTTTATCTTGATTTGCTAGGCGAGTTTTCTTCATCGTTGGAGGACTTGCATAGTTTAGTTCATCACCTTTAGTATCTGACACAACTTCCATTCTTGCCATCTCCAAATCCGCTTCTGCTCTGGTTGCAAACTCTCTCTTTTTGACGCAATTCATTCGTTCCCATTTCGGGTTTGGAACGGGTCTTTCATCTTGGGATAGTTCAGAAACTGCACTCTTTTTCGGCCAGTGAAGCACATCATCCACTTTCCACCCGGCTGGTACAACTCTAAGGCTAATTTCGTCTTCCTCAATAGTTTGCACTATTCTGAACGGCATTTTACCGCGTATACGGACACCAAATGAAGTAAAAACTATACCTTACAAGGAAAACCAGACTTTTTACATTTCTTATAAAAGAAATGTATAGAATTCGCTCAAACTTTCAAGATTTTTTCCGAGGCCCGGAGGGCCGAGTCTTATATACCAATCGACTCAGCTCGACGATTTGGGACAATGTCTGTGTGTGTGTGTGTGTGTGTGTGTGTGTGTGTGTGTGTGTGTGTGTGTGTGTGTGTGTGTGTGTGTGTGTCTGTGTGTGTGTGTGTGTATGTAACGGACAAATTCTCATTCGTGTTTCTCAGCAATGGCTGAACCGATCTTATCCAAACCAATTTTAAATGAAAGAACTAAAAAACAGTATGAACGCTATTAATTTGTTTTTGATTCTGATGTTTAGTTTCCAAGATATTAATGTTTGAATGCGCAAAAATGGCGTTTTTTGCAGTTTTTTTTAATTATCTGCCGAAATTGACAATATAGATTAACAATTCATATGTTTTTAGACAGCTTTAACGAATACCTTTCGAACAAGCTGTAGATTGTTGAAATCGAACTATTATCAAAAGAGATATTTAACATTAAATGCGGACGAAAGATTTTTATCATTTCCCATAGCCAGAAATATGACCAAAAACATGTAATCTATTATTAACGCCAAAACGGCTTTTTTTAGGTCAATAGTATCTTCGGAGAATTTAATGGAAGCAATATGCCCTTTCTTTTGGTATTGTGCTTTTGCTGATTAATCCCCCTATGAGTGAGATATTTTCACAAATTTTTTTGGAAGTGATTATATCGAAATGATGTCTTCAGCAAATTTGTAGCTCTTACTTTTGCGAATAACTTTACTGAAGACTTCAAATATCTATTTTGAATACTTTAAAAGTTATGGCTTGTTGTTTGTTGATTACTCTTTGTCGCCTATTTATTGTTCAATATAGTAATAATCCATTGAAATAAGCTAAACATTATTTTGATAAAACGAATTTTGTATTTCATTTTACTATCTACAACCGCTAGAAATAATCACCGAACACTTCCAAGTTGTCTGGAAGGAACTTGATAACTTATCAGTACAAAAATGTTCATTTGTGCGAACCTTCTGACTGCAATTTTTCCAACTTATAACCATCGGATCGATCTGAAACATATCGGAAAAAAGCGAAATAAATAACTCCAAGCAACGGCGTAGCCAAGAGAAGGTTTAACACCATACAACCCCCCCCCACACCCAAAAAAAAAATATTGGATTGAAGTTGAAAATTTATTGATGCAGACTGATTTAATTCAATATTACAATAACAATTATCTGATCCGTAGATTGATAACCTGTTGTTGTAAACATCATGAGGACTTTTGATAAATTGTCGGAATGGGGTCCTGATATGTAACTGATCTCTTGGTCTTGATTTCACAGTTGTCTAATAGCATCAATATCAAATTCCTGCCTGAAAACATTCCAATAGAAAATTCCAGAGTTCTGTAATCAATCATAATCCTCAGATTTATTTTCAAATTGATCTCGTTTTTGTAGAGATGTACTGTAATAAGAGTCTTTATTTAATAGGAAGCGAAGTTAAAATTGATTTAATGTCTATGAAACATAGAACTGCTCACCAAAAAATGCATAAATTTCAACATTTGCTAAAAATGTTTTTGCCTTTCTCATTCACTCTAAAATTCGTCGATCTAATCCCGACCGGGAGGGCCGAGTGTCATATGCTAATCGACTCAGTTCGTCGAGATCGGAAAATGTCTGTGTGTGTATGCATGTCTGTATGTATGTGTGAGTATGTGTGTATGTGGAAAAAATATGACCTCTGTTAATCAGAGATGGCTGGATCGATTTGCACAAAGTTAGTCTCAAATGAAAGGTACAATCTTCCCAACGGCTGTAATTGATTTTTTTTATTGATTGGACTTCCGGTTCCGGAGTTACGAGTTGAAGAGTGCAATCACACAGCAAATTCCAATATAAACTGAAATGAAAAAATTTCAAAATCAAATTTGTATTTTTGATGAGAAATGACATTATAATGCATGAAACATTGAGATTTGATGTAAACTCGAAAAAATTACGTTTGACAAAAATTGATTTTTTTGGACTTTGGTATTTTTTTGCTCTGTTACTATTTTCTGAAAAATTAATTCTGCATAATTTTAAAACTTCAAAAATTACGGTTTCGGAATTATGCCGTTTAGACATTAAGATCGATTTTCACCAAACCCCCACCAATTGTAAAATTGGTATTGTAAAAAAACGTAAGGGCGATACTTCAATGCTGATAGGTGGGACCGAAAAAGTAAACAATCGCCAAAGGGACTATATACTATTATATACAATCATTTTGTCAATTTCAATAGCAAACACACATAATAATTTCAAATACTTCATGAAGTTTTGGGTTTCGATCACTGAATCATGCAATCTAGGATGTAAAAAACACAATAGTTCTTAAATAGGAAATAAAACCAAGTCTAAAAATATGCTCTGTTGATTTTCTTTGAATGGTGGGTTTTTTCAAGAAAAAGCGTTGATTTCTTAATTCTCAGTCGCGTTGGAAATTTGAGTAAAGTATAAACTTTAAATCGATTAAAAAAAATCGATTTTTTTTTGGCTCAGTACAATATACATAACCCCTTTAGGAAAATCAGTTTACCCACCACAATGCATTGATTGAGGAATTTAGATATTTTATTAACAGAGCATTAGCAATAATTCGTTTGTATGTCTATTTTATGGGTCATTTTTTCGCCTTCCCATTGATTTGGTTTGAGATTTCTAGCACTGATGTTGTCCTATGCTGATTTGAGTGATTCTCTGAGTCCTGCCACTATCCCATGTAGTATGTGTTATCAAAAACATCGCGAAGCATCAAGTTCTAAATGTTCTCAAACGATATAATATCCGAAGCGAGTGATAAGAGTTATAAGAAATGTCTCATCACACTGTTAGGTGGATTAAAAGCGTTTTTTAAACTTGATATGAACTGTCAAGCATGTACACACAAAAAGGCTTTTATGCTGGCACAGTGCTGCCATAAAACTTATTGCTCTTCAGTCAGATTAATTGGCTAGCGATAAAACTATAATATGGACTGCGCAAATATTTTTATCGGGATGCATTAAAGTAATATTATTGTTAGAGAGCAGTATTGCAGGGTGAATGGTTTTAAGCACTTTATGTATTCCACCTTGCAAAGAAATGGTTGAGGCCATATTTAGGGTGTGAAATCTTCATATTTCAAATGCAAGGCTTTTCAAAATTATTTCACAAAATATTGCCAGAAAATAAAGTTTTATGGTGCTGAGGGCATTTTTAAATTAATTTATGTGTCGTGGGATTCGGGATAACATATATTGTTAATTCTCATTTTTTAATATATTTTATTTATTTCAATATTTATGATTAATTCAAAAGCGCGTTATTGTTTTTCGACCTATCCGATTGATATTCATCATAAAAATTGAACCGCCTACTAACATGAGCGTTGAATTTATATTTTTTTATAACCTCGATGGTAATTCTCTACTCTACATTTTTTCTTAACATTTTTACGCATTGGGTTTTGTCAAGTTATTTAATGTGGGAGTTTTGTAGAGGAAATGGTAGACAGATATAACTAATTTAACCTACGAGGTAATTACATAAAACTGTTTTATTGTTTGTTTAAAATGCTTAAGGTTGCCACAAAGTTTAAAAAAAGGTTTTATTGAAATCTCTAGGACTTCTTATGGTCTTGTGTATTAAAACTAAAACGCATTTAAAATAATAGTCTGAAAGCCGTTTGTAGAATGGGCCCACCTACTCTAGTAATAGTTTAAACAAATTCTTGAAGAGGTGTTCTGAATGTTTTGATCTTGTAAATGGTTTTGATAAGAAAGTTTTAATCATAGCGTTAAGCTTACAATAAAACTAACATTGCTACTTGGGTTAGAATATATTTAAATTTATTTCTTAGTAAAAACTGTTTGGAAAATATACTTGCTACCGCCCGTTAGAAAACGTCAGTCTTCGTAATGTTTGATGTATGTCCAACGAGATTGGTGCAAATAAATATTAAGACAAGCTGTATCAGAAATTCAGAAAGAAATTATGTTATTATCTGATTAATAGTAAGTATCCCTGGATTCTGAGGATGAGTTGAAAAATGAGACCACAGCATTACAGACGTTCATTCATTCATTTTATTGTTTGCTTTGCAATTTTTACCACTCATGAACCATATTTTCGGATTAAAAATAGTTGTTTTTACATTTCTTACAAAAGAAATGTATAGGATTCGCTCAAACTTTGAAAACTTTTTCTGAGGCCCGGAGGGCCGAGTTTCATATACCAATCGACTCAGCTCGACAAATTGAGACAATGTCTGTATGTGTGTGTGTATGTGTGTATGTATGTATGTACAAAATGTCATGTAATTATCTCAGCAATGGCTGAACCGATCTTAATGAAACTAGTTTCAAATGAAAGGCCTAACGTTGCCATTTGACACTATTATTTTTGATTTTCGATATGTTGTTTATTTTCTGAGATATAGGTCATTTTGTCAAAACATTGCAGGTTTTTAGTAAATAACTTTCAAACAAAGCAACGCTGTCCCACAAACTGCACATAATTAGAGACCTTATAAAATACCTTTCTATCAAGCTTTATATTGTCAAAATCCGTTCACGAGCGACGGAGATATTAAACATTTTGTATTTTTATTCCTCGCTTACCAATTTTCACTAATTAAAAAGGAATCCGTTTCATATAGAGTATTGCTTTACTGGTGTTTTAGGGACAAAACTAAACCGATTTTGAACATCGGGGTATGAAAACACCTCTACGTGATTCAAGGATTATTCGATTATGAAACCATTTTGTGAATTACCTATATAATAATTGAACTATTTATCAAAAATCAATATGTAAGCTCACTTCAAAAACAAAATAGTGCGTCCATGGTGATTTTTTTTCTAGAGTTCATGTATTTATCCCTTGGATTAGGCGTTGCGTTCAATCGTGAAGTAAATATTGGATGGTATATAATTATACAGTTCATCAAGTAATTCACCTAGTAGTGAGATAAGACTTCTCATACAATTATACTCGTGGCATCACCGAAAGAAACTGTATTTTTGAATCCCAAAACTCTAGCAAAAATTTGGCCCTTTGCAAAATTTAGATTATATTGGTTATGGCGCAAAAATTACTATCTACATTATTTATAATGTAAGGAATCAATATATCGCATAATATACCTATAAAAATAAGGTCTGGCATGGCCTCACATGCCCTCATCATCTCTATCTCACTCTCTCTTTCTCTCTCCCTCTCTTTCTCTCTCTCTCTCTCTTTCTTCATGTTGATGGCAACTTTCACGATTCACATCTATCTTGCTATTTATCTATCCATTTCTAAGTTGTGTGATAAGATTCTCTGCTAATCTTTATTAATATTCAAGCTGATTTCATGTGTGCGATGTAATTGTGAAGGTTTGAGAAAACAAAACTATTTTTTGTCTATTACCCTATTATTTTCTTTGCATTTTAGTGTATAAGAGACTCGCGGAAACAAGTTTAATAATACATCCTACATGTCAAATAAAATATTTGTAGTCCGAGAAAATTTGCAAAATATTTGCCTTATGGGAAAACTATAACTATTTTCAAGGTGAAATTGGTATTTCGAAACGTTGCACTATGGGTAGACAGGTGACCATCGAAAACTACATCAACTCAAATTTAATTCAGTTCTATTCAAAGCTTGTATAAAGGAAATTCATGGCTATCTCAGAAAAATATGTGACTTAACTGGGAGGTGGGACATTCCACGTGCGATATTTCAACTCTTCGTATCTCTATTGAATTTTGAATAAAACATATGCTCAAATATGTCATGTGAAAACTAAGAACACCTTTTTGTGATGATATTATTGAAAATGCACATACATTATATTGGTATGAACTTTCATGAAAAATAACGGATCAAAGCCCAAAAATATCCACGAATTAGATCCGGGAAAAGAAGTCTCCCAAAGTCCCCACTCTCAATGGGGGATGCAAGTACAAGGTGTCTTCTAACTTATCGTCGCCCATATCTGCTCTATACTGAGTACACTTCAATTGAAGTTTCAATGGAAGTCACAATTAGTAGTGAGGCATTGGATAATTCAGCACACGTTTCGTTCGAGTTTTCCATATTGTACAAGTAAATTAAAGAGGATTACAGTAAGAGTTTATGCATTGGACAGATAGTTGATCTGACTACATTTTTGCCATCCTGACAGTTTGAACCATTTCTTTTTCACAGTAATGGATTGTCCAGGACTTATTTATCCATATTTCCTGAACGAGAATTCCGAACGAAACAATATGCAAACTATACGGATGACTGGAAAGAGACTGCATTATAATCAACTGAATGCACGCCTTTTATGCTATCGACATAGCCTAGACACTTCACACTATTTATTTTAATTCAAATGAAAACTTTGAAATATCTACTTATCTCTTTTACGTATCGCATTCTCCATCTTTTGCTCTCTGTTCAAAGGGCTTTCATGAGATTTTGTCTACTTTCCGAATCTGTAATAAGTTTTGATGTAGGCGTTCATTTGATAAAGTTATGACATATTTGTCGAATGAAGATTCGTCAAATCGTTGTAAACGTCACGAAAGAATGTGTCATGTGACCTTCTCTCACTTTACTATATTAAATTGCGCGTTAAATTACTGGACCAGCAAATTCTATTCTGCACAATATTTTTCGGGAATATATGACCAAAAAGTAAACTTTGATTTCCAAAGCAAATTGAACGTTCCAGGTTCCTGATAACTAATTAAGGTCTATCAATAATGTTGAAACACTAAATAATCTTGAAACGACGCTGTCAAGTAAAGAAGCGTGAAACCGAAAAGACTAAAACAAAAAAAGAATAGAAGCCCTAGAAATTTTGTTCATCTGCGTTCATTTAATCTAATTTATTCGTTTCATCATTTGGATTCACTCTGATCAGTTTATTTATTTCGTGCATTTTAGTCATATCATTCATTTCACTTATTTTATCCACTGTTTTCATTCAATGCATTCTATTCATTTTCCCAGTTCATACATTTTGTTTAAAATGAAGAACATTTTATTAACCTGACTATTTTTTCAGTTTTATTCATTTCATCCAAATAATTCTTTTGACACTATTTATTTTTTCTATTAATGTATAACCTTACAACATCGATTAATTCATCATTTCAATCAATGCATTTTCTTCTTTTTTATTCATTTTGTCAATTCACTTCATTTTGTTTATTTGGTTCGTTTGTTTCATTTATTCATTTAATTTATTTTTTATTCATTTTATTTTCTTTGTTCATTCCATTCATTTTATTAATTTGAACCCTTAAATTAAATTGATTCATTTAATTCATTTGATTCATTTGCTTCACTTGATTAATTTGATTAATTTGATTAATTTTATTCGTTTGATTCATTTGATTCATTTGATTTATTTGATTTATTTGATTTATTCGATTCATTTGATTCATTTAATTCATTTTGTTCATATCTTTAATTTTATTCGTTTCAGGTTCAGTCATTCCATTTATTTATTTCATTCAATTTGTTAGTTTGAGTCAATTCATTCTATTAATCTTATACTTATTTCTAAATATAGTCCAAATTTTTATTAATTAAGCTAATATAATTTGATTCGTGTATTTTATAATTTTGATTTACTACTTCGCATGAGCACTGCAAACTAATGAATGATCCAACAGTGATATGTGTAAGAAATATCTCATCTCACTGCTAGGTGGATTAAATCGGTTTTTCAAATTTGCATCACCAACTTATAGGGTCTAGAGTAATTGTTTCAAAATCTAGCTACTCTTATTGCCGCCGCATTTTTTCAAAAAATTCTTCACCATTCTGACATTTTCACTGTATCTCAATAAAAAGTAATAAGAATGGTGGCCAGACTCCTAACAAGTAGATTTCGTAATATTGGAGCACTTCTCACTTCATATTCCTGCGTTTTGCACGAAACGAAAAGGATGCAATATAGTTGCCACTGCCTTAAAGGTTTAAAGATTTTCTAAATGCGTTTCCTGACATGCGGTGAGAGTGGCGAAAAAATGGCAAATCATGCACAAAATTCATTCAAGCTGTTTCTCAAGGATATACGTTGCGGAGACAACGAGACTGGATCCAAATGCAATAATTTATTCTGTGGTAGAATGTTAATTATGAAATTCCGACAATAAATTGAAGATTTAGACCTAAGTTCAATAAGTTCAATTGTACTACCTACTTTTAGTAATCTTGCTTCATATAAACTTTTCTAACAGTACTGTATGTTTCAATTTCTTATAGCACAGAGAACAGACCAGAGCTTAAAAAATTGACATTCCTGCGTGAACTTGAAAGAGAAACGAAATTCAATTCATGCCCGCCGCGGTGAATGAAATGTTTGGTTCGTTTCCCTCGTCATTTGTTCTCCCGACACAGCAAGCGCATTCAGGTTCGAACATGTTCGGTTTGAGAAGCAAACTGTATTTTGGTTCTGAGCTAGCTCTGAGGCGGATTGTTGAGCGAAAGTGAACCACCAGATATAGATTACGCAGTTCACTCATGCTCGAAAATGTATTAGATGCCAACTTCTGCCTTCAAATTCTCCACACAATAATAAATGAATTTTGGCGAAGGAATTTATCATTCTGCGGCACTCAAGAACTCGATTCTGTATGAAACTTCAGTCAGTTGGAAAGTTAACGCATGAGAGAGGCGTTGAATCTGTATGTTGGGTTCGGTAAATACAAGCAGAAATATGTAACTGATTTTGAAATTTCGCAGCGCTGGAACAGACATACAAACTAGAACAAATTTTCCGGAAAAACCTGTGTAAACATTTTAATGAAAATACGTTGAAAATCACCATCGCATACAGGTTCGCATGGATCATCATTGTATCCAAATTTGCACGCAACGCCCTTATAGCGTTTGCTGGCCGATCTAGTGCCATATAACACAACAGTACGCAAAAACCAAGGTGTATCGACGTTGTACCAGGTATGCTGGAACGAGCAAACTTTCTTTTAGCATGCTGAAGATCATTTTTCCAGCTTTTTAATATCCTATTTATGTACTATTTATCAAAACTGTCCGCTACAAGCAAAAAAGTAACAGAATACGTGCAATCGTTATTTTGTATGGGACACTTTTCGAATGCCTCTGTCAACTCGGTTCGTCGGTGTTGCTACTTCCTAGTGGCATTTCAAAACGACAGTTTTATTTCTTACACATATTGAAAACTTTACTTGTATGTCAGTTCTCAGTGTTTATCGTAGCAATAACACGAACTAATGACAGATTATCTAAAATATAAGAGATGAGTACACCAACCAATAACACCTCACTTTTTTCCTATTTCTAAGCTCAAACTTACTAGTTTTAACCCTCAAACAGGCAAGGGATCTCAGAGGCCCGGCTATTTATAGTTCTCTAGTTTCATTAAACTTGTAATTTAAAATTCAAATGATGGAGCGTTTTCGGGCTATCGATTCTCTCACTGATTAAACCACAAAACAGAGGCTTTTGGTTTCATTGGGTCTTAGGAGCGATGCTTCTTGAAGTTACAATTTTAGCTTTTTGAGGGTTAAATATACTAGGTTAAGCTCTAATTATAGCAGTATGAATTAGAATAGTATAAGATAATTTAAATAATTTTGCTGGGTTCGCTTTAATTTAGTCCACCCGCAAGTATATCAAATTGATTTACCAAACTATCTTCGCTTTGTTTATGTATACACCCAGGTTTTTTTACGCGGGGGATACGTACCGCGCAAAAAAAACCACGTAAAAAACCGCGTTAATTAGAAAATCCGCGTAAAAAACCGCGTTAATTGGAAAACCCGCGTAGAAAAAAACGTAGAATATTTTTGGATGTTTTTTGCACGTATTACGCAAGTCCTTTTGAATCCAAAGGCCTTTTTATGAAAAAATTCTAAGTCCTTTTAAATATAAAGAACTTAGAAGAATTTTGACAGTTTCCTTTTGTGCATATTTCGCAATTAACACTTTTTACATTTCTTATAAAAGAAATGTATAGAATTCGCTCAAACTTTCAAGATTTTTTCCGAGGCCCGGAGGGCCGAGTCTTATATACCAATCGACTCAGCTCGACGATTTGGGACAATGTCTGTGTGTGTGTGTGTGTGTCTGTGTGTGTGTGTGTGTATGTAACGGACAAATTCTCATTCGTGTTTCTCAGCAATGGCTGAACCGATCTTATCCAAACCAATTTTAAATGAAAGAACTAAAAAACAGTATGAACGCTATTAATTTGTTTTTGATTCTGATGTTTAGTTTTTAAGATATGAATGTTTGAATGCGTAAAAATGGCGTTTTTTGCAGTTTTTTTAAATTATCTGCCGGAATTGACAATATAGATTAACAATTTATATGTTTTTAGATAGCTTTAACGAATACCTTTCGAACAAGCTATAGATTGTTGAAATCGGACTATTATCAAAAGAGATATTTAACATTAAATGCGGACGAAAGATTTCTATCATTTCCCATTGCCAGAAATATGACCAAAAACATGTAATCTATTATTAACGCCAAAACGGCTTATTTTAGGTCAATAGTATCTTCGGAGAATTTAATGGAGGTAATATGCTCTTTCTTTTGGTATTGTGCTTTTGCTGATTAATCCCCCTGTGAGTGAGATATTTTCACAAATTTTCTTGGAAGTGATTATATCGAAATGATGTCTTCAGCAAATTTGTAGCTCTTACTTTTGCGAATAACTTTACTGAAGACTTCAAATATCTATTTTGAATACATTAAAAGTTATGGCTTGTTGTTTGTGGATTACTCTTCGTCGCCTATTTATTGTTCAATATAGTAATAATCCATTGAAATAAGCCAAACATTATTTCGATAAATCGAATTTTGTATTTCATTTTTCTATCTACAACCGCTAGAAATAATCACCGAACACTTCCAAGTTGTCTGGAAGGAACTTGATAACTTATCAGTGCCAAAATGTTCATTTGTGCGAACCTTCTGACTGCAATTTTTCTAACTTATGACCATCGGATCGATCTGAAACCTTTCGGAAAATGAAAAGCGAAATAAATAACTCCAAGCAACGGCGTAGCCAAGAGAAGGTTTTAACACCATACAGCCCCCCCCCACCACACAAAAAAAATATTGGATTGGAGTTGAAAATTTATTGATGCAAACTGATTTAATTCAATATTACAATAACATTATCTGATCCGTAGATTGATAACCTGTTGTTGTAAACATCATGAGGACTTTGGATAAATTGTCGGAATGGGGTCCTGATATGTAACTGATCTATTGGTCTTGATTTCACAATTGTCTAATAGCATCAATATCAAATTCATGCCTGAAAACATTCCAATAGAAAATTCCAGAGTTCTGTAATCAATCATAATCCTCAGATTTCTTTTCAAATTTTCAGCTTTTTTCCTACACAATATTGCGAAAGCTTATTACACAATTTTTCCTAATAGGTTTGTGAAAATTATAAACTATTTGAAATTTTTTAATAGTTTTATTTTTTATTTAACCGTGATTTTTTAATAAATAGTGATCATCGCTTCACAACGTAGTCTATTTTTCATGGTTTGCGGTGAGCACGAACTCTCGAATTGCTGAACTGAAAATTATGGAATAGAAATTATTTTTTAGTATTCTTTACAGACCCGCTGGTGCCCTAAGACGATTTCGATAGATTTTTAGAGCACTGTGCACTAGACTGCCCAGAAAAATGATGAATTTTTGAAAACTCAATCGGCCCACCCCTGAGTCGATTCCTAGTCCCACCAGGAGTACTTGTACCAAATTTGATGCAAATCGGACAAGTCTAACTACCGGACCAACGTGCCTGAAGTTTATATTGGATTTTTCAACAATTTACATGGAGAAAACTCACTAGCTCGTATTTTCGCCGCTAGGTGGCACTGTATACATCGTATTATCACTGTAAGTGAAAATAAGAAAGATATTTTAATTATCTACAACTTTGTCGAAGACTGCTAGTAAATCCGGCTATGTTGAAAGAAGTTATTAAACTTTTAACGAAGTGATGTCTGAGTCAGTTTTGCATGGGGCCTAGCCTAGGCCTAGGTTGTGTATCAGTACTCGACTCCCGCGAACTATATATTTTTGTGAAATAATGGTTAGATTTAGCCGAATAGTATGTTTACAAGAATTATAATAAATAATACGAGTTATGTTTTGGTTAGAAAATTTTAGTTCCACCTGTGACCGCATAGAGGGCGCCACTACTAACTTTTCATAGAAGAGAGATAGAGTATCAAGTTGTTCAGAAGAAATACTGAAAAATGCCTGTTCTATAACTTTGTAGAAGACACCAAATTTCTATCTCTTTCCGTTGAAAAGTTAGTGTTGGCGCCCTCTATGCGGTAACAGGTGGAACTAAAATTTTCTAATCAAAGCATGATTCGTATTATTTACTATAATTCTTCTGAACATACCATTGAGCTAAACCTAACGATTATTTCACAAAAATGTTTAGTTCGTGTGAATCGAGTACTGATACACAACCATGCACTATTAGGCCCCATGCAAAACTGACGCAGACATCACTTCGTTAAAAATTTAATAACTTCTTTTAACAAAGTCGGATTTACTTGCAGTCTTCGACGAAGTTGTAGACAATTCAATTATCCTTCTTATTTTCACTTACAGTGATAATACGATGCATACAGTGCCACTTAGCGGCGAAAATGCGTGCTGGTGGGTTTTCTCCATGTAAATTGTTGAAAATTCCCATACAAATTTCAGGCCCGTTGGTCCGGTAGTTAGACTTGTCCGATTTGCTTCAAATTTGGTGCAAGTACTCCTGGTGGGACTAGGAATCGACGCAGAGGTGGGCCGATAGGGGTCATTTTTTTGTCCTGTCACCCTAATGTACACCCAGTGCATTAACGCAAGTGACGGAAGGTTATCGAAAAGTTTCGTGAAAATGAAAGTTCCAGTAATGATGATGATTTTCCCAAACGGTTCGTTTTCGTGAGGTTTTTATTTATTCTTTGGCATTAGGATTAGCGATAATAATTCAAATCAAGAATACTACTGGGAAGTCACCTTTAGAAAAAGTCGATGTAGAAGTAAAATTTGAAACTATGCACGCATGTACTTCAGAGATAGCGTGATATCAGGAGCTGCGATTTCATTTCAACGCTTTTTTTGTGAAAAGGGCGATACTTACAAATGTAAACATAGGGCTTTTTTCTTACATGCGAATGAGGGCTTTGAAACGCAACAAATTAACCTAAAAATTTTGATTCTACGATAGTGCTTTCTTAAACTACAGCAAAAAATACAACGGGCGAAACTGTATTTTTGTTTGTTTATTTAAAGTTTCGCCCTCCACGCTCCATGCAAGCAAACAGGGCGATACTTTTTTTGCTAGCAGTTTAGCGGCGAAACTGTTATTTTCGTATTTTTTAGGATTATCAGACTGATACCAGCTGTAAATAGTAACAATGATCTCTATTGAAAAAACCCGGACGAAATCGGTGTTGTAAAACGGTAGTTATTGTAAAAAAACGTAAGGGCGATACTTCAATGCTGATAGATGGGACCGAAAAAGTAAACAATCGCCAAAGGGGCGATACTATCATTTTGTCAATTTCAATAGCAAAAACAAATTTTAATTTAATAATTTCAAATACTTTATGAAGTTTTGGGTTTCGATCACTGAATCATGCAAGCTAGGATGTCAAAAAACACAATAGTTCATAAATAGGAAATAAAACCAAGTCTGGAAATATTCACTGTTGATTTTCTTTGAATGGTACACTGCTAGTATCGCCCTTTTCAAGAAAAAGCGTTGATTTCTTAGTTCTCAGTCGCGTTGGAAGTTTGAGTAAAATATAAACTTCAAATCGATTAAAAAAAATCGTTTTTTTTTGTTTCAGTACAAAGGAAAATTCAGTTTTCCCACCACAATATAGATATTTTATTAACAGAGCATTAACAATAATTTGTTGGTATGTCTATTTCATGGGCCATTTTTTCGCTTTCCCATTGATTTGGTTTGAGATTTCTAGCACTGATGTTGTCCTATGCTGATTTGAGCGATTCTCTGAGTCCTGCCACTATCCCATGTAGTATGTGTTATCAAAAACATCGCGAAGCATCAAGTTCTAAATGCTCTCAAACGATATAATAGCCGAAGAGAGTGATAAGAGTTATAAGAAATGTCTCATCACACTGTTAGGTGGATTAAGCACGTTTTTTGCAAAAAGTTCGTTTGAATGCAAAGACTTAGAAGATTTTCGGAAAGATGAAAGACGGGTCTGGAAGGCTTCTTATGGCCCGCACCTCAACAATATGGGTATTTTAGGAATGGTCTTTACGAGTAGGTGCCTGAAATTGATTTTTGACCCCATTTTAAAATTCAAAATGGCGACTTCTGGTTTAACGAAATTCGCTATAACCCAATCAATATGGGTATTTTTGGAAGTTGAAGTTGCAGTACAAATAGTTTTAATTAAAAAGTCGAATTTACTTGAAACATCGACCTTTGTCTCCTACTCGTCAAGACTATTCCGAAAATACTCTCAATATGATTGAGTTGTAGAAAAATTATTTAAGTCGGAAATCGCCATCTAGGATTTCAAAATTGCGTCAAAAATTAATTTCTGGCACCTACTCGTCAGGACCATTTCGACAATACCCATATTGATTGAGTCATAGCGAATTTCACTAAACCGGAAGTCGCCATCATGGAACTCAAAATGGTGTCGAACATACCTGCATGCATGGTGTATTCTGTCACCTACTCGTCAAGACCATTCCGAAAATGCTGAAAATTCCAAAAATCTTCTAAGTCTTTTGCATTTTGTGTTAATTGCGAAGTCCGTGCAAAAAAAACTTCCAAAGATATTCTAAGTCTTTTGCTGCGGGTTTTTTACGCGGATTTTCCAGCTGGCGCGGTTTTTTTAAGCGCTACGTATCCCTCGTTTAAAAAAAAACAGCGTAAATATTTTTTTTAAATTCCATTGTAAAAAAACTAAAATTTATTGGAAAAACGTAGTTTTGTCAATCGTCGCCTAGCGCTACCATGGAGCGGTACATATACATTTTTATAGCTTCAAAATGAACCTTAGCTGAGGATTCAAACCAACAATTGGGACTTTTGATCGATAAATTCTTTCACATCTATCTACCTAAAAGGGCGATTTTCTTAGGTAGGTTCGAATAGCCCCGGGTTCCCTTATTATTGAATTTTTCCGCGCTCGTATTAGGTATTCAATTTCATTGCAATATCTAAATGCACGTACCTTCCTCTTAACACTGCTCATAATGTCTTGTACAACGTTGGGTCTAACTAGTGTTTGTGTGGAGATCCAATTTTCCTAATTTCTGCTTTCGATTTCACTTCCTTGGGATGCTTCTGGAGGGCCTGTTTCACGATGGCTTAGTATATTTCAATTGGCAGCAATTCCGTTGTGTTCGAGGGATTGACTGATGATAGCACGAATCTAACTTCCTTAACCTTGCATCTTTCCAGAACATCTTTCGAGTTATGACACGATATTCAATTCGGACAGAAAAGCGTAGAGCCATCGTGAAATCTTAGAAGTGGAAGTAGACACTTTTGGAGTTATTTTTTCGAATACACTTGACCACTGATCGTTCCGGTTATTACACTGAGAAACAAAAATGCATATTTTTGTTAGTATACTTTCTAATCCCGTCTCTTTTATTCTGCTATAATTTTTATGCATTTTCATGCATAAACTTCTAGTAAGCATTCAATGAGTGGATAGATTGAATATGTCCAATGAGTAAAATTTATAGCAGAAGAAACGAGAGGCAGATAGAAAAGTATGCTATCGATGCATAAATAAATTTCTGCGTGTACGAAAGGTATGCTCCGCTTTCCACGCGACTTACCGTAGATTGTACCATTTCCGGCTTCTTGCTAATGGCACGGTGAGAGATATCTGGAGTTACCAGCAGAGATGCAAGGTAATATTTTTTGATATCTGTGTGCAACATATGTAAAACTCTGTGAAAATTTTTGTAAAGAAAAACGTAAAAGTTATTTTCAAAACAAGAAGTGGCAATCTTTTTTTCAGTCACTTATGAGATACACGTCCAATGAAGTAGGGCATTTCAAACACAGCTAAATATTATTCTGAAGTCACATGCAAGAGTAGAAGGTCTAACCGGCTTTTTATCCAATCCAGATCATACGCTTTGAACGCTGCCCTCTTTCTTTCCTATTTCTGATTCCTTCATTTCTCTTTCCGTTCTCTACGTCCGTTCAAAAATGGCTATCTATAACTAAGATTCCCCTCACGCTCAAACGGATATTGACATAAAATCGATTCATCGGCTTCAAATTGTATCTATGGTCCTCATTCGGGCCCCTTGTGATTTTAATCCGTGTCAAAGAAAAAAAAAAAAGCTCTGACACAACGATATTTGACTGTGACTGAAACATCACAGATTCGCCCTAATAAGCTCTTCTTGGTACCAAGTCTAAATCCTTTTTTCAAGGCATACAATGTACCAACAAAATAAGTTGAGATCGACGGAGTGTTCAGCGAGACGAGTTTCATTTGCTCGAATCTGCTGAAGCATGGGATTGACTGTTTTAAGGACCCCACACTTCAGCCAGTGAAGACTGTAATCGATTGTATTCAATATCAGCCACAGCTAACGGAATTAAGACCTACACCAGCTCAAACTTAC
Organism: Topomyia yanbarensis; assembly: GCF_030247195.1. Classification (NCBI taxonomy): domain Eukaryota; kingdom Metazoa; phylum Arthropoda; class Insecta; order Diptera; family Culicidae; genus Topomyia; species Topomyia yanbarensis. The sequence continues at coordinate 30,880,733 of NC_080671.1, read as the reverse complement.
TTCCCTGGGTCTGCTTTATCTAACTATCTCCTTATTGACAAGATTTATTTATCTGTTCGCTGTTTTATGCTACGGGTTCCAACCGGATTGATGACAAATAAGTGGGCCTCATAAAATGGCGTAATTTTTTGTGAAAAATAGCGATTAAGAGTTAGGTAATTTATACATAGAATGTGTATCCAAAGTTTGAAATAAATCGGTTAAGGGGTCCTCTTATATAACACTAGTTTACAAATTTTGGGTTAATTGTATGAAGTTAAGAAAAAAGGTGTTCTCTAAGTCAATTTTGGGTTGCTGAGCATGGAAATCATATCCATTTTCTTTTTCAAAGAACCGTTTTTGTGATTTAAAAAAAGGGTTTTTGGTCAATATTTCAGGAATAAATCTTCCGATTAACACAAACGACTAACCATTCGAAAGGTATTGATGTGCCCATTCCAAAAATGTATAACATGTTAGGATAAAATATCAACAATTTAGGGTTAAGAGCAACCAAAGTCAAAAAAGTAGTGTTTGATAAAATTACTAATTTTTAGTTGATTTTTCATAAAAAATAAATCAGCCAAAAAAACCTTTTAAAATCTTATGTGACAGGCAAACTTTTCATGTAAATTATAAGCCTAAGATCACAAAAATCCGACAAAAACTGGTGATGTTATTGCTCTGTTTTTCACATATCTCTTTTGGTCTTAAATAAGATTACACTAGTTTACAAGAAAAATGAAGTTACGAGAAAAAGGGTATTAATTTTAGATTAATTTTAGGTCGCTGAATACGAAAATAATACTCTATTTTGCTTTCAAAGAAGTTCGAGTTTAAAAAAAAAAGTTTTTCTTTTACCTCCGCTTTTTTTTGCTCTATTTTTTATTACAGAAAAATAATTTTTCATATTTTCAGAATCTAATGTGACAGATTTTAACAATTTTAAGGTAATTCTATTCTATTCTATTCTAACCCTTACACAGCCAGTATTAAAAAGCATCCTGGAAAACACTACAGTTAGTCTAGTGTTTTTCTTGTCAATTTGAAATATATTTTCATATGCTGCAAACTGCCTACTGTGCAGAGTTTGGTTTAAAGACGATTCAAAATTATGTGGTAATTAAATTATTCATTTAATGAATAATTTAATTAACGAATCTTTTTGAATCTTAATAGAGGAAGAAACGAGGACAACCGTACCGACCGTTTCATTAAGGGGTATACAATAAATCATTGGGAGTGACTTGGCTAAGAAGGTTAATGTCACTCCTTTGGTCCTTTGCGATGGGACAGAGGTATTTACACCTTGTCCTGGCTAATAAGCCTAGGTTAAAGCGCCTTTACTCGCTCAGATTTTAACAATTTTAAGGTAATGGCGATAATCTAAGAAGAAAGGTGTTTCCTCAGTTAATTTTGGAGCGTTGAACACGAAAACCAAGTCCATTTTTTTTTTCAAAAAGGCATTTCCAAGATTTCTTTGAAAAAGGTGTTTTTGGGCACTATTTTAGTTATTTGTCAATATCTTGTTCAAATAGGATCCGATCGAAACAGCTCGAAAGGTATTGTTGTACCCTTTCGGAAAATGTATAAAATGCGTAGATCAAATCTCGACAAACATATGATTACGGCTTAAAAGCCAACTGTCAAAATTCTCTTTGAAAGGAAATTTCAGACAAACTGTTACCCGCCAATCACAGATGTTTGTAGTAAACATAAGAAAAAAGTTTTCTCTTGCAATAACTGCTATGAACTGCGTTTAGCCAGTAACGGTTTGTCCGAAATTTCCTTTCAAATAGAATTTTGACAGCTGGCTTTTAAGCCGTAATCGTATGTTTGTCGAGAAAAGTACATTTATTATGATTACCATCAAACAAAGTGAAAAAAGTCTAATGTTCGACCTTTTTTTTTAAAAAATGCATATTTCTAGTAATTTTTTTATAATAAATCAAGGACAGAATAAAATTCTTTTGGAATCTAATGAGATAAAACATCTTTTTGCATAAATTTTAATCCAATGGTCATAAAAGTCGGATGAAAAATGTAGATGGTATGAAGCACTGAGTGAAAATTGCAACTTTTTATTTTTCGCACTATCATACTTTCGGCTGAAATAATCTTCTATACTTGATAGTTATTGTTTGTGTTGGGTACTGTCTTCTCGAGCTTGCATCCATCCATCCTGCAGTATTTGAATGGTTTTGGATATTTCATTGCACAACTAAGTGTCCTTTTTAAACTGCGGAAATATCGTTGGAAAAGTTTTGTTTTGTCTGTGGTGAGTACATATTTTACGAATTAAAGGAATTTTAGCCTTCTGCTTCAACAGGCTTCACGGCAGATTCTCAGTTCACAGAATATTACGTGACTCCTTCCCGATAGGGACTCGAATATTTGAAGACTGGCTTATGAGACCAGTGCTAAACCCTCGGGTCCGCTAAAATCATAAAATTTCCATTTCGCGCAATGTGCCATAGCATCAACATTTTCCATCCGATATTAGTGGTATTAGGCTTAAAATTAACGTAAATATATTGTTTGTCATCTTAGATTCTAAAAGGTCCGGAAAAAAATTGTTTTTTGGTAAAAAAAATCATTTAAAAATGAGTAACTTTTAAAAATGGTCAAAAACGCAGTTTTTTAGCTTTGGTCGCTTGCAGCAATAAAAATTTTACATATGATCGACACATGTTATATGTTTTTGGAAAGGGCATCTCGGCACCTTTCAACCTGCATATTGACTAAATTAATCGAATGATTTTGACACGAAATATTGACTAAAAACTACAAAAAGTGCTCAATAACGAGTTTTTTGAGAAAATCATAAAATCGCTTCTTTGAACAAAAATAAAATATTGTTTTCGTGTTCAGCGACAGTTAGCCCAAAAAAATACTTTTTCTTGAAGCTTTATTTTTCTTGTAAACTATTGTAATTGTGGCATAAAGTACCCAATGTTTAACAATTTTTTTTAATCAGTAAAATGACTTAGACATGTGCGCTATTCTGCAAAATGTTTATTAAGGTTTCATCCATAAAATAAAAATTTTCGTGCGTAAAATGTAAAAAATGGCGTCCAAAATAACGGCTTTCTCGGGACAAGATTTTTCGAATCTGTGGGCATTATCGGGTTTTGCCCGCCTAAAAGAAGACAACATTCTCGGACGCTGTAATCTACAAAATCGCAATATTTTGATCATTACCAATTTTTTTACAGCCGGCCAAAGTGGACAAATCATGCGAAGAAACGATACTTTATTTTCAAGTGGCCGCCATTTTGTTTCTATAATGAATTTTTTCATATTTTTTAGATTGGGGCGCCTATGTGAAATGTAATCTCCAATATCGTTTTGGTTTTTTGCTTGCAGACGACGAACTGCGACCTGTATTGTGCCCGCTGATAAAGTCGGTTTTCAAAACATCTTTTGGTAGAGCCGCCATTTTGGACGCAATTTTTGACACCTTACACTCAAAAATTTTGATTTTATAGATGAAACTTTAATAAACATTTTGCAGAATGGCGCACATGTCTAATTTTACTTCTTAAAAAAAATTATCAAGCATAAGATATACTTAAATACACGGTACAGGACAGATACTCAGACTGGATAAACTGAGGAAACATAATTTTAATTTCAGTACTGCCTAAGACATGGCATGCATTTTTTATATGAATTTTAATCTAAAAACAACACCCGCTCAAACTGCTTTTGGGAGAGCATTTTTAGTTTCAAAGTTTTCAGTTTTATATTATAGAACTGTCAAAATTACGAATCTAGACCTGAAACACTCCTGAACGTGCCCTTAGGTCGTTATTAACTCGAAATTATTTTCTCTAATCTATACTCTTACGTATAATACTCTTTATACGTTGTGTGCCGACGATGATTTTGGCCGATTGCACACTGACTTCATCATGTTTCGCTGCTGATTATCTAATAAGAGTTACTTAAAAAATGGTAAATAGGAATTCTTACCAATCCGACCCATATTAAAACCTTAACAGCATAATAGCCACCATTACCGGATGCCTCCATCCCCATCATTCACGGGGAAGGATAAAGAATAGTGTAGACGGGAAGTGTCGATGCTTTACCTACTTAACGGAAGGACACACAGGTGTCGCGAAGATGCAGATTTAGAAGGGTTAAGGTCTAGGATTCGTTCCAAGCAAGCAATGCGACCTGTAAAGCATAGTTCATTATCTAGTTTTTTAGTTAGACTCTGAGTACACGGTCACTCGTAAAAGAAAAGATCTTGCTTAGCTTTTGAGTTTTTTTTTCTGGGCAGCCGGCTACCGAGAGTAATCTATGTTTTCTAAACAAAGGCAGTTTGAACTCCAAACAGACGGTCGGGTATTACACTCACATATACTTGTTCTTACGTGACATTATTCAATTGATTCGAAGTTTTATCACTGCGCCAATCAATATTGAAATTTCCCGTAATTATGTTTAGTTTACTCAAATCAACAAAATGCTCGCACCCCATTTCTAACATTTCGAAAAACCGTCGATCACTTGAACAAGGGCAATGGTATACAAATGCAAAGTTTCCCGCCTGTATGCCTATTTAAAGTGATATACCGAAGAACCAATTATGATCAACCGTTTCGTTTACCCGCACGTTGAATTTAATTGATTCTCTGGCGTAGCACTTTCGACTAGGACTAAGTTTAAATTGGTTGGCTCAGTGTAACCGTAATTATTTATTCTAACTTGCAATCCTAGATGAATACTTTTCTAAGTATGTATCAGCACAGAGAACAGACATGTAAGCTAGAGCAAACTAACCCGAAAAACCACTCTGGACGTTAAAGCATCAAACAATGGATAGGTCAATGACGAAAGGTATTCAAACTTGCATTCAAGCAAAGTTTCGTTCTTTTTTCACACACCCCTCGTATGCAACCTTCGTTCCAAGTGTCAAATTGAATAGCAAGCCGTTGCGAATAAACCGTTTCAGTCGTTTCAGTGCAGTCACGTGTTTTTTCCTTCGCATCAAAACAAACGCGTCTACTCGACCGCTCGCAGAAAAAATAACAATAACTGAACTGCTAAAATGTCCATCCCAACGCCCGTTTGCCGAATCTGCCTCTCGAAGGACGAGCTGCAAGTATCCATCTACGGAGCGTACGCCCAGAAGCACAAGATTCTAGTCAAGATCCGAGTCTGCCTGCCGATTTCGATCGATCGCAACGACAACCACCCGAAAACGATTTGCCACAACTGCGTGACCCGGCTGGATCAGTACTACGACTACTACTGCAACTCGCTAACCAGCCAGCGGGTGCTGGACGATGGCGAGGCTTCCTTTCGGGACTACTTTCGGAAGAAAGTAGACCAACGCTTCACGGCCGCAGTCGAACGTCGCGAACGACAGCAGCAGGCTATCGTGTCTCAGGAAAGAATCGTTCCGGCCTCGGCGGTGGCAGTAGCGGCGATACGCCGAACTCAGGATGATTTGTTGACCCAATCGCCGCAGCTGAAGCACTATTCGTCGGGTACATATGTGGTTGCAGGGAGAAGTCCGGCACCGGCTCCATCCACCAGTTTTCTTGATCTGAAAAATGGTCATCGTAGGAGAAAGAACGGTATTTCAAAGAAGCTCCTGTTAGGCTATCACGGAAGACGCGGCCGAGCGTCACCGCAGCTGTTTGACGGTATCGATTAGAAGGAAGTTTTAAATAATTGTAAATAAACCAATTTTATTAGTAAAACTAAACAAAGAGTAGTGTTTGCTTTATTTATAGTCATTCATATGTTGATATTTGGTGGTTGCTATGATACCGATGGCGTTGTTCTTTTGCGTCAGACATAACCCCCAAAAAGAAAAAGCTATGCTTTGATACTATACACTGAAGTTCACTGAAGCGATTAGTTCTATGATGACTTTCTTGGAGACCTGTAAAAATAGTGAAAAAATATTTAAAGACTGGATTTTACGGTGTATCAATGTGTGACAGTTATTCCCAGTTAAGTGTCTTCAGGTATTTAAAACTTTTGCTCCAAAGATGAATTAATTAGTAGTGAGAAATTTTCCCACAGAAATCATTCACCGAAAAAAATGGGGAACAATAAAAAGTAACTCTGCCGTGACCACGAAATCCCAAATCATCCAAACATGAATGGTTCATCATCATCTCTAATTTTCTGCTGAGCATCACTGGTTTACAGAATACAACGTTGATGATAATAGAATTAACGAGGGGACGCTTTTCCGTGGTGAGAGAGATAACACTAGAGAGAAGCTAGTCGCTATAAACGGAACAACTGCCCGCATCTAATTATGATTGAGTGATGATTTAGCGGTTTTCAAAAATTCTTTCGGAAAAGTTTCTTCCAGCAGCAACATAAACACTTCCTCCTCGCTGTGAATGAAAAGCATTTTTCTGTCAGGATTTTTAATTCATCATTCATCTTGCGGTCAAAGTGAAAGAAGAAAACGTTGATTGGTTTTTCCTTCCCCCGAACCGATTTCGGTAGTAAATTGGAATTCTTGCAGGACATGCCTGGACTTGGGAGGCTATGAACTCCCCTCCAGCACAAATAGTTGTCCAACGTAGCCTCGCATACTTTTGTGGCATCGGTATCAAAAAGTTTCCACTCTGCTGGAAAATCCCCGTCACCCAAACTTAGTTCTGGGGTTTTCCCCTCACCGACATCGAAAATACCTGTCCCAAAATCTCCTTTATGAGATCAAGCATCACCGGGCAGAGAAAAAGCCTTCACTCGAATGATAAACGTTTCCGTATCCGCACTCCCTCTGCTGCGTATCGTGTTTCTTGGCTTCCTACACACCCTGAACCAGTGCTAGCTCAGATTCGGATACGTCGTTGCTGATAATCCTGGACTCGGAACAAAAATGGGCCGGGGGTTTATTACGGGTGCTCGAGAGGTATTATCTCTGGTTTTTTGCCCTTATCCAACTTCTTTTTTTTCTTCCGCCGGGGAGACTTGATGACTTTTTGCGGTGGATGGAAAAGTCAAAATGTTTGCTCTCCAATTCCCCTTCCATCAAAGTCGGCTTGGATTGTTCATTCAGGTTGACATCCTTTAGGCTGGCACGGCACGTTCTTCATATTGTTTCCCGTGGGAGAAAGTTATTTACAAACATTCGAGTAGGTATACTACACAGAGACAAACATCGAAGTTCGAAACTCACAGCGTGAGTTCACTGCTTGAAAGCGCCGAAAGGAGTTCAAAAGATTTCTCGAAATTCAATTACGACATTCCCGATTGGCGGAAAACTTTCAGTTTCTTGTCTAATGTTTAACCGCCATCAGCATTATGCCATCAAAATGAATGTCTTCTAGCGCTGGAGTGAGTTAAACCGAATGAACCAAGTTTTCAAAACGATTGTTTTCAATTTTGCTCGTTTACAGGTAGGTAGATAGGTGGAGCAAAAACAAAATTGAGGCTATAATCACGTGAGAGGCAGATCTGAGTGTAGATAACGATATCTCCCGTACGGACGAAATAGCAAGCAGATTGACATTGAGATCACAAAGATTTTCAGTTTTTTCCTGCCATGATATGACGCAGTGGAAAGACAATCGGTGTGAACTGTTTCTGAAAGTAAGTGTGTAAACGACAGATTTGGATAATCACGTTTGTATTTAAATTTTACCACATGGACGACGAAATCTCATACCTCAGCCAGATGGAGTCCAACTAGAAGAAGTGTTCTTAATTATTAAAAAAAATCAGAATCATTGCTCAGTGGCTCAAACAGCGTTTTGAGGCACTTAATTCATGGAGTCAAAACTGTCCATATTAGCGATTTCACATATTCTACAATGATTGTGTGTATAAAAAGCGGCAATATTATTTTCTTAAAAAATTGGTCATAGTAGGCTACAGAAATTTAACTTTTGAACCGAAAGAGATAGCGCTTGGATGTCTTCGACAAAGTTGTAGAGGTGAGTACTTTTATAAATTTTGCAGAAGACATGTTGTCTCTTTCACTCATAGTAATCGAGTGATGAGAAGTTCTCTATGGTGAACTCCTTTATTTTCTATTTTTACTTAGAACTTTTTTATTTCTGATTTTAAGCGTTTACAATGTACTAAGGTATTTTTTATCATCACAGGCCAAAATTAAATCAAAATCAGCTATAAGCCTTTACGCAGCATTCATAGCTACCTCGTCTCTTCGGAAAAGTTGTGTGTTTTGTGATGATAAAAAATACCTTAGTACATTATTAACGCGTAAAATCAGAAATAAAAAAGTTATAAGTAAAAAAAGGAAATAAAGGAATTCACCATAGAGAACTTCTCATAACTCGATTACTATGAGTGACAGAGATAACATGTCTTCTGCAAAATTTATAAAAATACTCCTCTCCTCTACAACTTTGTCGATGAATTCCAAGCGCTATCTCTTTCGGTACAAAAGTTAAATTTTTTGTATCCTACTATGACCAATTTTTTAAGAAAATAATATTGCCGAAAGATGGCGCTTTTTATACACACAATCATTGTAGAATATGTGAAACCGTTAATACGGGCAGTTTTGACTCCAATGAATTAAGTACCTCAAAACGCTGTTTTGAGCCACTGTGCATTGTATCAATATGATTTAAACTAGTTTTTGAGATAATTTTTTATAAGTCTTATGAAAGAAATGTATGGAATTCAAACTTTCGAGATTTGCTCCCGAAGCCCGCAAGGCCGAGTCTATGTACCAATCGGCTAAGCTCGACGATTTAGGGCAATGTCTGTGTGTGTTATAAGAGCAGAAAAAAAGTTCAAAAACCTCCTGAGCAAAATTTGTTTTCAAAAAGTCACTCAGGGAATGGGATTGGGCAGCCACCCGACCCACTAAAACAATTACTCTTGCTGCCCTTCGGTTCCATTATGCCATTCAGCACCACAACTATTTTGAGCCACTTAGATAATTTCTTGTGCCTTTTAATTCCCATACTCTGTTCAGATCCCCACTTGTTCACGAACCACCCGGTCTGGTCCTCAACGAAGTACCTAGCCTACTCCGACAGAGAGTTCCTCGGCGGAAGAAGTTCTCCCGATACTGATTCTTTTTTTGTTTTCACTATATTTCTCACAGGCCAACAGAAGGGGTGCCGTGGCCTGTCCGGAGATCCCGGAGTTCACTGGCGCCCGACGACCCATACCCGGTGCTTTATCGCGGTTTACTCGACTGTTTTCAGCCCTGGAGCACAGGAAGGAACCCCGTATCGACGAAACACTAGCTAGCAGACGTCTCGCTTTGCTTCACGGAACGCCGACGTTTGGCATGATCCTTGCTAGTGCGTTAGTTGCCTTAGTCGACTAGTCGGCCTTGACCGGCCAATGAATGCTTCTACCACGGTACTTATTTGCGACCACGCGGTTAGTCCTCACTCGGAAATCTAACCAATCAAATAAAAAAATCTTCCGCGCAATCACCAATAACTCACATCGAGCTATCCACTTACCGATTAAAGTGTACTGTCTTCTTGTATCCGAGCAACGACGCTCATCTTCACACTTATTGATTTTGTTACTAGGGTGGGCCGTTACAATATGGGCCTATACTAGGTTGGATCGCCCGGTGGCTTCCCTGGCTTCGGCAGCAATACCAGCTTTTGTACCTTCCGTATTTCGTAGAAGTTGCCTTTATCTAGACACTTCTGTAGTATTATCCTGAACATGTTCGGGTATGCCAGGATCGCAGCTGTCAGCCCCACGTTTGGTATTCCATCAAGCCCGGGGGCATTCTTTGATTTCAGTCGCTTTAATGCTTCTGCGAACTCATCGTTAGTCATTTGCTGATCGTCCGTGTTTGTCCTTCTTCTTCGCCTTAATTTTCTCCATCACGACTCGGTGCGCGTCGCCCCAGGTATTTGTAGCTACTTCGCGACACGGCTCCATGTGGCAATCTGACTTGCTAAGCTTAATATCCTGTTTTAAAATGGCCCTAGCTTCCCTGAATGCTGCCTTGTGCTCCTCTCTGTCTGGCTGCGATACTGATCTCTGAGCCCGTTATTCTTGCGCTGAAGCAAGCAGCGCGTATCGTTCTGAGTGTCTCATTCCACCAGTAAGCTGTGTGGCTCCAGTTTTCGCGGCATTGTGGCATCAAAGGTCGTCAATATCCTTCTTGTTAGATCAGCCGCATTAACGTTCTCGGTGCCGCTGTCCGCTCCACGAAGAGGTCTTCGTTGAAGGCTTTCGTGGTCTACTTTCACTAGAAGTACTGCAACACGGTTCCGTTGGACGATACGGTGGTGAATCGCTTGGTGGTCGCTATGGGTATACTTCTCGTATATTCTTTAGTCCATAATCGCCGTCAATGAAGGACTACAGAATGTGACGTCGACAATAGACTGCCTTCTTCTCCAAAATTTGTCAACGGAGCCTTTATTGCACAATCGTACGTCTAACTTCGCTAGAGCTTCCTTCAGGATACACACTCTTGTGTTGGTTACCCTATTCTCCCACTCCACAGCCATCACCAATGACTACCGGCATTCGGTCGATCAACTGTTCGGTTAACTGTTCCAGCATTAGGTCAAACCGGTCCACTGTCAACATTAGAAGAGCGTAACAGCTTCACACGAAGACGCCGTTGATTTAGGCGATTACGTAGCCTTCGTATGAGCGCTCTACCACTCCTTGACTGCGGAATCTACCAATAACTTGCATTGCAGCCGTTACCGATCTATTCGCCACCCAGTTACCGTCATCAAGGGGGACTTGATACGGCTCTGCAATCAAAGCAACGTCACACATTGGCTTTGTCGTAGACTGCCACAACAGTTGCTCTGCGGTGTCACAGTGTCAGATTTATCAGGATTGTAGGCCATTATCGTTGGCCTACAATCGCTCTCTTGTAGGCAGTGCATTTGTTACCATCCTCTGGAGTTCAAAGCATACACTTCAGCCTCTCGCAATATGGCCTGTCTCCGGGTCTTTGTAACCCCCTGCACAATGTCCAAAGCCCAAACACTTGAAGCATTTCTCTGCTTGTTTATTCACTTGTGTGGCGGCTCTCAATGAACATCTTTACGGTATTCAGCGCGTTGTCAGCTGCGGTTACCGGTAAATGAATCATCGCTGTCTGAGTTCCTCCGAATCTCTTTTTTAACCGGATCGTCAGGTGCGCCTCGCCCGGGTTACGCTGCTACTTCAATGCATCTCTCAATTCGTCTATCGCCGTGATCTCATCAGGTCCTTGCACACAATCACTGTGTTCGGATTTTAAGGCTTTAACTTTCACCTGCATAGTCGAGTTTTTAATCGACGGATCCTTGAAGAGCATCTCACTTTTTTCGGTACGTTGGGTTTCTCTACGTTTTCATCCTAATCCCTCAGCTCCGGATCATCTCTGACCTTTTTGAGGAGCGCTGCATACGTTGTTGCGTAATGTACTTGGACGAGCCCTGCTTCGCCCTATGGTGCCTTTTGACGAACCTAAGGTTTTTCTTTCCTCTTTTGTACCATTTTTTCTCTTCTCCTTTAGCTTTTGTTGTTTCCTTTGCTTCTCCTTCCGACCTACAACGTCACAGTGGGTTAAAACGCGAAAAACGTGATCGTTTGGAAAAACTTCGAAATGGTTAGTTACAGCGACATACTAGCTTCGGAAGACTTTGTGACAATGGGACTCCCCATCTTTTTAAGTCAAAAGTTTGATGATTAATCCTCCTATAAGTGAGATTCAAAATTTATTTCTCGCATTATTAGATATAGCTAGTTGGTGTATTCTGCAAAGTTGTAGTAGATTCTTCTGCAAGAAACTTTACTGAAGATGGTAATAGTCTATCTTCAACAATGTTTGAAATATAGACCAATAACACTAGTTTACAGCATTTCTGAACTAAATAACCTAGTGGTCATTTTCAATGTAAAATCGTATGCTGAATCCGAAAATGAGGTCCAAAAAATTTACAGTAGAACAGTTTTCGAGTTACAGTGAAAAAATGAATTTTACCTTTAAAATTAAAAGTACGTTCAGTAAAATTCAAATATCTTCGGTAGTAGTGCATCGATATGAAATATTATTATGTTGAATTAAAGGTAATTTAATGCACTTTCGATCGTTAGAACATTTTGTTTTAGTGCGACTACTGGTTCTGACGTTATTTACGAATCTATTAAAGTTTTTCTTAATTTTTCGTCGCTTTTTGAGCAAAAATGAGCGTGTGGTCAAAATTTTCGGCAAGATGAAGCAATCCTAAAAGTTATATTTTTATGAGAAATCAAAGCTTGCTAATAACCAATGAAAATAAGCATTTGTTAGTTTAAATCCGATGAAAATTGCGAAAGTTATTCAATTTATTGTAAAATGGCAATTTTTGTGTTTCTCTGGATCAACTTCTTGAACCGTCTCGATTCCAATTTTTTCTAGGGCTTGTTTAATAATATATGAGGGACTCTCTGTCAGAATTCTGTTAAACATGTAAATGGAAGAATTTTGAAAGAAATTAATGTGGGATAATACTCGAACTCGTTTATCCAAATGGTTAAGGACTTCTGATAACAATAATTTCAGCTTCAATGGAGTAATGTTATCAAAAATTCGGCATTAAAAATACGCATAATATTTACAAGTACAGAATCGTTTATGTACAAAACATTGTAATATGCATACTCTACAATGCCTTGATACACACATCGGAAGCTTATGGCTGTGCAAAATGCTAAATTCGGGCACTAGCTTCACGAATGATGACTTATTCACCTATTTCGTCACGTTTTGTTCTACTAACAATTTATTTTACGTTATTAAAACGTCTAGAAGTTTATAATTTGAAATTATATTGGATTCATATTGGCTTCTATGATGTACCGATGTTACTATACTGGGTCACAAAACCTCAACATACTATAATATATTTCGTAAAACATCTAATTGCTATTACAAAATATTCTACGTTCTTCAAATCATTGTTAAATTCAGATTTTGAAATTGTAAACCTAAAATAAGTCTTGTTTGATGTCCTACATAGTTTCAAAACACGAACTGCTAGATGTTCAAGGAAGGAACACAAATTACAAGTTTTACAAATTATTAATTTTATAATACTTGACTATGCAGTATCACATGTTTCTACAGATTCGTGTAGTTTGTATTAACATTTTACAAAACCGAATTGAGTAGCTAGCGTTTCAAAATATGAATCTTATAACGTGTGCGAGTTTACTTTATAACGAATTTTGTATCATAAGAGAGTTATTATATGTAATACACTTGTAAATATTACACGCAGTATTACATACAAACCATTCGATAATTTCATTGAGCCTGAAATTATTGTTATCAGAAGTCTTTAATCATTTGGATAAACGAGTTCTAATATTACCCCACATAAATTTCTTTCAAAATTCTTCCATTTACATGTTTAACAGAATTCTGACAGAGAGTCCCTCATATATTATTAAACAAGCCCTAGAAAAAATTGTAATTGAGACAGTTCAATAAGTTGACCCAGAGAAACACAAAAATTGCCATTTTACAAAAAATTGAATAACTTTCGCAATTTTCATCAGATTTACACTAACAAATGCTTATTTTCATTGGTTATCAGCAAGCTTTGATTTCCCATAAAAATATAATTTTTAGGATCGCTTCATCTTGCCGAAAATTTTGACCACACGCTCATTTTTGCTCAAAAAACGACGAAAAATTAAGAAAAAGTTTAATAGATTCGTAAATAACGTCAGAACCAGTAGTCGCACTAAAACAAAATGTTCTAACGATCGAAAGTGCATTAAGTTATCTTTAATTCAACATAATAATATTTCATATCGATGCACTACAACCGAAGATATTTGAATTTTACTAAACGTGCTCTTAATTTTAAAGGTAACATTGCTTTTTTCACTGTAACTCGAAAACTGTTTTACTGTAAATGTTTTGGACCTAATTTTCGGATTCCGCACACGATTTTACATTGAAAATGATCACTAGCTTATTTAGTTCAGAAATGCTGTAAACTAGTGTTATCGATTCTGGAAATAAAAACTGTATTCCAACCTATGTTATTCAAATGAATATATCGTTTTAGTTAAGATTCCGATTAGGGTCGAACTGATTTCATTAGTAGGATAATTCGCTGGACTTATATTTATCATTCCATTTAGTCGCTAAAGGGTTTTTTCACGCAGAACAAACAATAAATCGTGCATTAAATTAAAATTATAATGTTCAAAGTGGCTGTACTTTCTACCCCAACGTATGAAAAAAGGTGATTTTTCATGATATGTCTGAAGAAGACGCATGGTAGTGTTTGATTACCCAGGGTTCGCAATATAATTTATAAATGTCTCTTAACATTATCAACAATTGAAAAACTGTGTATTCTGCTGAAAATTCACGTAATAGTAATAATCGACGCCTGTAGTAGTGAATGGACGAGCTGCGGTGATTCTTGGTGCAGGTAATTGAGCCATGAATTGTTGTTGAAGTTTCGGTTTAGCTCGGTAACACATTAGACAACGATGAGTTGTTAAACGGCATAAATTTCGCCCACCAAGTGGCCAAAAACGTAATCGAATTGAGTTCAATAGGAGTTGAGGACCCGCATGCAACAGTGTTTTGTGATAGATGCTGGCGAGAAGCTTTGAGAATTTATGGTTTCCTGGAATGACCATAGGATGTTTAGTTTCTTCGGGAATGTTAGAATTCGCCAATCAACCTTCAATTCGAATGATTCCCTCCTTGGTAAGCACTGGGTTGAACCAGCAAAGTTTGAATTCTCGGTGAAGCGGTTCGTTTGTGAAAAGTGCCTTGAGCTCCTTGGGAAAGGCCTCTTTCTGCTTCGCTTAGTTCTTTTGTGGTAAAGACCGTAAATCTTTTCTCTGGTCTCGTGCGAAGGTCCAATCCAATCGTTGAACGTTTTCACAGGAACCACCACAGCTACAACAGTTTTGCTTCTCTCCATTTCATGTGTATCTGATTCTGGTAGAGTTCCTAATTGCGTTGGCCATGAATTCCAATCGGCGACCAGTCATAATGGATCATCCCACCATGCTGATTCTACAATCATTTAACCCGGATCTAACTTACGGGACAGTTGATCCGCTGGGTTCTGAATCCCTGGTACATGCCTCCAATGACAGTTCTGGGTAGAGTGTTGAATGAATGAGACGCGATGTGCTACAAACGTCGTCCAGGTATTCGGTGGCTGTGCGAGTCATTGTAGAACCGTTTTGGAATCTGTCCAAAAAAACGATTCACATGTCAGGTTGAGAGACTTCGTCACCTTCTGAAGCAGTTCTACCGCCAGCTGTGCTCCACACATGAAAATGAGTGTAGTTGAAACGAAATCGCATTGGGATAGGCAACGAATCGAGGAATACGAATTTCATCCAAATTGGGGAATTGAGCATAGAAATCCGTCCAAGAGTCTACTAACGCTGACGGCAGATTATCTTCCCAACGTAATGCCTTCTCTGCTGTATCCTTAAGCTCCCAAATTTGCTGCATAAACATCCTCGCCTTCGTTACGACGGGTCCGACTAGCCCCAATGGATCAAACACCTTCGCGATACAGGAAAGCACTTTCCGTTTAGTTAGCGCAACCGCCTGAACCTCCTCGAGTTGGAATCTTAAACCTGAATGTATCCGTACGAGGCTCCCAAACCAAACCCAAAGTTTTCACTGTTCGTTCGGCATCAAAATCGACATCGTTCTCGAAAGGAAGAGCCAGATTATTTGCGTAACCGAAATCCTCCCGTTCGCAGCAATCCATCAAGTTCACTTCGTATGATCTTTGCTTCCTCCACGTCGTTTGCTCCAGTGATAACATCATCCATGTAGACGTCCTTAGCAATCCGTTCAGCCGCCAGTGGAAAGGTAGCCGCTTCGTCGATAGACAACTGCTTCAAGGTTCTGGTGGCCAAGAAGGAAGCTGGTTTCGTACCGTAAGTAACGGTCAGCAATTCGTATGTTCCCACCGGTTGGTCTGGTGAAAAGCGCCAAAGAATCCTTTGTAACGACAAATCTTCGGCATCCATTGCCGAAACATCTTCTCAACATCTGTGATTAGAATAATTGGATACTATCGGCTTCGCATGATAATTGTGCGCAAATCATCCTGGATAACTGACCCATTCAGAAGTACGTCATTCAGAGCCACTCCTGTGGACGATTTGCTGGATGCGTCAAAAACCACTCTGACGCGGGTTGTTGTACTTGAATCCTTTATTACCGGGTGATGCGGAAGATAATAGCTAGTAATAGCCCCGGGATGTTCTTCAGAAACCTTCCTTAAATGTCCACGATCCTTGTAATCGGAGATAAACGTATGGTACTCCTTCTTTAACGCCTCATATCGCTCCAGTCGCCGTTCGAGCAGCATCAGACGTCGGAAAGCAGTAGATCTTGACTCACCCATTTTAGCCAAGGCCTACTGAGATTTTGGTAAACCAACCAAATATCGACCGTCCTCCTTTCGCTTTACTGTCTTAGAGAAATATTCTTCGCACCTGGTTTCCTCAACCGAATAGTTCGAGAAAAGATGCCCCTCCTCACACTCCCAAAATTTGTTCATGAGATCTTCGATCGCCTCTAAAACTGCCGTATGCTGACAAACCGTTAATGCCCCACCTTGACTCAACCCACACCGACCAGGCATCAACCATCCGAATACCGAATCAACGAGTGAAGGCATATGTTCACCAAGGGCAATTCGTTGTTTCGTCGGGAAGAAATCGAAAAAGAACTCCCCACCAAGAAGCAAATCGATGGTGTGAGTTTTGAAAAACTCCGGGTCTGCTAACTGAATTCCAGCAGGTAACTCCAAGTTGGTGACAGTGATGGGTGATGTAGGCAAATCTTCGGTCACTTTAGTCAGTACATAAAACTCCAAGGTCTCGGAATAGTCTGTTAACCTCGACTTGACTGTTGCTCGGACTTTCTCCCTGGTCTTCGTTGGAACCTGTCCAATACCTGTTATTTGTATATCTGCCCTAGTTCTCTTGACACGCAGTTTCTGCGAAAGTTGGGTGAAGATAATATTGCATTCCGATCCGGAATCCAGGAGTGCTCTCGCAGGAAACTCGTGCCCATAATCGTCGACCACGCGAACTACCGCTGTAGTCTAGAAGTACCTTCGATCCCGACCGCCCGATATTACTGCCCTTCGACGTGCCTTCCGCGGCACTAGCTGTAGATACCCTTTCAGTGGAGTTATGACCCTTTCCCTCTTTGGATTGATTTTCAGTCCCATTTGTGTGCTGAGTGTTGGGTTTCTCCTCCTTGTAGCAAACCAAGGTATGGTGCCGTTCCTTACATCGTCGACACGAAAACTTGGATGAACACAACGAATGTTTTCGCAGCAATTTTTCCCTTTCGATGACGGCCAATTTACCGAAAACTGGACACGTGAAAAGTGGATGCGTGTCGGAACAAGAGAAACATTTGGATTGAGTCGATTGGACCGCTCCATGGCTAGCGACCTTATATGGATAAACCTTTTTAACCGTTGGGGGTTGGGTATCCGATTGCCTACTTGGTAAAGAATCCAACACCCTGATGCGTCGAAGCAAAAACTCCATCAAATTCTTGAAGCCTTCCTCCTCCAAAGTCGACGCATGTTCTTCCCAGCTTCGACGCGTTTTATCATCCAGCCTTGAACACATCAGATGAATCAGCAGTAGATCCTTGTAATCGCCTGGCTGCACCACCTGATCTAGGATCTTGGTAGCTTTCTCGAAACCTTCAACCAATTTGTGCAGTTCCACTGCTGACTCTTTCCGCATAACTGCACAATCGAACCGATATTGTACCTGCTTCTTCTTAAGACACTTACTGTTCGAGTACCGTTCGACCAGTAATTCCCAAGCCACAGTGTAGTTAGCCTGCGTACTGCTAACGCCTCCCCTTCCAACTGACTTCTAAGATAGTGGAATTTTTCGATGTCCGGCAAGTCCGTCGAGAAATGTATCAATGAGATGAACAAATCGCGAAAAGACAACCACTCCTCCAGAAAACTTGGGAAGACTAATCAAAGGCAGCTTAACATGCGGGTGCGGGGGTGCAAAAGTGAACTCCAAAACCTGAGATGTTTGCAGGGCACAGTTATGCTCGGGGCTATCTCGAATTTTAGAGACCAAGAATCCCTTAAGGATAAAGAATTTATTCTGGAAGTCCACTCGTTCCTTCACGTACCTCTCTCCTGCCGCTCCTTCCTCACTTTCGGCTAATTCCGTCTCCGTCATAGCTTCGTCTGTCTTCTCCCACAGTGGCTCTAACTTCTCCAACCGCGAAGCCAGCTCACTGCAATGCCTGGTGTCTTCATGATGCTCCATGAATGCGTAGATTACGTTGAATGACATCATCAAATTTCGCAGCCGTGTTTGCTTGGCGCGGAGTTTGGACATCTTGGAAGCACTAGCGGCAACAGACGCAATACCGAGAAATAAACAAAATCCACAAGAAGCACCATTTGGATATCATTACCGTTTTTGGAGAGGTACTAACCTGCTCCCAATAAATTCGTGCCTTGAAAGTATTGAGTTATCTGCTACAGCATTTGGTTTCCTCAAGTGTTTAGAATTTGCATGCAGACAGCAGCTTGTTGAAATGGTTGTGTAAAATCGGGAAGTTCCGCCTCTCCTCTGTGATAATAAACGCCGACCTCCGTATAGCCGACTTATGGTAATAGACCCTTGCCGACCTTTGGTCCGTTTGAAGGGTGTCGATCGATCCCGGTGATTGGATGAGCAACTGAGCTAGATATCTGAATTGAGCTCGCGAAAAGGAGAAAACACTAATAGCGGTAAGCACAAAGCCGTACCAACAGTTTTTAAACCGGACTAACTTTTAAACCGGCCTAAAATATTTGGTAAGCTTTAATCATACAATGCTGTCATTTATATGGCTGCGTTCTGATCTGTGTTACACGTCAATGTTAAAAAACAACAAATTCAAGTTAAAGAAAATGAGTAAATTAGACAACATGGTGAATTGTTTTTCTTTCCGATATTTTCGTGCAGTAATATAGCTTTTCTTCATCAAATGTCTCGTTCTATAGCGTTTGAGTACAATTTTTGTCAACTTGTATCCGATATGTTTCTGAACTTAGAACTATAACGAGGGGGTGGGCGTAGCGTAGTTGGTAAATCGATTGCCTTGTACGCAGCGCACCTGGGTTCGAGTCCCGACCCCGCACATAGGGTTAGAAATTTTTCACAAGAGATTTTTCTAACCCGAAGAGGCGAATGACCTTATGGTTAAAACCTCTATAACCGAAATAAAAAAAAAAATTAGAACTATAACGTGTTGGATAGTTGAAAGTTGGCCGATGATGTACAGCACTTTGTAATGACATAATATTAAATGCACAAAAGAAAATAAACTGCATGTTTTTATTCAGTTTGAATAGGCGCTCGTCGAGTTAGAGGTGGTGGTTGTAATTGGTTGCATGATAGTTATTTCTCGACAAACATATGATTACGGGGTAAAAGCCAACTGTCAATATTCTCTTTGAAAGGAAATTCCTGACAAACCGTTACTGGATAAACACAGTTCATAGCAGTTACACACTTAAAATCTATTACCTACCAGTAGGTAATTTTAATTTGCTGTCCTTATTTCACGGCCGGAAATCAAGGGAGAGGGAATGATTTTTTTACTCAAAATTAATGGGAGGAAGTTTAGTCGGCTTTGGGGATTATCTCATTATTTTTGGGTAAATTTGGACTCCCTCTCTTTCGTTTTTCGTTGGAGGAAGTAGGATGCGCAGATTTAAGATTATCTACTGCTAGGAAATGCTAGTTTTCTGTGTAATGCGGATAAATATACACGGTAAAAAAAGCTTTACCCATTGTATTCAAATTGCCCATTTTCGGAAATTATTCGAGCTGTCAAAAAATGGGTATTTTTTGCTACTAACAATGAGTGCTTTTTATCCATTTCACAACTACTCGATGAGGTAATGTCCATTGACATTTTAATCTTAATAATGAGTGAAAAATCATTAAGAATTATTTTAAGCGAGTTAACCTGCAAACTAAGGTTCGTAGCGGAACCTGCAAATTATCGGCCTGCACTAGGGGCAGATCACTCTAGAAATGTATAAAAAATTTGCCTCAAATTAGAAAAAATGCATTTAATTTTCATTTTTGCATCAACTTTGCACTCCCTCGCAGAAAATTTTATTTAACAAACGTCCTACGCTGATTCACTTTGTTCGACGTTTTGTTGAATGTAGGGCTGATTTTTTGTAGGGTTTTGACGTCTTACACGCAACGCAAAATACATTACGAATTTCTATTTTGATGGAAAGAAATGCATTTAATTTAGCTGATTTTTAAAAATGCATCAGAAGTGATCTGCCCTTAGGGCCTGTATCTGAATCCGTGGCGGAAACGGAACATTTCAGCAACGCTCATAAAACAACGGCTGCTTATTGCTTTATTGCGAGCAAAGAGAGCCATATTTATCCAGAAGAAAGCCGAAGAGATGATTGAAAATAACGAAATGTATGCAAGAGAAGCATGACAAATTTTCGCATATTTTTGCCTTCTTCCGGTAACATGATGCTGCCATTTGCATTGCTGCGTTCTGGCCAGCAATACACGGCAATATTAAAAAACTGTACAGCGAAGTTAATTTAAAATTCACTGTTTATGCCATTTATTAGTCTATATATTTATGTTTTTAAAACGATTTTGAAATTCTCGATTTAGCTTAAGGGGTTACACCACTGTAGAGCACGAAAAAATAGGCTTATTTTGAGAATTTTTTATTGCTCAATAAAAAGGTCAATCGACAGCTTGGTCAATAGGATTTATAACATAAGTAATTTTTTCGAGGAAATTTCATCACAAGATGGCGGCTCTGCAGCTTTTTTATCTTATGTGCGTTTTTTAAAAGGGGTCCATGGCCGTGATTTTTAACCTAGGGCCAAAAACTAAAGTTTTTCTGATTCCTTATGTCAATAGCGACGTACGTAGGATTTTTTTCGATATTTTAATTTTACGTGGAATGGATTTTGAGTGAAAAAACGTCGAAAATGTCATAAATCTTTTGAAATATTTGTATCAGTCGTCCATGGAATAGAAATCTGACATTTTAGCCTGGTGGGGCTTATTATACCATCCTACCCACCTTCTCTACTAACCATGCATATGGAAGACCTACTTTGCTGAAAATGAAGTAATCCAAATTATCAGCACGATTACCCAATCAACCCTGAAATACCAAAAGTCCAGTAATTTTAATTAATAAAAATTACAATTAGTTACTTCCTATAGTCTGCGATCTGTCTGATAATGAATTGACCATTATAAATTTACAAATTGAATCTGATACTAGATGCAGACAGTGAATCACGATCTCGACGAAATCCGGTGTAAATCATATCTCAAAATTTCTTGGACCAATCGTTTTGAATTTTGCACAGTTTTTCTTCTTCACATCATTGCCCAGGCTACAAGAGCTTTTTGCAAACTGCTTAATATTATTATTTTACAATAACATGTTAATCGTTGTTTGATTTTAAAGTGCCACGAAAAAATCGAAAATCGACCAAAAAATAAAAGCTCCCTTAATTACTTGTGAAATGCTGTGAAAAACAACTGTTGAAATGTATTGTATTACTTGTATTACGATGGAGCAATTCAAACAGGGTTGCTATGATTAATAAAAAAATCCACTTGTTTTGAAGTCATACTGCTTCTTTAGTTAATAACTTTTCTACGCGAATTTTCACAAACTTACAATGTTCCACGAATGTGTTTAGTAGAAGAATACCTTTAAAATTATATAGTGTTCTCATGAATTGATTGATGAGGTGATTTTTTAAGAATTTATTTTCTATGTTCACCGATTTTCCATACTAATTTCCATATAAACTTTGAAATTTTTGGAGGGTCCGTAGGCACAACCGATCGGTACCAAAATTTGCAAAATTACTAAGGGCCATAAAAGGAATCAGTAGAGCCTGGTGGAGCTAAAAGTCAAAAATTGAACAAGTTTAATATTGAAAAATATGAATGGTGAACCCAGAAAAATGTTCTTTGCCTGTCATTTATAAAAATTTGTTGACGCTTCTTGCATGACCTGAAAATGACTAAAAAACCGTAAGGAGATAAAAAGGTAAATAAAATCCATATTTTCGACTTTTTGCATGGAGCCTCATTTTTCCATCGTAGTCTAATTTAATTTTGATGATTATAGGACAATTTGGGGTGAATATAGATTAATGCTTATTTTTAATTGTGATGTAATGGAAACCAAATAACTTGTAACGTGAAAGATCAAAAATTCAAAAATGTTTTGTGAACTACACCGACAGCTTGCATACAATGTCTAACCCACACTTTGTCTTACTACTTTGAATCCAGTTTTTGAAACTGTATTGTGAAAACCTTAAAGTTTTATTCATGTTTGATAAAACAAAGTTGATCTTATGTAACGTGATAGATGTTTTCTGATGTAAAGAAATTCCATCAAGTTTGATTCAATTACGTCAAAAATAGTGACCATCTTCGATTCTGATGAAACTTTTTACGTTTCATCTATATGGGAGACCAAGTATTTTGCATTACTAGACAAAAAATTTTTATTCAAGACTAATATTTAAAAAGGGCGTATAAGATCTTAAATACACTGCTTTCAAAATATATCGTTCGAAAATCGTAATTTTTTTTGCTTCTAAATTTCTTAGATTTGCCAGTCATAAATATAATTTTTTATGCAATAATAATACAAAATATCATTTCGAAGCATAATGCTCTTAGGAAAAAATTACCGAAATATTTTGATTTTTTCTTCAACAAAAATATCTAGTAGTGAAAATACGACCTTGTAATAAGTTACTCACAAATACCAAACACAAAAAACAACACGTTTAAAATTTAATTGAAAATAAAATAAGTTTAAAATATAACTGCATCGACGGAACGGAAAATAACAATAAAAGATTTTATATAAAAAAACTTAAAACATATTTCAAAAACTCTTTTAATTTTAATTTAATTTGTTTTCTTGAAATAGTTTAGTTATAGAAGGCATTTCAAAATATTTTTTCAATTTAAAATGCTCCTGAAAAATTGTCCTTAAAAATGCTGATGTTTTCAAGATATTTTAGATTTTCTTTCAACATAATGTGTTACTTCGTTAAATTAGGACCTTTTCATAAGTTATTCACGTTTGTTCATCAAAACCAATATGTTTTCCAAAATAAACATGAAATTTCCCGTAAATACTCAGTTCCCAGATCAAGGATGATTTGTGTACGACTGTCTCGATATGCTTGCAACAATAAAAATTCAGAATTGAAACGCGACAGATTCAGGTTGTAACGTGACAGATCATTGAAAATACTCCATAAAATAGAAAAAAAACGTTTTTCTTCCGAAAAACTGTATTTCAAACTGTTCTTTGTTTTCCAAGCTTCAACTTAAATTTGTGTTCACGCAAATTTGGGGGCCATCGGAACAGACTTTTTCAATTTAGTCGGACAACCTCCAAACTCACTGCGAAAATTGTGTAACGTGACAGACTTATTAAAATGACAATAAAGCGAAAACCGGTCATGATAAAAAAAAACTTTCTGAAGAAAAAATGTGCGGTTTAGCCTGTGAACCATTTAGTTAAAATTTGACAGTTCGAAAGTTATTTTCTCTTGAATGGAAAAAATTAACCGACAGAGCGAACCATTTCAGAAGTTGACATATGGATAGTTATTTAGAATTGACAGCTGCGATGACCACAAATTGGTAGAGGTGTGAACATTTGTCGATATTTAAAAATTAGTTTTTTTTTCTTATTACAATAAGTATGTCAGTCATAGCCTCGAAAAGTAAACATCCACATCATGAAATAACCCTAACAAATCTTTACACAACACGTTATCGTTTCCATTCTCATCCCTTAATTTTGTATTGAAAAATATTGACAACCTCAATTAGGTACAGAAAATTTTTCCACCTTTTTACTCTGCATCATGGGCAAAATTTTAACCATCGAGCTGTCAAATTTAACTATCGTTCTGTCAATTTTAACCATGCTCCAGAGTAGGGTTATTTTGCAAATAACTTTCGAAGTGTCAGATTTTATCCAAAAGTTAAAAATTTCACCAAATGGTTCACAGCCTTAGTGACCTTAATAATGTGCAATTGTGATATAATCTAGTTTTATCGTTTTTGCAAACTTATCTTATTAAATATGCGTAAACTTTTAACGTGACAGACAGACAGTCCGTTTGTTTAGCCTACCGAAAACTAACACTCGCGAAGTAGTAAGCCTCGTTTCAGATTGATCCATCTTTACGTGCTATAAACCGTTACAAAATCAAGCAGCATACTGTTATAAACAGTTTCCATGGTAACGATAATTTCGAAAGTCGCCGAGTTTGTTTTCATTCGTGAACGCACTCCTCTCTCTCAACCGGCTCTCTTTGAATGGATGCGTTCGTTTCCGAGTGCGAGAGTGAGTGCCTATTTTCGCTCTGTTGCGATGTGATATAGGAAACTGCTCCTGTATCGATAGGTGCACATTTCCTTCGGAAAAACTGTTCACCCGCTAGTCATCTTTCGAGTCCCGTCTGGATAGGTTATGTGGCTGCGTTTCTACTCCATTCCGGCTAGCTCTTGCAAATTTTCCGTATCGTTGCGCTTTTCGCCAAACTCCGTAGAAATTGGGGGTGGGCGGGAATTTGATCCCCGTTGGTTTCGCTCATGTACGCAAAACATGTCATCCGTCTTTCGCACGGTGATTTTCCATGTGACATGTGGGGCTGGATCTCGGGTTTCATGGCCTTCGAAAAACCGGTCATCATCACCGCCAACATCATCCTCATCATCAGCACGTTCAGTCCTGGAGAGCAGTGGCTACGGTTTCGGGGCGGTGCTAAAATTGTCACGTCACATACAGACAGGTGCAGGTGGACAGAGAGATGAGCCAGTCCAGTCACAAACGCATCTAACGGTTCGCAGCAAAAGGCTTATGAAATTCGCACTGATTCGAGCGGTGAAATCGGATTGGGAAATGCAGGATGGGGCATTGATTGGCTTATTGTGATTGTACCAAGGTTATCTCGTTGTCATGCATAACATATTTGAGTGGCTGCTGAATCCTTTTGTTTGTGCCTGGATGCTGTGCCGGAACTGTGCACCGGCTGTTGCCGTTGCTGATTGTGTGACCTGATAATGTCGTTGGAGTAATGGCGAATAAAAGCGGATCATTTGGGGACGGTTGACTTTTTGCGGCGATGTGATGGGTGAGTTGTTAATTATTGCCACACTTTAGATTGATTGGTAAATCGGGTAAAGTTATCGAAATAAAACAAGAGTTTGACAGTAGTTCAGTACA
This sequence comes from Topomyia yanbarensis, assembly GCF_030247195.1. Classification (NCBI taxonomy): domain Eukaryota; kingdom Metazoa; phylum Arthropoda; class Insecta; order Diptera; family Culicidae; genus Topomyia; species Topomyia yanbarensis. The sequence goes on along the minus strand of NC_080671.1, from coordinate 30,855,493 downwards.
GGGGACGGTCATAGCGTAGTTAGTAAATCGATTGCCTTGTATTGTATGGGTTCAATTCCCGCACATAGGATTAGAGATTTTTCTAAAAGAAATTTCTCTAACCCGAAATTAAAAGCTAACCTCTTTAATCAAAAAAAAAAGTTCAGTAGATGTATTTATTTCACCTCATGCAGAACGAAAGGTGGAAACATTTTTCTGTACTTGAGTTTAGTTGTCATTAGTTTTAGATGGAAAACAAGGCTGAAAGATGGAAACGAAAACATGTCGAGTCGAGGTTTACGTTTCAACAATCATACTTAATTTTGCTAGCGAAAAATTATTAAATTATTAAATTATCGACAAATGTTTTTACCTCTATTTTGCACATTTGTTAATTTCAATCTCTGATGTTGCCTCGGAAAATAGCATGAAGGAAAGTTCATAGCCTAAAGAACTTCTTATTTAGTATTGTTGCGTTCCACACAATCGGAAACATTGATACAAACATTAAAACTAGCAATCGGCAATCTAAATCGCATCAGCATAAATTAAAACTTTCCATTTCGAACTCTTCTAGACCTACTCCTGTCAACGTTGGAACCATCACAAATGTCACCGCGGCACGGCAACTCCTAATTATTTAATTAATTATGTATGGACCGTTGTAGCGCGGGAATCCTACCTGCCTGTGGGTGGAATGCGTAAGGATACAACCTGAACACTTTTCCTGTTGGCATCCATAAAAAAAACCCGGAAAGTAATTTGGAATTCCAGAGAGGTTCGAACATACCGACAGTAATTGTGGCGCATTTATCAGGACAAGGGTTCGCTGGAGTGAGCAATCGAACCACCGCATAATTAGTGATTGTTGTGCTAATGTTGGAAGATAATGTAGGGGACTGGTATTTTTTCCTACGTTTGTTTTACGATGCCAAGTTGAAACTTTTACGTCGAGAGAACAAAAAAAAATATACTGCACTGACCGAAATTGCCAACGTGCCTAACGAGCTTTTTACATTCTTTATCATTTTTCATCCCGGCTGGTGGAGCGGTGGAACGGTTGAAAAAAATAAATGGCTTGTAATTTGTTTAATTCGACACCTGGTACTTCTTCGTTTTTAGGAGGATGAATGTAGGTAGGTGCAGCAAAATTTGTTCGTTTTGTATTAAAGACAGAAATTTATTCGATAATTTAAAATGTTTGTTTAGCAGAAATGGAATTCTTGGAATTTGTTTAAATCATCCACTAGTCATTACAAGTTGTACTCAACTCAATTTCAAAGTTCTCAATGTTTTTATATTATGTTTGTAAATTTTCCCAAAGCGTCTTTGAATTGTTCCATGCCAAGACATAAATTTCATTTATTCTATGCAAGATGCCTGGAACGGCATTCGTGTCGAAAAAACTTGGTTTATAGCGGACACGATCTCTGATGCTCATTTGATACTAAACAATTTAAGAGCATTTTCATCGAGAAAACTGAAATTGAAATTGAACTGAAAAAAATGAGAGTAGTCGATTGATTTTTTGAGATATCTTAGGTGCCCTTAAAAACTCATCAGAAAACGATCACTTGAACCTCATTCAGCCTACTATATCCGGTTCACATCTTCGTACAACTCTAGAAAAAGCAACTAAGGTAAAAAGGCTCTGAACTCGTTTTATGAATTTATTTTATTAATTTTAATTTTTTGGCCTATCACATGAGACTATACCATCTTAATACAAATAATACCAATTTACTAAGAGATATCCTGTCATCGCTACGAGGCGGAAAATCGAATTTGCGATGATTGCTTTTCAATCAATCATGAAACTTTGGTATACGTACACAATACACGAGAAAAAAAAGAATGCTCGCCTGCTTGACCATTCTGAGGTTAAAGCAGAGGAAAAGTTTTTCCGTATCTATAGCGAAATATAACACCCTCCTCCAGCCGGTACTGTTTTCGTTTTTTGGCAGAGTAAATGTCAACATATTAACAATTTTTCATCTTCCAAAAAGCATAAAATATCCAGGACTGGCAACGAGACGAACATCAAACTTTTTATCGTATTGATCTCTGTGTTTTGTATCCTGTTTAGGTTCTATCGGGTATGAAATGAAAAGCCGTCGACATCGTTTGAGGAGGAGGAGAAGAGAAGTAACATCACACCCTTCCTACAACCATTTTTCAGTCCACAGCGCTTTCCGAACGTACGGGGTGATACATTCACACTGTTTTCGGCTGTGTTTCGGAGTTGTATTCCAGTGGAAGAGTTTCGGTCCGGAAATGTGGTCCGGCTGGTAGCTTAAAATTCAACAGTTTTAATAAAGAGATAAAAGGCTTCATGTTGCAGTGTCCTTTCCTTTCCCTTTCGGAGGAAAAATGCCCCATCATGAAAGAGAGGGGATAGATGACACGGGTGGGTCAATTTGGTGGGATTGTGTCAACTTCATGATATAATTTTATTCATAATATTGTAATCAAATTAACTTTTGGATACTTTGCAACCCCTCATTTTGCTGGAATAGCAGATTCATATATCCTGCGTGTACGGTTTCTAACACGTGATGATTTTGTTTCATGGGTTGGAAATTGTCCGAAAAAGTGAGTGTTGAAAAATAGATTGGGGAATCTTTTTGTGTTGTATTTAATAAGCTCGAGGCAAACGTATATGACAAAAGTAACCTTCACTAGGCTATAAATATTTCTATTTATCGAAGAAAAAATTTAGATAAACGCTATTTTTTCTCCACTAAGGAGAATTTTTTTATTTACGGAATTTGCGTTTCGACTTCGTCTCATCAGAATCCGAGACTAACTTATTGATAGGACTACGCTAGCGCCGGATTGACGCTAAGTCCAAAAACGATAGCTATATTTGAGAGGCTGAGAGCAAGAGTGGGTTAAAAATTCGCTGCGAGCAAAAGCGGTATACGTTTTATTTAGAGCAAAACCGGTTTAAGTACCAGTCAGAGCAGAAATGGGATAAAAAAACCTTAGCGCAAAAGTGGGTTAAAAAGATATACCACTTTTGCCCTGAGAGGATAGATATTCCATTTTTATTCTAAGAATGTTTTCAAAAATGATTTATCACCAATCAGGGAAAACCATCATCAATATGGGTATCATTTGAAAGGAGGTGGTTAGTAGATATGGGAAATCGATAATTACGCCATTTTGAGTTCCAAGATGGCGACTTCTGGTTACCACAAAATAGTGAGAACCACCATCAATATGGGTGTCATTTGAAAGGGAATGGTGAGCAGACATCGAAAATTGACCTTCACCGCCATTTTGAAATCCAAGATGGCGACTTCCGGTTACCACAAAATAGTGAGAACCACCATCAATATGGGTGTCATTTGAAAGGGGATGGTGAGCAGACACCGAAAATTGACCACCACCGCCATTTTGAAATCCAAGATGGCGACTTTCGGTTACCACACAATAGTGAGAACCACCATCAATATGGGTGTCATTTGAAAGGAGATGGTGAGCAGCAATCGAAAATTGACCTTCACCGCCATTTTGAAATCCAAGATGGCGACTTCCGGTTACCACAAAATAGTGAGAACCACCATCAATATGGGTGTCATTTGAAAGAGAATGATCATCAGACACCGAAAATTGAGCATTACCGCCATTTTGACATCCAAGATGGCGACTCCCGGTTACCATAATATAGTGAGAACCACCATCAATATGGGTGTCATTTTATAGGGGATGGTCAGCAAACACCAAAAATTCACCATCTCCGCCATTCTGAATTTCAAGATGGCGACTTCCGGTTACCACAAAATAGTGAGAACCACCATCAATATGGGTGTCATTTGAAAGGGGATGGTGAGTAGACACCGAAAATTGACCACCACCGCCATTTTGAAATCCAAGATGGCGACTTTCGGTTTCCACACAATAGTGAGAACCACCATCAATATGGGTGTCATTTGAAAGGAGATGGTGAGCAGACATCGAAAATTGACTTTCACTGCCATTTTGAAATTCAAGATGGCGACTTCCGGTTACCACAAAATAGCGGGAACCACCATCAATATGGGTGTCATTTGAAAGGGGATGGTGAGCAGCAATCGAAAATTGACCTTCACCGCCATTTTGAAATCCAAGATGGCGACTTCCGGTTACCACAAAATAGTGAGAACCACCATCAATATGGGTGTCATTTGAAAGAGGATGATCATCAGACACCGAAAATTGAGCATTACCGCCATTTTGACATCCATGATGGCGACTCCCGGATACCATAATATAGTGAGAACCACCATCAATATGGGTGTCATTTTATAGGGGATGGTCAGCAAACACCAAAAATTCACCATCACCGCCATTTTAAAATCCAAGATGGCGACTTCCGGTTATCACAAAATAGTGAGAACCACCATCAATATGGGTGTCATTTGAAAGGAGGTGGTTAGCAGACACCGAATATTGACCATTACCGCCATTTTGAAATCCAAGATGGCGACTTCCGGTTACCACAAAATAGTGAGAGCCACCATCAATATGGGTGTCATTTGAAAGGGAATGGTGAGCAGACATCGAAAATTCACCATTACCGCCATTCTGAATTTCAAGATGGCGACTTCCGGTTACCACAAAATAGTGAGAACCACCATCAATATGGGTGTCTTTTGAAAGGGGATGGTGAGCAGACACCGAAAATTGACCACCACCGCCATTTTGAAATCCAAGATGGCGACTTTCGGTTACCACACAATAGTGAGAACCACCATCAATATGGGTGTCATTTGAAAGGAGATGGTGAGCAGACATCGAAAATTGACTTTCACCGCCATTTTGAAATTCAAGATGGCGACTTCCGGTTACCACAAAATAGTGAGAACCACCATCAATATGGGTGTCATTTGAAAGGGGATGGTGAGCAGCAATCGAAAATTGACCTTCACCGCCATTTTGAAATCCAAGATGGCGACTTCCGGTTACCACAAAATAGTGAGAACCACCATCAATATGGGTGTCATTTGAAAGAGGATGATCATCAGACACCGAAAATTGAGCATTACCGCCATTTTAAAATCCAAGATGGCGACTCCCGGTTACCATAATATAGTGAGAACCACCATCAATATGGGTGTCATTTTATAGGGGATGGTCAGCAAACACCAAAAATTCACCATCACCGCCATTTTAAAATCCAAGATGGCGACTTCCGGTTATAACAAAATAGTGAGAACCACCATCAATATGGGAGTCATTTGAAAGGAGGTGGTTAGCAGACACCGAATATTGACCATTACCGCCATTTTGAAATCCAAGATGGCGACTTCCGGTTACCACAATATAGTAAGAACCACCATCAATATGGGTGTCATTTGAAAATGGTCAGTAGACATCGGAAATCGATTGTTACGCCATTTTGAAATCCAAGATGGCGACTTCCGGTAACCACAAAGTAGAGAGAACCATCATCAATTTGGGTATAATTTGAAAGCAATTGATTATTGCGTCATTTTGAAATCCAAGATGACGATTTCCGGTTACCACAAAATAGTGAGAACCACCATCAATATGGGTGTCATTTGAAAGGGGTGGTCAGTAGACATCGGAAATCGACAATTAGGCTATTTTGAAATCCAAGATGGCGATTTCGGGTTACCAGAAATTAGTGAGAACCATCATAAACATGGGTAACGTTTGAAAGGGGGTGTTCAGTAGTAGCCGTTTAAGATCCGATTTTCTTTCACTGCAAACATTACATTGCAACAACACGGTTTTATGCCTAAATGATCGACAACGACCAACCTGCTCTCGTTTACAACATATGTACTCGATGGATTTACTGATGGATTGCGAACCGATGCTATTCACATGGATCGGTTCGGCCTTCGACAAACTCAACCATGATGTCGCAATAGCGAAGCTGGACAAGCTCGGTATTCATGGACAACTTCTGCGTTGGTTCCTCGATGGAAGGCAATTCCAAATCAGCATTAAGGACTGCGTATCTGCACCATTCTTCACTACATCCGGCATCTCAATAGGTAGCCATCTCGGTCCATTAATTTTCCTCCTCTACTTTAATGACATCAATATAAAATTACAAGGACCCCGCCTTTCTTTCGCCCATGATATGAAATTTTTTCGACAAATACGGGATAAAACCGATTCCGAGTTTCTTCAGAGTGAACTGGAGAGCTTTAGTACGTGGTGTGACCTAAACAGAATGGTTTTACATCCGAGTAAATGCTCAATCGTTACGATCACTCGGAAACGCTATCCGATTCAGTGTAACTACCATTTATTCGACTCGAGCACTCCAAGACACTCTCACGTCAAGGGTGGTGGAGTCATCATGGATGCAGCACCACACACTTCAAACTTCGTGGATGAGGCATGAAGACAATAAAGATAAAACAATCATCGACCCGCGCGAAATTAAAATTTTGTGATTTGTTTCTCGCATCAATAAAAATATTATATATGCAATTACATATTAATTTAAGTGGTTTTAAAATAGGTTATATGAGGAAAAAAGCGAAAAAATGCTAATTTTCAATAAAATTGCTTTTGGTTCACTTCAATCCATTTTTGGGTTTATTAATATTCCTTGGATCTTCAAATTTTAAAAGGTGTATGAAATGGGTGTCACTGATGGTGGTTCTCACTATTTTGTGGTAACCGGAAGTCGCCATCTTGGAATTCAAAATGGCGGTAATGGTCAATTTTCGGTGTCTGCTGATCATCCTCTTTCAAATGACACCCATATTGATATTTTTTCAATTTTCGGTGTATGCTCACCATCCCCTTTCAAATGACACCATATTGATGGTGGTTCTCACTATTTTGTGGTAACCGGAAGTCGCCATCTTGGATTTCAAATTGGCGGTGAAAGTCAATTTTCGATGTCTGCTCACCATTCCCTTTCAAATGACACCCATATTGATGGTGGTTCTTACTATTTTGTGGTAACCGGAAGTCGCCATCTTGGATTTCAAATTGGCGGTGAAAGTCAATTTTCGATGTCTGCTCACCATCTCCTTTCAAATGACACCCATATTGATGGTGGTTCTTACTATTTTGTGGTAACCGGAAGTCGCCATCTTGGATTTCAAATTGGCGGTGAAAGTCAATTTTCGATGTCTGCTCACCATTCCATTTCAAATGACACCCATATTGATGGTGGTTCTCACTATTTTGTGGTAACCGGAAGTCGCCATCTTGAATTTCAAAATGGCGGTGAAAGTCAATTTTCGATGTCTGCTCACCATTCCCTTTCATATGACACCCATATTGATGGTGGTTCTCACTATTTTGTGGTAACCGGAAGTCGCCACCTTGGAATTCAAAATGGCGGTAATGGTCAATTTTCGGTGTCTGCTGATCATCCTCTTTCAAATGACACCCATATTGATATTTTTCAATTTTCGGTGTATGCTCACCATCCCCTTTCAAATGACACCCATATTGATGGTGGTTCTCACTATTTTGTGGTAACCGGAAGTCGCCATCTTGGATTTCAAAATGGCGGTGGTGGTCAATTTTCGATGTCTGCTCACCATTCCCTTTCAAATGACACCCATATTGATATTTTTCAATTTTCGGTGTATGCTCACCATCCCCTTTCAAATGACACCCATATTGATGGTGGTTCTCACTATTTTGTGGTAACCGGAAGTCGCCATCTTGGAATTCAAAATGACGGTAATGGTCAATTTTCGGTGTCTGCTCACCATTCTCTTTCAAATGACACCCATATTGATGGTGGTTCTCACTATTTTGTGGTAACCGGAAGTCGCCATCTTGGATTTCAAAATGGCGGTGGTGGTCAATTTTCGATGTCTGCTCACCATTCCCTTTCAAATGACACCCATATTGATGGTGGTTCTCACTATTTTGTGGTAACCGGAAGTCGCCATCTTGGATTTCAAAATGGCGGTGAAAGTCAATTTTCGATGTCTGCTCACCATTCCCTTTCAAATGACACCCATATTGATAGTGGTTCTCACTATTTTGTGGTAACCGGAAGTCGCCATCTTGGAATTCAAAATGGCGGTAATGGTCAATTTTCGGTGTCTGCTGATCATTCTCTTTCAAATGACACCCATATTGATGGTGGTTCTCACTATTTTGTGGTAACCGGAAGTCGCCATCTTAGATTTCAAAATGGCTGTGGTGGTCAATTTTCGGTGTATGCTCACCATCCCCTTTCAAATGACACCCATATTGATGGTGGTTCTCACTATTTTATGGTAACCGGAAGTCGCCATCTTGGATTTCAAAATGGCGGAAATGGTAAATTTTCGGTGTCTGCTCACCATCCCCTTTCAAATGACACCCATATTGATGGTGGTTCGTACTATTTTGTGGTAACCGGAAGTCGCCATCTTGGAATTCAAAATGGCGGTAATGGTCAATTTTCGGTGCCTGCTGATCATCCTCTTTCAAATGACACCCATATTGATGGTGGTTCTCACTATTTTGTGGTAACCGGAAGTCGCCATCTTGGATTTCAAAATGGCGGAAATGGTCAATTTTCGGTGTTTGCTGATCATCCTCTTTCAAATGACACCCATATTGATGGTGGTTCTCACTATTTTATGGTAACCGGAAGTCGCCATCTTGGATTTCAAAATGGCGGTGAAGGTCAATTTTCGATGTCTGCTCACCATCCCCTTTCAAATGACACCCATATTGATGGTGGTTCTCACTACTTTGTGGGAACCGGAAGTCGCCATCTTGGATTTCAAAATGGCGGCAATCGTCAATTTCCGATGCCTATTGACCTATACGGATCCTATATTACACGATTTCTAAGGCATCGAAAAATTTAATAAAATTTCATTTCCCACAAGTCCGAATAAGAAAATTCTGATTCTTTTCTTAGCGCAAAAATGGGTTAATATTCTATACCAGTCTTGCCCTGAAAATTTTGTCGAACCATTTTTGCGCGAATTAATATTTGATCCACTTTTGCCTGAGGTGTGATGACTATACCATTTCTGATCTAACAGAATATTTTAACCCACTTTTGCTCTGAACAAAATTTTAACCCACTCTTACTCTCAGCCTCTCATTTGTTGTTCTGAACAAACCACGAGTCCGGTGTGATGTCCGCAAGAAAAGGAGTTTCGTGTTTTCGTTTTTGAAGATAGTGTTTGGCGCTAGTTTAATCCTGTCACTAATTTTGTGTCGGATTCTGATGAGACGAGGTTGAAACGAAAAATCCATAACTAATTCCATAAGTGATGTTATCATCAGTTTCGAAATTCTCATCTTGGATTAGATCGGATTTGATAGAAGAAAGTAAAACGTTTCGTTCCGGATTCCGGCTCAAAATGTGTGCTCCGAAATTTTCACAATAGAGGGAGTGGGTATAGTTTTTTGTTGTTTATAACTATTTTTACAAAAATAGTTAGAAAGAATTATTTAGAAGCATCGTGAGCATTTCGTTCTTTTCATTCGGTGCCTCCTGATATGGGTAATATATTGAATTAAAATTCATTTATTACATACATTGAAAGAGCCAGACTTTCTAGCTGTAACAATAAATGTTTTCAAGCTTTAAATCTTCAGAAACAATTTTAATTGATTTTGAAACACAAACCTGGCTTATTTGTTCGCAGATTTGAATCTTTCACTAGATCATTAGAGGAGATTTCTGACAAATTTATCAACGATCTTGAATTCTCTGGGACCATTTCTTTAACTCGTGGACAGGCAATATACTCATTCCTTGGAAGTTGCCTAAAACTACAAAAGAAAAATGACAATGTGATTTCTGGGTCTCTCTTACGTTTTCGTGATGGTCTTCAATAAAATTCCACTGGTTGGATTGCACATCTTTTAGTATAGTCATAATTTTTGAAAATTTATTTATTCATAAAAAAATGCTAAATTTTAGGCCTCGAGAGTGGAGGACAAATTAATTTCCAAGAAAACTGATGCCATCTGCTCCTTACTAGCATGGGCCATTTAAATTTCCGTTGAGAGCAACGCAAGGCACTGTTGCCTTTGCGGAAGCCAAATTGTGTATCTGACAGTGAACCATTTGCTTCGACCCATTTGCCAAAGTGCAGCAGGATCATTGACTCGGATGACTTACGGATACAAAACAGAATTGCAATCGGTCGATACACGTTGTGGTCGAAGGCTGGTTTTCTTGGTTTTAGGAATTTGATTCTGTCTGGCCCTGTGGCTTTGTTGTTACATGATAAAATAATAAGTGAGAACTCCCCCATCGAAAATGGTGTTTCATTTTCGCGGTATCGTGAGGGGACGCGGTGCGGTAGATTTGCTGTCCCAGCGCGGAATATGGACAAAAATGCTTGGCGAAATCTAATATCCAACTGTTTGAATACTCCAAGCTCTCGTTAGTACTGTTTCGGTTTCGCATACGTTTCTTGGTTTTCATCAAACTCTTCACTCGCGTTTCTGACGTCGCGTACTGTCGTTAGCTAGCGGGTATTAGTCCCGGATGGTTTTATACGCGGCAGCCTTCTCCGTGTACAGTGTACTATACACGTCTGAGTACTCTTTGTCCCACCCTATGCTAGGAGACAGTTCGCGTGAATTCGGGTCTGGTATGCGTTTAGTGTGAGCTTGAATAGCGATGTCGATAATCAAGCCAGCCAAGAACCCGTACTCTTTCTCCGGAGAAAGCTATTTTGTGAACTCAATTTTGCCGGATATCGCAGACGCATAACTGTTCCAGTTAATATTTCGTTTGAGGTCATAGGAAACATTAGTTGTGTGGCCCTGAACCGTTAGCAATAGTTATTACGACTGGCAGATAGTCGCTACCATGGGGGTCGGGGATTGCTTTCCACATGCAATTTAGTCGCAGCGATGTCGAGCAGAGGGACAAGTCTCACCCGTGTTCAAAATAATCATATTGAAGTTGTCGCAAAGCTCGTGGAGTGAGGTAGATCGATTATCGTCATTCAGGCAACCCCATGACGAACCGTGGGAGTTAAATCATATAAAACTAGCCTCGATGCGGGGAGTCCGGCAATATCGCAAAGCCATCGGGGGACAACTGAAGATGTAGGATGTAGGTGGAAGCAATACAAAAGTCTTTGCCATTAATTTTAGCTTGGTAAACGACAACTTCAATGTCTGGTATCATTCGATTGAAAGAATACCACATTTTGATCCCCAAAAGAACTCATCTGTAATTGTCTGAAGGCAAAGCTTCGGTTTTTCCTCACGCTGTTTGTACGCAAGACAGTTTAGGAGACCATGTGGACTTTCCCTCGCACTAGAGACACTTTTCGACATTCATTCCGCAGGAGTTATCCACATGGTTCCAACCGCATTTCCCGCGAAGAATCGTTTGCACTCCATATTCTTCACTAGCTGAAGCATGGGGTCTTTAAAACAACCAACTCCATATGTCCTCCCAATTCAGACTCGAATCGGAGACTAACCCGCTGATTTCAACCCTGTTAGCTGGTATATACATGTATATATACGCTCTGTACTCCTTCGTTAAGATCCCGTAGCCAGTAATATCGTTTGCCTGATTCGAATTATTTACCACAAATCGAAGCTTATCAGGGCGAATTTACGATGTTTCTGTCTCGGCCGAATACTGTTCCGTTAGATCCCGAGAAATCTTCAGTAAATTCAAACACTTTTTATCTTTGGTCCGGAAGAAGATCACGTAAGGCCCGGGAAGCCGATTTTGTTTCGACAACCATCTCACCTTGAGATGAACCACTGTCAGCGGAAGTCATTTTTGCACGGGTCTATTGCCCAGTGCACGTTAGTAGGAGAATTAAGAAGGGGAAACGTAAAATAATCTCGATACTTAACTTGTGTGTATAAACGGTATCCAGACGGCTTACTAGATAAACACTGATTCGTTGGTCACTGACCGGATAACGGTAAGCGCACAGAAACACAAAGGAAGGAAAAAAATATTGAAACCTCAACGAGGCAGAGAATGCGCAAGATAACCTTGAACACGGATTTGCACCATTCTTTGTCGCCATACACTGCACGGACTGGAAACATAACACTTGTGTCTCGACCGAGCGCTCGAAAACGAATGATCAATTGATAGATTATGTTTGCTTCCATTTTTCACTCTTAGGTTAAGTGCACGCGCTGATCTTAATCTTGCAACCAGCAGCAGCATTTTAGTCGCTTTCTATGGATTCCAGAGTCATATAAAATTGTCATTCATTCAATTGAATATCGTACAATAAAATCTATTCACTATTTATCTAGGGATAAATATTTTCAAATGTTGGCAAAGCACATCAAGTAATAATTATCATAGCTTTCATTGTGCCAGGGCATACTTTGATCCCTTTGATATGTTGTTGCGCGTTCGCTTTGTGTAATAAATCGGTCACGAATGAAAATCTGCATCGAATGAATGGGCTGTTGGTTCGTTTGACATTTTCGGTAGCGCCACTGAATATTGAAAATGAATGCGGCTGAATATGATCAATTTTCATTCAATGAATTTGAGTATTTGTAACTCTGCCTTTGAGTCATTAAGTTGGGAATAACGTTTCTATTTCATGTCTTCAGTAGGGGAAAGTGGTCGGTTGCCGCCACTGGGCAGTTGTCGGCATCCCTACGTAACTTTTGACAGAAAGCAGGCTTGGACATTCTGATAAATATTATTGGTGTGGGGGTGGGCGTAGCGTAGTTGGTAAATCGATTGCCTTGTACGCATCGCACCTGGGTTCGAGTCCCGACCCCGCACATAGGGTTAGAAATTTTTCATAAGAGATTTTCCTAACCCGAAGAGGCGAATGACCTTAAGGTTAAAACCTCTATAATCGAAAAAAAATTATTGGTGTGTTATATTAGCATGTTCTGTTTGTGCCGATTGCCGAAGCAAACAGAGTCGAACGTTCTGTTTTACAACCAATATCTTTGAAGTAAAACTCTACTTAAAAGTTTTTTTTTATGATTTTTTTAGTGTTATAGAAAGAAGTAAATCGATCGAAAAAGTATGGACTTTGAATATTTACGAAGTGAATTTATTCTATTTTGTAATTCAACATTGAATGGCACCGAAATGTGCGCCGCAATTTTTTCGTTCAGTTTTCAGAAAGGTTACTAAAATCGATTGTCGGCACCCAAACATGCTCGCTAGTTCGCACCCCATTTTTTGTGGCAAATGCTGAGTTCTCTATAACCTAATCAATATGGGTATTTTTGGAACGGGTTTGTCGAACAGATACCAGAGATCGATCTTTGGCAACATTCTGAAAACCAGGATGCTGACTTCCGGTTTAGCGTTTTACATGAAGAAAGCCCACCTGGTCGTGTTTTCACCGCTGGGTAGCACTGTATATACCAGATTGTCACGACCAGGGAGACAACTTTGTCGAATATTGCAAAGCGACCCGACTTAAATAAAACAAGAACGAAGTGGTTTCCGAGTTTGTTTGGTACGGTACCTAGCGTACCATTTAACCTGTCTCGAGCACCCAATTAGGTAGGATCGTTTTGTAAGTTGTTTGTTAACCATGGCAATCACTAGCGAGAAAGCACTGCCTCAATGTTTTAATGCTCAGTCTTCTATCAAAATTATTCTACATCATATTCACATCAATTTGTTCGAACATTTTCTAGGCTATCCACGATACACAAAACTATCCTCGAGATACACGCTTGTTAAGAATTATTCGAATTCTTTAATTTGTGATCATTTAAATTTTTTCCAGAAAATTTGATAGGGGAGCGGGGTTACCCTGTAGTACTCCTCCCCCTTTGGCTATGTGCCAGCGTGGACTTCTATCTGATTTGTCTGCAGCTTTGGTCCAAAAAATTGACAGCCTGAAACTCATTCAATTGCAGTTAATGAGATCTGTCAGTACATAAGCAGTGCGTAATATTCGCACCAGTTTTTCGCATATACAAGATTACATTCCCTAGAGCCGCCCCAACCTAAAACAAACATGAAAAAAATCGATATAGAAACAAAATGGCGGCTACTTGAAAATAAAGTATCGTTTTTTCGCATGTTTTTTCCACTTTGGCCGGTTGCAAAAAATCGTTAATGATCAAAATGCGATTTTGTAGGTTACAGCGCCCGAGAATGTTGTCTTCTTTTAGGCGGACAGAATCAGAAGTTGATTGGTTGAATGGTTTAAAAACGAGAATGCCCGCAGATTTGAAAAATCTTGTTCCGAGAAAGCCGCCATTTTTGACATTTTGCGCTCGAAAATTTTTATTTTTTGGATGAAATCTTAATAAATACAATGAGACAGATGATCAGAAATCACGGAGAAAAGAGAGGAACAATGAATCAACCTTTCGAAATGAATTTGAAAGCACCTTACATTCTCGCTATCAGCACGAATTTGACGCGTTTGGTTCAGCAGCTTTAATTGAAACTGTTTCCCAAATTGTTATAAAACAAACTTTTCAGCTTTCTTCAAATATCTTCTTCCAATATTGATGATGATCGTGAAAAAATAATAAAGAGCTAATTATTTTAATTAAAACAACAAACTAATTACTGAGCAGATTAGTGTCAACATATTTGAATAATAAATTGACTTAGGAGGTGTAACTGTAAACATCATAGCAAACCCAACTGCTAGAAGGAACTAGACAGTAGGTCATACACACTCAGAGCCGGCGAAACACTTTCTTTCCGAGTGGGTAGTAAGATTCGGAGTGATTTCAACTCGTGACGAAAGTTCAGACATGGTGTATGTTAATAAAAATGAAAATTTGTTAACGGGCTGTGCAACCGACACTGAGCGAAAATGTTTTTGTTGATTACTGATACTACAAATGTTCCACAGGTAAGTACCAATTACTCTATTCTTTTAAATTTCGTTGCATTAATTTTCTTTTTTCGTTTTGAATATTTATCCGATGGCAAAATAATGCGAATAAATCTCCTTTTCGATATAAATTATATTCATCTAATACAACAGGCCCCTAGAAGGTATACTTCCGGACCGAATATAACCCATTTAAAAACATTAATATATCGCGAAAACTAGCTAAGCAACACTCGGCCGTTTACGAAGAACTATATTGTCTACGTACCCGCCTGGGAAGTAGAGATTGATGGTTTGTCTCCGACAGGGGTCTTAATTGAGAAATATGGTGTTGGTACGTTCCAGAACCCTTTGCTTCAGTCAGTGAAAATGCTGTTTTGCAAGTAAATGCATTCAGCATAAATCGAGCAGTATAAGAACTCAATCAGTCTCATGTCAAGACTTTCGCCGGATCTACTCTTTATACTTTGTTCTTTTGTACGGGGTTCGTCTACCTGTTCGCCTTTTTGTGCCTCAAGGTATGCCGTCATTACGAACAATTGGTCCATACAGTTACCCAATGTAGAAACATAAAAACCACAACTAATTTTTACGCTCCCTTCTCCACTAAAGAGCGAGAGTCTGACAATCCCATTGAGGGAACATGTTCTAATGTGCCTATAAATTTTCAAAAAAAAAAAGAAAAATCATTTGCTCTCCTTAGCTGCTTCGTACATGCCTGATTGTTCTTTGATGGGTGCTAGTACCGTAGTAAGTGGCTCCTTGTCTTTGAAATCTTAGAAACTAACAGGAATTTCTTCATGGGACATAAAAAACCCCAATTGTCCCTATATTTCATTCCCATGGTTTTCGTAGGTTTAACACGAAACATTTGGTTAACTTCCGTCTTCCGACGTAGATCTTCCACAATTTTACCATTATTCACCAGGGCCGAGTTAATCCTCGGTTCCAGATATTGAAGTTGTCGGATGTCAAGTCCGAATCAAAGGCAGACATTGTTCTATACATAGCACTTCATTTGGTTCAAGACGACTTACACTCTCACGGTATGCCATAGGGTCATCTTCACGTTGATGACCGATCTATCTTACTGCATAATATTCACGACAATTTCAATATGATCATGACTACTTGAATTTATCATTGTATTCGACCTCAATTAGTGATTGGAACAGCTACGCGTCCACTATATTCGAAACAATCGAATCAAAACAAGAAACTTCTCCGGTAGAAGCATACAAGGTTTTAACAAGCTTGATTATCGACATTGCGATTAAAGATCAGACGAAACGAGATCCGGCGCAAACAACAGTGGACGGTCACTCTTCGCACTCAGGATTGAGCGTGAAAAGGTCCTACAAGGACTTTTTGAATGTCGGATCGCCCGATTTTTTCCGAATATACGCAACGTTAGAAACGCAAATGAAAAACTTAATGAATGCTGAAAACGCGGTTATTGACACCGGTTTGTCGAAGGATTAACACTCAAACAATAGATTGATCTACACTCAAACAATTGATGTTTCGCGATGAAATGATAATACTTTATTTAAACGTAATGATTGCTCTGGTACACACAAATTTATATGGCAGCAAAGATGCTCGCGCTAAGCATTGTAGTGCGCATATCACTGTAGCATTCGCTTCTATGCTAATTATTATGGCAGTAGTGGTGAGGGTGATCATAAAAGAGACTGTGCTGCATACATTCTCCCCTACAAATCTGATGGTTTTATATTTACCCATCAACGACCATGCCCACATTATTAGAGTTCCGAGGATGCTCTCCATTCGATTAAGTATGGAATTTATGGGGAAAACATGGAAGTTTCTTAGTTATTTATGTGATAAATCATATCAAATTACCTTAGTTTGAATTATTTTGCATTGCTCCATTCCTGATAATGAGAAAGCGGACACTTAGATTAGAATGGCAATGAGAAAAGGCGTACAGTTAGGCATTAGAAGGTGATATTCATAAAAGATTACATAACCTCAACGAATTTTCCAGTATTTCTTATTAGACGACGCTCGAAATTTCGTGGAACAATGGAAGGTTAGGAATCCCAAAGGCACAGACAAGCCTTGGTTCAAGTAGATGGATAAGGCTCGTGACTTCATTCGGCTGATTTCTCGGATCATGTCCAGTCATTATACGTTGGATGAGCATCTCCGGTGTAATGGAGGCGTGGAGAGCGGTCTCAGCGCTTATGGCAATTATCGCAACATTAAACATGTTGTCTGGTCGTGCACCTAGTGCCCTAACGCCAGATCTTCGTTAAACGAATCCCTTCGGCCTCGTTCCAGTCCGAGATGTGCTAGCTATCCTCGATCTCCCTATATCAGTGTTGCCACAATTAATACCGGGAGTTGAAAAATCTTTCCTATCTGTACTCTGCTATAGAAAAATCTGTACCGGATTCTGTAACAATAACGAGGTTGTTTAGAAAAAATCATTTTTCTTATACATATTTTTCATTTGGGGAAATCAAACCAGAAATTTTGACTCTTCTCTTTCACAATAAACCTCTTCACTCTTATGTGTTTTGCTCCCATGTGTGCATTCTACTCCATGGCCGCACACCTCAAAGAGTAGAAATAAAGGCTCTTTAGTGTGCATCATGGTCCCATGCGCACAGAAGCAGAGAAGACAACCAAAAAACATTTCAAAATGGTTCTTCCGATCAATCTTTATCTGAATCTGAA
Organism: Topomyia yanbarensis; assembly: GCF_030247195.1. Lineage (NCBI taxonomy): Eukaryota > Metazoa > Arthropoda > Insecta > Diptera > Culicidae > Topomyia > Topomyia yanbarensis. Next base: position 30,838,082 of record NC_080671.1, on the reverse strand, counting down.
TAGTTTGATTCCCCTTCCTCCCTGTTTGCCAGTGAGGGGAGGCACAAAAAAGTGGCTCTTCAAAGTGACTCAATGTGCGAAATTTTGCATCTCTTGATGCACAACTCTTTCTCTTTTTCGTTTTCAAGTTTCTCTTTGGGCGGGTGATCTTCACATCGCAGTGCTCTTGTGCCGCTCTTTTTTGTGTTTCGATCTTTATGCTCATTATGGGATGCATCGCAAGGTTAAATTATTTTACTCTTCTGTCATCTAAAAAATCTGTACCAATCTGTACTTTTGACGTAGGACTACGTCTTTGTTTTCGATATGGGGGTGCACTCTGCAAATTCTACAAAAATGGTATGTAACGAAAAGTGGTCCAATTTTAAACGCATATAATTCAGCCATCTCACGATAAATTTTCAAATTTTTTGCGCAAATCGCCCCGAAATACTTCTAAGAATAGATTCCAACAGATAAACCCAAAGATTTTTGATATCATAGCATTAAAAAATTAAATAATATACAACCTTGTCAAAATATCGCGCATTAACACACAGAAGATAGCGCTTCCCAAGCCCTGTACGACAGATTGATGTACCTAGCGCGCTACGCTTCTATGAATGACGTCATCATCGACTATTTAAAGAACGGACTTGGCCAGACACGCTCAGTTCCCTGTTGAACGCCTTTTTTACAGCCAGTGTAGCTGAGTTAGACGTCCGTTACACTGGCTGTGGAGGGACGCTACACTGTGTCGTCCAACAGGCGACCGCTCCAACTGCTTCCTAAATGCCGCTGTAATGTTGCCAGTAAATTTTTGGTTTAACTAGCACATGTATTTGCTATTTGCGCTTGAAATTAAGTAATGTAGTGGTAGTAATAAGCTTCCCATTTTGGTTTAAACGCAAGGACAGTTTTTAAAACAGGATTTGATTAATTAGTTTAGCTCATCCCAGTAATTTTATCAATTCTGTAATTTAAAAGGAATTTTACGGAACTTCGGTGAATTTGGCCCCACTTGCAACTGGTATAATCAACCTGCACAAAGTGTTGCATAACGCAGGGCTGTTTTTGGAACAAAATGTGTTATAATTCAGCCCTTCGCTATGCAAAATCACGATATTATGACAGATGGGTCAAGCGCGGTCGTTCCTTTCAATCGGGAATGGCCGCGTTGAATTTTGGTGAAATGCGCTAATAGTGTCGTGGTGGTACTAGTTGTCTCTTTCGCTCTACCCATCATCATCAGCGTTGACTCATTTTGCATTGTGCGCTTGGGTTCAATGTTTGCGGCGAATGTGTTGGTAGACAGGGGAACTGGCGACAAAATGAAGTCGGATAAATTGCAGTAATTTAAAAACTACAAGGGGCAGCCCTATGGGGTTGCACGAAGTGTAGACGTAGGACTATACTACTTAATGTAAAATATTTATTTTCTTAGTACTAAGTGTGTGGGAAAAACACCCGGACCGGTGAAGAAAAATCAAATTTTAGACAATATAATCACATCTCATGTATAGAACAAGCTTTCTAGTTGCTCTCAAACAGATCCTAAAAGTTCAAACACCCTTGGATAACCCTAAGTTTGTAGATGTGTTTCGATGCCACAGGATTGTAAAATGGTTAATATTACGTCATGAAAATTCAATTCTTCCGTGACATTTTTTTGCCTGCAAAATGCCCTGTGTGTATGCAAAGCTCATGATTTGTTGGGATATTAGCATTGATCGGAAAAATGCTTTCCAACGCTGCGCATTGCATACATACAGGACATTTTGCAAGTCACCAGAAGCTGTTCATTTCACCACCGCCACATGTTCAATTTACCCACTCGCTACAAACATGTCTCATTTTTGGACATGGTTAGAAATTAAGAATCATGTTTGAAAAAATGTGTTTATGACGAAGTATTTTTACCAGATATGTACAAAACATGTCTAACAAGAAACATATAAGGTGATTGTAATATCTCATTCACTTATTAGTTAGAAAATAATGACTTTGCTTAACGTGTTCATTTTACCGCCAGTTCCCCTACCTACCAACACATTCGCCGCAAACATTGAACCCAAGCGCACAATGCAAAATGAGTCAACGCTGATGATGATGGGTAGAGCGAAAGAGACAACTAGTACCACCACGACACTATTAGCGCATTTCACCAAAATTCAACGCGGCCATTCCCGATTGAAAGGAACGACCGCGCTTAGCCCATCTGTCATAATATCATAATTTTGCATAGCGAAGGGCTGAATGATAACACATTTTGTTCCAAAAACAGCCCTGCGTTATGCAACACTTTGTGCAGGTTGATTATACCAGTTGCAAGTGGGGCCAAATTCACCGAAGTTCCGTAAAATTCCTTTTAAATTACAGAATTGATAAAATTACTGGGATGAGCTAAACTAATTAATCAAATCCTGTTTTAAAAACTGTCCTTGCGTTTAAACCAAAATGGGAAGCTTATTACTACCACTACATTACTTAATTTCAAGCGCAAATAGCAAATACATGTGCTAGTCAAACCAAAAACTTACTGGCAACATTACAGCGGCATTTAGGAAGCAGTTGGAGCGGTCGCCTGTTGGACGACACAGTGTAGCGTCCCTCCACAGCCAGTGTAACGGACGTCTAACTCAGCTACACTGGCTGTAAAAAAGGCGTTCAACAGGGAACTGAGCGTGTCTGGCCAAGTCCGTTCTTTAAATAGTCGATGATGACGTCATTCATAGAAGCGTAGCGCGCTAGGTACATCAATCTGTCGTACAGGGCTTGGGAAGCGCTATCTTCTGTGTGTTAATGCGCGATATTTTGACAAGGTTGTATATTATTTAATTTTTTAATGCTATGATATCAAAAATCTTTGGGTTTATCTGTTGGAATCTATTCTTAGAAGTATTTCGGGGCGATTTGCGCAAAAAATTTGAAACTTTATCGTGAGATGGCTGAATTATATGCGTTTAAAATTGGACCACTTTTCGTTACATACCATTTTTGTAGAATTTGCAGAGTGCACTCCCATATCGAAAACAAAGACGTAGTCCTACGTCAAAACAGAGAAAACTCTTGGGCAAAGAAGAAGTAAGTACGATGTGTTCTCTTTCATGTGTCGAAAGCAATTTATACGCGTTGTCCAAAAATCCATATAATCCGAAATATAAGATATATAATATTTGCTTAATCTAGATAATCTTATCAAGTCCCAATGACTTTACAAGATTGCTGAAAGTCAACAGAGCTAATGTTCTTATTCTTGTTTGTTAGAGAAATTATTAGTTTTTAAACCACACTTTTGATTATGAAAATTACTGGTCTGCCTCTTGCCATAGCTTCAGGGATCTAGAAATTCTTCTGAGCTAGAAAAATCAGTCTGCAATATTTTCAATTTGAGTGTCCAATGATATAAAAGATATCAAATCCATAAAAAATCAGGATTTGTGAAAGAATACTTTACTTGAATAAATAAATAAATAGTTGTCCTCACTTGTCTAATAATATTACCGAAGATAGTTTTGAATGAAGTATCATTTAAATTGAAAATATTATAAAGTTCAGTTAACGAAAACTTCGGATGTTGCCACAGAACTAGTAATAGTGGCAAGACGGCTGAACAAGAAAGTAGAAGTTAAACAGCTTCTTCGCTTCTACAAATCGCCTGGCTGATCAGAAGATTTAGAGCAAATTTCGATATTCTCTTTTTTCGAACATTATTTTTTTTATTCATTTCGTTTATTTGATAAGCACAAATGCGTTAGCTTGGCGGTGCCAAATGCTTATGTTTTTACATTTTGGATATCTTAAAACTAGGACGTTACAATGTTGAAATATTTTTTTTACAAAGGAAAAAAAAAGTTTACAGCTATCTTAAGACTAGAAATAAGATTCAATATAGGGGAATTATGGTTAAAACCGACACCTTAAGCAAAACACTTTTTCTAAGTTGCCACAAAACCAATAAAATTATAATTTTTATGCAGAATTCTTCTTCAGAAAATTCTTAACAAGGCTTAATTTTTTCAGCGCTTCAAAAAATTTATTTCATTAAAAAATATTGGTTGTAAAACTTGGAAAACAAAGTGACTTTTTATAAGCACTGCGGGTAAAACCGACACCCCATAGGGGTAAGATCGACACCCCCTTTAATTTATTTTCTCTCCACTTTATTAAAATCTTTATCTTTATTAAACATGAGATATATGCGTGATTAATAAAGTGTGAGTATGTATGATGCAAATATATGCTTTTTATTGCTTCATCAAGTAGTGAGGGGAAGAAAGTTCGAAAGCGTAGTACTATAAATAAGAGTATTTTATGCTATAGGATTATTTATTGATATGAGTATTTCCAAATAATCTTTGCGCACATCATTGCAACCTCCAGTGTCATTTTATTTCATAAGAAAAGATTTTCAAGCGTTCTACGTTCTGCTAATTGGATTCATTCACTTATAAGTGACACACACACACTTCTTAGTAAAACTATCTTTTTCAGATTTGATTTTTCGGACTCTGATCATCAACGATCTATTGGAGTATACATAATATCATTGTCTCATTGTGATAAAATTCGTCTATGACAAACCAAGAGAACACTATAAATTCGGTTTGATGACCTTTTTGCAGAAATAGCAAAAGCTTCGTTAGAATCAGATAAGCAAAAATTCCAATTTTTGATTTTTAAAGAGACTTACAAGAAATAAACACAATAAAAGTATTTCTGTGTATTTCTGCTAATACAATAGTGTTCCAATAGGCTAATTGAAGTGTCACAAAGATCCCCAGTATTTTGAAATGAATCGCAACTATACACAACCATCTTAACAGGGTGTCGGTTTTACCCTAACCATAGGGTGTCGGTTTTACCCCAAAAGCGCACATTTTTTTATAAAAGCAATTAAAAATATTGAATTTTTCAAACTTGTCTTCAATGCACCTAGTTGATCATAGGACAGGCCGATAATAATAGGTACTGAAAAATGGGGTGATTTGAAAAGCTTTCGTTCGGTTAAAACCTTAAAATCTGCCAACGAAATTTTACATCCAGACGAGTATGAACGCTGCTGTCGAATGTTTTGTTAATTTTTATGACATTCGGCGCACTAACGTAAATCCAATTTTTCTTCAAATGCTCTAAATAAACGTATTAATAATATTGCATCATTATGAAATGAATAAAAATTTGATTTTTAGGAAAAGTTATGGGGTGTCGGTTTTACCCACAGTGTCGGTTTTTCCCACAATTCCCCTACAAGAGAGGGCCAAAAGATTTTTTTATGAAAAAATTTAAAACAAGGGATTCACTTTGATATACAAGAGGGGGAGTAATAGTATTTTACGAAATATTTTACGGTTATCTTAAAACTAACAATATAGTTTAGTACACAAAAGGGGGAACAAATATTTATGAGAAACTTCACAGAAATCTTAAAACTAGGGATTCAATTCTATTTACAAGATGGAGGACAAGAGTTTCAATAAAGAGTAAAAATTATAGCTATCTTAAAACTAGGAATACAGAATACTAATTTGAATTTTTTAACTAAAACTTATGCTTGCTCAAGATATTCAGAGGGTGGCTTATTTCCGCATCAGTGTAGCAGCAGTTGTATCAAGGACAGGGGAGAGACAGGGAAAGAAGAGCAAAACTTGCAACTTTCGCTCGAAGGGGGGGGGGGGGGGAAGGGGGATCAGCGAAACAAATTTGCGCCTCAGTCTAGTAAGTCGTTGAGTACCGGATTGGCGGATGGTATTCTTCGGACCCGCGGGGAATCCTTCAAAAGTCATCGGACCTCGAGTCGCTCTCGCTTCAGTTTCCTTCTATGCAGGCGTAGTGGTAAGGGCGACGGCGGTTACATAGTGGCACTCTGGAGCTGATCGGTTCCACAAGGCAGGAGGAAACTCTAAAAACGAGAAATAAAAGAGAGGGGCTAAATTGGGATATTTATCGTTTTTATGAAGGTATAAATAAGGGACATATAGGGGAAATCACGAGTTGCCAGCATATCTCGGACTGGTACATTGGGTGGTCTACCTCGGGCCCGAAGGGATTCCTTTAACTGAGACCTGGCGTCACAATACCCGGCGCATACCCAGACAACGTGTTCGATGTCGTGATAGCCCTCGTTACAAGCGCACAGACTACTCTCCGCAAGCCCAATACGCCGCAAATGCGCATCCATGGTGTAGTGATTGAACATAAGTCGGGACATTACGCGAATAAAATCCCGACCCACATCCATCCCCCCGAACCAAGGCTTCGTTGATACCTTTGGGATAATCGAATGTAGCCATCGTCCAAGTTCCCCATTGCTCCACGAGGTTTGCCAACTGTTGAGCGTCCTCTGACGACAAATACTAAAAAATTCGTTGAAGCAGATTGGTCTTTCGTATATGTCACCATTTAATGCGCCCGCCTTTGCTAATGAGTCGGCCTTTTCATTGCCCGGGATAGAACAATGAGAGGGGACACAAACAAAGGTAATCTGATAAGATTTTTCAGATAACGTACACAAAGACTCCTGTATCATCCCCAGAAAATACGGGAGTTGCTTTTTAGGCTTCACCGCACGAAGAGCCTCGATAGAGCTGAGGCTGTCCGAAACGATGAAGTAGTGATCTGTGAGGATTTTTTTTTTCGAACATTCTTTGCAACGGTAAACTTGGATTTCACGCTGATATATTGCTCTCCGTGGAGATAACCTTGACGTAGGCTTCCATCACGGTGGAACCCGAATTGATTAGAGAATGAGTGTAATGATTCGTGAGACGGGGTTTTTGGATAATATTTTTGTATTTATTCCAATTTAGCGTCTTCTACACGTTGTGAACCTGTAGCCTAGAATACCTTGCATTTTATAGTACCATCAGCACCTTAAATACTTTGAACTCTTGAATATTGAATTCAAAATCAATAATTTGTCGATGTACTATAGCTTTTCTTGTAACAGATAACATATTTTTAGGATTTTAGTATCTATTATTTTAGTTTTGGAACTATTTTCCTAAGAACTTTCCAAAATTACTACAGTTTCCAGTGACTATCTCAAGTCATCAGCATTAATATTTTAAGTCTCTCTCGAAACAAAATCCTAATTGCGGGCCTGTCCGACATGCAATAGTAAACTGCGTGCACGAGATCTGACAGAAATCTTCTTGCATTGGTTATCATTTATGTTTATGTTTAACATTTTGAAAATATATAAAAGAACCACAACTTCGTTGAGCTGTGTAAAATCAAAGGAACTTATAAGAAAGGTAATATGTCTGACAATTCACCTTATTATTACAATACTTATTAACAATGCCATGTAAGATATATGCGTCTACAAATACAGAAAAAATAGAATCAGCTTTGAGAATTATATATTATATTTGTTCATTAGCTTTCAGGATCTCAAATCTCCCACTCTTCCAACCTAGGACCAGATACGTGTTGCAAATAGGATAATTGAACACGCAACCACATCACCGTAAAGTTGAAGAGGTACGCTTACATTGTGGAGAAATGATATTCATGCATTTCTATGTGGTTTTATGGACCTTCACTCCACATCGAAGATTCTTGCAAGTATGCCTGACACGAGAGATCTGCTAATATATAGCATCAGAGATATCTCACCCGGAAACTAGGTGAATTGGGCTCCGGCATGGTTAATTACGTTTCGTGTTTGCCCTCAGTATGATATAAGCTACGCAATGCGGATGCTGTGATCCACACGGGAAAAGGATGGTGATAGTCCCTGCGGAAGACAGACGACTCGCACTTTGGCCATTATTGTCAGTATAGAGCTGTTTGGAAAGCGGGAAAAGGAAAAAGCTGTTTCTCTCACTCCCCAGCAACAACCAGCGACTGATGGCGGTCGGATTACAACTTTTAATTCAATTACGTGGACTCTAATTTATGTGTGGCTGTGTTTCGTTCCACATGAAGATGCTGATATTTGTTGGAATAGTTAGGCAGAAGGGTGATAAGGATAAGAGTTTCGCCGTGTGACTTTCGAAGGAGTAACATACGAGAGGGAGATAAATCTTGCCTTGGGTTAGGCGTCTATATCGTAACACAGAGTTTGGTTTAATTAGATTTGTTGTACAAGCGAGTTGACATCCGTGGATTGACTAGCAGATACGTAATGCAATAGGGACTGGATAAGCTAGTCGTTGAATTATTTACTGGATATGCTCGAATATCAACCTTTCATACATAAAATTATTCCCGGAGCAACATCAATTTGACTTCCAACCTTTTCTCCAAGAATCATTGATTTCCCATGATCCCAAAACCATACCGCCATTTTTCGGTTACTTCGAACACACATCGGAAAAGCCTCCCTCTCGCCATAAATCTTCCGGGCCTGTAAGGATCAGCACTAGACTTTGTCACTAAATAAATTTTGTCTAGACAGCCCGCTTCGATGCTGGATGGTGTAACGTTCTCTCTCTGCCCAATCAATGGGGAAGTTCATAAAATATCACCTTTTGTCCTGTAGTCTCTTGCTTCCACGCTGAATTCCCATCCCAGCCGATAGCGAATCGTTACTTTTTCCATTCTCGCCCAACAGCTTGACCCCTCATCCGATTAGTCATCCCAGCTCGCTCATGATGCCGTTGCCGCCGCCGCCGCTTGGGCAGAAATAACAGTCAGTGTTGCATTTAATTGACCTGTCCATGGGGTATTTTTAGTGCACATTTCGTGAAGGTACATTTTTACAAGCCCTTTATCTTGTTCGTTGGGTGGGAGGATCAGGTCATACAGCATCAAGTGAAGGGCAATAAATTTTATTGGTTTTTCCTTTCGCTGGTGTTTCACATTCTATTTGGTCAGTAGTAGCTGTGCTAACATTAGATTAGAGCGCGTATGTATTGCTGCTAGTAGGGGAGTTGCTGATACATATTTTAGGTACGATAGGAGCGTGTAGAGAATAAGTCCCGAATACAATGACAGCAGCACAGCGGCAAAGCGGTTTGCGCAAATTACCAATGTATTGCAACACGTTTGGTAACTCACAATGAGTGCGTTACCGCAAAAGTGGCATGGTAGTAACAACAAATCAAGATTTTGGTGTTTTATGAGTTTGTAGCATTTTTTTTTATTTCTTAGGTCAATATTATAGGACAAACAAAGTAAATTTTAAGTTTAATTTGTATTAATAGTTTCACTATGCTACATTTCTCCTTAGTGGAGAAAAATTGTAGTATAATCTATGTTTCTCCATTAAGGAGAAAATTGTTGAAAACCACAACACCTATAACTAAATTAGTTATGGAATCCACAAGGTGCGACGGATAAGGCAACTAATGCTTCACCGCCAAGGAGAAGGATCTCAACACGCAATAGCAAAATATATTAGTACTTATTGTGAAACCTTTAAAAATCCACGGCTCAGTTGTGCTAACGCATTGACCTGCGTCGAATAAACCTCCAGTAAAAAAAACTGAAGCGTCCCACTTTTTGATACTTACGGACTTACGAAATACGGACACCAATAAGACTTTAATTTGACTAGTATCGATGATCGCGGGTCAATACGTACTGAAAATTCGCCGCGTCTGTTTTAATGAATCTAATTTCAAGTTCCGTTATTGGTGACAAGCCCGTGCATCCTCTGTATTTCCATTTAATGTTCGATATAATCGTTCGTATACGTGTATTTCACAAACAATCCGATATTACAAATAGGAAGCACTTTTGTTGATTTATAACATCTAGAGCTATCATAACTCTTTGTCTGTATAACGTGTTATCACTCGGTAGTTTGCAACCCAAAAAATATATTGTGGAGAAGGTATAGCGAAATTAGTCTATTTAATGTCGCAATAAATGGTGATCCGGCCTATTATGCAGATAAGATTAGCTTTTCTAGGCAATACTCCTACGATCGGCTGTGTGGAGTTGAAATTGCTTTTGTTTAGAAAACATAGGATACTCTCGGTAGCCGGCTACCCAGAGTTTAAAAAGAACCAAAAACTAAACAAGATCTTCTTTTTCCAGCGATCGTGTTCTCGAAAACTTACTAAACTACTACCTAATAAACTATGTACAGGTCGCATCGCTTGCATGGAACGAATCCTAGAACACCAACTTCGCGACATCTATGGAAGAGTCTGATGAACCTTCTGTATAAGATTTCTCATTTTATTCAAACGATCGCTGGGTAAAATCAGCACCGACACGATAGAAACCACGGAAAAATTCGTCGCGTGATTGAGTATTATTAAGAAATATAAGCAGTGCTCCTTATAGCCGGCTTTCCGGAGTTCAAGGTGCTTATTTTGCTAATCGTATTAATACAACAAATGATAAATTTCCCAAATTCTCAGCAGCCGGCTGCCCAGAGCAATTATTACATGATAACGCTATTGGCACACTTACTAACAACTCTCCCATTCCCGTGATACATGTGGAGATGCAGAGGATTCCTCGGTCTCTAGTAGCAACTTGTATCGGACTAACATTCCTTCCTTTCCCAGAAGATCTGCATTCGGACGTGGCCGGCGTCGGTATTGATCAGCATGCAGGGATCAGAATAGATTCTACAATGTGGCTCATTATGTTATTCCCAAGCATGTTATTCCAATGAATATTTTGCAACCTAATTTGGTTCTGGTCAATAACGGGTAGCAACTACGGGCGATCTCTTATGCTTATGCTTACGGACTTACGAAATACGGACAAAATACGTAAAATATTCATAACTGTTTATTTTGCGACAAAAATTCACCACAAGTCCGTCTCCAAACGAAGCAGAATAATCAAATTTTGTCGAAGTATAGTTTAACGTGTAATGTCCATTTGCTGCTAATTTGCTTAAAATTATTTGCATATATTGGAACCACATAACCAGAAAGTTCAGCCAAGCAACGTAAGGAAGCTCAGCTCGCACATCGCAAGAATCTGACATTATTCCATCATGAACATGGAGACCATGAGACAAATCTAATGACACAGAAATATACAAGCAAGCAATAATCCAAAATTGGACAGAAAGCTTTGATGTGGCAAACAATCTGCAGTTGTGGAAAAACGCAGTCAGATTTATGTCAAAACCGGGATTGTGTACAAAAAACTTACCATAGAAATGCCTTCAAAAGCCTCTACAGTCTATTTTTAGACAAGACTGTTGTTCTACTCCTATTTTGGTCTAATTCGACATCGTGCCGTTATGCGTTATCAGTTTTGGATTTATATGGGGCCATTAAGATCAATTTAGTCGCCAAGATTACAGAAATTTCAAAGCAGCAGCTAAATAAGTATGACGAATTAGCTTACAACTTGGACAAAGTCATATTTTGTTCTTCAATATATATTCAACGTGGGTAGTATGCGTAGTACTATCCACTTGAAAATGACCGAGGGGGGAATTATCCACACGAAAGTTTATAACAAACAATAACTTAAGATTAACCACGTTTACGATGCATGCGCCTAAAATTGTCAAATTAATTTTTATTCATATACAAATTTCATTACCTTTCAATTTAATTTTTTATAATATGAGATAATAATTAGGATTTGTTTGAAACTTAAAATTATTTTTTATATTAATACTAAAGAAAACAGTTTTTGACATATCAACACCTTAAAACAAGGAATTCAGATCGATAGACAGATATACAAACAAAATTAATGCAATTTTATTAAGGTTATAGGATGCACTTAGAAATATTTAAAAAGACTATCAATTTTACAAGAACTATTATTTGGTTAACAATTGAAAGAAGGGGAATGATCACTACAATTTTTATAAGGAAGGCAAAAGACATACACAAGATGGGGCTGATTCCAATATCGGAATAGCAGTAATCACAGAAAGTGAAGAGAATTTGGACAACAAGGGCAGGGAAAAGAAGCAATCAAACTTGCAGCTTTTTGGCAAACGGAAAATCACTGTCAGGACATCAGGAATCGAATCGCGGACTGGCATCCTTGGTAGGTAAAATTGTAGCAGAGATAGCTAAATTTGGCTATTTATCGTGTTTAAAATTATTTATATGAGAGACATATACTGTAGACCGAGGAGAGCCAGCACATCGTGGACTGGAACGAGGACGAAAGGATTCGTTTAATGGAGATCTGCCGCTAGAACACTTAGTGCACGACCAGACAATATGTTTAATGTCGTGATAACTGTCTCTACATGCGCAGAAACCGCTCTCCACGACCCCAATTCGCCAGCAACGTATATGACCCGAGATATCGCTCGAATAAGGTCACGACCCTCATTCATCCCCTTGGACCAAGGTTTGTTAACCTTCAAACTACCAAGCCCTCTTCGATACACCAAAATCGACGTTCAATTGGCCATAACATTGCATTCTTCATAGATCATCGAGTTGATAATTTTTGATGTGCCTTATGCCACGATTATCATAAAAATAAAATTCGTCCTGGGAACCGTGTTCCGGAATACCCGAAACTCTCCATCAAGTGTCCGTATGTATCCGGATGCCTTCGTATATGATTGCACTCTTCACAGATCATCGAGTTGATGTTTTTTGATGTGCCGCATGCCATGATTATCATAAAAATAAAATTTGACCCGGGAACCGTGTTCCGGAATTCCCGTAACTGGTCAGAAAGTGGCAAATCTGTATTAAACCTTTATTGAATTAATTGCTTGCTATACTAAGTAGACGATCTGATAAGATTTGTTGAAATAAATTAGTGTTTCTGTTATGATAAAGCATATGCAATGTAAGCTCATGAATGGCCACTTTTGGGAACCGCTCCCAGGAACTGGCCAATTCGTATTACTCATATATGAAGTGCAATTATTATGTAAGAAGGTTATTTCTGACAAATTCTTGTCGAAAAATGTTGAATTCTAGCGTTGTTTTGAAAATATTTATGAAAAACTGAAAATGGCCAAAAGTTGGTACCCCACTGCAATCTGGATTTACTCCGGGGTCGTAGCTCCGAATACGGTTTTCAAAGCATTTTCAAAAATTGGAATAATTTCCGGTTCTTTGGCAAAAAACTGCATCAAAATCGATTAAACAGAAAAAAAGTTATGGCCAATTGAACGTCGATTTTGGTGTATCGAAGAGGGCTTGGTAGCTTGAAGGTTAATACCTGTGAGATTCTTGAATTTCCATTGCTCCACAAAATTTGCCAACATTCGAGCGACCTCTAAACTACTGAGAACCTTGTTGAAGCTACACGATCTTCCATATTTATTACAACGTAGGGCCTAGCCAAAAAAGAAACATTATTTCTCTCGCTAACTTGTTAACGAATCGGTGCCAATAGCTGCATTTTTCAACAGGCTTTTCATGTGCGTAACTAACGTCGAGTATGTTCGGAAAAATTTGTCAACGGTCAAAAATTCCTTTAGGGTTATTGATTTCCCATGTGAAAATTCCTGCTAGTTTCTAAGAATTGCGAGACCAAGAACCACTTACTGCGGTTTTGTAGCAGCACCTTTCAAGTGACACTCTCAGGCATTCATGAGGAAACTTAGGAGAGAAAATGATTTTCCTTTTTCGAAAATTTATTTGGCACATTGGAAGATGGGATGATTCGACTCTCGCCCTGTAGTGAACAAGCGCAGAAATCAGCCGTGGCCGGTGGCGTAGCATTCTTTAGCATTTCTTGTCGGAGCGTTGCTTAAAAGAGTGCTTCAATTTTCCTCACATAATTTATATGCGGGATATTTCTAGAGTCTCTCCAAAGTAGGAAAACTTTTCATGATTCTCTCCGCATTTTCCACAGCGTGTATTGTTTCTACAATATATAGCTGTAGGCCCAATTGTTTGCAGCGACGCCAGTTTATGCCTCGTGCCATAAAAAGGCGTACAGCTAGACTAGCCCCGTTCAAAAGATTAAAGTTTGGAAGAGTAGATCAGGGTAAAATGTTTGAATTAAGCTGATGGAAAATACGTTTTCACACACTTTTCGTTTTTTGCTGAACGTTGCTGGCAAACCAGAATTTTTACTAACCTAAGCAAAGAGTTCTTGAAGTAGCCATTCAAGACCCCTGCAGGAGACTACACCATCAATCTCTACTTCCCGGGCGGGTATGTAGACAAAATAATTCTTCGTCCGCGACCGAGTGTTATTTAGTTCAATCACGCATATGTCGATGATGTTAAATGGTTTATCTTTAGTCTTTAGTTTTATAATTTCTATCGAACAGCAGAATTATCGGAATTATTTTTACCATCGGAGAAATATCCAAATCGACCTCCATTGATCCTGAGGTCATGTTGTTTATCTGTGATACCTCCCCATTAACCAACACTATCATGTGAGTTTCAGTAACCACGAAAAGAAGATTTGTCGGAGGGAATGGACAATTAATGCAACGAAATTTAAAAGAATTGAAGATTTGGTACTTAGCAGTGAACCATTTTTAGTAACAACAAATACAACTGAGTCGTCGGTCATACAGTCCGTTAACAAGGGGTGTTTTCAAGTAGCCTCCAGATATTACTCGGGATTTTTCATTTTCCATTACACACGCCTCTCTGAACTTTCGTCACTACGGGTTCTGCCCATTCGGGAAAAAAGTGTTTCGCCGGCTCTGCTTCAAAAGATCAAGTCTAATCTTCTACACATACACAGTCAATATATGTAGTGACTCTGGGAAATTGAAGACGATCGCCCACAATTTTTCTTGTCAATATTAATGTTTGTGGCACATATGATATGTTTCACAATCATTAAAGCGGCCAGACCAACTGTGCAGCGTACAAAATGAAGATGATTTAAAATTATACAGCAACCAAATTATTAATTTAATGAATGATTGTATCAACGAATTATTTTGAACCTCGAATAAGGAAGAAACGTGGACAACCGTACCAACCGTTTCAATTTGATGGGGTGGGGTTTTGCTAAATCGTTGGGAATGACGTGACTAAGAGGGTTAATGTCATTTATTTGGTCCTAGGTTCCTGGGATGAGGCAAAGATTATTAACTCTGTCCTGGCTTATGAGAAAAAGCTGTAGCGCCTTTACTCGCTCTCTGAAATAATGATAGATAAAATTGGCGAAATCGGATATTTAGTACTAAACATAAAAACCAAAAACACCCAAACAGCATCGAGAACAGAAAAAAATGAAAATCCCACGAAAACGCTATAAAGGAGGAAGTATCGCCCTTTGCAAAAAATATTAAAGAATTTAAATAAAACGTAATTAGAAAGAGCTCACCGGTACAAATGTCTTCAATACTATCTGACTTTGATGTGGTATTCTTCTCCTTTTTATCTCATCAACATAAAGTTTTAGGAACGGGAAATGATTTCGGTAATACTGTCACGAAAAAATTGCATCAATTCTAACTTATTTTCGCCGACGTTTCGACCCGTGGTTGGGATCTTCAGGGTTCGACAATATTCGATTCCAACAACGGGTCGGCGAAGATTAATTAGAATTGACGCAATTTTTGCGTGTCTGCACTGCCAAAATCGTGCCCCGTTCTTACTATTGCCACATTCGGAAAGAAGTTCGCAGAAATTGAGCAGTGTGTGGAAGCTGCTTGGATATCCAAAACTTTAGGTGGTAGAAAATATTCCTATTTCGCAGAACTTTCCTAAACTATTTACCTGAAATTTTTAGAGTATTCCTTACATTTGTAAAAATTTTACAGAATTTAATAATAGATCGCAGTACTGCCCCGAAAATAGTCAAACTTCTTTGAATATTTTTGGAAACTTTCAAACGCGTGTAATTCGCAAAACTTTCCTAAAGAGCATCGAGATTCGTTAAAATGCCCTGAACTTCGCGGACAGTCTTACAAAATTTCTCTGAAGCCCGTTAAAATACCCGAAGTTTTCATAATATCCCCGATGCTTGCATATTTTTCAATATTTCCCCATAGTTTGCAGACCTTCTGCAAAGTTCGCAAAACTTCCGCTCTTTTTACCAAATTTGTTTGAAAATACAAATCCAAAATTCGTGGTTTTTCTGAAGTCCATAGAACTGGGTTCGCACATCTTCCCTGAAATTCGCTGAATTTTTTTAACGTTTGCAGAATACTCTTTGCTATAATATGCAAAGCCTCACTGAAATTCGCAGAATCTACTCAAAGATGGTAGATTTTTCGAAAAGTTTTCAACACGTTCTTGAAGATTGCAGAAATTCCCTAAATCTAGCAGATTATTCTTGGTAAATTGTAAATCTTATGTTCGCTTATCAGCGAACTGAAGTTCGAAATATTTCCTCGAAGACTGAAAAACCTTCCTAAAACTTGTTGGACTCGCAGTACTTCTTTGAAGCTTACAGAGCTGCCCTGAAATTCACTGAAGTTTTCAGATTCGCTGAACTTTCCCGAAGTTCGCCGGTTTTTTTTGTAAATTATGCAGATCTTCCTCCCCTCTAGTTGATATAATTTTGTTTGAATATAACGACAGTGTAATCAAATGGCACTTGAATGTGGTCGAGCCACAAGGAAGTTCATTGTCTCTATTGTATCCAAAGATTTAAGGAGACCAAAAGAAATGTAAGAGTCATTTTCTGAAAAAAAATTAATTAACCCATTCATGCCCATGTTGTTTGTGGACAACAACGTTTTTAAACAGCTATAACTTTTGATTGTGGCGAGATTTGCTCACAAAAACAAGAAAGGCTCATTAATGTCATTATTGCCTTTAATTTGAGTATTAAAAGTTACAAGGATCAGCCCTAGAACTGAAGTTATTGCAATTAGTCTGATTGGATTCCGATGGAGCAGTGCTGCCAGGGACAGTTTACGTTGACGACGAAAAAGGATTTTTTCATATATCTTTGTTATGGTGCAATATTATTGAAAACTGATAAAACTTACCAATTTAGACTGTCGTTGGCTACGTTTTCCACGTAATTGGACTATTGTAATTATTCTAGGAGAATTGTATTGAGCATCAGAAGGTAAAAAATGGACCAGCTTCTAGCACTGCCATGGAAGCACCTATCTTTATGAAAATAGGCTTTTTGTGTTTTTTGACCCCACCGTTTACAAGGAAAAATAGTTTTGAAACCCTACATGCACTAGAAAAAAGTTGGGCATGAAAGGGTTAACAGTGAATTTCGCATCATTCGTTTTTCTTAAAATATTTTTAATACCCAATAGTGAAGTTACGTAGAGTCGCTATTGTGGAACGTAGACCTTCAGAATGTACTTTAATCATGCATTTAGATAGATAATTGTTGAAATTATTTTAGAATTTTTTTTTGTTACAATTTTTATCATTTTGATTATTGTGCAGATTTCGGCAATCCAATATGGGATTGGAAAAACAAGTCATAATCAATAAAATATGTAAAGAGAAATTACATTGGTTTTCACTACATTTTAGCGAAATACATCTTTGAAAGCCAAAGCATTGCACAGCCGCTCCACCGCTCTCATTGTCTTCGGACCTTAACGGTTGTGCTTGAATTTGAAGCATTGGCTGATTGCAGTTTTTTCTAGGACTTTTTACCCTTAACCTAATTCTAATAAAACGTGGTGGAAAACTAACAAGCGTATTATTTGAATATCATCAGAATCACCAGAGAAATATTCCTACATCAGCGGGTGGAGAAGATAAAAAATCCACCACCCGGTCGAGCTTCGTTTGGCTTCACGCACCACCACCAAGACCTAAGGAACCGGATGTTTCTTTCCGGATGCCAATCAAACACCCATATGTCACGGGGAATTAAACTGCCGGATTTCATGTTCTTGTCACATAATACTGTCGTCTTGCTGGTACGAGGTTTAAGTAGAACTGAGCATTTCTGAGGAATGTTCCGTCGCCTGTTGTTGTGTACTTAATAAGTATGGACTTTTGCGAGGGTTACTTTGTACGTTCGCCGGATGGTGTTCGAAGGAAGTGCACAGATGCTTTCGAATTGCCAATTAGTTGTAGGAAGGTGAGAACATCTGTCGATGGCGATATTCAATTTCCACAGGAAATATACTTTAAGACAGTTTGTCGAAGTCGAAAAAAAATTCGAAAAGATTTTATTTATTACATGGTTCAGTTTCAATCAGGGCACGTTCGAATGTTTTAGAAGTATTCAACCTGACATGTCACGTTGATAATATTTTCAGGAAGTTTCCCTTAAAACTGGAATCACGTTTTCCTCGAAACTATCACACCATGTGAAAAGAAATGGCAACGTGTTCCATATGTGAGCCAGAAAGCATTTTCTTTCGTAACACTATCAAACTAAGTATCATTTCATTTCGTTTTTATTGCCCATATAACTTATGCCCACATGGTCATTGTACAACAGACCTCCACTTCATCGCAAATTTGTTGAAACCTCGTCCTCGCAGTTAATCATCCTAACAACACGTGTGCTACAAAAGAACACGTAGGACTCAAGGATTTATTCTGGTGGAAAATGAAATTAACATTGCTCATCCCCGAACCGGGGGCCGGGTTTTTGGAGGTCAGACACAAACTTTCTCGACGGGCGACCGCTGCGTCACATACATATAGGTGCTGACGAACCTCGCTCGCCAAACCACACCGAAACGATGATTCAGTGTGTGTGTTTTGTGTGCTATAACGCACGAGACCGTCCGTACTTTGCCGGGATCCCACCATCCGACAGACAATAAATAAAATTAAACACACATGGAGACGATACAAAGGAAAATGCGGAATGGAAAAATTGTCTGCCCATCAGGCTGGGTGGACGCCTGTACAGTGCACGGATGTCTCGTCTTAGGCTATTTTCGTCATTGTGGAAATCCTTGCCAGCAGATTACACATGAGTTGCCATCACACCATCATGCGGATTCTCGTGAGGATTATGGCCATCAAACCAGGGGGGGGGGGGGGCGCTACTGTAAACCTCATCCACGAGCTTAGGAACAGGCCAACTTTCTCTGCTTACGATGGTTCCGATTTCGAAATCAATTTTTATTATTGCTTTTTGGTAGATCGGATGGTGTGTTTTCATATTGATTGGCTCCATTCCAACGTTTTTGTCATATCGTATTTTGGTTTTCAATGAGCCACCGAAAAATGTTTAAATTAACAATTTGAATCGTAGGTAATCCTCGAAATTCTATCGGTGGTTCATCCGTTGAATTTTTTTTAACTGACCACTGATATTCTTTTTTAATGTTTCTAAGTAATATTCCACATGTCAATGAAAAGGAAAGTACTCTTAATTTTTCGTTTTGCACCGTTACTATCGTTATAACTGTAGATTCCCTCTTCCTAGTCCATTACCTACAGGGAAATGATGAGAAAACATTGCACGGTAAGGCAAATATCCGAATTACATAGGAAACGTGCCATTTGAGCCATTCGGTTCTGATTCGTAATACGTGAGGGACCCCCGGGTCTTCACAGCCCTGGTTGGCGTACTTGGCTACTAGTTGACAATAATTTTACTATGTTACCATAGTTAGCTCGAAATATATCGCAGTAGGCCAGCAAAGAAAAAAACCATTTTGCAATTGATCTTTAACTGTAGCTGTCAGGTAGCAAGAAGGAATACGTGTTCTTTGGATGTTTAACGGGCCCAGAAGATTGATCAGATCTGCTATGCAACGGATGAAATACTGGAAGCCACTGACGGGAAACGACATCAAGAAGTATTCTGGTAAACTCCTATCCCGAAACGAAGATACCCAACAGTCAATAAATTCTAGCCTCCGATGAGAAAAGTACAAATAAATTGGTTTGTAATTGGAGCTCCAAGCCAACACCAATTCAGAGGTGAGCATTTCGTTGACAACTAAAAGGAAACACTAGTAGTGAAAGGTGGATATAAGCTAGAATGCTTCATTTTTGGAATCTCTAACATGTTATTTGAATCCAAACTCTTGCAGAATGACTAGACTTGCGTGAAAAAGAGCCAATCGACAACAAATTCGTTGCTATGCTACCATAACAACGCTTTGCAAATGAAAGTCATGCAACTTAAGTACTTCTAGAAAGGTAAGGTGATTTTACTTTTCTTTTATAAAACGTCTATAAACAGACTTTCTCACAGAGGCTCGGAGACCCGAGTATCATGGTACAAGAAAGATTTTGGTGATGTAGTGTTTCATCTGGATCTTATAATTACCATGTAAATATTTGAATTTCTTTTTGATCTACACTTCGCCCAGTTATTTCGAAATGTTTCGATTTATATAGGTTCAGCGATTTTTTTTCCTTTGTTTGTATAACGGTGACAGTTACTTCCAGACGTTGAAAATTTGTCCATCGCCGGTCAAAAAAATGAAAAACTTATCAAAAAGCGAAATATTAAATATTAGCACGTTTCCCAAAGCGTCTAAAGTTTTATATGGAAGTTATTCTTCTTCTTTCATGATAGGCACTTCGGTGGGCAATAAATAAACATCAATCGCTGGTCGTCTATACAACCCCCTGGCTGTACGGACTTCAACGACCCGAGCGTGACCGTCCGAACTAGATCATACTGTAACGACACTGCCCAAATTCCACTGCCAGGTAGTGAAAACTTCTTGTTTCAGTAGAATGAGCGATCATACCTTCATATTTTCGCGTACACGTTGTCACTTTGAGCGTTGGTGAAGCTCGCTGACGTATTCTCTTGTCCAGCGCTTCCAGAAGTCATGGATGCTGCGTTTCATTTTTTGGTAACGAGTGAGCCAACCTATGGTATGTTTGGTACAGTTGGGCTCTGGGGATGGCTAGACAATGGTGAGAGATTCCATTCTTCCAGAGGGAAAGATTAGCTACCAAGAATTCTGCGTAATGTTAACCTGCTTCCCATAAGCCACCGTGATGAGGAGAGCCAGAAAGGATGAAACTAAACGTTATCCCATTTTCTTGGCAGTATCCGTTCCACCTTTCAGTGAAGAATTGTTGAAGATATTGCTAGCGTAGCGCGATCCGCCCCGACGGAGTCGGTTGCATTATCGCAAATGAAGTTCACAACGCGACAGCGACGTCTGCTGAGCCGTTTCACCGCATTGTTACACGCACAGGTCGTCAGATCGGTCACGAGGTGTACCCTCTTCGCCACTGTATAGACAAACACGGAACTGTAAATCTTAACATTTGCTTCTCTTACAATTAACGGACGAACACCAAACGGCCCACAGTAGTCCGTACCACTATTACGGAAGCAAGTTACACATTGATGAAACACCTTGCGACCGCACAATGATCAGAATCTTTGTCGTATGGTTGCAAGTAACATAAAAGATCCTCCATACAAAGTTCTGTGGTGGAGAGCACCTGCAATCAACTAATGTTTGGCTGGAAGTAAGCCGGGTGCCTTAGTGTCAAAGTGAAAGTCTACCGTTTGTTCCAAGGTTCAAATTTTTTTCGATTGTTATATGTCAAACAGTGGATGAGTTGGTGTAAATGAAATCAGTTTGAGCACGACCTTTCATACTCCCTGTTATGTAGGATGCTAAACTTGGCAGGTTAGTCGCTCCAGGCGTGAAGCCATAGTAATCAAAGATTAGGTACTGCTTGCATTAATCCTGAAGTGGTTCCATAATCACCAGCTCGAAAGAGCGCTCAATGAAGTTATTCCACGATAGTTGCTGATGTTTCACCATTTCTCGTTTTAAGGGTTGCAAAATTTAAGACTAAGAGAAACGAAAGCAATGAAATTGAAAGACGGATAGGGATTCTAAAGCGAATCAGTTGTAAACTTAAAACTGAAAACTAGAACTAGGCAGGTTCATATGGACATGATCGAAAGGAAATGTGAAGAATCCTTTGCCTTCTGCTGGTAGGAGTTGGGCGCTCCACCCAAGTCTACCGCATGGTCGTTGATAGAACATAACTCACCATCATGTTTTACCGCCGACGCCATTTCGTCTGGCAGGAGTGTCAGAGTCCGTGGATCGTGCGAGCTCTATTTGCTTAAATTGAAGCCATCCAGTTTCAGAAGATCTACTAGAAACTTGAATGCTTCGATTGGCTTTTAAATCGTCTTCTGACACATTCCACGCACTTGTATCGCTTACCTCATGAAAATAAATCTGCTAATATAAGTAAAAGTTGTTCTGAAATATATTGGTATAAATTTAAGGCTCCCAAATCATAGATATATAAAATTTTTTTTAAAAGAATTTTATGACGCTCGTCAATAAAAACCAGTAATACGTTTAAGACTCGTTTTTAATAATTGAATAGATTTTCCCGTACCACACCGGTATGTTCGTAATAAAATTAATTTGGAGTAATCTTAAATGCCATTTAATTGTATACATATTGTACAAAGATTTCATCTTTGGACGCAGATTTTTTGAGTGAATGGATTGCCGGATAAAAGAGGGGCAAAAATTGACCATTTTTGCGTTGTCCCCTAACGCAAAAATCATGTTTTTTCAATTTTTCACGAAAACAATGCACGATATCTATGAAATATTTTCAGAAGCTATTTGTACTCATCAATACCTTTCTAAAAATGTGCTATTTGTATATAACAAACTTTGAAATCGAGCTTTCACAGGGGTGCACTGAAGTGTTGTCCCTTAACGCTTTCCATTACAGTACGGTAAATTCTTCTGCAGAGATACTTTGAGAGCCTACAGAACAGGATATAGACATAAAAGATATAAGCAACCTATTTCAGAAATATCGCAGCCATGCAGTGGTATGAGTGGCCTAAGGGGTGGAAAGAGAGAGGTGGGGGGGGGGGTTATGCCATTAAAGGGAAGGCCTACCTTATAATATCAGGTTAACAGGTTATCGTGCTCAATAAAATTACAAATTACCTTATAATATCGCAAAATAATCGAGTTTTTATAACATCTGTCAATGGATAAACTATCTAAGGATAAATCAACAATTTCAGAACAGGGTTCAAAGATATGGAATGGAACGCAATATGCCAAACAAGCATGAGAGCGCACTGAAGAATTTGGTCATAGGGAGTAACACTCACGTGTCCTCCTTAAACATTCTTTCAAATTGACGGGATAACACTGTTCAACACACGATCGGGGAGTAGAACGAAAAAAAATAGCGAAAGTTTTGGGTCCCAGGACACGGTGAAGAAATTTATCAGAAGAAGATATCAATGAAAATGGTCATCTGAAATTTTCGCATAAAGTCTTACATACCCAAGCAGCACTTGCAACATGTTCTAGAAAAATAACAAAAGTTATATGTTGCATTACAATGACAACAGAATTGCAAAAAACATGACTGTTGCATGTGTGAAACACAGCTGCTGCACGTTACATCTTAGTTATTTATTTGTGGTGCTTATGTTTTCTGAAACAATCAACTTTGACACATATTATTGATGTTTTTTGCAACGTGTTTGTGACTCTACTGCACAGCTAAAACAATTTTGTTGCAAGCATCATCGCGTAAACTGGAGATGACATTAATGTTCAACTTGTCAGCAAATTTGATTCCGGATACACTTATAAAACTTTTACTCAACTTCAGTTTGTAACATAGTAGAAATAAAAACAACCGCCATATTTATTGATAGAATGAATTCTTTCTCGATAAAAGTTGCTGACGAACATTTAATATGCATAGATTTTTTGATCGGAACCCAAAATTTTTATCATTAATATGCTTCAAATTTTTGATTACTCTCGAAAAAAGCATATTTGAGCACAGTTCTTTGCGTACGATAAATAATTCACAAAATAAGTACAAATGTTATTGAGTTTATATCAACGTTGTTTTAAGGCCCTTTAAAAATATCAAAGTATTTTCAAAAATTACTCGATTCAATTTTGTTGGTTAAACATTTTCACCCACATTAATGATATTGTCATATTTGAATGTGAACATAATATTTATACTTTGTTTGCATAACAATTTCATGAAACACATTAAGTTTCATTTCATTTCGACAAAGTTGTTTTCAAAGCAATCGCTAGCATTATTGCAACAATCTTTGTTGTTATTATGATTCTTGGTACATCATTCGGAACAAATGAACATGTTGCCTATAAGCTCCGCCTCTTGCGCTTTTTTAACTGCATAACAGTTGAATAACGCTTGCTGCAGTAATATTTTCACAAATTAATGTGTGACATTGGTGTTGTAAAAACAGCTTATCAACATACCGTGTTGCTTGGATAAAATGCTTATTACATCGAAAAAGTAATCTATGCAAGTTTTTAGCTCAATCGGACATCATTAAGGGGGTGCGGCGTTTGAATATTGTTTTCATAATATAAGAAAAAAATCAAAAAAAATGTTTCGACTATCGATTTTTTTGTCGAAATATGTCTAAAAATAGCATGAAACATAAGCATTTAGTCTCAAAACAAACGCAAACCGCTGAAAACAAATTATAAAAAAATTTTTAGATCCAAAGACTTGGAAAGTTTTGAAAAAATGATTCGAATATCGAAAATTTTACTGTAATGCCCTACGATTGAAAATTTTTTTTTGTCGAACTGGGCTTGGTAGCAGCACAAATAAAAAGATGGCATGGATTTGGGGTTCCAACTAAATCACCGTGAAGAAATTTCTGAAAAAAAAATGGAACGGGACTTCACAGTTTAAAACCAAAGTTTTGTGAAATTTTTGAAAATTTGCATCTTTTAGGTGAAAATGGACATTTTTGATTGAATTTTTCCAACGTACTGAGCTTGGGAGCAGAACAAATAAAAGATGGCGGAGATTTACGGTTCCAACTAAATCACCGTGGAGAATTTTTTGAAAAAAATTGGAACGGGACTTTACAGTTTATAATTATTGACCACTTGGAACAAACCACGGTTTGTCTTTTCGGAATTGATTTTCTTATACATAAACCAAACATCGTAGTTTAACACAGCTTTTTAATGTTTTTTTATAGCGCGTTAAAGTCAAAATTTTATCGAGGATCGATTTCTCAGAATTCGTAAATAAAAGATACAATTTCACGAAATTCTCCAGTTTTCTATCATTTAGATGATTCAGTGACAAGCCGGCCAGCTGACCCATAAGACCGCAATTGTGTGCAGATTTTTAACATTTTTTTATACTGTAATATATCTAAATTTTGAAAAAGCTGCGTCTTTCCCATCTTTTCCAAAAATCGCGTAAAACGGCTGCATTTTGATTATTTTCCGCAATTATAACTATTAAGTGTCTTCTTGCAGATCTATGAGTAGAAACGGTTGAACAAACGCCAAAGGTTGAACTGGAAGGGCGATATTCTATTTCGAAATCTTTACTTCAACCGTGTTACTGGTTTTTCGCGACATTATATACAATATGTAAATATCATAACTGCTTGACTGAGTATAATCGTTTGACAGTCTTACCTTTGCTGTGTAGCTTCAGTGTCACATTTGTTTATTTTTAACGCAACAAGAAAATAAATATTGAACCACCCTAATGACGTTTTTTGATCTGTCCTAATCAACAGTCAATTTTATTTTCAAGATTTTATAATGTCAAAAAAACAAACTCAGCGCATTAAAATTGCTTGAAAAAACTTATTTGGTCAACAAAATAAAAATTGTTGAGTCACCCTAATAAACAGTTAATTTTATTTAATATATTTTCCGAAGTCAATAATGTATTCAACTTACCAAAACTACTTGAAACCACCTTTTTCGAACCATTAGAAAGTGGCGATTGTGGTCTACAATCTCTTCTATACCGGGCCACACTGTGGTATGCGGTGCGGCCTGTTCTCAATCCATATTAATTTGATTTATAAATATCATTTGTCAAATACACATGAAGTTGCAACTAGAAATACATCTAGTTTGGCATTTCAAATCTTTGTTTTAAATTATTTACATGTCTAGAGGTAATATACTTCGCTTTGTTTGAACAAACACTTCGGTCGCGTTAGGGGACAACTCCTCATATGCGACCATTTGTATTCATTTTGGTGTTGTCCCCTAACGCAGCGTTTGCAACGGTCGTGAAAAAAAATGTCATGAAAGCACGAAAATCTAAGTATACAGTATTGTTCTGTGACTATCGATGATCAAATTCCTAGAACAAATGGATGCTCTAAAGTTTGAGATAGAGCAGGTTTTTTGATAAATACAAGTGTAGGTTGGAAAATCAATATTTTGCTCTCTGGGGTAGGCGTAGCGTATTGGTAAATCGATTGCCTTGTACGCAGCGCACCTGGGTTCGAGTCCCGACCCCGCCCATAAGGTTAGAAATTTTTCATAAGAGATTTTTCTAACCCGAAGAGGCGAATGACCTTAAGGTTAAAACCTCTATAATCAAAATAAAAAAAAAATATTTTGCTCTGTTGTCCTCTCAGAATGAAATGACAACCTGAAAAACATCGAACCCATAACACTAACGTTGTGTTAGGACTTTTAAAGTATTCAATTAAGTGTTTTGAGCGTACATCGTAGGATTTTTCAAACGACAAGCTGTTAACAGTTGCATAATGCGTGCAAACGTTGTCCCCTAACGCTGGAGTGTGTCTTCTCCGATGATGTGATGAGCCATATGAAAGCCTTCCAGAGCAACCTTTGCGCTGAGCGAAAATCTGATCCCTTCGTCTTTCGCCAGTTGGTTTAGTACTCGAGGGGTGAGGAAAGGTGCACAGGAAGCCCTGCATGTGACTGTGGTGAGTTGGTACCACTGGATTTACTGCGACGGACTAAACCGCTACAGTACTTGTTGAAACTTTCGGTCCAATGGGAGGATCCAGACTTGGCGAAACATTTTCTTCGCGTTTGTCTTGAACACGAAACCTCAAGTTAAGAACGATTGCGAGAAGAAGTGACTGAATGATCGGATCGACGAGTAGTACATCGTTCCAATGACAACGCGACGACGCGCGGGCTGAAGATGACATGATGTGGTAAGACAAACTGGGGATTTTCGACGCGAGGACTCAATTACATGTGACCTAGTGTTCAATGCTCTTTCATGAAGTTCAAATAAGTATTCTTAAACTTAATAAATTTGCGCGATCATTTTTTTCGTTTCCGTGCATGTTGAATATCTCGAAACCAAGTTAGTATGAAATGTTGAAACAAGCGTCGCGAAAAAATAAGTATTGCAAGTAAATCTAGCCCTTTCTGCAATTGTCAGTTATGACAACTAGAAGGAAATACTCGATGGGCAAGTACTAGAAGGTATGAGTGCGTCGATTTGAAAATACCAACGTATTTTGAATATAATTAAAGTAAATAATAAAAGTACACTACCAGTCAACAGTTTAAGTTCACCCTACAATGTTAATGTAATATTCAAAAAGCTATGGTTTTCTTCATTTATTGTTATTAATTATTATTCTTTATAATTATTTTTCGATCCATTTCTCTACGATAGAAACATAAAATATGTAGTTTTTTCACTTTTCAATAATGAGATGATAATCTTCGAATTAGGTCAATTTGAATAGATATTTTTTTCGACAGTTACGATTTTCAATATAAACATTTTTCTACTCACCTTTTAATAAAAAAAAAACCTATTTTAATCCACCTTGCGGTGCAATTGTGCCTTTCTCAATCATGAATCACGAGAATGTGTGCGTTGTTTATATTCATTAAAATCTTTTAAATGCATATATTACATTTTATTATTAAAAAGTCGATTTTCATAAAAAAAATTTTTTTCGAGATAGCATAAAATCTCGACGTTTCATGCATTTTAAAGATGTTTGGCATCAAAAATACGAATTCGATTTCTGAAATTTCATGGGGTCCCCCCTTTGAAAAAAAATTGAGTTCCGGCTTATATGAGAAGTTCATATGTGACCGGACTATATTTCCGGACCCATATAAGCGATTCGTACGAAATTTCCATTTCCGGAAAACTGATGTGAGTTCGTAAATTTTGAAAGATGGCCGCTTTTCCCGAGCACTTCCGGAACCGTCTATGGTGGTCAATGTAGTGAACGAAAGTTTCGTTGGCCGTCGGTGACCTAGAACAGCAAATTTAAGTTGTTTGAGAGATATTTTAGCGAAATTTTTACCTTTTTTGCTTTCATAGGAGTATCGGTTTGAATCACAATTTGCTATGTGATCGCACGCCACAACCTGTAACTCCGGAACTGGAAGTCGGATCGGGATGAAATTAAATAGCCATTTACGGGAACGCAATACCTTTCATTTGAGGCCAAGTTTAGTCGAATCGGTCTAGCCATCTCCGAGAAACCGATGTGACTGTTGTTCTGAATTTAGATACTTCCGCCGGGGCTTCCGGAACCGAGGATGGTGGCCAATGTGGCCAAATAGACTTTGAATGGATGTTAGTGACCTAATACTACAAATCGAAGCAGTTGTGGTCATATTTTGGAAAAATTTTCACCTTTATACATTCATTGCAGAATTTATTAAAATCGACATTTTCTGCGTGTTCGTACTCATCACCCTGTAATTACAGAACCGGAAGTCGGATCCATTAGAAATTCAATAGCAGCCTATGGGAACGTTGCACCTTTCATTTGAGACTAAGTTTGTCAAAAACGGTTCAGCCATCTCTGAGAAAAATGAATGACATTTTTGGTCACATACACACATACACATACGCACATACACACACACACAGACATTTGCCGAACTCGACGAACTGAATCGAATGGTATATGTCACTCGGCCCTCCGGGCCTCCGTTAAAAAGTCGGTTTTCAGAGCAATTGCAATACCTTTCTATTGAGAAAGGCAAAAAAATACAAAAACAATTTGAAATATAATTTTTGGAGTTGAGATGCACTAAGATGGTACACGTATTATGTACTTGACGCATCAAAAAATACAACTTGTCATAACAAGATTGTTTGTGATCTACGCGTCATCCAAAGGCGTCAAAACCCCTTCTACACTCTGACAAGTAGCGTGTAGCAGCATGATATAGTGAAGACGCACGTGCTTGACAAAGTCTACTGAGAAACCCACTCAATTAGGTAAAATTAAAAAGAGCAAGTGAGCTTAAACTTTTGACTGGTAGTATATTTAAAAGCACTTCTGTGGTACATGATAAGATACTTAATGTAATTAATGTCGATGTGTGAGTACTTGAAGTATTTAAAGTACATATTGGCGGCAATTAAAATATTATTCAAGAAAGTTCAGTGATTTTTGGAGATATTCTGCGCAATTTGGTATATCTTTGAAAACTTTTCAGGAAAGGTCTACGAACTGTAGTTTTATAATCGTGAAGTTAACCCACTAATGACCATGTTTTTTATGGACAACAACGTTTTCAAACAGCTATAACTTTTGTTTTAGGCAAGATTTTCTCACATAAATAAGATTAAGTAACTGAGTCAATTACCTTTCGTTTGAGCGCTTACAATCAGGGGCGGATCCAGAAAAAAATTTCGGAGGGGGTCCGAAATTTCGCTTTTGAAATGTTCATTGTACAATAAGTAATATGTAATAAACTCATTTAATTTTTGGTGGTCTAATATTGTTTGGAATGATTTTGAGTTTAGAACGAACTAAAATAAAAATTATTTTAAAATTTCTCAACAAGTTAAAAAATTTCGGGAGGGGTCCGGACCCCCAGGACCCTCCCCCTGGATCCGCCACTGCTTACAATTACAAGTATTATTCGTGTAACTTAATTTATTGCCATTATTTTGATAGGATTGCGGTTGAGCAGTGTCGCCAGGGAAATTTTCAGTGAGCGAGGAAAAATAAAAGTATAATTGCAGTATAGTTGAAAACTGATAAAACCTACCAATTTAAACTGTTTCGAATATCTTTTCCATCGTTTACTTTTGTAAATATTGGACCCTATGTGCGCTTGGAAAAAAAATGGGGCATGAAAGGGATAAACCGGCATACTTCACTAGCATTCTTCAATCTTCACGTATTCCCTGCTAATTTCATAAACAAATCTGCCATCTTCGAATTTCAATATAGTTACTACTACTGAAACGATCGGAAAACTTGAGGAGAGTTTTGCAAACCTCAAGTAAATCTGGAAAATTACGAGTTTCAGAGATGTTCCATACTGCTTAGAAGTAGTCGACTACATTTTCGAACTTTGGAAAGATTTTTTTGAACTACCAGGCAGCACTATGAATTTTAGAGAAAATCTAGAGAAATTTAATTTCTAAAAATTTACAAACGCAAGGAAAATTCTGTAAACTGCCGATAATATGTGCAGTCTGCTAATTTCACGGACGGTCCGCAAAGTTTAGGAAATTAGTAGTAATTTTCCGGTTTTCAAAATACCACTTCTAACTCTAATATTCTAATATTTTCTAATTTTCCACTGCGCATCATATTTTTTTTTAATTTTCAATTTTCTCTCATCCAGTTTATCATTTTGCCACCACATATTTGTCAATGTTCCATTTATAAGGCATTTGAAATTTTGAAGATTCAAATTGTCTGTATTTTAATCTCTAATTCTTTTGTCATTTATAAAATTTGTTAATGCAACCTAAACCAAAACCTAAAGCTAAATAACTAAACCTAAATTAATAAAAACGACATACTTAAAATTAGAAATTAAATTTATCCCGATAAAATTAAAAAAAGCTAATTTAAATGTACTATCGTTAACCCGAAACCAAAATAATGCGCCATTTTTTGTTACATTTTTTTTTGAAATTCTTGACTATTTCCATTTTTCGATTTTCAATTTCCCATTAGTATATTTAACATCTTGCAATTTTCCACATTCAAATTCCCAATTTTTTTAAATTATGTTTTATAATTCCATTCTATTTAAAATTTCCATTTTCCAATTTTCAGCTTTCAATGTACCACTTTTCAATTTTCATATTTTCCGATGATCAAAAGGAAATACGTTGTAGGCCAACCTTCATTTGAATAATTGTAATTGTGAAAACAATTTTCAGGGCAAGCCGATTTTGTACTTTTTCTCGAAAACTGCTTTATTTTATTTTTTTCGGCGGCGCCGGTGGTTGAGTGGTAAGCGTGACCGCCACTCATTCCAGTTGGCCTGGGTTCAATTCCAGCCAAGGCCGTTAAGATTTTTCTTAGATGAAAAATCTGTGTCACGTCTTCCTTCGGAAGGGAAGTAAAGCCGTTGGTCCCCGGTCCATGAAATTGGTGGATCGATATCTAGTCCAGGTAGTGGAATCACCTCTCTGACGTCGGTAAAGAAGAAGTAGATCCAACTTCTATACTCTTGCTAACAAAAATATCCTCCTACCGTGATACTTGTGGAGTGCGCAGTAGTATATACGGCCTCTAGCAAAAGCAAGCATCGGACTAACATCCCTTCCCTTTCCTTCCGCGATCTACGTTCGGGCCTAGCCGGCGCCGGTATTGATCAATAAACACTTTAGGAATACCAGGAGTTGCACATTGAAAGATGTTTCGCTACTCCCAGGCATAATTATCCATTGATTCCCTGTGCAACTTCAGCTAGTTCAGATCGATAACGGAGTAGCAGCAAGGGGTGGTCGCACAAGTTCAAGCAGAACTGCTTTACTTTATTTTGAAACCCAATCTGATGTTGGAAACGGTTTCCGATCATTTAGTCAAAAACCTTTTGGTGGAATGCTGTTTGGTCGAACACTTTTTGGTCTTATGTCACATGGCCGAAAGAACCAATTGACCAGGTCATTTGGCCGAACAAGCCAATTGATAGAACTGGTTGTTATGTCGAAAACCGTTTGGCTGAATGCACTTTTGGCGAATGCGTTTGGTCGAATGTCGTTTGGTCTAACGCCATTTCGCCAAATGGCATTGGGCCGACTGGTTTTGGTACAAATTGTTTGGCCACAAATAGTACTTAGGAAAATGCGTATTTTATTTGACTGAATAACAGTAATACAGTGAAGACCCGTTTTTATCAGCCCCTTTGTGAATTTTAGGCTGATAAAACGGGGACATTGATAATATCGGGACATATATTTTTCTTCCTGTTTAAGAAACCGAAGCTCTTAAAGTATTCTTCTTTGGTCCCTAGATATAGCCTCATAACCTTTCCTGATTATTTAGCTTAAACTCCCCGTAGGGGGCCTGACAGTGAAAAAATGAAATTTTTTTTTTTGTATATTTCGGATCTCTAAGATGAGAAAAATATGCTCAAGAAAGGATTTACTCGAATTCAACTTGGTTCATCTGCTAGAGCCCTCCAACTATCAATTTTCATATGAAGCTGATAAAATCGAGGGTAGATAAAATCGGGTCTTCACTGTAAAAAATACGTAGATACCGTCATCGGGGGTTATTTTACGCCACGGGGGCTACTTTGCGCCAAAATTAAAGAATGTTACTTGAGCTTCTACTTCAAATTTAACGTTATATTTTGATAAAAGTAAAACATAGTGTTATAATTTAAAAAAATGGATATAAGTTTAAGAAAATGCTTGCAAGTAATCGTAGTAGACGAAGAAACTGAAATATAATATATACGCAAAAAGCATTGAAACTTAAATTCTGTTCGGAAAGTGTGATATACTAGTCAAATTATTAGACAAGAGGATATAGATTACGTGAAATTAGCCTGTGTTTGTTTTTTTGCCGTATTTTTGTTTGTTTGGTAATTGGTGACCATACGTCCATTTTATCTAAAATTGGGTCTACTTTACGCCAAGCTTTACTTAAGCCTATATTACACAATCTGTATATTTGATCTGAAATGTACTCTTATTTTGGAATTTGATTCAAATTCAATGCAGATTTTTATTAGCGTACTAGTTTGACTGTTTGGAAAAATAACAGTAAACGATAATTTGCAAGTTGAGTAGTGTAGTTGCAATAGGCCAAACTAGTAAAAATGCTTTCGTTTCTAGAAGTATGTAACCTATGTGTATTGAAGCAATTTGTTGTGGAATGACAGAAAGAGCAGCGGGGAATAGTGAAGGCGAATGACCTCATGGTTAAAATTTTACTTAAAAAGGTCCTCAGTATATTACATTGGAAATGGATGAACTGACCTGATCATTAAATATAACAGTACCATTCGCGTTTCTGTTAGAAAAGCCGTTGCACTCCGGAACACAATTAAAACTATTTTTAGAAAAATACTGAAACAATGGACAACCTTCTATTCATAAAGCTCAATGAAAAGTATATTTTGTACAGCGTTTTTTCTCGGTTTGTTGCTTTTCATTGTAGGACTTATTGACTCTCCAAAACAAGGTTATTGGATGCGTGGGACGCAGTTCTTGAACATAGCCTTTTATTTTTACGAGCCCGACATTAATTTACATTCACAAATATAAAACGAGCATAATCCATAACAATAAATCAAGAAGTTAACATGGTTTTAAAAAAAAGCTTTTTGGCGTAAAGTAGCTATCTTATCCTTACACCCATGTTTTTTTTACGCGGGGATACGTACCGCGTAAAAAAACCGCGTAAAAAACCACGTTAATTGGAAAATCCGCGTAAAAAACCGCGTTAATTCGAAAATCTGCGTAAACTCTCAGCAAATGACTTTTTTGAAGTTTTTTTTGCGCGGATTTCGCAATTAATGCGGTTTTTGCAAAAATATTCTAATTCCTTTTGAATGCAAAAGACTTTGAATATTTTCGGAAAGATGGAAGAGACGGGTCTGCAAGACTCCTTATGGCCCACACCCCAACAATGTGGGTATTTTCGGAATGGTCTTGAAGAGTAGATGCCAGAAATTGATTTTTGACGCCATTTTGAAATCAAAGATGGCGACTTCCGATTTAGCGAAATTCGCTATAACCAAATCAATATGGATATTTTCGGAATGGTCTTGACGAATAGGTACCAGCAATAAATAAATCTGCACGTTCCCCGCAAGGTTTTCCATGAAAAATTGATTTTTGACGCCATTCTCAAATCCCAGATAGCGACTTCCGGCTTAGCGAGATTCTCTACAACTCAATCAACATGTGTATTTTCGGAATGGTTTTGACGAGTAGCAGACAAACGTCGATGTTTGGCGTCATTTTAAAATTCTAGATGGCGACTTCCGGTATACCGAAATTCCCGCATGAAAAATCTGGGCAATCATCTAAATCACCCTCAAATATATGATCTAATCATAAACCAGCAAAATGCAAAATATTTTTATGTGTTCATCCAGAAGAGTGCGGTGAGAATGGAAGAGAGAGAAGAAAGAGACATATTTCTTTTATTCATTTCGTTTATTTGATAGGCACAAATGCGTTAGCTTGGTGGTGCCAAATTCTTTTGTTTTTACATTTTGGATATTTTAAAACTAGGAGATTGCAATGTTGAAATATTTTTTTTTTAAAAGAGAAAAAATTTACAGCTATCTTAAGACTAGAAATAAGATTCTATATACAAGAGAGGGGGCAAAAGATTTTTTTATGAAAAATTTTAAAATTCAATAGTAATAGTTTTTTAGGAAATATTTACAGTTATCTTAAAACTAACAATATAGTTTGGTACTCAAAAGGGGGAACAAATATGAGAACATTCACAGGTGTTTTAAAACTAGGGATACAATTCTATTTACAAGATGGGGGACAATAGATTTAACAAAGAGGTAAAATTAAAACTATCTTAAAACTAGGAGTACAGAATACAAATTTGAACTTTTTTAGCGGAGACTTATGCTTGGTCAAGATATTCAGAGGGGGGCTGTAGAAGCAGTTGTATCAAGGACAGGGGAGAGAAAGCGTAGATGGTGACCGGGAGAGAAGAGCAAAACTTGCAACTTTCGGGCAAACGGGAGATCAGCGAAACAAATTTGCGCCTCTGTCTAGTAGGTCGGATTGGCGGATGGTATTCTTCGGACCCGCGGGGAATCCTTCAAAGGGAATCCTTCGGACCTCGAGTCGATCTCGCTTCAGATTCCGTAGTGATAAGGGCGACGGCGGTTACATAGTGGCAGTCTGAAGCTTATCGGTTCCAGACGGCAAGAGGAAACTTCTAAAAACGAGAAATAAAGGGAGAGGGGCTAAATTGGGATATTTATCGTTTTTATGAAAGTATAAATAAGGGACATATAGGGGAAATCGCGATTTGCCAGCATATCTCGGACTGGGACATTGGGTGGTCTACCTCGGGCCCGAAGGGAATCCTTTAACTGAGATCTGGCGTCCAAGTACCCGGCGCATACCCAGACAACGTGCTCGATGACGTGATAGCCCTCGTCACAAGCGCACAGACTACTCTCCGCAAGCCCAATACGCCGCAAATGCGCATCCTATGTGTAGTGGTTGGACATAAGTCGGGACATTACACGAATAAAATCCCCTCCCACATCCATCCCCCTGAACCAAGGCTTCGTTGATACCTTTGGGATAATGGAATGTAGCCATCGTCCAAGTTCACCATTGCTCCACGAGGTTTGCCAACTGTTGAAGAACTCCTCTGACGACAAATACTAAAAAATTTGTTGAAGCAGATTGGTCTTTCGTATATGTCACCATTTAATGCGCCCACCTTTGCTAATGAGCCGGCCTTTTCATTGCCCGGGATAGAGCAATGAGAGGGGACCCAAACAAAGGTAATTTGATAAGATTTTTCAGATAACGTACACAAGGACTCCCGTATCTTCCCCAGGAAATATGGGAATTGCTTTTTGGGAAGAAAGAGACATATATGGTGTGAGTTGGGGGTTTGAATTTATTCAAATTAAACATATTGCTTAAATTTTAGGAAATTCAACTGTTTAATTAAAACAACTTCCAAAAATACCCATATTGATTGGGTTATAGCGAATTTCGCTAAATCGGAAATCGCCATCTTGGAATTAAAAATGGCGTCAAAAATCAATTTTTGGAACCTACTCGTTAAGATCATTCCAAAAATACTCATATTGACTGGGTTATAGTGAATGTGGCTAACCCGGAAGTCGCCATCTTGGAATTCAAAATGGCGTCAAACATCGATCTTTGTCTCCTACTCGTCAAGTCCATTCCGAAAATACCCATATTGATTTTGTTGTAGCGAATTTCGCTAAACCGGAAGTCGCCATCTTGGATTTCAAAATGACGTCAAAAATCAATTTCTGGCACCTACTCTTCAAGACCATTCCGAAAATACCCATATTGTTGCAGACCCGTCTCTTCCATCTTTCCGAAAATCTTCTAAGTCTTTTGCATTCAAAAGGAGTTAGAATATATTTTGCAAAAACTGTTTTAATTGCGAAATCCGCGCAAAATAAAAACTGCCAAAATTCTTCTAAGTTCTTTGCATTTAAGAGGATATCGAATTTTTTTTTCGGAAAAAAGTCTAAGTCTTTTACATTCAAAAGGACTTTTGCAAAAACTGCGTTAAGTGGAAAATCCGTGTTTAAAACCTCGTTAATTGGAAGATCCGCGTAAAAAAAACCGCGTTGATTGGAAAATCCGTGTAAAAAACCTTAAAAAAACCGCGCAAAATTTTTTCATTTAGTTTCTAGGGTAATACGGTTGGCATTTTTAGCAGGGAGAATATTAGAGCAAATAATTTTTAACTAAGGGGAACAATTTTTACAACCATTCCAAAACTAGGAATAACTTGAGGGCGTGATTGAATTTTGTAAAGATTTGGAGAGATTAATTAGAGCTATTTTTATGGGTAGTAGTAGCGTTAAAACTAGAAGATACAGGAAGAGACAAATGCTTCGTGAAGATATTTAGGGAGGGGGTAGGGGGTGATACTTTTGGGTATAAGAGTCAGAGGAGGGAGGATAGACAAAGATGACAGGGGAAGAAAATTATTAACTTTCAGTTAATCGGAAGATCAACGGCATAGGTTACTGACTCGGGTGGCCTTCGTCAGGAAGAATTGTGTACTGGGATGCTGGTTGGTCCTCCTCGAGTCGGTAGGGGTTTCTCTAGACGATCTCGTAGTACGGCTTAGATGCGGATCAGAAAGACTTCGAGTTGCGCGTGTGATGTGTGTGCTGTAGGTCCCATTTTTTCTCATTCGACAGAGATGTTTTGTGTCGCCTTGGAGTAACATCAAACCATCGTCGGTGTATGGTACATGCGGAAGACGGCACTTCTTAGAATGATAAGAAGAATAAAAGGGGCAGCTAATTCTATATATTGTTGGTTTTTAGGAAAGCCTATAGAAAGGAACGTAATTTGTATTTACAATAGTTGCAGTTGTTGAATTGAACAGTCGTTCTTTTTAACATGAACTTCTATACGATATTCTTTTATATCTGTCAACAGATAACTGAAGCAATGTTATAGTCTTCCGTTTTCAGAAAAAGGGAAGGAGAGAGAAGCATTGATAGGCAAAATCTATAAGCGGGTTTTAATACACTGAAACCTCCATTTACGAACCAAACCGGGGGCTCGTAAATTGAATTAGTTCGTAAAAAAAGTGTTCGTTATTTGGGATTTAGTGCGTAAAAAAGTTTGTTTCACATTCTTAATCATATTCGTTGGTTGAGCAATATTCTCGATAACCCTTGCAATTGGGTATTTTTGGAACGGACTTGACAAGTAGATGCTGAAAATGGAGGTGATAGAGAATTTAACTAAACCGAAAGTCCAAGATGGTGGAATTCCAAAATGGCTCAAGCCATCGATTTCCGTCATGCACTCGTCAACCCCATGTCGAAAATACCCAACTTGTATTAGTAACAATAAACTAAGAATACATAAGTATATAACTTCATGCTCTAATGTACGAACTAAAACTTTTCAAAAAGAGTTCGTTATTTCGAAATTAGTTCGTAAAAAAAGTTACGTAAATCGAATATTACGTAAAAAAAGAGTTCGTACTCTTCTCATTAGTATCTAACCCCAACTTGACAACCAATCGGTTTTTACCCAATTTTCTCCCCAATAGTACAGCGTAGAACATCCCATTGACACGTTAGTCGTTCCGATTGCTGCTTCAGCAAATCAGAAGCAAAGCTACAAAAACGTGTCATGTCAAAATTTATTCGAACAAAATAAAGCTAAATACCAACTGATGACATCGTGCAATCTTGCTAACTTTGATAATTAGCCTTTCCACGAAAATACCGTAAAATATAAATATATGGAATCAGCTTTTTCCAGCGGCGCAATGGTTTCTTTCCACTACTTTACGATATAAGTAAACGAACCACCCAGCTCGAAACGGCATCCAAATAAAAAAAAATACAGCTTCCTGCAATTTTATGAGGAAATTTTACAAGTTCATTAAGTAAAACTGTCACGTAATTCGTTTCCTTTGGCCTTTGTGACGGTAGTTGCTGCTGATTCTTTTTCGCTCGTTTTAACGAGGCACTACCAGTAAATCCCTGCGGAATTTGCAACACTGTTGCGCTCTTTATCATTTTTATGGCGAAACTGGGCAGTACGTTAAGACGTTACGAGTGAAACCGGGAGGAAGCCACGAGAGATCAGTGGTTGGTCAAGGTTTCATCTAACACATATATTAATGCTACCATTGCATTAGCCTGTACTTAGAAGTAGTCAACTATGATGAACAAGTAACACTGCAAGTTCAATCAAAATTTTAAAGGTTTGCACAGGTCAAATACATAAGTGTAATACTATAAGTTAGAAATAAACCAGACTATTAAAACTTAGCTATTGACTCTAATCGATGTTTGGGTTTCACATCTCAGTTTTCCAAGGCAAAATTAATTATACAGATAATCGAATGGGAATAATTTGAATGACAATGAAGAAGAGAATTACTTAACTTAGCTAAGGTAGATTCCAAATAAGTTTAGACATCTTGCTGACCAAAAAGGAAACATTTTATTATTATTCAAGCGATAAAAGCAACACAAAACAAAACGTAACACTACATATCTAGATCCTTTCTCGATCCTCAAACCCATAACAAGTGACTGCGAAAATGCCCATTAAGATACTTGAAACGAATAAACGAGGGATACTTTGCAATTTGACCGCCTCTTGTTGGTCCCTGCGAACAGGACTGAATCAGATACCTACCCGAAGGAGGGTCCAATTTAAAATTTCACAGCCCGAAACAAGCCGAAGGAGATGCTCGGAGCAGCAGAAAGGCCAAGTTCCAGAAACTGATACGGCCCCGCAATCGCATGCCATCAGCATGCCTTGACTTTTGCCTCCGTGAACTGAATGAATCGAGTCGGCGGCGTGCGGAAGACTCAGTTTAAATTTAATGGAAAATCTTAATGGGTCAACACGCGCTCTGCCCCGGTACCGTAGTAGGCTCTTCGAAAGCTCACCCCAGCAAGCTGTACCAGCATCGGCACAGTGGTGGATAGAGCGGTTTGCCTTTCCACGTTGTAAATTTGCCGCTTGGCTGAGGTCGGCTAACGGGGGCTGTGCTATGGGGGTGATGGCATTTGTTTGGCGCTTATCCGGAAAATCGAGCTTGATGGCGGTCGTCTCACAGCCAGTAGCGTAGATAATACCTACTGCTGCATAAATAGCGGCGGTCGGAAGGAATGTTATCGTCGGAACTTGTCCCTGTCGGAGCCCGGTATCTTTGTGTGCTGACACTGGATTAGATGGCTGGAGAGGGGTATAATGAGAGCATGAATAAGTTTTTAAATTGAAAATCGATACAAATATAATTTTTCGTCTTCGGATACCGTTCGGAGCTGAAGGTGAGGGCGATTGTTTGAGATGATAGTAAGGTGCTGACATGTTTGGAAATCTCTTTAAACATAGTGAAAAAATTTTCGGACGTAACAATGGCTTAAAAACATTTTATTCATCAACCGTAAAACAGGAAAAATACGTAATAAAGAAACCTACATATATATGCAAATTAGGATATCGTTTCCTTGTAGCAAATCTCCGTCGGTAAGCTTTCCTGCGAAGGGGAAACTCCAAATGGGTAAGTCTAGTCGAGCTGGGCATCGTAAAGAACATGCTGTGCGGTATTTTTTTTCTTTGAGCGAGGGGCGAAAGAACCTTCTAAGTAGCTCCATTTTTATCCTACTAACAGCAGCATGTCGCAACTTGGGAACAGGCGATATTTCTCCATTACCATAAAGCCGTTCCATGAGATTTCAACTGCCCCGCTTTCCAGGTTTAATGGCAAGGTCTAAGTCCTTTCGATTGAATCGATTTTTTAGGGCTTTGCTCCTGGCCAAAACGTCGATTGCTTTAAGAACGGATCGACAGCAGGAAGCAATTTTTTCGCACAACTTATTTTTATTTTCCTAGCTCACATTTGCAAAATAGTGAATCGATATTGCTGCAGCATGCCATCTGTTCTTCTTCTGGCTTTGAATGTTGCCTAGTCAGCAGCAGCACGCTTAAAAACGATGCAACATTGCGGCAGATTGCGAGGAAATATACAACGCAGACTTGTTTGCTCTGAGTCTGCTTATCATGAAACAGTTTGTCTTCTAGCTGCAATGCTTCCTTTTCATAAACATAAAATGCTTAGTTTTATGCTCACTAGTTCCATGTTGTGCGTTTTGATCGGTTCGCTGTTCCGACAGGTTTCGCCCCTCAAGCAATGATTCGAGATATCAATATTTTTTCTGAGATTGCAAATTTCAAAGGCTCAACTTAATAGAAGAAAAACTGGTGCAAGTTGGCGATTCTGAATGCACTGAACATGAATACAGTATTTAATGGTATTCATCTGCGCTGGCATTGATGGTCGAGTTTTAAGGAAAACACATCATGTTCGGGTAAAAATTCCGCCAACTTATGAATAAAGAGAAAAATAAAAAAAAAAATCCTAGAGGGCTGCATTCATGCTTTAAACATCTCTGGCCAGTTGGCTTCTCAGAAGCAACGGATGATGGACGCCACAGTGCTCATATGTCTCTAGCTCCGTTCCAAGGCTTTTCACTAACTGTTATCAGCTGATAAGCATGACTATTTTCTGCTGAAACAGCTACCACAAAAATCGAACTCAAAAAACGTATCGTCAGCAACTAACATTTGCGCATTCCGCGCATGTATTGACAATAGTTTCTCTCCTTCAGATCGTACAACAGTTCCCCCGGTGTCATGTGAGAATAAATCGAAATCCACACTGGTATCCTTTCAGGGATGTTTATTTTGTTCGTATGTACACTAAACTCCGCCAACAAAGCGACTCCCGAAGCAACAACATAGGGGAGCGCAGAATGAAGCAATTTACGACTCCGCCACCGGTTTCCGGAATTGTTACCGTACATTCGTTGGCGGGTTACGTGACACCCCCGCCGGTAGGACGCTAGAAAATCTATGTTTATTCGATATCCATTAGGAGTAAATATGAAATTATCTATCCATAAAATCATTCAACTACGAAATTGGCCCCGACGTCAACCTTTCCGGTTGCTCTGTCCGGGGTCGAGAAAGTCATCGGTCACAGCCGGTGTACAGTACGGTGCGGAGCGGGGTTTGGACATGGTCCAGCTAGCAGGCAGCCGTGATGCGGGAAGTGTCGAATCGGAATGCCCAACAGAGCCATTTCCTGGTAATTAATATATCCTCAACGCAGCTGTTGGAATGCTAATTGGTGCCCATTTGCCGATTGGACTTTGATGTGTTGTTTATTGGTCACGGCGCGACGGTGGTAGCGGAAGGGTGGTTTCTCAGTCCGGAAGTGGCGAACGTGGATGGATATCTGCTGGTAGCTGTAATGATGCAAATTTGAACAATTTGGGTTCGACGTGTATTCAAATTTTATTGTTGTATTACAACATTATAGGACAATTGCTGTAGTTTGTGTTCATGTAATTATGTTGTGGGATTGGAGAATTGCTGTTAGCTCATCAACTCACCACCCATTTCTCTCATATAAACATTACCTGAAATTGATGGAAATCATAACAAGAAATTGCCGGCACAGCCAGTTTAGTCATGACACTACCATCGGTTATTCGTCCTAGTGAAACAAACAAGCAACAATTAAGCAATATTGTACATTTACTCTCTTTATGGTCACGGTCAGTTAAAGTAGTTGTTCATTCGTATGAAACATTGCATGATGAGACTCACCAAAGAAAAAGACCTATTTAATCCACCTAGTAGTGAGATGAGATAGACCCGTACGCAATGGCAAGGTTTTGGAGGTTGGCTTACGAAAATGGGCGTATCGGGAGAAATACCACCGTCGAGGAACTCTCTGCACCAGCTAGCAGGTTATTAGCAGTACCGTCTTTACGCATGGGCACACTGGGCCAGATCCAGGGGCTCCGGGCTTTTAGGGGCCCCCAACTTAGGGTGAATTAGAATCATTCTGAAGGCTTTGTTCCAAAAAAATAGTAGCATTCAATTGTTTGCAACTTTATAGCGTTTGGGTAATAATGGATCAGTTGCTCGTATTCGCACATTGAACCTTAACCCATATGCCATGTCACATTTTAAGAGCATCAGACAATCAAACGAAGTTATGGTAGCGGCAGGAAACGAGGTACTGCATGACTAGGATGGTATTGGACCAATTTAAACGTCAGCCCAACATTTCGATTCAAGTTTCAATTCATTTTGAGCAAAAACAATGAAATGTTTTCTACAACATATGGAAAGTTCGAAAGACACCAACCAGGAGCGGCAACCAACAAGGTGGCAAATATAGATTCGCCTTTGACAATGATGGAATTTTCAATTGCACTCCTCTCATGCAACAATAATGCTCCGGGACTAGACAGAATTAAATTCAACTTGGTGAAGAATCTGCCTGACCTAGCAAAAAGACGCTTGTTGAATTTATTCAACAAGTTTCTTGAGCAGAATATTGTCCCGCGTGACAAGTGAGAGTTATCGCCATTCCAAAACCGGGAAAACCAGCCTCCGATCATAACTCGTATCGACCGATTGCAATGCTATCCTGCATCAGAAAATTGTTGGAAAAAAATATCCTACGACGTCTCGACAATTGGGTTGAGGCGAACGGCTTGCTCTCAGATACCCAGTTTGGTTTTCGGAGAGGAAAGGGAACGAATGATTGCTTGGCGCTACTTTCGTCAGAAATCCAACTCGCTTACGCAAAAAAAGAACAAATGGCGTCTGTGTTCTTAGACATAAAAGGAGCATTCGACTCAGTCTCCATTGATGTTCTCTCGGAGAAGCTACATCAATGTGGTCTTTCACCGATATTAAATAATTATTTATACAATTTATTGTCAGAAAAGCACATGCAGTTTTCATCTGGCGATTTGGCGACACTCAGAATAAGTTACATGGGCCTCCCACAAGGCTCTTGTCTAAGCCCCCTTCTCTATAATTTTTACGTGAATGACATTGATAATTGTATTGTCAGCCCATGCACTCTAAGACAACTTGCAGATGATGGGGTGGTTTCTGCCACAGGACCAAAAGCTATAAATTTACAACAACCATTGCAAGATAGCTTGGATAATTTATCAATTTGGGCTTTAAAGCTGGGCATCGATTTCTCTACGGAGAAAACAGAGTTGGTCGTTTTCTCAAGGAAGCGTGATCCAGCTCAGCTTCAGCTTCAGTTGGTTGGTAGAACGATAGCCCAAGTCCTGACTTTTAAATACCTTGGAATTTGGTTCGATTCTAAAGGCACATGGGAGGCCACATTAGGTATCTAATAACGAAATGCCAACAAAGGATAAATTTTCTGCGAACAATAACTGGATCATGGTGGGGTTCTCATCCAAGTGACATGATAAGATTGTATCAAACAACAATACTTTCAGTAATGGAATATGGGTGCATCTGTTTCCGTTCAGCTGCGAACACTCACATTATTAAACTGGAACGGATACAGTATCGTTGTTTACGAATTGCCCTAGGTTGCATGCAGTCGACCCATACGATGAGTCTTGAAGTACTAGCGGGAGTTCTTCCTTTAAAAGACCGATTCTGGGATCTCTCCTCTCGTTTACTTATTCGATGTGAGGTTATGAACCCACTGGTAATTGAAAATTTTGAAAGACTTGTTGAGCTTCAACCCCAAACCAGATTCATGACAGTGTATTTCAATCACATGTCACTAGAAATAACGCCTGCTAGGTATGTTCCCACATACGTCAATATACTAGATACTCCTGAATCCACTTTATTCTTCGACACGTCCATGCAAGCAGAGATTCGTGGAATTCCGGATCATCTACGCTCGCGGGAGATCCCTAAAATATTCACAAGTAAATATCAACACATAGACTGCCTTAAAATGTTTTACACTGATGGGTCACGAATCAGTGAGGCCACTGGTTTCGGTATTTTCAACAATAATTTTTCAATTTCTCTCAAACTTGCAGAACCCGCCTCTGTTTATATAGCGGAACTAGCAGCAGTTCACTATAGTTTGCAAATAATTAATACTTTACCCCCGAACCATTACTTTATCCTCACTGATAGTCTCAGCACAATTGCAGCTCTATGCTCAAAGAGGATTGATAATCAAGATCCATTCTTTTTGGGGAAGATACGAGAATCTCTGAGTAACCTAACAAGAAAATGTTATAAATTTACACTAGTTTGGCTCCCCGCCCATTGCTCTATTGCGGGAAATGAGAAAGCTGATAATTTAGCCAAGATTGGTGCACTAGATGGTGCAATATATGAAAGACCCATCGCTTACAATGAATTTTATAGCGCTTCTCGACAGAGGACACTTGCTAGTTGGCAAACATCTTGGGACAATGGAGATATGGGACGATGGCTACACTCAATTATCCCTAAAGTATCAACGAAGGCATGGTTCAAAG
Organism: Topomyia yanbarensis; assembly: GCF_030247195.1. NCBI lineage: Eukaryota > Metazoa > Arthropoda > Insecta > Diptera > Culicidae > Topomyia > Topomyia yanbarensis. The sequence continues at coordinate 30,793,858 of NC_080671.1, read as the reverse complement.
GATTGGATGTAAGTCGGGACTTCATCCGTGTGATGTCTAGGCTCATGTCCAATCATTATACTTTAGATGCGCATCTCCGTCGTATTGGGCTCGCTGAGGGTAATCATTGTGCTTGTGGAGAGGGTTACCATGACATTGAGCATGTTGTTTGGTCCTGCACTGAATATCGTGAAGCCAGATCACAATTAGTAGATTCTTTACAAGTCCGAGGAAGACCAATCCATGTTCCTGTTAGAGACATCCTCTCATCCAAGGCTAATCATTCACCAATTAAAGTGTCCTAGAATATTCAGTTTTTAAATTTAGACAATAACAGAAATAAAGTAAATAAATACCGAAAATACTAGATCATTATGAAATATAACAATGTAAGGAAAAAAGCAAACAATAAAGTGATTTCAGTGTTAGTTTTAGACAAATTACTAGTATAGGTAAAATTAGTCTTAAGAATTTTTGTAACGTGATATGTAAAAAAAGAAACTGGCGTAAAAAGCTTTTGCAACTGCCGTGTCAAATAAACGTATGGAAAAAAAACAAGGCGGCAAAATTTTTACAAGAAAGCTGTACAGAAAGTGGAATAGAAAGATGTCGAAATTCGGTACACAATTCTTGTTTGGCAAGCGATCCGCGCATGTGGCAAATTTTCATTTCTTCATTACATCAGGGATTATACACTTAATTTTTTCTGCCGCATCTCAGCTTTTTTCGCATCTTTTGTCGAAATCTCAACAGCTGAGATCTCAGTGAACAATTTTTTTTGAGATTTCAGTAAAAGTGACGTTTGATAGCTGATACTCGCAAAATATTTCACCGAAAATCAGCAAACAAATCTCACTTTGCTGAGATTTCAGTTTCTAAATTTGCTGACTACACAGCTGTTGGTAAATTGACGATGCGAATTCAGTGTGTGTGAATGGACAAATCTACGTGAAAACCTCTAAAAATGAATCCTGGACTTCTTTAGGTCTCAATATACTTTCGCGGCCAGATTAGGCATTCTCCACTATGCCGTCGTAATCTGGTACAGTACCAATTATGTTATTTTTATACGACAATCCGCCCTATCAAAAATATTTTAGGCCGTCAGAAGCAGGAATCAGAATATACTGGCTCAAATGGAACGTATTCCGTAGGTAGTCGAGGATTTGTGCAGCATGCATTCGATGTGTTTCCTGGTATTGAAATGATGTTTTTAAATTCAATTTTTTATTCATTTATGCTTGAGTTTACATTTTATATAATATTGCAGTCTATGTGATATAGCATATGATTGTCGTCTATGATGAGCTTCGTTGGTAGATGGTTGCATCTCTGATTATGAATGATCTCCTAAAAGTTGTGGTAATGAATTATTGAAATGAATTGTGTTGCTCATATTAATTGGTTCGAGTAATTTCGATGTTTTGCTATGTTTATTTGTTTAAGTAACAATGAAGGTATTGAATATTTATATTTTCGAAAGGTGAAAGAGCTAATTATTGATATTATTTTTTTTCCTTTGGTCTCTTTCTGTACTGACTGCCTATCACCGACACCAGAGACTTGCCACTTAACTACTAGCGCTGTCTTTGAGATACTAATTCGTTAAATATGAAAATACTAATATTGCTTATAATATACTTGTTTGCTATCTTCGTCTCTCAGAACTGTTTACTACAAAAGAAAGCACAAAACTTCTGTCAGAATATGTAACAAAAATCTACTTCACCAACTACTTTATTTTTGCTGGAAGAGACACTATTTCAAAGAATCGTTCTATTTCTGCGGTGAAAAATGCGAATATCTAAAATGGATGAGCCTCTAATCGCACAATTTGATTTGATGTAAAATCGATTGGTTTCAATGGCTGCAATATTCAATATTGTCATCTGTAAATGTAGTTGAATCATGATTGAAAAAATGTGGCTTTTTTTATAAAGCTGGCAATTGACTTTATCCAGCTGCATCATATCAGGAACAGTAAGAAATTGAGAACAACATTATACGAATCAATGTAACTTTTGTAAATCACGTAGTCGTCATCTATTAACAAATAGGATTTTATTGGCTAAACATTGCTAAATAATTTCCTAGATTGTCATAGTGTAAGGACAATTATTGAATGAATCGTCGACATTGTAGTGTTGACGTTTAACCCGCCTTACTCCATCATCCCTCGTTATTGACGGAGGCACTTTTCAGTTTCAAAATTCGTCTTAGAATCAATGAAGGTCAGATTATATCATAAGAGGAAAAATAACGCAACTCTATACGCAGCTCACCTGAGTTCGAGCTCCCATAACCGCATATAGTGTGTTAGGACATTAGCCAATTTCGGTCAAATTGGTCAGAAATGCTAATATCTTTTTAAGATCTATCAAAATTATCTTCCGTTTTTCGACCGTTCCTGGAAAATTACAATGATGGAAACATAAATTTTTTCTCCATATATTTTGATTTCTATAGTATTTTTAATACTTTCACATAGTTAAATAAATCTCAAAATGGTGTTGATGGTTCCCTGATGCTGGGGATCATTTTTAGATCATCCTACTCTACAGCAATTTATACCTGTTGAATTATAGGGGCCCCTCAGTTCAGTTGTGCCTAGGGGCCCCGAGTGGTCTTAAGACGGCTCTGGTAAATAGGAACCAGTAGCGCCGAGAAGGATAAGAAACCTTGCGACCAGCGTTGCCAATGTTCCAGATTTATCTGGAATCTTCCAGATTTTTCCCAATTGAACAGGCATTCGTTCAAGCCAGACCTTTGCCAGATTTTTAAAATTTTGCCAGATTTTTCCAGATATTCTGAATTCTACGTTACACTTTATCGGAGATACCATTTTGTCACATTTATCTGGAACAGCGTTTTTTTAAGCTTCCAGCCAAATATCATATCTCTTATTCAATCAGATTTTTAAATTATAGAAGTTGTTACACACAAATTTTGGAAATCTTGGTCACATTAGATTGATATTCTTTCACTAAAGACCAAAATGTATTTCGATGACTTTGAGGTCGCTGTCGAGTGACAGATTTTTCGAGACATTTTTAGCTGAACTGCCAGATTTTCTTCGAAAAATAGTGGTAACAGTGCCGGCGAAAGTGGTTGTAAAGAGACGTAAATCATTATGGTCGGAACCTCCGGATCGGTTCGTGTTTCCACAGATGACGATATTTTCACCAGACCTGAGCTGGTAAGATAACTATAAACCGCGAAGGAAAGATTGTAAGCAATGGGAAAACATATACGATTAACACGACATCAAAAGAGCGAGAGCACACTCACTACTGAAGTAGTATCTAATAGTTGCTCCGGATGGATGAGGATTGCGAGAAACAAGTGGTTTTGGTGTACTTGCGGTAGTCGCGCTAGTGCACTGAGTGCACGCTGCTTTGAAAATCTAGCGAAATTGTCTTAGAACAGCTGCGGCTCGTTCAGCGAGCCATTTGCGCGATTTCCGGAAGGTTAACTGCTACTAATTAATCCAACACTATCATAAAACAGCAGGCAACGTTGAAGATTTCTTCTCGATAACTAACATTTATCCAATTTATTGAGCTGAGTTTATTGGAACAGAAGATTCGGCCCCGAAAAAAATCTTTTGCCCGTCCCTTGAGAATTTTCTGCGTATGGGCTGAAGACGAGACGTTTTTTATAACACTTCTTTGTTCTGTCATTATTTTCCAAAGTGTGTGCGAAATACATACTCAACTGGCGACAGGAAAAACTTCACAAAATGAATGAAATGAAATAAATTGAACAAAACACATAAAACGAATGAAATAATAAAACTAATAAATTGAATGAGATGAATATCATAAATAAAATGACCAATATTAATAAATCGAACAAAATAAAGACAATATTTCATTTAACGATAAATGAAAAAATGAATATAGTGAATAAAGCGAATAAAACAATTAAATGAATAAAGTAGCTGAAATGAAAGAGATAAGTAAATAATGAATAATATGAACAAAATTAGTAAAATAAATGAAATAATCAAACGAATAAAGTGTGTCAAAAGAACAAAATCAACAAAATAAATACATGAATTAATCGAATAAATATATTAAATGAATAAAGCGAGTAAAATTAAGCAACAAAATACACGAAATGAATTCAAAGAAAAAGTAGACTAAATTAAATAAAAAGAATGAAATGAATTTATCAATAAAAAGAACAAAATGAAAATAATAAATAAATGCCAAACTCGGTTATCTGAAGACGTTTATCTGCAATCCGATTATAAGGCTACACCAACTCAATTATTTTGATCAATTTTTTTATAGTTGGGATCTACATTACTCATTGTTATTTTTTTTTGATTTCTGCTATAATTTCTGGAAGAATTAATATTTTCTAAAAAATACATACATTCCACTTATTTAGTAAAAAACTTCGAATTTAATGCGATGTAATACACATTTTCATACACAAATCGGTTACAATTGCTACCAGCTATAATTTTTGTAAGAACATATTTTTATATTCTCGAAAATAACCACGAAATTACGTTTACGATTAACAGGAGTTTCGCTTAATTGCGATGACCTATATCTTTTAATACAAATATCAATTGCCATTGATACCGACTACAATTTCTGGAATTGCAAATGCAAAGAATGCTCTTCATAAATTCCAATCATTCATAGAAATACAGAAACTTCATATGTTCAACAAATAACTTTGAATTCAATACGGTGACACACCAATCGATCGCAATTTGTACCAGCTCTGATGAGCAATGGATGCCAGCTGCATTTACTGGAAGATGGAAATTTTATATTTGGTTTTCAAAAATATTTATTAAAGTGAGGAAAAGTAGGATGTTTATAGAAGTCTGCTTAGGTCAAAAACTAGTAAAAGCAGTTTGAAAAATTAGCATGGAAATGCTTATCGACCCAAAAAGGCACAATATTGGCATTCTAATAGGTAGTTTTAAACCACAGCGAAATTGGTAGAAAAATGAAGACCAAATTATTATTTTGCAATTTTTTTTTCGGGAGTTGTCCTACTGGAGCTGGTTTCGAAAGTGCTCCCCGTCAGAATCATTTACTATAATTGCTCAATAAGTGCTAAAACGTTCACTTAATCACCGGAGTGTTTCCATATTTGCGAGATCGTGGGTGTAATTGTGCGTGGACGAAGCTCAACCGTTTGTATGATCACGTGTTTGTCGCGTTTGCTAGCGTGTATGTAACTTCGCGTGGATAAATTTTATTTTATCAACGTGTTGCCATTCGCATATTCGCGTGTGTTTTTGAATGATCGCTTAATTTTCAGTGTACGGTTCAGATACTAGAAGGGTGCTCCCCCATATCTCTAGAGTTCCCGGTCATGTGGCCATGGAATGTGTAATCGTGTTCTTTTTTCGAATGGTCCAACATGAGTCTAGGCTGCTGAGACCGAGGGTAGAGACTTCCGAAAGTGATCGATTCATGATCGCGCGAGCGATGGATTAATGCTTGAGACCGCGTTTGTAAATTTATAGGCGCTAAAACGTACACTTAATTACCGGTGTGTTTTAATGTTGACGAGATCGTGGGCATAAATATGTGTGGATGATTGTAGTTGCATGTTCGCGTTTAGGACCAGGTTTGTGTTATTGCGATAGGCACGAGCGTTTGTACGTTTCGAATGGGGAAGATTGTGAGTATATATTAGAGAATTAAGATATAGTAATAAAAGGAAACATAACATGCGAAATAAAGAAAAAATGTGAAGAGATTAATTAGAAGTGCATAAATTGACCGATATTATGTTTGGTACACATGAGTAGTGGAAAAGGAATTTGATAGAAGTACGACAAAAACAGACTGATGAAGTAGAAGAAAAGAACACATGTAGCATGCAATAAAACTACTTTAACTCGTCTAAATACCAGCAAATGATATTTATTTACCATTAACGACAATTTAATTCTGTTTGAATTTTATTAGGTTATGCTGACCGTGATTGGACGATTCATGCGCGTCAGTAAATTAATCGTACTTTAATTTATACAATTCGATCTTCTGAAATAAATCGAATCGAATACTCGATTCGAACACCGGAAAAAAGTTACCAACGAATCCTAGGAAGGAAAAATTGCACGCAAGGCAATAAATTACCCACTATTCTATCTAGACCCAGCTGCCACAAATACTCAGACGAACACATACATAGATAGACTTACGACTAACACATAACACTTGTACACAAGTACTAAAAACTACAATTAATACTACTCTCCTAATAATAGGTCTCTACTTTTACATTTCTTTAATTCGCCTGTGCACGATGATGAAGCCGACCGATAAATTGACGCACAATGACCCTCACTGCGAGCCGTGTCAACCAACACCGCCATTAAGCAAGCTATGGACCAATAATTTCAAACACGGTCCACAGCAAAAACCAATCCACATCGACCCGCCAGTCGGCCACGCCAGCGCGCACAGACTAGAGGTTGATCGTTAGTTTGGACTGGTGCAGAGTATGAAAAACACAAGCCATAAAAAAGGCCTATAAGCCCTCTCGGTCTCCTCGACGCACCACTATCGAGACGTAATACAATATGTTTGATATCTTTTGCAATACCGCCTAACCCATAAATCTAAGCGAGGGGAGTCAAATAACAAAATAAATTCATGAATAGAATGAATAAAATGTGCTAAATTAATGAAATGATTGAATAGAAAAAAAATAAGCAATAAAATAAATAAAATGGATACGAATAAAAAAAAGACTTAATTAAGTGAAAAGAACCAAATAAATTTATCAGTAAAATGAAGAAAATTAAACTAATGTATATTAACATATACAGGGTGTTTGGTTCATGGTTAAGAATCTCTCGGGGGGTGATAGACTGCCATATTTGGAGAAAAAAATTGTTCTACACATACCATCAAATCTCAACCGTTACAGAGTTACTGAACTTTTTGTGTAAAAACTTATTTGTCTTAAAGTACCTCTAACTTTAAAAGTATACTTTGTATTTTAAATATTTTAGTTCCATTCGAAAGGTGGGAAAATTTCGCATTGAGTGATGCCCTTACATGTTTCAGCTAATGAGTTTAAGTAGCCTTTTCAAAGTAATTTATTGAAAATTAAACAATTTTGAACGATTTTTCGTTCATTTCTTGAAAATCCTTATAGTTAACCTTATCATTTTAATAATTCAGATTGTTAGTCTTGATGAGCTGCTTAATTCGTTCTTTGACATGATACACTTATCTTTTCTTATTTTCATGATTTTGGGTTATTCAACTTTGATATTTATATCTCATTTTCACTAGTACCAGCTCTAATTGAAAAATTATGGCACTTATTGTACTGTTTTTCTTTTTTTTCGAAAGCCAGGAAAATTTTACAGTGAAAAATGTAGTAATACCTTTCAGTTAAGTGAATTTAGTATTCTTTTAAAAGTAAATTAGTTTAAAGTTAGTTCTATTATTAGCATTTTCGTTAATTTTCTTAAAATAGTAAATAATAAACATCACCATTATTATCATGGAAAAAATGCATCTCAGAAAATTATACAGTTCTTTCTTTGACTCCATTCAATTATCTCTTTTGGTTTCGACGCAAAATCGTTTTTATCACATCGTTTCATATGGAAAAATAACGATTTCGAACCCACTACATTTGTGGCGAGCTCATGCTGTGTTGACTATTAAATAGCAGCAAAATGAAAAGAGATATAGACAAAGTGTCAAATAAAAAGTTATAGAGAATATTAAGGGGCATCAAATGAACAATAGTAACGATAAATTTTGTTGATTAATAATTAGAATAATTAAAAAACTCTCCAAAAAACACAAATTTTGAGTTATTTCGTTAGTAAAAAATCATTTAGTGCACTTAACTAAAAGATATTTGTACATACACTGATAGGACATTTTCTCAGCTTTCCAATGAAATCTTGTAAATAACGATATAAAGCATATTTTTTAGATTAGAGTCTTTTAAGCACTTGCAAGTCGGTTACAGGAAAAGTATAGTAATGAAATTACAAAGAAATGAGAAGAGATAGAAATATGACGTCCAAGAACAAATTATGAATCGTCCTAAAACCCAACTTTTGAATAATGGATATTGCTATAATCATACTTCATTATTTCGAGAAAATTAGCAAAAACCTCCTCAAAAACACTAGCTTTTAAATACTTTACAGCTAAAAGGTAATTAAAACTAATTACTTAAAAGATATGAGAACACCATTCAATAGAAAATTTTCTCACCTTTCGAATGGAACTGAAATATTGAAAATACAAAGTATACTTTTAAAGTTAGAGGTATTTTAAGACAAATAAGTTTTTTACACAAAAAGTTCAATAACTCTGTAACGGTTGAGATTTGATGGTATGTTTAGAACAATTTTTTTCTCCAAATGTGACAATCTATCAACCCCCGAGAGATTCTTAACCATGAACCAAACACCCTGTATATTAAAAACATGAATAATATAATGAGTAAGCGAAATAAAATGAAAGAAATTCCTAAATCGAATTAAATAAAATATCAAATAAAGTAAATAAAGTGAATAAAATAAACCAAACGAATTAAATGAATACATGAATAAAATACATAAAATGTGTTAAATGAAATAAATTTTACTTTAACAATATGACAACAGTTCACAGTGGTCCAGAACGCAAATTTAGCAGAAATTTTGAAATTTTATTAAAACTAAACAACTTAGCCTAATTAAGTCTTTGGAGAAGAAGTTTTCGTAGTTTGTGAGCCCCTTTTTTTGCTTAAACAACAGTCAGGGTGGTTCTAATTTTACCAAAATCAAAAAATTAAATTTTTAATTATTTCAGCTAGAGTCAAACGACCTTCAGCGAAGTTGTAGAACAGCAACTTTCGGAAAAGTTTGCTGAAGTCATGTAAACTCTAGTTGTCATACTTTTCTTTTTACAGTAAATTTAAAATCGAAGGTAAGAGTGTTTCTTAGAAAAACTGTTTTATTCAAATAACGTTTGCGGTATTGATTTAAAACAGTAGTAAGTAGCCTTTCGACAACTTTAAGATTGTTTTAAGGCGAATAATTTGTTTCTTGGCACCATATATCTAACTATTTTCGTTGGAAAGTTATGATCTTTTTTGCCAAAAATGGGTTTTTCCCGGAATAACAATATAACTCATTGGGGCAAACAAGATATGATTCTTTTTCAACTATAAATAAGATCATGATTACAGTTATAATTGAGCAAAAAATGGCGAACGCGATATTTTTTTAAATTTTATAAAATTCAGTTAAAATAATCTGTTTTTCATTTATTTAAAAGCTTATATCTTTTGAACGATAGAAGTTAGAGTTTTGATGAGTTAGTAGAAAATGTTTATCTTCAAAAGCTTAGAAAAACATCAGAAGGATAGGTTGGAATAAAATGAAAACTGATAAAATTACATTTTAAAATTGGTTTTTCATTGATTAACCCTTTGTGATGTTTAAACTACTTTCACGGTGGACAACATAAATAATATAGTTTCGTATTCATGATAAAATATTGTACTTTGCAATACTTTTCTATTATTTTAAATCAGGAAATTAACTTTTTAATGGTTTGAGATAGAGTTTTGCTGTTTTCCAAAAAATTGAAGAAAATTAAATTCTAAAAAATTTTGTCGAAGACCCTGAAACTCTATGTTGTGTACTTTTCATTTTATAAGAATTTAACCACAAAATTAGAGTGTTATTTAGAAAATTGTTTTCTTTGTATAGCTTTTGAAGTTTTGATTTTTCATTAAGATCACCTTAGAAATACTTTCAGATATTTTGAAGGAGAACAATTTGTCTTAATATACCGAACCTCTAGATATATAATATCGTGTTTGCCATTTTTTGGTGATCTCTACTACAAAGCATGCTATTTCATATGGCAGAAACGGTATTTAATGTTAAGTGCCGTAATCGAAGATAATGCTATTTGAAAAAGTTATATTTTTTATACAAAAGTTCTCATAACTTTAAAACGAAACGAGTTTAGTAGTTGGGGTTTAAAGCAAATTATGCGCCCTAAAATAATCTTAAAGTTGTCAAAAGGGCACCTTAGTGTAAAATAAAAACTGTTTTTTAAGAAACACCCTAATGCTTACATTTGGATTTCTCGTGTAAGGGAAAGTATAAAAGCTAGAGCTTGCATGTCTTCATCAAATTTATCTAAAATGCGTTGCTCTACAACTTCATCGAAGACAGTAAAGCTCTATTTCGTATTAGCGTTTCAGCGTCGACACATAACATCTCAAGATCGTGGCTGTAGATCCATTGCATGAATGTGCATATTGTACTGATTATGTAATATATCTTTCCACCATTGTACCAGCCATGGAATCGTAGTTTGGACAAATGAGAAGGGGACAATTGCACCACTAGGTGGATTAAAACAGGTTTTTATTTCATTATAGTACTGTTTTTCCTAGTCTTTGCAAGACTGATTTAGGGAAACAATCAGGTAGTGTAGTTGGCAGAACTCGAAGTATTCTTTTGAAAACAAAAAAGAGCCAAGAACTATGAAGTGTTATAACCGAATCAAGTGGATGTTCAGGCCGGACTGCAATATAAACAAGACAAACTAAATTGCATTATCGCACTTCTGTTTCTCATCTCTGCAATTACTTTTTTGATATCACAAAATGCTAGGAAAGCACTTCTTCCGATTAAAAACAGCTGAATGGGCGATGAAATGCTTTTCATAAAAAATATGGTTCGGAAACGGTAAAAAAACTGCCACGATTTTCAGGTGGAACGTTGATAGCAACCGTTAGTTAGCACAGATGGAGAGAAAAAAACTTCGTATTGCATCAGCGCCTACTGCGAAAACTTCCGACCGAACACTTAATCAACTTGACTGGCAACGAAAAGGCGCGCTAAGCTTATTCTGGCGAGCACTTTTTGAACTGGGATGAATAATTTATGGCCGGTTGAGGTTAATGTTTTCCATTCCCATCAACGTCCTGTTGTACAGCTTTTTTTTTCTTACTACTCGCGGGAGGGTTTCCCTTTCATTTTATCACAAGCAAGACAGGGAAGTTTCACATTATTCATGATTTCTGTCTTGTGTCAGTTTACTTTGTGAGTTCGTCTGTTTTTCGTTGATAAGAGGTTGTAAACATCTACCCAGGTATACTGCAGTTTTTCTATCATCAATACAAATGTTGTATTTTATATATAACGCGACCAAATTTTAGCATTAAATAGATTTTTTCTAGTTTTACGAATAATACAAATGTTTTAATGCTAAAAAATGAAACTAAAATAAACGATTCATTTCTTCACTCAAATATCTCAGAATTAACTTGCACTATGACGACCATATCATTGCTTCACGTTCATGTATTGGTTTGCATTCAAGGAACCGAATTACTTAAACTTGGATAATTTGCATAACCATGTGAAATTCAAAGAGCAACCTTCAAATAAACATGTTGTTTAAACTTTCCACAACAGTTGACAAAATCTATTCTACAGATAAGAAGCTGGTGTAACACATCCCAAACTACCATCAAAGTCAACCGCCGGAAGTGGCACTAAATTAAGCAATAAATTCCTACCGAAAATCACACGCACCCGAAACCGTTTTCGAAACAGCCCCTTAATTTGCTACCTGCTAAAATGAACAAATTCTTTTATAAAATTTTAATTACTTTTACGGGTTACTCTCCCGCGCGACTTGCTATCAAATGCTTCTGCTGCCTGTTATATTCCCACCACCTTCGGCTTTCTCGCACTTCTGAGCAAGCTTCCATCGAAGCTACTTCCGCTGCTAGGTGCTGCGTCGGATAATAAAACCAACCCACCCCTTTTCAAACACCCCATTCGACCGATGGGATAGGATTAGTTGGGAAACCGCCACCACCTAGAACCAGATCACCCAGAAACAGAGGCAAAAGAAGAAGCTGGTTGAGATAATTGTCTTTCGGGTTGTTGCAAGCGTTTAATCTAATAAAAGTTGGTGCAGTGAATCTAGGCGGAGAAAGGGAGGGTTGAAAAAATCTAGAACGGGCGACTGACTGACTGTACACACTTCAATCGAGGGCATGATCATTTGTTAGCATTTTCTTCTTTCTACAAAAATTTTCATTCAGCGAATTTCTTCCTCCCACTTGTTTGTCGCGTCAAGCTGCTGTTTTCTTTCGCTGACTGAGGTCGGGGACATCGGAGCAATTTGTCAGCCTTTGTACCTTGCTCTTGAATTAATTTATTTATTTCCCGTACGGATGTTATTTGGTTTATTGATAGGGATGGTCTGATTTGATGGAATACGTTGAAAATGGTTTTGTTCGTTGTCTTTTGAATTGTCTGAAAGTAGTAGTGGGCTTTCGAATGCGTTATTTTATTTTAGTCTTTTTCTGACGTTTAGCCGTGTGGTATCCGGCGGCTGAGTTTCTCGCATTATTTCAGCAAAGAATTGACCCACTGGGTTTTTGTTGCTGTGTTGTAAGAGGCGACTAACAACAGCTGTGACAGTGGTCCACTAGGAGGTCGATAACAGTCTATTATCTTTCTCCCGACAAAACCAGCATAGAGGCCGTGTGGCATCCGGCGAAATGAAGTACCGTAAACCGGGGTGACTTTGATCAGTCGAAACTTTTTTCATAGATCGCTTATTAAACCAGAATAGTCTTCCGAATCATTTTAGTTTGAAATGATTTTTACTCTAAACTTATGAAATACTGGTTTGTTATACTTTATGAGTATTTTGTTCGGTTTTTGGGTACAAAAACTACAAAAAACCGAAATTTGACTTTACCTTATTTTTACGAAGCTTCATAAAGTGTCTATTTTTTATAAAAAAAAATAAATCGCAGATTTGAGCAAGAGTAATAAATTACAAGCGAGATTTTATTTTCCTTTAGAGTGGGATGTACTAAATTTACTTTTAAGAGTCTGTTTATTTTAAATACAATTTTTTGTGAAACTAGTTGGCAATTATTTCAATTTTTTTAAGCTTAAACTCGCAACTTTTTTTATTGTTCAATATTCCAACGTGTTAAAATGGATGAAACATTTTGTACATTGATAAAGCACTGAAATAAAACAATTTTAGCAGTTTTAAAGGTTTTCAGAATCTTTTATTCTAGTTGGACACAAATTATACGAATTTTGGTTACTCGAATTTTACAATACATTGAACACTTTATATAATACCAATTAACGTCTATTTAACAATGAGTATCTTTCCAGAATTAGTATAAACAAATACTTGAATGAAAAACATTGACATCAATAATGTGGGTGAACATGCAGGTTATCAAAGTCACCCCGGAATACGAAAACGGACATCAACTTGAAATCATTTTTGGAAAAATAGCTGTAAGCGGACAATTTTAGGTAAAACCATCCAATCTTGTTCTCCTCACATCAGTACATGGTTTAAAAATATTAAACTTGAAAAAAATGTGTTGCGTCTAAAAATATGCAATGATTACTTCGAAAAGTGATCAATGTCACCCCGGTTTACGGTATCACAGCCAAGAATTGATACATAGCGTTTTTCTTCTCCCATGTCGTAAGAGGAGGCGACATATTTGCCGCATAATGAATCATCACCTTCTGCTGGTATTAAAAGTGTTGTATTATACAGAAACGAATTTCCACTCGTAATCGGCAGTGATGCAAGTGTTCACCGCATAATTTGGGGCAACTCTGTTATCAATTTGAGAGGCACCGAATTGATGGAATTCTTAAGTAGCACAAATCTGCATATGCTTAATGTAGGAAATTGCCCAACCTTTGTACGATATGGCAGAGAAGAGGTGTTAGATGGAACTCTCTGCTCCGACTCTGACGAGTTGGCAAACTGGCTCGTACCGAACGAGTCCGAACCGTCGTTATCTGATCATTAGTATAATACATCGTCTTTGATCATTTAAACGTCTAGATGTAGCACCCTCTTGCACTTCTACTCTGTATTAATTCAATTCTGAATAATTCAAAATTTGATTTAATTGCGTGGACTTTACTAGAATGGAAATTTCTTTTTGATCAAACCGTTGACGCGAGCAGAGTAGAAATCACTCTTTTTCGGATTTTGGGTGAATCTAAAATTGAGTAACTTCTTACAACATCAGGTGTGAAGACTGAGAGTTGCGAGGTTTGGCTTACGGCATGACATTACAAATTGAAGGAGATAAGTGGAAGGGCGATGGATCATATAACCTTCACCAGAATAAGGTATACCTTTACATTTCGTGGAATCTCAAGGAATGTCCGAAGGGTTCTGATTTTTGATGAGGGTTTGGTTTGAGGAATCCTTGTTCGAGGGCAATTTGCTGGGAAGTTCTAAGAATCAAATCGATTATAGAGAAAATGCACCAGTATTTTTGCAGTATCGACGACCGATGTCTGGAATTTCTGGCAAAAATGGGTGAAAAACTGAAATATGGCTTCCGAAAAGTCACGGAAAAAGTTTTTAAACCTAAATCGGCGAAATCATCCTTGTTCTTGTTTACGACGAATGCAAGATTCGTGTCAAAGCACTTCAAACGAATAGTTAGCGCATTTGATTTTGCTCTCGTAAACGAAAATACAAATAACTTTCGTTCGAATCTTGAATTCGTCGTAACCAAGAATAAGGTGATACATTCTTTCGTGACGTTCACAACAATTTGACGAATCTTCATTCGACAAATATGTTATAACTTTAACAAATGAACGTCTACATCAAAACTTATTACAGATTCGGAAAGTAGACAAAATTTCACGAAAGACTCAATCAACATAAACTGAATATACTGGAATTGGATGATTTGACTATTATTGAAATACGTTGAAAGTTCTAATTTGTGACGCGTTGTAACGTCACGTTACATTATCGGTCTAGAACAATACTCTTCCAGTTTATTCAGAATATATACAAAGCTGTAACTCAAAAAACCGATTTTTTTTTGATTTATATTTATTTATATCTGTGCGAAATTTCATTTAGATCGGAGCACTACATTATAAATTACAGCCGTTTGCAGCGCGCTGGTTCTTCTACGAATGAAGTGGACACAAAACTTTAAGCGCAATTATCTCGGAATGAATTTTTTTTGAAAAGTACCGTTGCGGTGAACGTAATATCTCAAAAACTATTCATCCGATTTTCAATTTTTTTTAATTGTTTGTATTTTCATTCTCATATACTGGAACGGTTCCTTTTTCATCAAAAAATTTGCAGTTTTTTGCAATGGATTTGGAACTCGATTTTTTGGTCAACAAAAAAAAAACAAAAATTTATTGGGAAACCGATCATTTCAGGTAACCACAATAGATTTTTCTTCAATAATCTTTTTAGTTTTTGGATTTCAGTTGAGCGGTTAGGCTTGAAGAGTGTTAATCGCAAACCTCTGCCAAAAAAACATGCTTTTGGGGATGGGCCATAACTCCGACAACCTTGAATATTCGATAGTGCTATCAACGAACAGTGTTTTATATAAAATTTGCATAAAACACTTTAAAAAATCACGAACTTAGCTGACTTTTTCGCTACAACTTTGTATATAACTCCTAAATAGAAAGATAGGTCTAGAAATTTAAAGCTGGAAAAATACAACATGCAATAGAAACTTAGAATATCTCCGTTTACCGTAAAATGAATGTTCAATTTACATAAAGCAAAGTGTTTTGTAATCATGTAGTAGTTCCTCAAGTCTAGTCTGGTTTCAGTCACTTCGTTCGGTTTAGTTGTGCCACCTGGTTGCGAACGACTGCATTTCCAGTGATGATAACGTAGATATGGAGAGTTTCTTACCGCAAATTTTCTGAGGGTGATTAGGTTCTTGATCATGTTACCTGTCTTTTGGAGGCTAATTTTGAATAAGCGTATCTGGTTTGATCCTGATACGTTTTTTAGATGAATCTTCTTCAGGAACCCGCCCTAAGAAGAGTCTTATCCGGGCAAACAAATCATGGCGTGCAGTCTTTCTAAGGGAAGTGGAGCATAAACTGCACGCTTGCTAGGGATTGGCCAGGGCTGGCTACAGGGTGAATATCTCTTCGGGAATGTTGTCATTCTGTTATTTCAATGTCTCCTCGGGGGTGTTGATATACACCCAATCCTTTCATCAGGAAAAAGATGAAAACATGTCACGACAAGGCATAAACTCCAATCAATATGATTTCAATCAATACGAAAGTCATTTGAGCCAGTCGCTACTGATTCCTGATTGGCATCACTATGCGTCATTTATATCCCCAATTAACATGAAAATTAACTAGTATGGCCTAAACAATTACGTAATTTGCTACTTTTTAAAACTTCCTAGAAGAAACGATTGAAATTCATTGTATATAGAAAAGAACACCAAACCCTACCATCATATAGATGTATATCTTCTGAATAAATACATAGATAAATGGTGTCTTCAGCAAAGTTATTCCAAATTTGAGATTCGTTAAAATAGGAAAACCTCCTTTAGAAACCCATCTAGATGCGTAATCTAATTCCATGACGAAAACATCTTCGTATACCAGAAGATACTTTTGACCGTCCCTTTTTGGGTTGGAACCACTGTGCGACACAGAAAGACTCATCAAGCAGTATTTGTAGCAAAGATAATTGACGTCGATATCGACTCCTCGAAGACTTTGTCCCTTCTTGATTTCCACACCTCACCACGACTGAATTTAAATTTAGATTGCGTCTCATCAGTATCTGTTTTTTTCTAGTGGCTTTCTAGTGGAGTCATGTTTCGATTTTGCTATAATTTTAAGTTTTGTGCTTGTGGAATATCATCCTTGACCAGTTGTTTGCCTACGAACACTATAAGCATTTTTGTTTTGAATAACGGTAACGGTTATCTGGAGATTAAATCGGTCTGCCGAATACTGAGCATGATTTTTCGAACACAGCAGCTGTTAAGCTCGAAATCTGTTGGAAAAAATAATTATCAGATATTATGTATTTTATGGAGTATATAACAAAATACAATTAGTGCTGTCAATTCGAATGGCTATTTTTCATTTCAAAGAGTGTTACGGTATTTTTTTTCTTTTATTTTTCGTCGGTCTCTCCATATCACAACCAGATACCGATTCATCAACGCTTGGACCGGAACCAACGACTCTACTTCCCTTGCGAAGTAAGACGTTCATACCTCAGAATATCTCAACGACCTCGGCTTCGGTTCCAACAGCATAAGTCACTAAGTGACTTTACGCATTTCTGGATATGCCGCAAACTTAAGTGATTTGTATTTAAAAAGTCCAAAATATCCTGACTCCTGCAGTAGAAGACAAATGGTTAAGTCGCTGAGAAAGCCTAAGCTTGCTTATATGCCCTTCCTTCAACTCCTTTCTCTTCCTTGAGTACTATGGCTCTTAATATTGAACAATATTTCACACCTTCTAGTCCCTTGCTAATTAGCGTTACAACATAAAACGACCTCGGCTGGGATTGAAACCAGACCCACTGGAGTGAACGGCGGTCATGCTTACCACTCAACCACCGGCGTCGTCTATGTTCAAAATTTGTTCAAACAACAATGATTAATTTTTTTATTATTTTTTTTCATAAGTTCAAAAGCATAAAATACAGAAAAAATGTTTAGCTAAACATTCTGTTGAGATTACTGCCATCAAATTCTGTACCGCCACCTCTTAAATTTTTTCGCCACAGCCATTTTACTTTAACAGTTTTGTACCTTCTTCAGGTTCCACTTGACGATGGACCAATGGCCCTCGATTGGGCTTATCTCTAGTGTTTTGGGAGGGTTCTTGTCCATGGGTGCCACCAGAACTTTCCAACCAAAGTAGCATTGAATCATGTTACTTCATGAAAGGTAGCAGACGTTTTTTTTTTTTTTTTTATTTCGATTATAGAGGTTTTAACCTTAAGGTCATTCGCCTCTTCGGGTTAGAAAAGTCTCTTATGAAAAATTTCTAACCCTATGTGCGGGGTCGGGACTCGAACCCAGGTGCGCTGCGTACAAGGCAATCGATTTACCAACTACGCTACGCCCACCCCGGTAGCAGACGTTTTTGCATGTACTCTGTCACATAAATTTCCTTGTAGACGGGCTCGGACGCAATGAAAATGTCGCTTTACAAACCATAAATACAGAAAGCCTGCCAAACCAGATATTTCTGTGTGAGCTTCGACAGCTTCATATGCTTGAAAATATCGGCCACTATTCCTCTCGGCTGGTGACAGATGATTTGGCCAATTTTATCGGTTTCGCTAACTTGGTGTGCAAGTAATTCGGATTCAGGCTATAAGCGAGCAAAATTTCTGGATGTTGCTCTTCTTGCTTGGACGATAAATGTCAAATTAAAAAGACATCTTTCTGCACGTAGGCATATGAAGATTTTGCGAATTTGTTGAAAATCGCACAAAGAAATGCATCAAATTTAAGTCGACCAAATTTATAGTGGCTTTTGAAGTAGCCGATTTATCAATATTTTCGTTTTTACCCAAATTTATACAGATTTCGTTATAAGTATCTGAATATAAAACTTCTAATTTGTTCGATAGTATTGTTGATTTTTTTGGTTGCAGGGATAATACAGTACATATACAGTGAGATCTATCGTGTTCTGATCGTGTGTTTTCAGTTGGAATTAAATTTTGTAATTTTTCGTCGGAAAACCTTGTTGTATCGTTTTTATTGTTTTTCGTACTGAGACTTTAACTAACTAGGAGTGCATAGTGTTCGAAGTTTTCGTCGATTAATAATCCTTCTCGCGATTACGAGCGTTCTAAATAAAGTTTCGACAAGCGGCAATTGTGATTTGCTTTGTTCAATTGGTGTTTTTCTGGCGCCGATAGCACTAGCCAGCTAACCTACACTTGCTGCTCCCTGCTTCATCAGCACCGAACCTGACCAAAGCAAGAATGGAAAAAAAACAATGTGGCGAGTGTCATTTACCGATAAATGAGCTGGAACCTGTACGCTGTGGTTTTTGTGACGCATTTTTCCACATCAGCCAGCAATGTTGTGCTTTTAATAACCGCTCAAACATCAGGGATCTGTTTTCGCAAGGAAAAGCAATCTTTGTATGCTGCGGATGTAAAGACAAATTGAACGATCGAAGTGTTTCCTCCTACATCAAGGATGCACTTGAATTACAGCAGACTCAACCGTCGAACTTGGCTAATCTTTCTGCTCAAGTTCGCCAGCTTTTCAATTTGATAGAAACGCTGAGCAGGCAGGTTGAAAACATCGTATCTGAGCGCCCTGTTGGTGGGACACCAGTTGTTTCTGACTGGCCTAAATTAGGTGTCAAACGGCGCCGTGGTAATAATGGTCAACCGATGCAAGCTTCTGCCGTACGTGGAACGAAGTCTATTGACTTTAGTGATTTGTCAGTTCCGTTCGTTGTCACTCCACCACCCCCACCGAAATTTTGGCTGTACTTATCGGGATTTCAACCACTGGTAACAGTCGGTGACGTACAAAAAATTGTTGCTCGCTGCCTGGATTTAACCGATGCGGTTGACGTGGTTCGTCTAGTTTCCAAAGAGGCGGATGTTTCTAAAATGTCATTCATTTCGTTTAAAATCGGACTGGATCCTGCTTTGAAGGAACAATCCCTCGATGCTTCAACATGGCCAAGCGGACTTCTATTCAGGGAATTTGTGGAACAGCCTAAAAACCGTGCTTCAACTGTAACGACAATCCCTTTAGCCAACGTAGCAGAGACGAATCAAACATCTTCAGTGCAGCTGCGGATCCGCGACAACCAATAACAAGCAATGCGGAAGCCCCCGCGCCTCTCGACCGAAATGTGCTTTCCGTTAATACCCCTCTTCGAAATTGTTCCGGTCCTGAGGTCGGAGATGGAAGCGGGGGCTTCCAGCCTGCTATCCCAGGCGAGTATAATCATATTTTTGAACCTGCTGTTTCTGACTATTTCTCGCATTCCAGTCGTGCTGCTTCTAACAACCTCCGCATATATTATCAGAATGTGCGCGGATTAAGGAGCAAGATCGACACATTCTTTTTGGCTGTTTCGGAAGCTGAGTACGACATAATCGTTCTAACGGAAACGTGGCTGAATGAGCAAATCTATTCTGCACAACTTTTTGGACATCAGTACGCCGTATTCAGAACTGATCGGTCCCACTTGAACAGCCGTAAGACTCGCGGCGGAGGAGTTTTGGTGGCAGTATCACTGAAATTAAATTCCTACATTGATCCCGCCACCATTTCTAATACCCTTGAACAGCTGTGGGTTATCGTTGATTTACCGCAAAATACACTCAGCATCGGCGTTATATATCCACCAGACCGAAGATTCGACGCGGTGAGTATTAATGATCACTTAGAATCGTTGGGGTCAGTGTCATCCCGATTTGGCATCCATACTCCTGCCATTCTATTTGGCGACTATAACCAGTCAAACCTGCAATGGCGTTTTCCTGAGAGAGACTTACCGTTCATTGACCCACTGCTCTCGCATATGCCGGCCGGCAGCTGCGCTCTTATCGACGGGTTCAACCTACAAGCATTCACCCAGATTAACACCATATTTAATCGGAACGAACGCCTTTTGGATTTTGTTCTTGCAAATGATACTGCTTTACCAGTCACTACCGTGTCCTCGCCCATCGAACCTTTAATTGATCTCGATGCTGATCACCCTGCTCTTACTGTTACATTTAGTATGCCCACTCAAATTGTTTATGAAGAGGCTACTGTTACTAATTTTTTGGACTTTCGCCGAGCCGATTACGCCACATTGAATGCTATGTTATCTATCATCAATTGGCACTTCATTGAATCGTCTACCTGCATTGATGAGGCAGTAGAACATTTCAGCTCCATTGTGGAGAATGCTGTCTTAAGTGTTGTTCCAGCTAAACCACCCCCGCAAAAACCACCGTGGTCGAATCGACGATTACGTGCGCTCAAGCGAGCACGATCGGCTGCCCTTCGGAAATATTGCAGTTCTCGTTCACCCTATTTTAAACAACAGTTGAACATCACAAGCAACCGGTATCGTCACTACAACCACTACCTCTACAATCGACATGTGAAGCGTACAGAAGACAACCTTCGTCGTAACCCCAAACTGTTTTGGTCGTTCGTCAACTCAAAGCGAAAGGAAACTGGCCTGCCTCGCTCCATGTTTTTGGAAAATGCAACTGCCTGCAACGAAAGCGAAAAGTGCAATTTGTTCGCAGAACATTTTAAGCAGGTATTCCACGATAGTTCCGCCACCTCGATGCAGATTGAAGAAGCTATTCGGGAAATGCCACGTGACGTGTTTGACTACAGTATTCCGCATATAACTGAAAGCATGGTATCGACTGCCATGCAAAAATTGAAGTTATCCTTTGCTGCTGGCCCTGATGGTATACCGTCATCCGTGCTAAAGCGATGTGCACTCACTCTCTGTAATCCGCTGGCTATGCTATTTAATCTCTCGGTTCAGCAATGTGAGTTCCCTGCACGCTGGAAATTTTCCCACTTATTTCCAGTTCTAAAAAAAGGTGACAAACGCAATGTTTCTAATTATCGTGGAATTACTTCTTTGTGTGCCTGCTCAAAGTTATTCGAAATAATCGTGAACGACACTCTGTTCGCCAGCTGTAAAAGTTATATTGATAGTGAACAACATGGCTTTTACCCAAAGCGCTCCGTATCCACTAACCTTATGCAGTTTACCTCGAACTGTTTGCGGAACATGGATGCTGGGTGGCAAATAGATACGGCGTATATGGATCTTAAAGCAGCATTCGATCGAGTGGATCATGGAATACTCCTAGGAAAATTGCAGCGACTCGGCATCTCAGCGTTTAGTGTTGCTTGGTTCAGATCATATCTGACAAACCGTTCTGTACAGGTCCGAATCGGCTCGACAACTTCTGAATCGTTCACAAACCGGTCGGGAGTTCCACAAGGCAGCAACCTCGGTCCGCTACTGTTTTCAATTTTTATAAACGATGTCGCATCGCTACTACCATCGGACTGTCGTCTGTTTTATGCAGACGATACGAAAATCTTTAAAATAATTAAATGCCTTCTCGACTGCCTGGAGTTACAAAGAATGTTGCATCTGTTTGAGGAATGGTGCACAAAAAACTTTATGGGCTTAAGTATTGCAAAATGCAGCATAATTTCCTTCCATCGGAAAACTCTGCCCATTATTTATGATTACCAAATCTGTGGCTGCTCTCTTACTAGGGCAGAATGTGTTAAGGATCTTGGCGTTTCTTTAGATCGTGAAATGACCTTCAGACTCCACTATGACGATATCCTGTCAAAAGCCAACCGACAATTGGGTTTCATCTTTAAAATTGCTAGGGAGTTTCGTGATCCATTTTGTTTAAAATCATTGTACTGCTCGCTTGTACGCTCATTGCTGGAATCCAATGCCGTAATATGGAGCCCTTACCATGCAAACTGGATCGCCAGGATTGAAGGTGTTCAACGAAAATTCGTAAAGTACGCTTTGCGGTTTCTGCCGTGGCGTGACCCAATTAACTTGCCGCCATACGAGGAACGCTGCCGTCTGTTAGACATCGAGTCGCTGGAGGTACGAAGGATCACCTCACAGGGATTATTCGCTGCAAAGCTACTCACAGGCGATATTGACAGCTCTGCTCTGCTTACTCGGCTTAATTTGTACGCTCCTGAGAGACAACTTCGTCGTCGTAACTTCTTGTTCCTGGAGTCACGAAATACACAGTACGGACAGCACGACCCACTTCGATTCGTTTGCTCGAGATTCAACGAACTTGCTGATTTCTTTGATTTTAATGTGTCGACTAATGTGTTTCGTCAACGAGTACTTGATAATTTTCGTGTTGTTCGTAATGTTTAAATTTTTGATTAGTTTTAACCTTTAGTTTTAAGTTTTCATTAAGACAATCTATGTCAGATGAAATTATACCAAACAAATAAACAAATAAACAAATAACTGATTCAGGTGATATTTGCGAGTTCTACATTTATATATTTGGTACAATGTTATTGAAGAACTCACAATTGAAACTTTTCACAAATTGCGAAAATAGTAGAAAAATGGAATTTCAATATATTTAAACAAAAATAATAAGAAGATAAATAGAGGTAGAATTTAATGAGAGAAAAACATAGATAAAAGATAAATAGAGGTAGAATTTAATGAGAGGAAAAACTACTAAATAGACAAAATGAAACAAAGCAAGAAAACCACCAAATGACATTTAAAATAATGGAAAAGATAGTGAAATAGTGAAAAACGGGTAAATAATAATATGAAAAATAAAACATCATGAACATGGAAAACAGTAGAAATGACGAAAGAAAGAAAAATGAATGCAACAAAATATATAAAAACAAAACTACAACAAACAAATATAAAAATGAACGAAATGGGTCCAATAAGTTAGACGTAGAAAAACAATTATACAAAATGTTTGAAATATAAAAATTAGTACAAAATTGAAAAAAAATCGAAAAGCATGATAACAAGAAAACAGGAAAATATTTCAAAATAGAAGAAATGATAAAGTACAAGAATGGAATAAAAAATTAAAAATAAAATAACTATGAAAAATCAAGAAAAAGGACAAGTTATTTTTAAAGAACTATTAGAAATAAAATAAATGTGAACAATTGGACGAAATAGATTGAAGAAAAAATAGAATAGGAACAATAGTGAAATCATAGAAAACATGTAAAATTAAAGTGGTAAAAATGAAGAAATGCTAAAAACAGAAAATTATCAGAAAGAAAAACAAGAGAAAATTTAAAGAACAAATGGGTTGAAAAATAAATAACCCTATGTAAAGTAAATTGGAAAAAATTTAAAATTTGATAAAATATTAAACGAAAAACATTCACAAAAGGCAAAAAGATCAAAATAAAATAATAGTAAAAATATTTAAATGAAAATAATAACAAAATAGAAAACATGGAATTAAACATTGTTTAAATGGGTAAAATGGAAAATACTACCAATGAACAAAAAATGGAATATTGAAAAAAAAAATCCATTCGAGCGAAAGCATAAATGTCAAAACTGGTAAATGAAGAACAGAAAACTTCACAACATGAAAACTACGAAAGGAAAGAAATAGAATTCTTTTAAGCAAACGAGAGAAACCTAAAATGAAAAATATTAAGAAATACTGAAATAAGTTTATTGAAAGATATGTAAAATTATAAAGAAATAATAGAAAATAAAAACTTTAGTTAAATCAACTAAATAAATTTACTAGAATCAATTAATCAATCAAATACAAAAGAAATGAATAAAAGTTAGATAGAATGAAAAAATGGGAAAAACGTCAAAAAATGAAACGAATTGAAAAAAAAGGGACAAGTACAGAAATGGGACAAATATTAAATAAAATGGGACAAATTTTAAAATAGAAGCGAAAATGGTAAAAATAGAAAAAGGAAAATTTGAGGCGAAATGTATAAAAAAATAAAATAAAATTGAATGAAAAATGAAATAGAAAGAATACAAATATGGATGAAATGGAAAAAAAAAACAATATAAGCGAATATGAAACAAGAGAAAATCAGTTTTAGTTAGATAGATGAAGATGATAAAAACTTTCGGGTTCTCGTATTTAAATAAAATTTTTGAAGTGAAAACGAAAAATTACTATGAATCGTTTTCTTCGTGGATTTTCATGTTCTTTCTTCATTTGTGGAGTTAAACAGAATTCGTTTCTCAAATCCTATTAGACCAGTTGAGCATTCTAAAAGAAGGTTGCTGAGTGTTCTTTTTCTTCTTTCCGATAGATTTTTTTTGCGATTTTTTCTGAGAAGCAGAATCATTCCGTCTGTTCAAAGTTCGGGCCCCCTCCACAACTACGGGCCCGGGGGGAAACACCCCGTTCCCCCTCCCCTCTCGGCGGCCTTGGTTATCGGGAAGGGAAAGGAATGTTAGTGTAACAAACGGTGTTAAGTGTATATCTCTGCATCTATGCGTTAGGCACGGGAAGGAGTTTTTGTTGGATGGCGTAAAGAGTTACACAAATTTGGATACGATACATGCAACTCTCAAAAGTGTTACAATATATTTATTGCTATGGAAAGCCGGCTGCCGAGAAGTTATGATAGATTTTTCGTTCTTTGAATTTATTTGGAAATGCTCGGGTTGTAAAAGAACAACTTCAGCTCCGAGCAGTCGACGGTAGGGAGTTTTCTTATGTTTATTTGAATCATACAGTATGTGAACGATTTTATTATTCCTTGTTCCTCTATTCTGGCGAAACACATTTCTAGAACAATACAGTGAAATGAAAAGCGATTACCTTTATTGTCAGTGCACATTTGTGGATATATATGCTAATACCTATGTAACTGCAGATTTCGTTGTGAAAGTATTATTTATCGTTTATAAACTTTGGTATTATAAAAATAAATGAAATGACAATCATGTACACTAAAGTTTTTTTTATGCGAGGGATACGTACCGCATAAAAAAATCCGCATAACTTTGAAAATCCGCATAAAAAACTGCATAATTTTGAAAATCCGCATAAAAAAGACATGCGGCATATCCAGACAAGCGTAAAGTCACTTAATGACTTATGCTGTCGGAACCGTGACTCCCCGGAATCGCAAGACTGACCTCGGCACCTAACCGAATAGCATTGAGATAACGATTTCGAGAGAAATTTCAACGTCAGGAAATTTTTCCGTCGGAGTAGATTAGGGCCACCGCCGGATCAGAAAGTAGCTCCGACAGATGCTCGTCGGAGCGCCTGTCAACTGGAAGTCACCCTCCTCCCAGAACTGCAGGACCGACCTCGGCGTCTGCCCGGGTAGCATTGGTTTCGGAAGATCTTCCACTGCCGGGGAACTCTTCGTCGGAGTAGGAAAGATCCACCGTCGGGGGACTATTCCGAGTAGTCCGTAGCGAATCGCCGGCTTGAATCATCGGGGCACCAGTGAACTGGACGCAATCCTCCACCGGGAATCGCTGGACATTCTGCCGGACTGCATCTAAGGAAGAATAACGTGTCCGTCAACGGTTGCAGGAGACATTCTTTCGTCGGGGAACTCTCCGCCGAGATAGGCTAGCTCCACCGCCGGGGACTACGCCGAGTACCACCGAACACGACAAACCACCAGGGTCGTTGGGGCACCAGTGAACCGGAAGCCACCCTCCAATCGGAATCGCCGTATCGACCACGGCATCCAACTGGTCAACGTAGAGAGGAAGGTATGTAAAATATCATACCGTGCATGACTGATATGGCGGTTACGAGACAAGCGAAATCTAGCACGACCAGCTAGACCTGGAATCAAGTGAAGTGCATTAGCACGCCTCCCCCCGAAGTAGTCATTTCAAATGGAATCTGGGGGATCAGGCAAATGTCGGAATTCTTGGTGGAGTTTAGAGGAATAGGGTTCAGAGTTATCTTCTCTGTTCAGAGTCCCTTACTCTGGTACACGATGGACGAAATTGGTAGTATGGTCTAACTACTGAACGTGTGCCGGGTCGGCGTAAAAGCTTTATCACCAAGTAAAAAAAAATACACGCTCAGAGACTTGTTTCCGATCTCACCGAACTGAGTCGAATGGTATAAGAGATTCGGCTCTGCGGGCCTCAGTTAAAAAGTTGAAATTCCGACCGATTGCATAAGTTTTATTATGAGAAAGGTAAAAAGGTATTCAGTCATTTTCTGTTTTTATATTCACTGCATCAAGAATGCTTCTCATATCCTTAACCCAAAGACTAGTAATTAATAATCTAAAATAAAAATATGAACGAACATTATATGTCTTTTGTTTAAGCATGTGCATTCACGAGGATCTATCTTTCGATAAAAGTCGCTTCAGGCGATGCCCTAAAAATTAAAAGAAAGCTGCATAAAAATAATCGCATAACTTTGAAAATCCGCATAAAAAACCGCATAAAAAGACTTCAGTGAATTGGTTTTTATCTCCGCGAATGAATGAATAAGAAGCCGATTCTTATGTTATCATTACTCACGCGCTTTGTTATGCTAACTGAAGCACAGTATAAAACAAGCACCATTGAGTTACCTGAAACAACTAATTTTGTCGAATATATAATCGATGACATGCGCGCGAGGCTTGTTACTAAAACAAGAATGGAGACGATAAGAACGAAAAGAAACGAATTTAATTTAAAACAGCAATGTGCCCAGAAAATGCAGCAGACACAAGAAATAATGAAAAGACTCCTGGTTTTGACATCTTCGACATCAAGATCAGGAAAAATATGGTTAACTTGACAATCAATAATATAGAGTGCAATAACTACTCCAAAGTACACGAAAGTGCTCAACACAATGAGTGTAATTGATATTATTGATAGGTGATTTAATGGACAAATAGCAAACCTATGAATATGACTATAAAACATTATTATGCTTCGTGCTGATATAACTGCTGCAAATTGGTAACTTGTTTTTTCTTGTGAATTGTCAATTCTCAACCCTCATACATGGTTCAATAGTCATCTTCCACTTAGACTAGACCATGCGTATTCCCCAGGTACATTGAATTCCCAGTGCATTAGTTCCCTAGTTGGTCAAATAAACACTAAATAAACAAAGAAACTAGTTTACTCAGTCCAAAGAAATGCCAGCTCGATTGGCATCACCCGACGGATACGTGTTCCCTTACAATGTCGTCAAATCAAAGAACACTTTAAATTATATAGGATAAATTATGTGCAATTCTGAATATAGTAAAATGAATAGTTATTTATTTGCAATAAAATACCCAACCCGGCAGGTACAAGACAAAGAGGAACGCAGCGTTCCCGGTGGCTGGACCAAGTGGAGCAGAACCTGGCGTGTATCGGGCACCTGAGAGGTTGGATACAAGCAGCAACTGACCGAGTGACATGGCGGAATATTGTGGAACAGATTAAATCATGTTAAGACACATTCCAGCGTTAGGGGACAATGTTTGCACGCATTATGCAACTGTTAACAGCTTGTCGTTAGAAAAATCCTACGATGTACGCTCAAAACACTTAATTGAATACTTTAAAAGTTCTAACACAACGTTAATGTTATGGGTTCGATGTTTTCCAGGTTGTCATTTCATTCTGAGAGGTGAACATTTCGCGTTAGGGGACAACAGAGCAAAATATTGATTTTACAACCTATACTTGTATTTATCAAAAAACCTGCTCTATCTCAAACTTTAGAGCATCCATTTGTTCTAGGAATTTGATCATCGATAGTCACAGAACAAGACTGTATACTTAGATTTTCGTGCTTTCATGAATTTTTTTTCACGACCGTTGCAAACACTGCGTTAGGGGACAACCAACACCAAAATGAACACAAACCTAACGCGACCGAAGTGTTTGTTGAAGCTCAAACAAAGCGAAGTATATTACCTCTAGACATGTAAATAACTCAAAACAAAGATTTGAAATGCCAAACTAGATATATTTCTAGTTTCACCTTCATGTGTATTTGACAAATGATATTTAGAAATCAAATTAATATGGATTGAGAACAGGCCACTCCGCATACCACAGTATGGCCCGGTATAGAAGAGATTGTAGACCACAATCGCCACTTTCTAATGGTTCGAAAAAGGTGGTTTCAAGTAATGGTTTGGTAAATTGAATACATTATTGACATCGGAAAATATATTAAATAAAATTAACTGTTTATTAGGGTGACTCAACAAATTTTTATTTTGTTGACCAAATAAGTTTTTTCAAGCAATTTTAATGCACTGACTTTGTTTTTTGACATTATAAAATCTTGAAAATAAAATTGACTGTCGATTAGGGCAGATCAAAAAACGTCATTAAGGTGGTCAAATATTTATTTTCTTGTTGCGTTAAAAATAAACAAATGTGACACTGAAGCAACTCAGCAAAGGTAAGACTGTCAAACGATTATACTCAGTCAAGCAGTTATGATATTTACATATTGTATATAATGTCGCGAAAAACCAGTAATATGGTTGAAGTCTCGACAAACATATGATTACGGCTTAAAAGCCAACT
The DNA here is from genome assembly GCF_030247195.1 of Topomyia yanbarensis. Classification (NCBI taxonomy): domain Eukaryota; kingdom Metazoa; phylum Arthropoda; class Insecta; order Diptera; family Culicidae; genus Topomyia; species Topomyia yanbarensis. The sequence continues at coordinate 30,765,009 of NC_080671.1, read as the reverse complement.
GTCAAAATTCTTTTTGAGAGGAAATTCCGGACAAATCGTTACTGGCTAAACACAGTTTATAACAGTTAACGAAAGAGAAAACTTTTCTCTTTCGTTTGCTACCAAGATCTGTGATTGGCGAATAACGGTTTGTCCGGAATTTCCTTTCAAACAGAATTTTGACAGTTGCCTTTTAAGCCGAAATCATATGTTTATCTAGAAGTAAAGATTTCGAAATAGAATATCGTCCTTCCAGTTCAACTTCTGGCGTTTGTTCGACCGTTTCTACTCATAGATCTGCAAGAAGACACTTAATAGTTTTATGATTGCGGAAATTATTCAAAATGCAGCCGTTTTACGCGATTTTTGGAAAAGAAGGGAAAGACGCAGCTTTTCAAAAATTTAGATATATTACAGCATAAAAAAATTGTTAAAAATTTGCACACAATTGCGGTCTTATGGGTCAGCTGGCCGGCTTGTCACTAAATTATCTAAATGATAGAAAACTGGAGAATTTCGTGAAATTGTATCTTTTATTTGCGAATTCTGAGAAATGCGTATCCTCGATAAAATTTTGACTTTAACGTGCTATAAAAACATTAAAAAGCTGTGTTAAACTACGATGTTTAGTTCATGTAGAAGAAAATCAATTCCGAAAAGACAAACCGTGGTTTGTTCCAAGTGGTCAATAATTATAAACTGTGAACTCCCGTTCCAATTTTTTTCAAAAAATTCTCCGCGGTTATTGGGGTTCGTCGCGGTTGCGGTAATTATCGCAACCGCGCGGTATTTACCGCATCCGCACCGCAAAAACTGCGGTGCGGTGAGACACTTTTTCTCGCGGATGCGGTGCGGGAAATGAGCTTTTACCGCGCGGTATTACCGCAACCGCACTTCAAAAAATAATTGATAAAGTCTGCAGTCTGCATTAAAAAGTGAATTAAAACTTTGACTTTTACCATTTAAGAACGACGCAACTTATTACCTTACAAACATTTAATTATTCTAATTTCCATGGACTTGACAATGATTTGAAAAGAAATCCGAATATAATCTGTATTCACCCTATCACTACTTGATTTTTAAAATTCTGGTTATTCTAATATGATAAAACAATCTGTTACTAAGAAATAAAATCCATAAGCTGTGTCCAATATAATTTGGCATCATTATTTTACGATATATTTTGAACACTGAAAAATTTACAAGCGAACCTTTTCAAATATATAAAATGCACAATCCAATCATTGAAAAACAATTGAATTGTACTATCAAATCCAATTTGAAAATGTATCATTTCTCCCAATTCCTCTTGGCAAACGTGGAATTATGAATCGTTTACGATGACATTTTCTCAACCGTGAATTTTGATAAATTTGGGGAGCTTAAAGATGAACTTAAGAAAGTCTTAAGACATAAAAACAACCCAAAGAATGTAATTATCATCATCAAACCAAACGAATTTAGAGGAACCAGTACTAAGGGAGACAAATGATTGAAAAGCGTCCAAAATAAGGAGGGGTCCAAATTAGGCTATTAATCTTATCATTCGTTCTTCAACATCGTATTTCTATCTTTTTGAATTTCAGTGTACATTCGCAATGAATTTTTCTGCAGTATGTTTTTAAGATCCTTCTACATAACTTTTTTTTCGCATACGTCCATTGTTCAACTGGGAATATTTTCTACCAAATTAACAACTAATATTTCTCAGTTAGGAGTATTTTGTAACTTTTTGAAAGTAAAGCTTTCGAAGTTAGTGTAGGGTATTTCGATTTTTTGTGATTCTCACAGCCTCCCTTCATATTGTGACAAGTGTCAAAGTTAACCCAGATGCCAAGTTTTGCACAGTTTGGACAATTTTTGACCCCTACCAACTTCAATTGAAGTTTTTGCCATTGGCATTATGGAAAAATATTAGAAAAAATACATAAAAATGTAGAACTTTTGAACTAGCTATAAGAAAATTACAACTCATACAGTTTTAAAGAAGCAATCTTAGTATTTGAATAAGAATACATCCATTTCTTGTAAAATACGAAGTAAGTGTTTTGAGATATTTTGTTCCTAAAATTCCCTATTTGTAATAACATTTCTGCTGTATGCTGTAAATCATACATCTCTTGCAGTTTTTCAAATGTCCTTCAACAGCTCTGTACCGGTTGAGATGGGATGGATTCCTGTTATGTTATGTGTAGAACGATTTCTGATAATTAAATTAAAAGTCAATTGCTGCGGAAGAACGTTTTTGTATGTATAATGATGGAATACAGCTACATTTCATAGGACTTCAGTGCTATGCTAATATTTACCTTGTTTCGAAAGTATGCATCATAAAAAGGAACGGCATTTTATAAAGAGAACTTGCAAAGTTGACATTTTCTAATAAATGTTACCTTCTGAGGAGTCCGCCAAAGTTAATGTTCGTGTAAATAAGAATAATATTTTATTATATATGGTTATACAGAAAAATGAATAATTTTCCAACACACTTTTCAAAAATACAGAATTTTACCGCATTACCGCGCGGTGCGGTGCGGTAAATGCAGTGCGGTTGCGGTAAGCGGTGGGTTTTATTATTTTTTTTACTATCCATTTACCGCCCACATCCGCACCGCGACGAACCCTAGCGGTGATTAAGTTGGAATCGTAAATCTCTGCCATCTTTTTATTTGTTTTGCTCCCAAGCCCAGTACGTTGGAAAAATTCGATCAAAAATGTCCATTTTCACTTAAAAGATGCAAATTTTCAAAAAATTCACGAAACATTGGTTTTTAACTTTGAAGTCCCGTTCCATTTTTTTTTCAAAAATTCGTTCATTTTTTCAAAAATTTCCAAGTCCTTGGATCTAAAAAAATTTATAATTTGTTTTCAGCGGTTTTCGTTTGTTTTGAGACTAGATGCTGATGTTTCATGCTATTTTTAGACATTCCAACAATTTTTTTTCGATTTTCAACATTTCATGCACTTCCCCCTTTGGATTTTTTTTCTTAAATTATGAAAACAATATTCAAACCAAGGCGCTTAGAGTTATAAGGTGATTCGTCTTTGACAGTAACTAGATGAGGAGTGAGGTAAGCGTGCAGCATACTGCGGGGAAGAAAAATGACAGCGAACAACTTTGTTTACCGCCTGAAATCTAAGCAAACATATGGAGAGAAATAGTAAACAATGTTGTTAGCTGTCGTTTCTAAAACCAACATGGCTGATCGGCATTTTTGAGGATCGTATCACCTGAGAATAAAAACTCCTTGACTCAAACGCCGCACCCCCTTAATGATGTCCGATTGAGCTAAAAACTTACTTTTTTGATGTATAAGCATTTTATGTAAGACTTTATGCGAAAATTTAGGATGACCATTTTTATTGATATCTTGCCTCTTGAACACCCGTAGTTCTCCATACAAACTTTGGTTTTAAACTGTGAAGTCCGGTTCCTATTTTTTTCGAAAATTTCTTCACCAGGGGTTTCCTGGGACCCAAAACTTTCGCCATTTTTTTTTGTTCTGCTCCCCGATCGTGTGTTGAACAGTGTTATCCCGTCACTTTGAAAGAATGTTTAAGGAGGACACGTGAGTGTTATTCCCTATGACCAAATTCTTCCGTGCGCTCTCATACTTGTTTGGCATATTGCGTTCCATTCCATATCTTTGAACCCTGTTCTGAAATTGTTGATTTATCCTTAGATAGTTTATCCATTAATAGATGTAATAACAACTCGATTATTTTGCGATATTATAAAGTAGGCCTTCCCCTTAATGGCATAACCCCCCCCCCCCCCCTCTCTCTCTCTTTCCACCCCTTAGGCCACTCATACCACTTCATGGCTGCGCTATTTCTGAGATAGGTTGCTTATATCTTTTATGTTTATGTCCTGCTCTGTAGGCTCCCAAAGTATCTCTGCAGAAGGATTTACCGTACTGTAATGGAAAGCGTTAGGGGACAACACTTTAGTGCACACCTATGAAAGCACGATTTCAAAGTTTGTTATATACAAATAGCACATTTGTAGAAAGGTATTGATGAGTACGAATAGCTTCTGAAAATATTTCATAGATATCATGCATTGTTTTCGTAAAAAATTTAAAAAACATGATTTTTGCGTTAGGGGACAACGCTAAAATGGTCAATTTTTGCCCCCTTTTACCCGGCAATCCATTCACTCAAAAAATCTGCGTCCAAAGATGAAATCTTTGTACAATATGTATACAATAAAATGGCATTTAAGATTACTCCAAATTAATTTTATTACGAACATACCGGTGTGGTACGGGAAAATCTGTTAAATTATTAAAAACGAGTATTAAATGTATTACGTGTTTTTATTGACGAGCGTCATAAAATTCTTTTAAAAAATTTCTTTATATCAATGTTTGGGAGCCTTAACCTATACCAACATATTTCAGAACAACTTTTACTTATATTAGCAGATTTAGTTTCATGAGGTAAGGATACAAGTGCGTGGAATGTTTCTTAATATGATGCACAATCAGGAAATGTAATATATACACTACAATAAATCCCGGAAAAAAAACTAAATATCTATTATTATAAGATTGTGACCTTCAGTGTTTATTTTTATTCTTGGTTTTATTTGAAATAACTGATTTCAAATCGAACGTGTAAATATATTTGATCAACCCTACAACCTCGTGCCTGGAGGACATTTACCTCTAATGTAAACACTGCTTTACCCAAATTACTTTATTTCGATCTAATGTAAACATAATTGCATTCATTTGTTTAGGAAAAATCTACTGCCTCTAACCCCAAACCCTGCACCAAAAACCAAACACACTACAATGTGCTATAATGTCGAGTAATTCATGCTGCCGGCGGTTCCTACTATTGTTGAGCTTTTGATTTATTCCTCTCCATACAAAATTCCACCTCGAAGCGATAAACAGCAAAGCTAGCAGGAGAACCAATGCAGTAGCAGCAGCAGCGCGGTTCATTATGAACAAAATGCTAGTTTATTGTTACTGTGGCTGTTTGGTTCCCTATGTGCGCCACCATTCCGACTCCATTCATGTTCTAAAAGCTAAAAGCGACATACCGACTCTTCACGACTCCAAACATGAATATTTAAACGTCACTTGGACCCTGCTGGATAAATTATTTGGTCTATTGAACGGCACTCTGGTGGTTCCAATCAAATCGTGGAGCAGGGGTGGGCTTTATTTTTCGGTATAACATCAGGTGCATATTTTTCGCCGCCTGGGGACTTGAACAGTTTGGTGAATAGTGGGTTTTCACGTTGGGTGGATGAAAATTCTGATGATAAATTGTTGTACCTTGAACACTTGAATAATTGTTGGGTTCACTATACCGGTGATTTTGAAGTTCAACGTGAGATATCGTTGCATGAAGATACGTCTACGTAATTGAGTTGATATATTACTCTAAATGATATGCGAAAGTTACCCTTAAAGCTGAAAAGTTGACTTTCAAAAGTTTGAATATTTACCGTGGTATGAAGCGTTGCTTAAAACCGTGAATTCTAAAACCTTTTCAGTGTTCGCTGGTATAAGGATACACAGATTACAGCATTGAGAGAAGAGGTTAGTTGCAATGTTCATATTTATGCTGTATCTATTTTAATTGACTCTTTTCGGAAAATTATAACGGTAGACAAGTTCATATATTTATTATATATTTGTAGTAGAAGTAATCGTGAGGGTTTGGGAAAATATTTTTTGATTTTATTTTTCATTAAATGACCCATCGCATAATCAATTAGCCGACACGTAGTAAAATATATGGAGATTTTAAAGTAATTGAATAAACTGACAAGTAACAAATGATGTTGCCTGCATTTCTGCATAGTGGTGACTCAACCTGGTACAGCGATACTGTAACCTCGTAAGGACGATTACAAATGGAAGCAGAAAACCCATCCAATCTCGATGATCCGTTCAATTAGATCCTAAGGCACATACACACTCGCCTGTACGTTCACAAGTTTCCTCCGGACTGGTTTTATTTACGGTGGAAATTGTCATGACTCAGCTGGTGCCACAAGTCTGTCCACACTCACTCAGTTCGTTTAATCAAACAGTCGTCTGTGCGACAAGTGGGCTGAACTCGAATGACCATTGATTGCTTGTTGCAACACTCGAGGCTTCCTGCCTGCCTGCTGCGTTGTAAACGTGGGTGGGACTCAAACAGGGTTGCTGCGATAGTTCTTTTACTGCATTATAATGAGCCTTCGACGCTGCTGCGGAGAGGAAATTGCAAGATCCGACGGTATGTCTCCGTTTGTGTGGGTGTGTACGTTTTGCCTTGCTCTATTAAGCGACTAGTAACATTTGCACCTATAAAATTCATGGTATTTAACTTTTATGATTATTACCGTTGTAAGTTTTGCTACACCGGAAGGATAGTTTTTCCATTTCTTCTCGAACCTTCTCTACCTAGTCGGAGAAAGTAAGGTTAATCGTCTTTTCATCTGCTGCGACTAGTAGCTTCCTACAAAAGTTTCAATCCTTTTATCGTATCTATCAGACACCGTTAAATTCAATTGACTTTTTGATAATCGTCTAACGAAGCGTGTCTCGCTCGGAATGCGCCAGGATGAAAAGTAAAGTATGCCAGAGAAAATCGAGATCAAGGCGGATGTAATCCGTTCCATTCCACCATTGACTAAAGCATAACAAATCTCAGTAGGCTGGAAACAGGCGAATGCTAATGGCCATTGCTAGGATACAAGTGAATTTTCAGACAGATTTTTACACATTGAAAGCGGCGCTGCATTGTACGGCTGAAATACACTTTTGGAAGGTGATTAACATAACTCGATTCCCGTAACCACGCATCTCTTTGTAAAGTTTTGAAGTTATAGACAGGATATAGATCGTAAAGGTAAATGAGAATGTCGGTGGAACGTCATAAACGTTGCCAGTATCATCATCATCATCATCATCATCAGCATGAAAAGTTCGGAGTCGTTTTTTTCATGCAGGTAAAGGTGGGGAAGGCAACCTTTTACGAGTCACTTGGGATGATGAAAAGCTCTCATATGAGGGGAGTATAACGGAAAACATATAGGAGAAATTATTGCGTACATATTTTACAAATAACCTCAAACAATGTGATTTTTACGCCATGTGCAGTTCGCTGTGCTTCAGGAATTTTGTTACGATGTGGATGGAATTTGACACGATATTTTCAGAGATATGCTAAAGAAAAAATTAGTCAAGGTTTGAGCAATAGATTTTCAAGTTAACGGACCACTTCATAATAAACTGTGAATATTTACTTACTGCATATAACAATTTTTTTCACCGTACTTACGGCGCTGACAAATCACTTCAATACCTAAAATAGAGCATAGAAAATATTTCGGAATGAGTATAAAATTAATTCATCCATTCTTAGCAAAGATTTCCTGTCCATAAAACTAAAGGCCTAGTACAGATTGCAATGCCATAATGTTACCTGACGCTGCAATTTTCTGGGCAGTTAATCTAAGCCTCTACCAAATAGATAGTACACCGTTCACCTTGATCCCTTTGTGACACCCAAAGAAAGCTCTTCAAGTCAGCAGAATCCATCAAAAAGGCCCTGGAATCGGAATTTCCTGTCCGAAAGTTTTATGAAAGTAACCTTACAGTCATATCGGCAACACTATGGAATTTGTCACAATTAGCGCGCACTGTGTGCATTTTGTTATAATGTGGTCAGAATTCAATATTGAATCCTTTGAGACATAAATTTCGAAACATTACCTTACTTTATACATGGACCAATGCATCGACAGTACATTTTTCATGAAAAAACAATTTTGATACGTATTTTTTCGATTTACGTTCAACTAATGAATGAAACATGCCGACATAATTGACCATTCATGGTTGTTCGTTTGTTACAGTGTGCAAACACATTTCATAAAAATTATATCCCATGGCCATCTACCCATAGTTTCGCTTATTTGTTGATACAGTTTCATCGCTGTCAAACGGTTTATCTAGTGAGCTAATTGAAAAGGGATTATATCAAATTGATGGAACCGATGCGGCAAAACATGAACAAATGCATTTGTCGGTATTTCCGGTTCTAGTGTAACTCTATATTCAATAGTGAATAAAGATACTATAAATAAATAAAAAAAATCAATTGCAAAGTTCGCCATTTTGTAGTCAATTCGAGTTGTAAGAGCTATGAATAATGTGTAAATCCGAATACTACGTCCTGTCAGTAATAGGAACTGTTTTGAAAATCATGCCAAAATGAGGTTTTTGTGAAAACGTGTGGTAACTTGATCCCCCGCCTACTAGGGCTAAACAAACAAAGCACACTATGACCTATAGATACGAAAGTTCAGCTAACCACCTATCCTAACAAAAATTATTAATAAGACTACCTTTTTAGATGCACGACAAACTTTAACCACAGTAGAAAGTCGAGACAAGTATTTGCGGTAAATCAATGCAGCTTAACTGGCTTTTTCTACCTTCAATAACTTATACCATCATTTGTTCATGAAAAATGCATTTTAGATCAATTAATAGTGCCAGGTATGCTATGAAAATGATGTTTTTCTATTTCTATACATTTCGAAAGTGTTTGAGAGAACTAAAGATAGGGATCAAGAATACCCAGTGTTATAGGGATCAAAGATACCTTGTGTATGAGGTGAACAACTTTTTTTTTTGTATGTGTAGTTGAACTTTTTACTCGAAAAACGTGTTTTTCTAGGCAGAAGCCCTTAGAAAGTAATCGTACTTGAAAATATTTATAAATAATTAGTTCGAAAATCTCATACACCCGTTCAAAAAAATTGTGAAAAGATCTTAGAGATGGATTTAAACACATATTTTCTAAAATATTACACAACTTTTCCAAACCAAATGTAATACATCAGATTTGTTTATTAAACATCATAAACGACCAAATACTTCATTTTCGTTTTATATTGTGGTAACTTTATGCGTATAGATTAGGAGATATGGCCAGGGAATCAAATATTCCCAAGGATCAAGTGTCCTCACTCTCTCCTACATGAAACATGGCGTGAAACTGATCAGCGTGGTGGCAAATGCAAAGGTCGGAGGGAAGAATTTTTTCGTCTAGTTATTGAAGAGTCTCCCCAGAACCACCAACGACAGCATAAACGTCAATATCGCAGCAGCCAGAGAAATGGCTTTGTGTAATACTTACTAAGCACAACTAAATATTCGGAAACACACCTGTAGACATCCGAATGGTGAAACGTGTTTTCAAACAATCAGGTTTTGACAAATGGTTATTTCGTTGATGTCGTCGATGTAAGTTTCTTCCAAAAATCGTCGATTTTGGCCATGATGTGCTGGGAGAGAACTATTTACGTGCTTGGTCAAACAGTGACTGTTGAATCAGGATGCTGCAAAAGAATATGTTGACAAGCTCAACGAACGAATATATGACCTACTAATCAGAGATAAACTAAAACACAGCAAGGTTTCAGGTTCACGAGGTAGTCTACTACAGTCACAAAGTGTTAGGAATCATAACAGGGTATCTGTGGAACGGCTGGATCGACGCGGAATGACCAATGGCGACAAATGAGAAAATGCAGACTGCGAGTCGAATGCTTACAGCGGCTATACAGGCAACTTACACATTCAAGTGAGAGCCGGTATAAAATTTTATCGATGTAAGAAGTGGTACCACGAGAAAGATTTTTCGAAGTACGAGGTAAGCTTTTGCTGGAAAGATTTGCAAAAAATTTACGGAACTATTTTCAGCACAAAAAAGAAAAGTTTTGCGGGATCAGATAGGATCAGGATGAGAAATCTGTTATCAAATTAAACAAAAACAATTGACAGCGGTTGTCATAGAATGGACAATCAAATAGAGAATGAAAACACAGAAATAAGGATTGATGATGAAAAACAGTCTATGAATCTACCATCGCTAGAAGAAGTGTAAAATATTGTGTTAACATGTTTGACGATGAAATGAGATCAGTTTATAGAGTGTCAAATGAGTAGAATGTATACAGTGGCAGAAATTCCTATGAGCGCACGTTCATTTTCTATAATATTGAACTAATGATTGCATATAAGTACATCGCTGTTTTGTCAAAACATTACATGAGTCATGACATTGTAGTTGTGTGTTGTTGAATTCGTATGGTTGCTTTTTCGATTTATTGTGACAGAATCTCCTATAAGCGCACACCCATTTTGGCAACACTTATTGAGTTGCATTCACACACACTATTAAAATCTGTCATTATATCGTGTATCAGTTGTAAGTGAGTGCTTGCTGAACATAACCAATGTGTCCGAAGCGGGATTGTTTTTTAAGTTTCAAGATGCCTAAAGCGACATTTTTGGATGAAACTGAACGGAGATTAATCCTTGAACTAAAGGATGTCGGCATAAGCAACCGTGCAGTAGCGAAGAGGATCGGTAGAGGTGAAACCGTAGTACGAAATTTCCTGAAGAAAGGTGAAAAATACGGCATCCGGAAGAAAAATAGAGGTAATTCCAAAATTATCAACCGGGAACGCAACCGAATTATTCAGTTGGGTGAGACAGGAAAGTTCAATTCTTCAGGAATAAAGGAAGAACTGGAACTTTCCATCACAAACAGGAGAGTTTGTCAAATATTGCGTGGCTCTGGACATATGGTGTACACAAAAAAAACCCAATCTGACGCCAAGACACATTCAGGCAAGGTTGGATTTCGCCAAAAATTATATGTCTTGGAAGACAGAATGGGACAATGTAATATTTTCTGATGAAAAGAAATTCAACCTCGACGGTCCCGACTGCTCTGTATATTATTGGTACGATCTATGGAAGAATTCGGAGGTGAAACTTAGCAGAAATTTCGGAGGTGGTAGTCTAATGGTGTGGGCCGCATTTTCACGCAAAGGAAAGACACCGATGGCAACTATTTCTACGAGAATGAACTCTGAAAGCTACGTTGATTTATTCGACAGTGTTTTAATACCATTTACTGAAGATGTAATGAACAATGAGTTCATTTTCCAACAAGATAACACTGCAATTCATGTCAGCAAGGCATCTAAACAGTGGTTTGCCGAGCGAGATATCTCGTTGCTGGAGTGGCCAGCACGAAGTCTTGATCTGATCTGAAGTGAGAACCTTTGGGGTATCCTGGTAAGACGAGTATACAGTGGTGGACGCCAGTTGGGAACAGTCAGAGAGCTTCAATTGGCTGTCAGGGAGGAAAAGTGGCAAAAAATTCCAATAAATATGTTGGAAAATCTCGTCGATTCTATGCCGAATCGAATTTACCAAACAATTCTGAAAAATGAAAAACAAACAAAATATTAAGGTTGAGATTTATTGTTTTTATTACATTAATATCAAATAAAATTAAAGCTGCGCTTATAGGAATTTCTGTGCACAAACTATGTTTTATTTCTTCAATCCAAGCATTGATAAATAAAAATAAATATTTACTACTTCAAACAGCATATATTACAGATACATACCGCATACAGTAATTATTGACGTCGTTTGATTTTTTAATCGAGCTTGTGGCTGAAAATTTGCTATGCGCTTATAGGAATTTCGGTCACTGTAGATAAGCATTGCGTTACAAAAGAAACGAAATCACACCTGATCATAAGCAAATTTTCAACTAGATTGCCAGTTTGATTAGTGTCGTTATTATAGTTCTACAAATATCTGTTATAGAAATAAATGGTTACATTTTTTTTGAATTATTAGATACATGACGGTGAAAAAAAGTTAATAAAAATTGAGTAGCTAAATGATAATCTGAATACAACAGAGGCTGTGCATGACTTACCTCCTCTTTAAAGCAATGATTGTTTCATACGAATATTTTTTACTGTACACTCGATGGCAAATTGTACAAAAAATCCTTATCGACGGACTAAAATCACCAGTTCTTTTATTTTTAAAATATTTCCTCTTCTTCCAAAGAAAATTTGCTGTCGGTTGCAATATTCCAGTCAAAGCACTGACTGGACATTGTAAACTCAATTATCACATGTTTCGTACTTATCACATGTTTCGTGCAGCGTGCTCTACAGTAATGCAATTGCGTAATCGGATTTTTGGTTCTATATACATAGATGAACTTTTGTACAGGGAGATAGGAAGGATATGCTATTGTTCCTAACCCAGCGTGGCAAAGAGCTATAGGCTTTATCAGTAGGGTTAATTATTCCTCCGGGAATGAAGAATTCAGGCTGTTTACTGTTTTGTGTTGATTGTATTGTGTTGCCATTTTCCATTCCCCTTTCTTTTGTCTCCCTTTTCTTTCTCATTAGGAATGTTATAAGTGGACATGGCTGGGCACAAATCTACGAATAATATGGAGTGCGTACCAATCGAGTCAATATATGCTGATTCCAATTTTCCGAGCAGTTATAAAATAAAGATTGTATCATCCAGAAGGGAAAAGTTCTGCTATTTATTTGCGTGTACCTGTCGAACCATCTATGCTGTGTACCGTTACCTTGCCTTGTATAAATCCGAAAAATCTAATATAAAACTAATGGCACTATCATAATAAATGAGTCACATGATGCTTTGACCAGTTCCAGTTACGCAGTACTCAAATTATAGGATATAATCTTATTTTTGCACACCGAGTTTGTTATTGAGCTTGTTGTAAACATTAGTAAAAAACTACTTTTTCAAATGAAATGCTAGATTTTTGTTTGGCATGTCTTGTCAAAGCAATCAAAGTTACCAACAGTGTTCCTAGAATTCCTCTTTCAACACATTATTTTCCATTGCAGTGGTCCCTTAAAATGTCGTTCTTTGTACTTGTCATAATTCAATAATTCAAATGCAGCTCCCGTTCCCGATTTGAAGTATTTTAACAAAATAATCTATTTACTCTTCATTTAAATTCATGATTTCCAAAAAAAATCGTTATGTCATATGGTTTGCGACCCTTCGTCACCGACCGGAAATAACTTTTTCTCCTCAACCACCGCAACCAGCATCTTATGATTGATGACCAACAGGTCATCTTTTCCAGTATCATCCGGAATCGATCCAAAACCACATCAAAAGGGGCAGCCAGTGCCAGTGACGCAATGTGCGTCCATCACCCCGATTCTTCCAACAACGCCGCATTCACTCACTTTCCTTTGTCGTATTGGAACGAAACAACTTTTTGATCCGAAGTGAAACCAAATTGCTCCAGTCATGAGCAGAATTCTGATACATTTTAGCGTACCTACATACAAACAACCACCACAGGAAAACCCACAAGCATTTACGAGTATGGTACCAAACCACCAACCTATTGTCGCCCCACCACCACGGTTTTTCGACAATGGTCCATTTCTTCGGGGGCTCCAGATTAAGCCTTCTGGATGGATGGAAATAAAACTTTTTTTTTTCGTCTCTGTGGAAGCAATTCAGGAGATGGATAAGAATTTTACCCTTCGCGTTTCGTTGCTTTCTTCGGTTGGATCCTTCCATTCCGGAAGGATATTGCGTGTGGTTCTTTAGCACATCTGCGGTTTTTCCGGTAGAATATTGGAGCCGTGAGAGGATTAACAATGAGTTTATAGCCAATAATCTGGGAATGATGGGTCTCGTGATGACGATTTGTTGTGCGAATGGGAATACATTTTTAAAATAAATTGAAGTTTCTTAGTTTATGTTTATTTTATTTTTTTTTGCGTAGGTAATTCAAGTATTAGGCAAATGGAAATGTCATAAATGTTGACGTGACATACTCTTATAGATTTATCAGGGTCAGGAGACTAAATTTTCATGATTTTTTTAAGTTTGCGTATTTTCTCAAATTTTGATAAAAAAAGGAAAATATTCGGAAACGGTTTAATTGTTCATAAGTGTATTAGAAAACGTTCTGGGAAAACATCACAAAACGAAAAACAGTTGAGCTGTGAGTTTTCCATCATTTCGTTCATTTATTTACTGCCCATATACGCATATGAGTCCCATATGGAATTTTGTCGAAAAGGAGATATTTGTTGGATTGTACTCTGAATCACCACTGAATCATAATACACAAATAAGATTACCAGGTTTGTTCAGAAAATATCGAAAAAAATACCACAACATGGTTGTCCCATCCATAAGGCTCAATGAAAAATGTAAATCTTGAACAGCGTTTTTCTCGACTTGCTGTTTTTCAATATGGGACTCTTATGCATATATGGGCAGTTTAGATGTTAAGTAATAATTGAAACATTTGCATAGCGTTTGGAAGCAAATCACGGACGCCTTTGGAAAACTGAAAAAAAATCTCTTTTAACAGGATATTCGGAAGCAAATACAGATTTTTTTTTCGAAAATTGTCCTACTGAAGCTGTAGAGCTGGGTTCTCGAAAGGGTTTCACTCATTACCTTCTGAATCACTTATTACAATTGCAGACGAGACGGGAAATATCACGCACTAAAACACTGCTTAAGATGAAGCGGGCTGTGATTATGAATGTGATATAGAGTGTACGGTTGAGATGTGTGGGCGTTTATATATGCCTGCTTGAGACACTGTATTAATTAGATTATAAGAGTTATAACGTTCTCTAAATCAACGGAGCGTTTTCATATTTGCGAAACCTTGGGCGTGGTTGTGCGTGGATGATCGCAATTGCCTGTTAGTTTTGCTGCAACATCGCAAAGGACTCGAGCGTTTGGAAGCTAACGTGTGGGCGTGGGCGCTTGTATGTCGCGTGGACTGGATATATGTAACTTCGGGTGTATAAATTCGATTTTATAACCGTGTAACTATTCGTATATTCGCATGTATTTTTGGATGACCGCGGTCGTGAATCTGACTCCTAATTGTTAGTGTATGATTTAGAGCTTGTAGAGAGTAAGTTTCCCCAGGGTCATTTTTTGATTAGTTTTATTGAAGACATGCATCCAAACAATTTCACAATACAAGAAAGGTATTACCTCCTTTCGAACATATTTTGAATTCTAAATCACTACTTGTTTGTAATATAGATCAAATTTACTAACTGCATTATACCAACACAATTTAATTCATGATGAAATAAATTGATTGATAATACACGCTACTATACAATCTGTCCGCATGTAAAAGTATCAATTAGTTTTGCTTGCTGAATATTTGTCAAAAAAGGTGTTGTATTCTATACATCACGTGGGTAGTATGGGTAGTACTACGTACTCGAATGTCTGGAACAAACCAAAACCCAAGATTAACTACGTATGTATCTCGCGTACAAAATCCATTCGTCTGAAATTCTAGATCTGCAATAATTTGTTTTTTAATTTAGATACTAACTTCTTTGCTTTACAATTCAAATTTCTTGAAAATAGAGAACACTAATTTGGATATGTTTGAAATTTAAAATAATTTTTTTTATTAATACTAAGGGGAATACATTTTAACACAGCTACGTCTTAAAATAATTCATATCGATGCACCAACAAAATTTCATTTAGCCTAAAGAATACAGTTAGAAATCTTTTCAAGGACTAGATATAGACCGTATCGGAAAATGTGAAGAGAGAGAGCGCACAACAATGATACGGAAAAGAAGAAAGCAAACTTGCAACTTCTTAGAAAACGGAAAATCATTATCAGAATGTCTTGAATCGGATCGTCGGCTGGTTCTCCTTGAATCCGCTGGCAATTCTTTTGTGATTAGATGCCCAGCTAACTGTTAGCATCTCAACCAAAAGTGAAGAGACAACAAAATTTGGGTATTTATCGAGTTTAAAAATATGTGTATGAGAGACATTAAAAGGAAAGGAACACTAGGCGCACGACCAGACAACATGCTTCATGTCGCGATAACAGTCACTATAAGCGCAGAGACCGCTCTCCGCGACCACAATATGCCGGAGATGCGCAAGTGGCTCGCGGTTGTATGAGAAAACTTCAAAATGATTTAAACTAGCGGGCACAGAAATTTTTGAGTTCCTTTTGTGGTCCCAAATGCCTGTGCAAAATGTGGTAGCCGTCGGTTGCTTCCCGGGTTTGCGCATTGCGTTCAAAGTTTGTATGGGATTTTCTACGGGGAAATCAATTATTTTGCATTTACGTTAATAATGATCGCTATTTCACTGAATATGAAAAACCAGCTTTATAAAACTATAGTTCAAACCTTGGTTAACAACTTTGTCGAAGACTGTAACTAGCTACGAGTTTTCACCGACATCGACATTAAAAACATAAATAAATGAGAATATATTCATCGCAGAGACTTGGTACCTTGGAATGAAATATTCAGAATGAATGCTGAATAACATAGACGTAGTCAGGAAATGAAAAGAAGTGGGGGGGGGGGGGGGGGGAGCTTGTGTACTCCCCAGTCCTTTGTGTGTGTGTATGTGGAAAAAAAATGTCACCTCTGTTTCTCAGAGATGGCTGAGCCGATTTGCACAAACTTAATCTCAAATGATAGGTACAACCGTTCCATCGGCTGCTTGCATTTTTATTATTGATTCAACTTCCGGTTCCGGAGTTACGTGTTGAAGAGTGCGGCCACACAGCAAATTCCTATATAAACTGGTACCACCATGATATCAAAATGATACAAAACTTATTAAAATGGGTGCCAAATTACTTTGATTTGCCAGTCTAGATCAACCGTGACTAACCGAATTCGCCTTGATCACTTTGACCACCTACGACGGTTCTTGATTCCATATAAACTGAAAAAATCTTAAAGGGGGCAGAAAAGGAAAATTTCAAAATCGAATTTGTATGTCCAAATGTCTTTGAAATGCATGAAACGTTGAGATTAAAAATTGTTTTTCTACCAAACTTTTTAGGACTGGTACATTTCTTCATTTCTCATATAGAAAGGTTATGCAATTACTCTGAAAATTGCGAATCTAATCCCGGCCATTTTGTTTTACTTACACAGATTTTCTGTATTTACCAGGGGCTTAGCTAAGGGAATGCAGTGACGGATTGCCCCGCACATTACCCTTCCCTGACCCCCCCCCCCCCCCACCACCAAGTCCTTCAACAGATCCCCATCAAAAGTCCACTTCATGCACCCTCTCCAGACGCACCCCTCTCTCATCCCAATCACCTTCACCCAGTAGGCAAATCAAGATAGGCTGAGAGTGGTTCGGTTGAGGGTTATTCATTTCCTTTACGCACATACACACCCACATGATAAAATAAGTTAGCCGAAGGACAACATTGAGTTAATGCTAATTAAATATTTTTTTTTGTTTCAAACAGATGCGGATCCAGAATAAAATTTCCTTGTGAGTCTGAAATTTCGATTTCGAAATGAACACATTACGTCAGCGGTTTTCAACCTTTTTGTACTAAGGACCCCTTAGAAATCATCTTGGATTGCCTTTGCACCCCCACGGATTAAAATTGATTTTGTGTGCTATCAAAATGTTAACAAAAATTGAAAAATCGATATGCACTTGGAAAATATATTTTTCCTCGCGGACCCCCAACAACGACTTCACGGCTCTCTAGGGGTCCGCGGACCCCAGGTTGAGAAACACTGCATTACGTAATACGCATGTTCAATACTCACCTCTAATTCTCCAATACGAACCTGAAATGAAAATGAAATTTTATGTTTTGTATATACTTGTAAATACTTACCTAGATTTAAGAATAAGTGAACTAAACTAACCCTAGAAACAAATGCAATGTTAAGATACTTACCATAAGATTCACACTTCAAACCCATTGTGCGAGCATAAAGCAGAAATGGATTCTGCATCGCGAAAACCGCTGTCAATCAGCTGTACCATAAAACAGACGACGAATGTAAACAAACAACATAGAACAATAAAGAGATAGTTAAAAGCAATCAGTGGTGTCGGTCGCAGAAAAATAGTTTTCGAGTTCTATTCATTTCGCGATATCCAAAGTTCCTTACCAACCCGTTTAACTCGCGCGCGATCTCCAGCGGAAGGTGCAGTGGAAGCACAAGAAAGTCCTGGTCAAGCAGGTGAAAACAACGGCAAAACTTTCTAAAGATCCAGTAAGTAAGAAGAGTTGTGAAGTGCGTGAACATAAATTTGGTCCTTCGAGCCGGATCTTGAAGAAAAGTGCCCGCGAGTGAACAGAAAACTGCCCAGAATAGGCAAAAAGTGAACTAAAGGTGCCCAGAAGAGGCAAAAAGTGATTGTAAATTGCCCAGAATAGGCGAAAAAATCGCAAAGAACGGCCCCGCTGTAGACGGGTAAAGCCAGAAAAAGTGCGCGAAAGGTGATTTTCGGTAGCGTCCCCAAGCGGCAAACTAGCCATTTTACGCGGTAGTGCAAACAAAACCGCATAGTGTTCCCTCCAAGAATCCACCATCGCAGAATATTTACATCGTTACAACGAGTAGTGCGTGCGAGACACAGCCAGCTGACGATAGCGTAGGTAGTGTGCATTGTTTACCTACTGCCTGAACGGTGCGCGCCGTGCTGGAACATAAAGATTTCTGAAGGAATATTTTCAAAAAAGTTTTTAAGTTTCGCGGTGAAATTTTTATTTTGCAAATTGACTGTTCGGGTGCATTTTGGATTCTTGGAGGTTGAAAAGTGCGTGAGTGAACGGGAATACGGCGCTACCGAAGAAGAAAATGGCCGACGAGAGGAAATTTAGTGAGTTGGAGCTGACGAAGCAGAATATTGTCGATTCAATGGCTTTGTTGGAATATTATGCGAAGGAGTTCGACAAGGACAGTAAGTTTGCGGGCCAAGTAGAAGCGTGGGCGGAAAAGTTGGAGAAATTTTACGACGAGTTTCACCGGACGGTGGTGAAATTGGAGATGTTTTCCACCGATAAGGAGCCAATCGACCTGAAAAAGGAACGGCAGTTGTTCGACGGTCGCTATTATGCTCTTCGGTCCTTCTACTTGGCCAAACTGGCGAAGAAAATACGTTCTCCCCCTTCTGCCAACCCCGCACCATCGAGACCAATGAACATCAGGCTTCCGGAGCTTAACCTACCCAAGTTTAGCGGTAAGTTGGAAGACTGGTGTGTTTTTCGCGATTCGTTTGAATCCGCTGTAGGTTCCCGGAGCGACATCAGTGCGGTCGAGAAGATGCACTATCTGAAGGGCCTCGTTCAAGGGGAGGCAGCGCGCATTCTCGACCCTATCAAAATAAGCGAGCAGGGCTACAAGGACGCTTGGCGAACGTTGCGGCTGCGTTTTGAGGACAACCGGCAGTTAATCAAGTGTCACATTCGGACGCTTTTCGACACTCCAGCGATGCGCAAGGAATCAGCTGAAGATCTGCTTGCGCTGATCGATCGCTTCGAGCAGCAGATATCCGTTCTGAAGAGCTTGGGTGAACCAGCCGACCGATGGAGCTCTATCCTGGTTTACCAGCTATCTATACGCCTCGATCCTTGTACGCTCCGGGAATGGGAGAACCACTGTAGCAAACTCGATGCTGACAACATCGCTTCGGTTCTGGGAGGAACCGCCGGCACATCAGAGGACACAAGCACTGGTGCGTCAACTTCAATGCCATCATACGTGACGATGGTAAACTTCCTCCAGAACTACGCTCGAGTTTTGCAAGCAGTTTCTTCAGCCACTTCGAACACCGCTCCTCCTCGCAGCAAGCCAAATCCGACATCCAAGCTAGCAGCTTTTCCAGTCGCAGCTACACAGCAAACTGCAGTATCCAGTGCACCCTCTTCCAGCGCCAGCAAGCCGAAGCCGTGCGACAAGTGCGGTGAGAGTCATTACCTGTACAGCTGTCCGGAATTTCGGAAACTCAACCTTCGCCAACGGATCGACCTGGTAAGACAGAAAAACCTTTGCATTAACTGTTTGAGATCGAGTTCCCATTATGCCCGGAACTGTTCTGGGTCAAGATGCCGTACATGTACCAAGAAGCACCACACGCTTCTTCATACTGAGCCCTCTGACGACAATCCCGCTTCTGGTCAAGCCACCGGATCAACTTGCTGTGTTGCCCTCCAGCCGACTCTCACCGCAGCATCTGCGCTGCATGCTCCAAACTCACTGTCACCCCAGTCTGTTTCGCAAGCTCCCATCCAGCAACCGTCTACCTCTACCTCAATCGCAAACTTATCCCACATGCATGCGCCTTCCATGAGTTCTCAGACTGCCCTCGTATCACATACTGGTGAAGTGATTCCTGGAACCGTTTTCCTTCCGACGGCGCTAGTGAATATCCGTAACGGTAGAGGTCGCATCGTCACTGCTCGTTGCTTGCTGGACTGTGCTTCCCAACGCAACTTTGTTTCTGGGGCTCTTTGCGAACGACTGCAGCTTCCTCGCATCCGATTGCCGCATGCTATCCCGATAAGCGGAATCGGAAACACTACAACGCTGGTTGAATACCAGGCCACGATAACCATCTTCTCTCGAGTCACTCCCTTCTCCGTACAATGCTCCATGCTCGTTCTGCCTTCCATTACCGTCAAGCTGCCCCAGTCGACGGTAGAAGCCCGCCACTGGCCGATTCCAAAGCACGTGGAGCTTGCAGATCCAACATTCGCTGTTACTGGCGACATCGACATGATTCTGGGTGCCGCCCATTTCTTCCAAATTCTTCGATACGGCAGGATATCGCTCGGGGAAGAGTTACCGCTTCTGCAGAACACAGAGTTCGGTTGGGTCGTCTCCGGAGAGTGTTTATTGGAAAACCACGATCACAGCGATCCACGCAAGTGCCAGTTCAGTAATCCCTGCACAATCGATGAATTGGTCAACCGATTCTGGCAGCTCGAAGAAGTCCACGATGCAAAGGGATGGTCTCCGTCGGAACGATACTGTGAGGAACATTTCTTGAAGAACACCACCCGCAACTCCGAAGGCCGCTACGTCGTCAAGCTTCCCAAGCGTGACGAGCTGCTTTGGCAGTTAAAGGACAACAAATACAACGCCACCCGCCGCTTCTTCTCTCTAGAACGCTCACTCGGTGCGAGTCCCGATAAGAAGGCGATGTATCAGCAGTTCATCCACGAGTACGTGAGATTGGGACATATGCGGGAGATTGGCCCCGATGAAATCGACGCGCAACCGCAATACTACCTTCCACACCACGCTGTGATGAAACTCGACAGCACCACTACAAAGCTTCGTACCGTATTCGACGCATCATGCCGCTCGAAGTCCGGTATCTCGCTGAACGACGTCCTGCTTCCTGGTCCCACAATCCAGGACACTCTCGTGACGATTGTCCTCCGTTTTCGAATCCACCAGTTCGTGTTATCTGCGGACATTGAAAAAATGTACCGGCAGATTTTGGTCCATCCCACCGACCAACCGCTGCAGCGAATTCTCTGGCGCGACGATCCCGAGGCTCCACTGAAGAGCTACCAGCTCCGCACCGTCACATACGGCACAAGCAGTGCTCCATTTTTGGCAACTAGGGTGCTGCAGAAGCTCGCCGATGATGAAGGGCAACATTTTCCGCTGGCGGAACCCGCTGTCCGCCACGACTTCTACGTCGACAATTTGCTGTCCGGTTCTGACGATGCTGAATCTCTCGCCGTTACCTGCAACCAGCTCATTGCAATGCTCGCATGCGCAGGACTTCCTCTCCGACAATGGTCTTCGAATTGTCAAGCTATTCTTGATACCATTCCGTTGGAGCTCCGAGAGACGAAAACACTACTCGATTTGGACCACGAGTCCTCCGTGACTGCACTTGGCCTCCGCTGGGAACCGTCGACCGATTTTCTTTCGTTCAAGACGCCGAATTGGAAGGAATGCACGGTTCTGAACAAACGAACGATCCTCTCTCAGATCAGCAGTCTTTTCGACCCCTTAGGTTTGATTGGACCGACCATTGCAAAGGCGAAAATCATGCTGCAGAGTCTTTGGAAGCTCCATCTCGACTGGGACACACCCGTGGCTAACGGATTCGCTCACGAATGGCACGAATTTCACCAGAAGTTTTCAGCACTTGCCCACCTTCGAGTTTCTCGCCATGTGTTACGTCCGGGTTACGACCGCTTGGAGATTCACGGGTTCAGCGACGCTTCAGAGTCTGCATATGGTGCATGCATCTATCTCCGGTCAATACCTGCCGAGGGCCCTTGTACAGTTCGCTTGGTGATTTCTAAGTCCAAGGTCGCTCCGATGGGGACTCAAACCATTCCACGCCTCGAGCTATGCGCAGCTCAACTCCTGTCCAGACTTCTGAAACAAGTTCAGGACAGCATCGACATCACCGCAACCACATATCTGTGGACCGATTCTTCCATCGTCTTGAACTGGATATCCGCAACTCCATCGACATGGAAAACGTTCGTAGCCAACCGAGTGGCTGAAATCCAAGAGCTGACGTCTCACGCCGTTTGGAATCACGTCCCATCCGAAGACAATCCCGCTGATCTCGTTTCTCGAGGAATGGACCTCGATGAACTCCTTGCCAGTGCACTGTGGTGGAACGGACCGCAGTGGCTGAAACTAATATTCGCTCCTTGGCCAGCGAAGTACGTCGTAGCGACCTCAAACTCAGACCAACCGGAGGTCCGACAGACTATTGCCCTTCCGGTCGTGAGCGTAGAACCGTCAGATATCGTCGATCGCTATTCCAGTCTTCGTCAGCTACTTCGGATCGGCACACTTCTTCGACGTTTCGCCGCTAATTGTCTCCACCGTAAGAATCACCAGCCTATTCTTGTCGGCCCGTTGACGGCTCTTGACATTGATCGCACTCTGCTCAATCTGGTCCGTCGCATACAACAGCAGTACTTTGCCAACGAGATACGCCAACTTGAAACCGTCGGAAAAGTAAACCGTAAATCCAAGCTACGGTATCTGCACCCGACACTCGTAGACGGCATTATTCGTGTCGGCGGCCGGCTTCACAATGCAGCGATACCTGTCGACGGAAGACACCCGATCGTCCTCCCCAAACATCGTTTCACCGACATGATCGCCACGAGAGAACACCATAAGACGCTCCATGCCGGTCCCAGCTTACTACTATCCTCGTTGCGCCAAAGATTTTGGCCCCTCGGCGGACGGAACTTGGTTCGCAACATTGTTCACGGCTGCATGGTATGCGCACGTGCCAAACCCAAGCCGTTGCAGCAGCTGATGGGGGATCTGCCATCTGTTCGGGTCAACCAGGCGTACCCGTTTCAGAATGTTGGCGTTGACTTGGCTGGGCCAATGTACGTGAGAACGTCACTCCGAAATAAGAGATCGCCATTCTTCAAAGCCTACATCACCGTATACGTATGTATGGCTACCAAAGCCGTGCACTTGGACCTTGTGTCGGATCTGACCACTAGCACATTCATTGCGAGCCTGCGAAGATTTGTCGGCCGTAGAGGAAAGCCTGCGCATATCTACTGCGATAACGCCACGAACTTTGTTGGAGCACAGCGAGAACTGGAAGAACTGCGGAAGCTTTTCCGAACTCAAGTTCACCAAGATGCCGTAGCAAACGAATGCGCAGACAACGGAATACAGTTCCACTTCATCCCACCTCGCTCTCCCACATTCGGTGGAATCTGGGAAGCCTGCGTGAAATCCGTGAAGACCCTGCTTCGCAAAATCCTCGGAAATGCCCACCTAACCGAATCCGAGCTGCAAACCGCATTGATTCAGGTCGAGTCAATGCTAAACTCTCGCCCAATCACGCCGTTGCCGGACAATCCATCCGATGAGCTTGCTCTGACTCCAGGACATTTCCTGATTGGTCGTCCGTTGAATGCGGTACCTGATCCAGATTGCCGTGAAGTTCCTGAATCCAGGTTGTCTCGATGGGAACGAGTACAACAGCTAACTCAGCATTTCTGGAGTCGTTGGCACAAGGAGTATCTCGCCACCCTGCAAAGTCGCTACCGCTGGACAGAAGCCATGGACAATCTAGCCGTTGGTTCCATCGTCGCTCTCAAAGATGAGAGAGCACCGCCGTTGAAATGGCCCCTGGGACGCGTGCTCAGCGTTCATCCCGGCCCTGACGGCCTTGTTCGTGTCGCCACCGTGAAGTCGACCTTCGGCATCGTTCAACGCGCCATCCCGAAGCTCTGCTTACTTCCAGTTGAAGTAGCGCCACCCATCGTAGCACAGAGTCCCGCACCAATTAGCAGCCCTACGTCAACAACGCCAAATGAAGGCCCTTGCTCAGGGAACCGAGCCGCCGGACGAGATCCCGGCCCTTGCTCAGGGAACAGAGCCGCCGGACGAGATCCCGGCCCTTGCTCAGGGTACAGAGCCGCCGGACGAGCTCCCGGCCCCTACTCGGGGAAATGAGTCGCCAGACGAGATCCTGGCCCAAGCTCGGGGGTATCGAGCGGTTCGTGGTTCACCTGTAAAGAACCAAGCCTCGCCGTGCGGGTTCCTAGAACCCCCGGCTGGGACTTGACTCAAGTTAAGTACCCCATCCTAATTTGTCAAACCAACAGTTCGCGTACAGATGTTCCTCCTTTACAGCACACCACTCCCGGACAGTATCCTGCAGTCGGACCCGACGCACCTCGAAAAATCATCCTGGAAGCTGTAAGGAGGCCTGTACCGAGAAGACGAATCCAGGTCTTCATATCCCGTTGAACGTCAGTCATCGCAAGAAGCTCGAACTTCCGCCGCTAATGCCCGTTGAATTCCTTAAAATTTCATTGGCGGCCGGAATGTTCAATACTCACCTCTAATTCTCCAATACGAACCTGAAATGAAAATGAAATTTTATGTTTTGTATATACTTGTAAATACTTACCTAGATTTAAGAATAAGTGAACTAAACTAACCCTAGAAACAAATGCAATGTTAAGATACTTACCATAAGATTCACACTTCAAACCCATTGTGCGAGCATAAAGCAGAAATGGATTCTGCATCGCGAAAACCGCTGTCAATCAGCTGTACCATAAAACAGACGACGAATGTAAACAAACAACATAGAACAATAAAGAGATAGTTAAAAGCAATCAGTGGTGTCGGTCGCAGAAAAATAGTTTTCGAGTTCTATTCATTTCGCGATATCCAAAGTTCCTTACCAACCCGTTTAACTCGCGCGCGATCTCCAGCGGAAGGTGCAGTGGAAGCACAAGAAAGTCCTGGTCAAGCAGGTGAAAACAACGGCAAAACTTTCTAAAGATCCAGTAAGTAAGAAGAGTTGTGAAGTGCGTGAACAACGCATGTAATAAAAACCAATTAAAATGTGGTTTGAAATGATTTTGTGCATGAGAGTACTTTAAAATTGACACTAGTTTAAAATTTCTTACAATCTGAAAATTTTCGGTGAAGTCCGGACCCCCCGGACCCTCCTCTTTGATCCACCACTGGTTTAAAGTGTTTCGGCGTCGACACCTAGCATCTCAAGTTCATGGCTGTCGATCCCTTGTATGTATGTGCAAATCGAACTTAAAATGTAATATACATTTCCACCATTATATGGAACGTACCCAGCTATGGAATCGTAGTTTGGACAAATGAAAAAGGCACAATTGCACCACTAGGTGGATTAAAACAAGTTTTTTTTTACTGTAATCTCGTTTAAAAATTATAAATAAATAATTTTTCATGCCGATGTTTGGTAAAAGTCAAACAAAAAAGTATATACTTCCAAACATTTTTTGAATAAAAGAAATCAGATCAATAGAACAAGACCTATTCTTGACGTTAGGAGAAAAAACAGAGTTTCGAGAAAAACGCATTATTGAGCTTTCGGAAAAAATAAATCATTTTCTAATTATCGATAAATAACGATTAAAAGATCAGAAGCAGAAGTTCGTATGTCTTTTCATTTTTCCACAAAAAATTCTCAAATATTGTTTTGCTTTTCCGCCAAATCCAGGAGAAGGTCCCCTTAATTATTTTGTTGCTGTTAATTTATTTTATTGTTAACAACATAGCATTTGACGTTCTTTTGCATTTGTTCCAAATTTTTCGAAATGATTAGATTTTAATCGGTGAGTTAGTCATAAAGCATCCCAGATATAAAACAAAAGTACGAACAAATTATCCACCTCAAGTTTAGTAAGAACTGATCCAATCATATGGAAAATTTCAATCAAGTCTGATATTTTCCTTAAGAATTTTTTGAATTTTTTGTGACAGAAACGTTGAATATAACATTTTCTTGCGTTAGTCAGCAATATGCTTTATTATAAGCTAATAATAGCCCTCAAACAATCTACTCTTGCAAATTACTAAGACTTTGAAAAATTGTTGTTAGCAAAAAAACGAGTAAAATTTCCCCGAGAATAGACTATCACTCCACAGGGATTTGCTTCCTTTCACATCCCATTTGTTTATTGCCATTGAACCATATTTTCTCCCGGCTCCCCTCCAATCACTCTACATCTTCGTCGAACGAAGAAAAATCAAAGATGCATCGTGGTGTCCGTGTGCAGCACCCCTCGTCGAACACTCCCGAACTCTTCCGCCCGGAATTGAATTCGACCTTCGTCGTTTACAGCCTAATAAAATATTTATTCCGGAGAGGGGGTGTGCTACATCAACTAATAAAAATTTATTGGTTTGGGCCCAACGCACAACACACAGAAACAAATATGCGAACATTTTACATTTTTCTTTCACCCTTCCATATGGGCTCGGTGCACGGAGCGAGCCGACCAACCATCGGTGAAAGAAGTGTTACTCCTTCAGTCAATTTTCCGTTTTCTTTTTCCGACGGTGCAGTGACAGTATGCTGTAATGCTGCCTGTTGCTACTGTTTGACGTGGGTTTGGATTTCTACGTCAAGTAGGGTGTCTTAGATGAGCTAAGGAACTCAGTACGAAATGCTGTGTAAAATTGACAGTACGGGGAAGTGGAAAAGATTGTCAGATATTTGAGGGGAGTGAGATCCAATTTGCTGCTACAATTAATTTGTTTGTTTTTCTCACAGATGGAGCTGTTTGCAGTTCGATTCTAAGTTATTTATGGAATATGCGTGTTGACTTCGACTCGACACTAACTTAGTGACAGCACTAAGCTAGCGTCGGATTGACGCCAGCTCCAAAGACGTTAACCTTTTTTCGTTGTTTTTTGGAAATGCTGTAACCAATGGTTACAAAGGACACTATTAGGTTTTACACAAACCGACATAACCTGAACTTCGTTTGACACTTCTCGGTGGTTGGTTAACTTGGGAGTTACGTGAGTTCGAATGCAACAGATGAACATCCGCTGCATTCGAACTCACGCAACTGAAGAAGTAAATAAACCATCGAGAATTGTCAAACATGAGCTTCATTCATACAAGTTCATCCGTGTCGTCCGAATACAAGTGTAAACTACCCGAGGTGAAGTTAATTAAAAAATCGAAACGTAGCTTCATATTCATAGTTTAAAACCAAAGGCAATATGGACATTCTTCTTGACAACGATTTAGTTGAAACACGAAAGCGCTGGTAATTGTTGGTTTTGTTCTGTTCCGCAACTCAGTTCATTTTGAAAACTCGTTGGTCTAATCAATTTTTCAAGGTCCCAAAGATGATTTTTGTTTTCAAGAATTGTCGAGTTTGTATTTTTCAAGATTTTTATTTATCACCAGGATTTTTTTCAACACTTGTATTTTTGGTTTGACATCAGACCTCGAACTTTCATGCATTTTGAATTCAGTCCATGGGATAACAGCAATTTTCCGTAAAAACGAAATTTTCGATTCTCAATTGTTTTGAATAGCTTGTTATAAAAATGTTTCAAACAAAATGGTAATAAAATGATGATATCTCATTGTTTTAAGATAAAATAACATTTATATGTGAGTTGCTTTATAAATTCATGATTTACTTTGTGTTTGTCATCAATGGTCTTGAAGAGTAGGTGCCAGAAATTGATTTTTGATGCCATTTTGAAGTCAAAGATGGCGACTTCCGGTTTAGCTAAATTCGCTATAACCCAATTAATATGAATATTTTCTGAATAGTCTTGAAGCGTAGGAGATAAAGATCGATGTTTGATGCCATTTTGAATTCCAAGATGGCGACTTCCGGGTTAGCCACATTCACTATAACCCAGTCAATATGAGTATTTTTGGAATGATCTTAACGAGCAGGTTCCAAAAAATGATTTTTGACGCCATTTTTAAATTCAAGATGGCGATTTCCGATTTAGTGAAATTCGCTACAACCCAATCAATATGAGTATTTTTGGAAGTTGAAGTTGTAGTACAAATAGTTTTAATTAAACAGTTGAATTTACTTAAATTTAAGAAATATGTTTCATTTTAATAAATTCAAACCCCCAACTCACACCACATACGTCTCTTTCTTCTCTCTCTCTCTCTCTCTCTTCCATTCTCACCACACTCTTCTGGATGAACATATAAAAATATTGTGCATTTTGCTGGTTTATGATTAGATCTTATATTTGAGGGTGATTTAGGTGATTGCCCAGATTTTTCATGCGGGAATTTCGGTAAACCGGAAGTTGCCATCTGGAATTTTAAAATGACGCCAACCATCGACGTTTGTCTGCTACGTTTGTTTGTTTGTTTTTTGGAAGAATTGATCTTATCGAAAATTTACTAAAAGAATCCCCATATAAACTGAAATATATCCCGATATTAAGGTAAAATAGTTTCGTAGAACATGTCCTCGTATCTCACTAACTAAATCGTGATTAGTGGCAGCTTCCATGTCAAAAGCTGTTGCCGAGAGGAATCTGGAACTGTGGTATTTCTGGTTTCGTTCACATGCAAAGATTTATGCCGAAAGATAACACTAGTTTACAGCATTTCTGTAGGGGAGTGGGCGTAGCGTATTGGTAAATCGATTGCCTTGTACGCAGCGCACCTGGGTTCGAGTCCCGACCCCGCACATAGGGTTAGAAATTTTTCCTAAGAGATTTTTCTAACCCGAAGAGGCGAATGACCTTAAGGTTAAAACCTCTATAATTGAAATAAAAAAAAAAAAAAAAGCATTTCTGTACTTAATAAGTTGATGGTCATTTTCAATGTAAAATCGTGTACTGCATCCAAAATTGAAGTCCAAAAATTTTACTAGCTCGTAAACTAGAGTGAGGAAATATATTTTATTTTTTCTTCTTATTTTTTTTTAAATGTATGTTTAGTAAATCCCAAATATCTATGGTTATAGAGCATCGACATGGACTATTATTATGCTAAATTAAGGGTAATTTCATGTATTTTGGTTGTCCGAGCATTCTGTTTTAGTGCGAATAATCGTATTTCGAATTTGTTGAACTTTTTCTTATTTTTTTCTCATCTTTAGAAAAATGAGCGTTTGGTCAAAATTTTGGGCAAGATAAAGTAATTCAAAAAAAAAATTGTTTGAGGGAAATTAAAAGCTTGCTAACAACCAATGAAAATAAACACTTGTTTTTTGAATCAGATGAATTTTTTTTTGTAAAATTGGAATTTTTGGAGTTTCTCT
Organism: Topomyia yanbarensis; assembly: GCF_030247195.1. NCBI lineage: Eukaryota > Metazoa > Arthropoda > Insecta > Diptera > Culicidae > Topomyia > Topomyia yanbarensis. The sequence continues at coordinate 30,735,825 of NC_080671.1, read as the reverse complement.
GGGTCAATTTATTGAACCATCTCCAATTTTTATAGGGATCATTTTATAAAATATGAAGGGTTCTCTATTAAAACTGTTAAATAAATAAAATGAAGAATTTTGAGAGATTTTGAGCTGTGGTAATATTCAAAAATAACAATAATTTCAGGCTCATTGAAGTGATAAGTCATCGGATGATTGGTATACAATACTGCGTGTACAAGTTTTATACGGAAAATAACGCTCTTATAATACAAAATTGGTTGTAAACTCAACCATCACACGTCATATAGTTTCATATCTTGAAAGTTTAGCTGCAGGATTATGTTTTGTGCAATGTTAATACAAACTTTACTACATACGTCAAGTATTGTAAAACTAATTATTAGTAAAACTAATAATTTATTTTCCTACCTAGAACATATAGAAGTTCGTACAAAACTAATTTTAGTTTTAAAACCTCAAAATCTGAAATTCAAAATAATTTGAATAACTTAAAATATTTTGTAACTTGCGCACGCATGTAATACTTATGCAATGCATTTTAATATAGAAGTTTTATGGACTAGCGCAGTGAAATCGATACGTTGTAAAAGCCTATGTGAATTCAGTATAATTTCAAATTAAAAACTTCTAGCCGTTTTATTAACGTAAAATAATTTTTTAGTGGGACGTCATATATTTTCGATATGTATAAACGGGGGCTATGGAGCGTGCAGTTTACAACGAATGTGTATGATAATGTAAATATAATGCTTATTATTTAGTATCAATTTTTTATGATTTATCCCTTTACTTGGATGAAGTTTTCAATCAATTAGATAAATGAGGTCGAATATTTCCCCCCTCGTAAATAATGTCAGAATTATTAGTCGCACTAAAACAAATTGTTCAGAAGAGCAAAAGTACATATCTTTACGTTTATTTTAACATAATAATATTTCATATCGGTGCTGTATATCTTAATATATTTGAATGTTACTGAACGCATTTTTTATTTTAAAGAAGAAATAATTCTTTTTACTCTATCTCGAAAACTAAATTTTTTGAAGTTCGAATTCAGTACACAATTTTACATCGAAAATAAAGGGTATATATTGATGTTCATAATTTTAATTTTTTTTTGTAAACTAGTGTAATAATAGGAGATCCTAGGCCTAGTCCGCGGAAGGCGAAAGTTGGCGGAGATTCTATTTTTTTGTTTGTATTAGGCACATGGCACTGTCTTTCATTTTTTACTACAAATTATGTAAAAGGTGTTTCCATATGTTGCATTTCATTTTGTTTTGTAGAATTCATAGGTGACAGTTTTCGAACGTAATAAGTAAAATTCCTTAAAAATGAAAATACCGCTATCTAGCCTTTGGGCTCCCCTACTCCTTCGAATCAAGTAGCTTAAATTTATTGATTGAAAATCGGGATCGGGTCGGGCACGGTTTTTAATTTTTTTCAATGCGGCTGCGGGTCGGGTTTGGGTCGGGTTTGGGTCGGGTTCGGGTCGGGTACGGGTCGGGTTCGGGTTCGGATTCTTTTTCATGCCCGGGTACGGGTCGGGCTCGGGTTTTGTATTTTTATGAAATCCGGGTACGGGTCGGGTTCGGGTTCGGATTCTTTTTCATGCCCGGGTACGGGTCGGGCTCGGGTTTTGTATTTTTATGAAATCCGGGTACGGGTCGGGTTCGGGTAAGCTTCCAAAAATAATATTCGGGTTCGGGTCGGGTCCGGGTGCAACAAATCCCATACCCGTCCACCACTAATATTAAACTCATAAGCAAATTTTGTAGTAATTTGGTGATCTCATGGCGGCTCGTATGGAGCAAAATTTGAAAAAGGAGCATCCCATTTATTATTTTCCATCTGTTAGAAATAAACAATTTAAGCATTTCTATCATCACATTTATTTCGCTGTTAAAATTTCAAACTGTCCTCGTTTCACCATACCTAAACAGTAACCTACATATTTTTCTGTCTGATCGTAGGCTTTTACATGCTCTGATATGTACAATTAATGATTGTAACTCTTCTGATGTAAAACTTAGACTGAATGACCTAGAAAAAGCCGAACAACTCGCATTTTTACATGCAATTAAATGTAAATTTATGTGAATTGGGACGCTCCTCTTATGTGCATCTGGCAAGACGTAAAGTTACAAGATTTTTTTTGCTGTAAAATAATTTTTCGGCAATACAAGAAGATGACTTTCAAAATAAAGTCATTTCCACTTATATTGGAATTTCCGAAAATCTTCCGGATCGAAAAAACATTTCCCCAGACATGAAATCCTCCGGTAGATGCCGTTCCGTTAGGTTTCTATCAGACTAGAGTAAAATGCCAGAATAATTCTGAAGGAATCCGTACCAAAACCATCTCGATATCTTCCGGACAGAATTATTTCAGAAGTCGAACAAAACTCTGGTAGGAGCCGAACAACATTGTACATTCCTGGCAGCTCCCTTGCTGAAACCGAGCACTACAGCTTTCCTGCCAGAATTCCGATAAAAGCACACAAATTCTATTCAAAACCAATTTTGCCAAATAAGTAGAAAATCCTACATATATTGTTTATTTTCCCGATCAAAATACAAGAATTCTTGACGTTCTTAATGAACTTGAAATAAAATATCGTAGGTTCACGATTTGTTAAGCTTGGTTATTTACTTTTATTAGCCAAAATGTTTTTCATTTAAATTTTTAAAGGAAAAAGCACCAATGATTTACCGACTACAAACTTTACACAACAAAAATAGCATAACATATTTAAAAAGCAAGAGAGTCGGTTGCTAAAAACAACGACTTCCAGCTAAATTTATAATAATATTTATGTAACTTTGCTGACAGTTTCCAGGAATAAATTGATTCTCTAATAATAGTTTTCTTTATCCACATTTTGGAATACGCTTTTTCTAAATGTTGTTCTAGCTGCATTGACGGCGTTCATAACGCACGTAACGAATCACGCTTTTCTCTTGAAACTTTTTCGTTTCGTTGTTCGTGGTACTCGTACAGAGAAGGCATACTAGCGCCACCAACAAATCGGTGGAACATATATGAAACAAGCACTATCTGTCAAGTTGTCCCTGGGTTGAATACAGCAGACTTTTACGATTCGATTTTTTTCAGGAAATCTAGGATTTTTCAAATAAATTATTGAACAAAAATTTTTACGGTATGTAAAAAAGTGATCAGTTCAGTTGAAGTTAATTGATTTCATTAATATACAAGGAATTGTTTGAACAGATTGAAACGATGCGTAAGAGTTGTATCATTTTCAATTTAGTTTTGTGTTCATAAGAGGTACATTAAATGCCAAAATACATAACCCTCCGAGCTCTCGATCGAAGCAGTTCGTTTTCTGGTGCTGTGCATAAAGTGAATAAGAATAAATATTGTCAGTGAAGGCCAACCATTGTTTGAGGCAGTCTTTGTTCGCCGGTGCCCAGGCTGGTGAAGTGAATACCAGAATAGCCGGAATCGCCGCTATATAAGCTAAGTATTTTTTTTCTTTCATTTCCCTTTCCCCGATCGGTCTCTACTTTTCCCTTTCCCCTGAATACAAGTTTCATCTCTCGTTTACACCACGTGTTATCCTCGTGCCTTAATGGCCGAGGGCGAAGGAACATTGGATGGGAATGATATTCCTATGGATTTACCGGATAAACCCGAAATTACTCCCTCCCCTGATTCCCCCAGTCCTCCCCGTATTAAAACATACCCAGCCAGTTCAAATGGACCCTGGGTGGTGTATTTCCGGCCCAACACGAAATCGCCCAATATTCTAGAAATATCACGGGAGCTGACTGCTAACTACCCGTCCGTAGCTCAGATAACACGTGTTCGAGCTAATAAGATACGCGTTATAGTAAATGACCTCGACCAGGCAAACCAGATTGCTCGCAGCGAGCGTTTTACGAAGCAATTCAAAGTGTATGTGCCTTGTAGAATTGTGGAGATCGATGGGGTCGTCGCCGAACCGGGTCTAAAGTGCGAAGACCTGTTGAAGTACGGGGTTGGCTGCTTTAAGGACCCTTCACTTCAAAAGGTGAAGATTCTGGAATGCAAGCAATTGTATTGCGCAAAAACTGAAGATGATAAGACAATTTATTCTCCGTCAGACTCGATTCGGGTGACTTTCTCCGGATCTACTCTTCCCAACTATGTCCTCCTGGATAAGGTTCGCCTACCTGTTCGCCTGTTTGTAACGCGGGTAATGAACTGCAGCAATTGCAAGCAACTGGGCCACACAGCCACTTATTGTGGCAATAAAAAACGGTGTGGCAAATGTGAGGGGGAGCATGAGGATGACGCTTGCGGTGGAGAAACTGAGAAGTGTATTTACTGTGGGGGCCCTCCGCATGCTCTTAAGTCATGCCCGGCGTACAAGCAGCGCGGGGATAAAATTAAGCGCTCCCTTAAGGATCGCTCGAGGCACTCTTATGCAGAAATGCTAAAGAATGCTTCGCCATCTGTCCCTTCCGAAAATTCCTTTGCTCTTTTGGCTGGCGTTGAGCAAGAATCTGACGACCCACAAGAGGGAACATCTTTGGTTAACTCAGGGGAGTCCAGGAAGAGGAAAAATCTAGCCTCCCCTACATTGCCTCGTAAGGGTGCCAAGGTGTCGTCCACTCAGAGTGCGCCATCTACAACCAATAAATCCAACGGAAGTGATGCACAAAAGCCGAAGCAATTTGCTCCAGGACTTGGAAATATTAATTCTAACAAGGAGTACCCACCACTTCCAGGGACACCAAAAACCCCAAGTGTCCCCTTTTTTCAAACAGATACTCAGTCCAGTAGCGGACTAATGAAATTTTCTGACATAGTGGACTTAATTTTCACAGCTTTCAATGTTACTGATCCTCTTAAAAGCCTTCTGATACGTTTTCTCCCTATAGTGCAAACATTTTTGAAGCAATTGACTACTAAATGGCCCCTCCTTGCAGCGATCGTATCCTTCGATGGCTAAGTCATCGAACGAGGTCACCGATTCGATCACTGTTCTACAGTGGAACAGCAGAAGTATCCTCCCGAAAATCGATTCCTTTAAATTTTTACTAAATAGTTTAAAATGTGATGCTTTCGCGTTATGTGAAACTTGGTTAACTTCCGATATAAATCTCAACTTCCACGCCTTTAATATAATTCGTCTGGATCGAGAAAACCCCTATGGAGGAGTACTTTTGGGGATCAAAAAGTGCTATTCTTTCAACCGAATTAACCTCCCTTCGACACCAGGCATTGAAATTGTCGCTTGTCAAGTTTTAATCAAAGGTATTGCTTCCATCTACATTCCTCCTAGAGTCTCGGTAGGGCACCGTACGCTTTGTAATATCACGGAATCCTTACCGGCACCGCGGCTAGTTCTGGGAGACATTAACTCACACGGTACGGTATGATGATAATAGATCAACATTAATCCAAGATCTTTGCGATAATTTCAACATGACCATCTTAAACACGAGAGAAATGACGCGAATTCCTACACCACCAGCACGCGCGAGCGCGTTGGATTTGTCGCTTTGCTCGACATCGCTACAGTTAGATTGCGTGTGGAAGGTGATCCCTGATCCCCACGGTTGCGATCATTTGCCTATCGTGATTTCAATTGCTAACGGTTCAAGACCATCGGAAACAATCAATGTCTCGTATGACCTCACACGGAACATTGATTGGAAGAGTTACGCGACCGCGATATCCGTTAAAATCGAATCCACTCAAGAACTTCCTCCGGAGGAAGAGTACAGGTTTTTGGCTGGCTTGATTCTCGACAGTGCGAGTCAAGCTCAGACTAAACCAGTACCCAGCGCGAATACCCATGGACACCCTGTGGTGGGATAAAGAGTGCTCAGAGCTGTACGCGGAAAAGTCCACTGCATATAAGGCCTTCCGGGAAGACGGGTTACCCGCTAGCTATCTACAGTACGCGTCGTTAGAAAGGCGAATGAAGAGTCTAACGAAAGCCAAAAAACGTAGTTATTGGCGCCGGTTCGTCGACGGGTTAACGAGAGAAACAGCGATGAGCACTCTTTGGGGTACGGCTCGACGTATGCGTAACCGAAACAGTACCAACGAGAACGTGGAATATTCAAACCGTTGGATATTCGCTTTCGCCAAGAAGATCTGTCCGGACTCTGTCCCGGTACAGAAAACGTGCCGTGCCGCGTCTCCTCACGATACCGCGAACGAAACACCGTTTTCGATGGTGGAGTTCTCACTTGCTCTCTTATCGTGCAACAATAACGCCCCAGGGTTAGACAGAATCAAATTCAACTTGCTGAAGAATCTGCCTGACACTGCAGAAAGGCGCTTGTTGAATTTATTTAACAAGTTTCTTAAGGGTAACATTGTCCCTTATGAATGGAGGCAAGTGAAGGTCATCGCCATCCAAAAACCAGGAAAACCAGCCTCCGACCACAACTCGTATCGGCCGATTGCAATGCTATCCTGTATTCGGAAGTTGTTCGAGAAAATGATCTTGTTTCGCCTCGACAATTGGGTTGAAGCAAATGGCTTACTGTCAGATACACAATTTGGCTTCCGCAAAGGCAAAGGGACGAAGACTGCCTTGCGTTGCTCTCAACAGAAATTCAAATGGCATATGCTAACAAAGAGCAGATGGCATCAGACTTCTTGGATATTAAGGGGGCTTTTGACTCAGTTTCTATCAACATTCTGTCAGAGAAGCTGCACCAGCATGGTCTTTCGCCAATTTTAAATAACTTTTTGCTAAACCTGTTGTCTGAAAAGCACATGCACTTTTCGCATGGCGATTTAACAACATCGCGATTTAGCTACATGGGTCTTCCCCAGGGCTCATGTCTAAGTCCCCTGCTCTACAATTTCTACGTGAATGACATTGACGATTGTCTTGCCAATTCATGCACGCTAAGGCAACTTGCTGACGACGGGGTGGTCTCTGTTACAGGGCCCAAAGCTGCCGACTTGCAAGGACCATTACAAAATACCTTGGACAATTTGTCTGCTTGGGCTCTTCAGCTGGGTATTGAGTTCTCCACGGAGAAAACTGAGTTGGTTGTTTTTTCTAGTAAGCGTGAGCCGGCGCAACTCCAGCTTTTATTAATGGGTGCAACGATCAACCAGGTTTTCACATTTAAATATCTCGGGGTCTGGTTCGACTCTAAAGGTACCTGGGGATGTCATATTAGGTATCTGAAACAGAAATGCCAACAAAGGATCAATTTTCTCCGAACAATAACTGGAACATGGTGGGGTGCCCACCCAGGAGACCTGATCAGGTTATACCAAACAACGATATTGTCGGTGATGGAGTACGGGTGTTTCAGTTTCCGCTCCGCTGCGAACATACACTTCATCAAACTGGAGAGAATCCAGTATCGTTGCTTGCGCATTGCCTTGGGTTGCATGCACTCGACCCATACGATGAGTCTCGAAGTGCTGGCGGGCGTTCTTCCGCTAAAAAATCGATTTTGGGAACTCTCATATCGATTGCTCATCCGATGCGACATTCTGAACCCGTTGGTGATTGAAAACTTCGAGAGGCTCGTCAAGCTTAATTCTCAAACCCGTTTTATGTCCTTGTACTTCGACTACATGGCACAGAGCATCAATCCTTCTTCGTACAATCCCAACCGTGTCCGTTTCCTAGATACTTCTGATTCTACTGTATTCTTCGACACATCCATTAAGGAAGAGATTCGTGGAATCCCGGACCATATACGCCCGCAAGTGATCCCTAATATATTTTGGAATAAATTCCGAGAAGTCGACTGTGACAAAATGTTCTACACTGACGGATCAAATCTCGATGGGCCCACTGGCTTCGGTATCTTCAACAATACTATCACCGCTTCATTCAAGCTCAATGATCCCGCTTCAGTTTACGTCGCAGAGTTAGCTGCAATTCAGTACACCCTTGGGATCATCGACACTCTGCCCACAGATCACTACTTCATCATTTCGGACAGCCTCAGCTCTATCGAGGCTCTTCGTTCGATGAAGCCCAAAAAGCAATTCCCATATTTCCTGGGGAAGATACGGGAGTCCTTGTGTACGTTATCTGAAAAATCCCACCAGATTACCTTTGTTTGGGTCCCTTCTCATTGCTCTATCCCGGGCAATGAAAAGGCCGACTCATTAGCAAAGGTGGGCGCATTAAATGGTGACATATACGAAAGACCAATCTGCTTCAACGAATATTTTAGTATTTGTCGTCAGAGGACACTCAACAGCTGGCAAACCTCGTGGAGCAATGGTGAACTTGGACGATGGTTACATTCCATTATCCCAAAGGTATCAACGAAGCCTTGGTTCAGGGGGATGGATGTGGGTCGGGATTTTATTCGTGTAATGTCCCGACTTATGTCCAACCACTACACCTTAGATGCGCATTTGCGGCGTATTGGGCTTGCGGAGAGTAGTCTGTGCGCTTGTGACGAGGGCTATCACGACATCGAACACGTTGTCTGGGTATGCGCCGGGTATTTGGACGCCAGGTCTCAGTTAAAGGATTCCCTTCGGGCCCGAGGTAGACCACCCAATGTCCCAGTCCGAGATATGCTGGCAAATCGTGATTTCCCCTATATGTCCCTTATTTATACTTTCATAAAAACGATAAATATCCCAATTTAGCCCCTCTATTTTTATTTCTCGTTTTTAGAAGTTTCCTCCTGCCGTGTGGAACCGATCAGCTCCAGACTGCCACCGTGTAACCGCCGTCGCCCTTACCACTGCGGAAATTGAACCGAGAGCGACTCGAGGTCCGATGACTTTTGAAGGATTCCCCGCGGGTCCGAAGAGTACCATCCGCCAATCCGACCTACTGGACTGAGGCGCTGATTGGTTTCGCTGATCTCCCGTTTGGCCGAAAGTTGCAAGTTTTGCTCTTCTCTCTCGGTCACCATCTACGCCTTCTCTCCCCTGTCCTTGACACAACTGCTTCTACACCAATTTTGGAAATAATCCCCCCTCTGAATATCTTGACCAAGCATAAGTCTCCGATAAAAAAAATCAAATTTGTATTCCGTATTCCTAGTTTTAAGATATTTTTAATTTTACCTCTTTGTTAAAACTATTGTCCCCCATCTTGTAAATAGAATTGTATCCCTAAATTTAAAACACCGGTGAAATTTTTCATAAATATTTGTTCCCCCTTTTGTGTACCAAACTATATTGTTAGTTTTAAGATAACTGTAAATATTTCCTAAAAACTATTACTATTGAATTCCTTGTTTTAAAATTTTTCATAAAAAAAATTTTTTTTTGCCCCCTCTCTTGTATATAGAATCTTATTTCTAGTCTTAAGATAGCTGTAAAATTTTTCTCTTTCATAAAAAAAATATTTCAACATTGTAACCTGCTAGTTTTAAAATATCCAAAATGTAAAAACAAAAGAATTTGGCACCGCCAAGCTAACGCATTTGTGCCTATCAAATAAACGAAATGAATAAAAAAAAATGCCAAAATAATCGTTGCTAGTAGATGCTGAATATGTTTAGAATACGATTTGTATATTGTTTCGATGATTTTGTTAGAGGGAACTATCTTATTGTACGTTACTTAACCTTTCGGAAGTCGCGTTAGTGCACTGAGTGCACGCTGCTCTGAAAATCTAGCGAAATCGTTTTAGCGCACCAGCGGCTGCTCGTTCAGTGGGCCGTTTGTGCGACTTCCGGAGGGTTAAAAAAGTTTCATTTCATCAAACTTACCCCGGTGATCAAAGATACCCCGTTTTACGGTACACAAATTTCGCTGATCAAAGTTACCCCGAAAACAACGAATGAAGATTTACAACTATTTTTTTTTAATTTTTATAGTAAAACGAAATAAATTGCCAAACAATTTGGACGTTTTCAATCTATAGGTACCAGTACTTGCTTTAAAAATGCAAACAGTTACATCTACCTAAATTGAAGAAAGGTAATCGAAAAACTGTAGAAAAATTGATCAATGTACCCTGTTATAGGGTATGTCATTTCTCAGTGATTGTAGTGATCATTTTTAACTCCGCGTTGTGAACCTCGTTAACCAATTACACACGTGTTTCGATATAGTCTTCGGTTACTACGACCAAAACGCGACTATGTTTGGTTGCCACCCGCATCAACCCCGCTATCAACCCATTGTCATCTTTCTCACAGGAATTGATCCTCCAATCCGAATTGGCAATGCGTAAACACGCAAATTGCCACCGTAAACAATCCATCATTATTTCCCCCCGCTTCACTTTCCCACCCGAAACCGTGACAAATATTGTTCTTTTCCCGCTCAGCTGTATCATCATCGAATCCGATAGCGGAAAATTATGACATGCCTTTAAATACGCTCTCGCTGTCGATTTATATTCAGCAAAATATTGATCACTCGGAGAAGATTTGTCACTGGGCCACGGCATCTCGAATGGAGCGTGTCATAACGCGCTATTCGAGCGATTTTAATGGGGTGAAAATATCAACTCTACCCCGTGCTCCGCCGTCTACCCCATCGATTGTGTTAGACAGTGGAAGGCTCATCGGAGATTGAACAAAGATGCAAAGTGGTATCGAAAACAAAATGTCTCGTGTGAAGGAAAGGCGAAATTTACCAGCATTTGAAGGAGAAATTTTCCTACACCCGGCGAAATTGAGTTCAACCCTCGACTCGGTCAGATTCAGTCAAGACTCAAGACTGAAGGGATCGATGAGAATCTGGTCGACTGAGGGGTTGCTGAGGAAAGTTCAAAAATGTCAATAATTTTCGCACCCTTGTTCGACTCGGCGTTTGATCGAACATTGATGGAAATGGAGGTGGAATTTTTGAAACGCGAGAGAGGTTCGGGGGAAGTTTTTACTTAATGGAATGAGAACAGTTTTCCATGAAGGCTTCTGGGAATTAGAATGTGAGCAGCTGAAAATAACTTTGTTAAAGAATGTGTTCACTTAGAATAAAGCTACATTGGTAGTTATGTCTTTAGTGTTCAGTGTCATTTCATGTTCTTTATAGACATCAAACAATTTTATAACCTCACCAAGAAAAGCTGCCACAACGGTGGAATATCAATTTTATTCTTTATTATAATACTTGGTGTGGAAAATGTATAAATTTTACGAGAATTTATGTAATTTTTATATGTTTTCAGGCCGGTTTCATATTTTTTTACTACATTGAGGATTCGTTGCTTCGACAATAAGTCGCACATCGTTTTGGGTTGAGTAATCAATTGATAACCTTCTAATTTAACAGTTTTGAACGTAAACGGCTATCGCTGGGAATCTTGACTTACGTTTCGCCAGCCATCGCAAAACGATTACAGAGCTAGCACAATCCTATAACAAAATCTATTAAAGTAATCAAGATCCGCATGTGACCATATTCAGCAAACAAGACGAAGCAAAAGATTTGGTAGCCCTTGCATCGGCTGCAATGAGCACTAAACGAGCTAGGAAAAGTGGACAAATGAGCATCCTAAAAAAACTTTTTTTTTAAATGTATCTTTAAAAGTGGCCTCCTTCTTAACGAGTCATTGGGAAAATCTCCCCAGCAAATGCCTATAGCTGCAGCTCAGTGTAGTCCTTGAGAAACTTTTCAGGTTTATTACGGAAACGCCGCAAGCTCCTAAAAATTTTCCTTCTTGAAATTTGAGAAGCATATTTTATCTTTTTTTGTGCGACACTTTCGTTACAGCTCGCACTTGTGCAGTCGCGTCGCCTGTTTCGAAACCAACCGAAGCCGGAGAGGTGTTACATATTTTATTGCCGAAATGGCCTTTTTAATGCTCGCTCCGCACCGTCACCCATCGAAGTAGGTTTGGGTGCCTGCACATAGAGACGTTGTCTGTTTACCATTTTCCTTTGAAGCGAGAATAGGAAAGATTGCATAAGGTAAAGGAAAAACTTGTTATGACTTTTCCAGTTTCTTCGGCCTGCTTATGCCCGTCTGAAGGCAAGAATGACAGCTTTTTCTCGGAGGGGCAGACCAGGCATTAAACGTAATTTATTTTACCTTTTTACGACTTTTTGGTTGCTGTTTGTTGTTCGATTTTCGATTGTCGGTTGGTGGTTTGGACAGGTTTCCTAAAGCCGCAAGAGTGCCTCTAATTCCTAATAAAAGCTTTATTCACATTTATTACTTCTGGGCCGAAACATTTCCGGGGTGTTCCAGTGCGAACCACTGCTGTTTAGCTTCAGTGTGTGTGTGTGATAAAATTTTAATAGGTTACAGATTAATTTAATCACCAATGCAGTTGCATAAAAGAAAAAACCTGTTTTAATCCACCTAGAGGTGCAATTGTGCCTTTCTCATTTCTCCAAACTATGATTTAATAGCTGGTTCGTACAATATAACTTTATGGAAATGTCTTTCATTCTTATTACACTTGGTAAGTATATATAAGAGCACCTTTTTGCATTCATCGCGGTATCGGTTTGAATAGGAGTTTTCTATGTGATCGACCTCCACAACCCGTAACTCCGGTGCTGGAAGTCGGATGGAGATGGAATTTAATATCAGTTTCTGGGGACGCAACACCTTTCATTTGAGACTAAGTTGAGCAAATCTAGCTATTTTCGAGAAACCAATATAACCGTTATTCTGACTTTGGATGCTTCCGGATCCGTCGATGGTGGCCAGTGTGGCCAAAGAGACTTTGAATGACTGTTGGGGACCTAGATCTACAAATTCAACAGTTGTGTTTATATTTTGGAAAAAAAATCACCTTTTTACATTCATCGCAGAATTCGTTAGAATCGGGATTTGCTGCGTGATCGTACGTATCACTCTGTAATTCAGGAACCAGAACTCGGATCCACACAAAATTCAACAGCAGCTGATGGACCTTTCATTTAAAATTAAGTTTGTCAAAATTGGTTCAGAAAATTCCGAGAAACCGATTTGGAAAAATCAACAAATTTTGTTTTGTAACCATACTCTTCAACTCGTAATTCGGAACAAGATGTCGGTTGAAAATGAAATTCAATAGCAACCTATGGGAATAGTATACCTTTCATTTGAATCTTAGTTTGTAAAAATCGGTACAGCCATCTCCGAGTAACCGATGTGGACATTTTGTTAACAAATCCGCACATACACACACATACATACACACATACACATACACACATACAAACATACACACATACATACACACAGATATTTTGCGATCTCGGCGAACTGAGTCGAATGTTATATGAGACTCGGCCCTCCGGGCCTCGGTTAGAAAGTCGGTTTTTGGAGCAATTGCATAACCTTTCTATATAAGAAAGGCAAAAGAATAATATTTAATTAGCTTAATAAGCATGAGTTCAATGTTATCTTCATGTGATTATAATTTGCAAAGGTTGGTGGAATGCGTTTGAACGTGTAGGGAATGGGGGTTTAGTAGAGTGGGTGTGGAGGATGCGTCAGAAATCCTTCATCTTATTTCGGTATACGGGGTGGATGAAGGAAATCTGGGCGTGAAGGTGATCCAAGAGGAGGGGAGTGATGAAGGAGGGAGGTGTAAGGGCAAGGTGGCGAGGGGGGGGGGAAGGGGCGGCTACGCAATACTCAACTGCATATTTTGCCTTCCATTTGAGACTTGGTTTGAGAAAATCGGTTCAGTCATCACCGATGAACCGATGTGACTTTAATTGTGGAATATGCCCGGAATTCCGGACTTCCGGAATCGTCGATAGTGGACAATATATTCAAAGAATGTTTGATTGGCAATCAGTGATCTAGATCTACAATTAGAAGTAATTTGGTGACCATTTCAATAGTTTTTAGCCTCTGAGGTATTACGATTGTACCGATTTATATGGGAAATTCCAGTGTATCCTTACTAACACCCCTGTAACTCCAGAAGCAAGAGTCAGAACCGAATGAAATTCAGCAGCAGTCAATGGCATTACTGTATCTTTCATTTGAAATTAAGTTCGTAAAAATCGGTAGAGAATTCGTTGTGGAATGGGTGTGATATTAGCTTAGGAACTTGGCGGGTTCCTCGAGGGCGTCATGAACCGTCATAGGTGGCCAATGTGGTCAAAGCTGCTTTGATTGATCATTAGTGATCCAGACCCGCAAACTAGAGTAATGTTACATCAATTTTAATATGTTTTACATCATTTGAACATTATGGTGGTACCAGTTTATATGGGAATTTGCTGTGTGACCGCACTCTTCAACCCGTAACTCCGGAACCGGAAGTCGGATCAACTAAAAATTCAATAGCAGCTTATGGGAGCGTTATACCTTTCAGATGAAACTAAGTTTGCGAAAATCGGTTCAGCCATCTCTGAGAAAATTGTGTGAGTTTAAATGACACACACACACATACACACACACATACACACACACATACATACACACACACAGACATTTGCCGATCTCGACGAACTGAATCGAATGGTGTATGATACTCGGCCCTCCGGGCCTCGGTTAAAAAGTCGGTTTTTACAGTGATTGCATAGCCTTTCTTTATATGAGAAAGGCAAAACCTATTTTAATCCACCTAGCGGTGCAATTATGCCTTTCTCAATCATGAATCACGAGAATGTGTGCGTTGTTTATATTCATTAAAAGCTTTTAAATGCATATATTACATTTTATTATTGTACATCACATGACAACTATATACAGGAAAATAAATCATTATTCGAGTTCTAAAATTTTGAAGGTATTGAACTGAAAAAAGGTGCGAAATCGGCAAAGTCCCAAAAAGTCGATTTGAAAAAAAAAATTTTCGTTATAACATAAAATCTCGACGTTTCATGCATTTTAAGGATGCTTGGCATGAAAAATACGAATTCGATTTCTGAAATTTCATGGGGTCCCCCTTTGAAAAAAAATTTGAGTTCCGGCTTATATGGGAATTTCATATGTGACCGGACGGTTCAGTGTATATTTCCGGAAACATATAAGCGATCCGTACGAAATTTTATAGACATCTATGGGGATATTATAGCTATCATTTGGGACTAAGTTTGTGAAAATCGGCCCAACCATTTCCGGGAAACTGATGTGAGTTCGTAAATTTTGAAAGATGGCCGCTTTTCCCGGGCACTTCCGGAACCGTCTATGGTGGTTAATGTAGTGAACGAAAGTTTGGTTGGCCGTCGGTGACCTAGAACAGCAAATTTAAGTTGTTTGAGAGACATTTTAGCGAATTTTTTACCTTTTTTGCTTTCATCGGAGTATCGGTTTGAATCACAATTTGCTATGTGATCGCACGCCACAACCTATAACTCCGGAACCGGAAGTCGGATCGGGATGAAATTAAATAGCCATTTACGGGGACGCAATACTTTTCATTTGAGGCTAAGTTTAGTCGAATCGGTCTAGCCATCTCCGAGAAACCGATGTGACTGTTATTCTGAATTTAGATACTTTCGCCGGGGCTTCCAGAACCGATGATGGTGGCCAATGGGGCCAAAAAGACTTTGAATGGATGTTAGTGACCTAATACTACAAATCGAAGCAGTTGTGGTCATATTTTGGAAAAATTTTCACCTTTATACATTCATTGCAGAATTTATTAAAATCGACATTTTCTGCGTGTTCGTACTCATCACCCTGTAATTCAGGAACCGGAAGTCGGATCCATTAGAAATTCAATAGCAGCTTATGGGAACGTTGTATCTTTCATTTGAGACTAAGTTTGTCAAAATCGGTTCAGCCATCTCTGAAAAAATGAGTGACATTTTTGGTAACATACACACACACATACATACATAATACATACACACATACATACACACACAGACATTTGCCGAACTCGACGAACTGAATCGAATGGTATATGTCACTCGGCCCTCCGGGCCTCCGTCAAAAGGTCGGTTTTTAGAGCAATTGCAATACCTTTCTATTGAGAAAGGCAAAAATTTCACCTTTTTACATTCATCGCAGAATTCGTTAGAATCGAGATTTGCTGCGTGATCGTACGTATCACTCTGTAATTCAGGAACCAGAACTCGGATCCACACAAAATTCAACAGCAGCTGATGGACCTTCCATTTAAAATCAAGTTTGTCAAAATCGGTTCAGAAAATTCCGAGAAACCGATGTGGACAAATCAACAAATTTGGTTTTGTAACCATACTCTTCAACTCGTAATCCGGAACAAGATGTCTGTTGAAAATGAAATTCAATAGCAACCTATGGGAATAGTATACCTTTCATTTGAATCTTAGTTTGTAAAAATCGGTTTAGCCATCTCCAAAAAACCGATGTGGACATTTTGGTAACAAATCCGCACATACACACACATACATACATACATCCATACATACATACATACATACATATATACATACATACATACATACATACATACATACATACATACATACATACATACATACATACATACACACAGATATTTTGCGATCTCGGCGAACTGAGTCGAATGTTATATGAGACTCGGCTCTCCGGGGTTCGGTTAGAAAGTCGGTTTTTGGAGCAATTGCATAACCTTTCTATATGAGAAATGCAAAAGAATAATATTTAATTAGCTTAATCAGCATGAGTTCAATGTTTTTTTTTATTAACAGATTAAGGCCGAAGTGGCCTGTGCCGTATACAAAAGATTCCTCCATTCCACTCGGTCCATGGCCGCGCGTCGCCAGCCACGCAGTCTGCGAAGGGTCCGCAAATCGTCTTCCACCTGGTCGATCCATCGTGCTCGCTGCGCGCCACGTCTTCTTGTACCGGTCGGATTGCAATTGAGAACCGTTTTCACCGGGCTATTGTCCGACATTCTGGCTACGTGCCCGGCCCACCGTAGTCGTCCGATTTTCGCGGTATGACAGATGGGCGGCTCCCCAAACAGCTGATGCAACTCATGGTTCATTCGCCGTCTCCATGTGCCGTCTTCCATCTGCACTCCACCGTAGATGGTACGCAGCACTTTCCGTTCGAAGACACCAAGTGCGCGTTGGTCCTCCACGAGCATGGTCCAGGTCTCGTGCCCGTAGAGAACTACCGGTCTAATCAGCGTCTTGTAGATGGTCAACTTCGTACGACGGCGAACTCTGTTCGACCGAAGTGTCTTGCGGAGGCCAAAGTAAGCACGATTTCCTGCCACGATGCGTCTACGAATCTCTCTGCTGGTATCATTGTCGGCGGTCACCAGTGAGCCCAAGTACACGAACTCTTCAACCACCTCGATTTCGTCGCCACCGATGCAAACTCGAAGCGGGCGGTTCTCATTCTCTTCTCGTGAACCTCTTCCTATCATATACTTTGTCTTCGACGTGTTGATGGCAAGTCCGACGCGCTTGGCTTCTCTTTTCAGTCTGATGTAGGCTTCCTCCATCTTCTCAAAGTTTCGTGCAATAATATCAACGTCATCGGCGAAGCCAAGTAGCTGAACGGACTTTGTGAAAATCGTACCACTCGTGTCGATCCCTGCTCTTCTTATTACACCTTCCAGCGCGATGTTGAATAACAGACACGAGAGACCATCACCTTGCCGTAACCCTCTGCGTGATTCGAAGGAACTCGAGAGCGTCCCTGAGACACGTACTACGCACATCACCCGATCCATCGTCGCCTTCACTAATCGCGTCAGTTTGTCCGGGAATCCGTACTCGTGCATAATCTGCCATAGCTGATCTCGATCGATAGTGTCGTATGCGGCTTTGACGTCGATGAACAAATGATGTGTGGGCACATTGTACTCGCGGCATTTCTGCAGTACTTGACGAAGAGCGAACACCTGGTCCGTGGTAGATCGTTCGCTCATGAAACTCGCCTGGTACTGCCCCACGAACTCTCTTGCAATTGGTGATAGTCGACGGCATAGTATTTGGGAGAGTACCTTGTAGGCGGCGTTCAGCAGGGTGATTGCTCGGTAATTACAGCAATCCAGCTTGTCGCCCTTTTTGTAGATAGGACACACGACACCTTCCATCCACTCCTCCGGTAAAATCTCCTCCTCCCAAATCCTGGTAATCACCCAGTGCAGCGCTTTAGCCAGTGGCTCGCCACCGTGTTTTAGTAGCTCGCTTGGTATTTGGTCAACCCCAGCGGCTTTATTATTTTTGAGCCGGCTAATCTCCTCCTGGATATCTTGGAGATCCGGAGCCGGTAGTGTAATGTCTTCCGCGCGTGCTCCCAGGTGCGTTACCGTGTCATCCTCGTCGTCTGCTGCATCGCCGTTCAGGTGTTCTTCGTAGTGCTGCCGCCACCTCTGGATCACCTCACACTGGTCCGTGAGAAGATTCCCGTTTGTATCTCTGCACATGTCGGCCTGTGGTACGTGGCCCCTACGCGAGCGGTTCAACTTCTCGTAGAATTTCCGTGTGTCTTTAGCGCGGTACAGCTGCTCCATCGCTTCGCGATCTCGGTCTTCCTGCTGGCGCTTTTTGGTCCGGAAAACCGAGTTCTGCCTGATCCGTGCCTGTTTATATCGCGCCTCGTTCGCCCTCGTGCGGTGTTGCAGCATTCTCGCCCATGCTGCATTCTTCTCTTCGACTAACTGCTCGCATTCGCCGTCGTACCAGTCGCTTCTTCGGTCCGGGCCCACCGTACCTAGTGCAGTGGCTGCGGTGCTACCTATGGCGGATCGGATATCTCTCCAGCCATCTTCAAGGGCAACTGCGCCTAGCTGCTCTTCCGTTGGTAGAGCCACTTCCAACTGCTGCGCGTATTCTTGAGCCACTCTGCCATCTTGTAGCCGCTCGATGTTTAGCCGCGGCGTTCGGCTTCGACGAGAGCTATGCACTGTCGAAAGTTTTGAGCGCAAGCATACTGCAACCAGGTCGTGGTCCGAATCTATATTCGCACTGCGATAAGTGCGGACGTTTGTGATGTCCGAGAAGAATCTACCGTCGATTAGAACGTGGTCGATTTGATTTTTTGTTACTTGGTCCGGTGATGTCCAGGTGACTTTGTGGATATCTTTGCGAGGGAAGAAGGTGCTTCGGATTACCATTCCACGGGAGGCTGCGAAGTTCACACATCGATGGCCGTTGTCATTTGATACGGGATGCAGGCTGTTAGGCCCGATCACCGGTCTGTACATTGACTCCCTTCCTACCTGTGTGTTCATGTCGCCGATGACAATTTTGACGTCTCGCAGAGGGCAACCGTCGTATGTCTGCTCCAGCTGCATGTAAAACGCTTCTTTCTCGTCGTCGGGTCTCCCTTCGTGTGGGTAGTGCACGTTGATGATGCTATAGTTGAAGAAACGGCTTTTGATCCTCAACTTGCACATCCTTGCGTTGATCGGCTGCCACCCGATCACACGTTGGCGCATCTTGCCCATTCTGTCCTGTCCAGCAAAGTTCCTGCAGCGCCACGATATCGAAGTTGCGGGGGTGTAGCTCGTCGTAGATTATCCTGTCACATCCTGCGAAGCCGAGCGATCTGCAGTTCCATGTTCCGAGTTTACAATCGTGATCCTTTATTCGTCGCCTGGGTCGTTGCCGATTATTCTGGGTCGTATTCTCTTCTGTATTGTTCGTTATGTGGATTTTTTAAGGCGCGGCTTATAGGGCCTACGCCAACCACCTGTCTCGCCGGTGGGCCGTCGTGCCAGGACTGCTTAAGGTCCCATCTGGGCACCAGGACAGGTTTACACCTTCCGAAGAAGGGTAACCCCCCCCCTCCCTTCCCTGCCAGCATACGACCAAAGTTCCCACCGGTTACCCGATCTTCACTAAGGTTACTCGTATCCCAGTCGACGCCACGAGGAGGCCAGGGCTAGGAGTCACTGGGCAGGAAGCTAAGGACCGCAAGTGGGGTCTATTTTATGCCTTCAGGTACGAGAGGCTTACGCACTGCCCAGTCATTGTCGAGTTCAATGTTATCTTCATGTGATTATATTTTGAAATGTTGGTGGAATGTGTTTAAAAGTGGTGGGAATGGGGGGTTAGTAGAGTGGGAGTGGAGGATGCGTCAGAAATCCTTCATCTTATTTTGGTATACGGGGTGGATGAAGGAAATGCGGGCGTGAGGGTGGTCCAAGGGGACGGTAGTGATGAAGGATGGAGATGTAAGGGCAAGGCGGGGGGGGGGGGGGCGGAGGGGCTCTGATGCTATACTCAGCTGCATATTTTGCCTTCCATTTGAGACTTGGTTTGAGAAAATCGGTTCAGTCATCACCGATGAACCGATATGACTTTAATTGTGGAATATGCCCGGAATTCCGGACTTCCGGAATCGTCGATAGTGGACAATATATTCAAAGAATGTTTGATTGGCAATCAGTGATCTAGATCTGCGATTAGAAGTAATTTGGTGACCATTTCAATAGTTTTTAGCCCCTGATTTATATGGGAAATTCCAGTGTATCCTTACTAACACCCCTGTAACTCTGGAAGCAAGAGTCAGAACAGAATGAAATTCAGCAGCAGTCAATGGCATTACTGTATCTTTTATTTGAAATCAAGTTTGTAAAAATCAGTAGAGAATTCATTGGGGAATGGGTGTGATATTAGCTTAGGAACTTGGCGGGTTCCCCGGGGGCGTCATGAACTGTCATAGGTGGCCAATGTGGTCAAAGCTGCTTTGATTGATCATTAGTGATCTAGACCCGCAAACTAGAGTAATGTTACATCAATTTTAATATGTTTTACATCATTTGAACATTATGGTGGTACCAGTTTATATGGGAATTTGCTGTGTGACCGCACTCTTCAACCCGTAACTCCGGAACCGGAAGTCGGATCAACTAAAAATTCAATAGCAGCTTATGGGAGCGTTATACCTTTCAGATGAAACTAAGTTTGCGAAAATCGGTTCAGCCATCTCTGAGAAAATTGTGTGAGTTTAAATGACACACACACACATACACACACACATACACACATACATACATACACACACAGACATTTGCCGATCTCGACGAACTGAATCGAATGGTGTATGACACTCGGTCCTCCGGGCCTCCGTTAAAAAGTCGATTTTTACAGTGATTGCATAGCCTTTCTTTATATGAGAAAGGCAAAAAGAATCAATAATATTAATTCATGTTTTGGGTCGAACAGAGATTTTTTGCAATTACTGCTTTTACCAATAATTTAAACAACAAACCTCATTTGGTCGGAATGTATACAACTTACTGGAATACTAACAACATCTGAAAAATATCTAAGCAAGCGGCAATCAGCCGTAATTATTCAACACAGATCTTCATATGTTGCAAGGTACTCAAATGGAGAAAAAATAGTTTGAATATTTGACGATGCTTTTTACATTTCCTATAAATGAACCGGAAGTCCATCTGTGAGTTTTTTGAAGTAGA
This sequence comes from Topomyia yanbarensis, assembly GCF_030247195.1. Lineage (NCBI taxonomy): Eukaryota > Metazoa > Arthropoda > Insecta > Diptera > Culicidae > Topomyia > Topomyia yanbarensis. The sequence goes on along the minus strand of NC_080671.1, from coordinate 30,714,670 downwards.
ATACTTCTAACGTTTCAATATGGGCTCCCGTTTCAAAAATTTCAGTTGAGAAATTTTCCCAGGTTTGAAATGCGAATATCTTCCGCTCTACTGATCGAAATCGCAATATTTTTGCACTATCTGATCGGAAATTCGTGCATGTATTTCGCATTAAATTTCGGAATTAGTGTGACTACTATAAATAAACCAAAACAAGGATTTTTAGAAATCCTTCGAAAACAGTGAGGAACATGTGCAATTTGCAAGCATATCTCACGCAGAGCCGTCAAAAAGGAGCATGTAAGCGTTTCATTACATACAAGCGTCATCGCAAGGTTCTTCGTGATAAAATCCAGGGAATCACCAAATCCGCCATTCGGCGTCTGGCTCGTCGTGGTGGTGTAAAATGCATCTCCGATTTAATCTACGAATGCTGATGTTGTGCAGGAAAATGTCATCCGAGATGCCGTGACAGTAAAGTTCACCAAGCTCGCCATCTCCGATGGCACAAACACCCCAGCTCCAAGTAAATTCCTAATACTGCCCAAACAAAAGGCCCTTTTCAGGGCCATCAATTTATCAACAAGGAATCGAATTGAAATTTTGTTATTACAAGCATCCGAAAGTGGCTTACCAAGAGCGTTCGACGGTAAGTGAGCTACTTGTGAACAATATCGTCGATTTTACGTAGAATGACACAAAATAAAAAGTTATCATTTGTGTGATTTGTGTGTTTGTTTACAGTTTCGTGTTTACTAGGCGCATTTAAATAAGGTTTCAATTCTCAAACATTATACCAAGGTGCCGTATTACATTACTCTCTTTACCTTGAGTGTTCGATAACCTCCGTATTGGAAAAATAATTTCAATTTTGTTCTTTATCAAAAATATGTGGTCGACCAACGAAGGGGTGGAGTTACGAAGAACACATATTGAGGACAAAACAAAAAAGGACGAGCTTACATTGTGCTGTAGTCAGGTATAAAAACTCAGCATGCTGTTGTTCACGATCAGTTCGTTTGCAGCATCAACATGCAGCAGTTCGTTTGCAGCATCTCCCGCAAAATTCAAACCGCCGTCCGTTTGCTGCTGTCAGAAGAGTTGGCCAAGCATGCCGTCTCAGATGGCATCAAAACTGTTACCATATACCACCAGCTCCAAGTAAATTCCGAACACTGTCCAAACAAAAGGCCCTTTTCAGGGCCATCAATTTATCGACAAAGAATCGAATTGAAGTTTTGTTATTACAAGCATCAGAAAGTGGCTTGCCGAAGCGTTGGATGGTAAGTGAGCCACTTGTGAATAATATCGTCGCTTTCACGTAGAATGGCACAAAATAAAAATGTTATTTGTGTGATTTGTAGATAGGTTAGTGTAATGATTCAATTTACAAAAATTCGAACGTTTTCCAACGTTTCAATATAGGTGCTCCATTTCAAAATTTTCGGCCAGAATGTTGCCTGTTTTTCTAAAAGTGAAAATCTGCTGTTGTACTGAATGAAAACCTTCGATTTTTGCGCTGATTGGAAATAGTTGTGACTAATTCTGGAGAATATACAATTACTGAAAATAACGGATTTTGTGGTTGGTCCGTACAATTCGATTCCAAGCGAGCCAGACTAGTTTTCGTTGGAAGGTCCACCTCTGACAATAGAAATAAACTATTTTATTCAACTACAACTTCCTTGAAAATAGCACAGCTAAAAAAATTTTGGGAAAAACGCGCAAACCTAAATTTTCCACTATAATGGAAACTGTCTGTGCCCCCGCCGCAAAGCATCAAGACTGATAGTAATTCAAGCCGAAAGGAAAGGGGGAGGGAGATTGTAAGGCAATGGAAAACGAAAATTCCATTTATATCTTACTGGAATATAATTGGCTGGTCCTGAAAAGAACTTGTAGGTTTGTGGTTTATTTTGGGTCACAATTTAGGCCCGCTCAATTTCTGATAGCTGTGAATTTCTCGCAGGGCGACAGTTTCAGTTCGGTAGCGATGAGGCTTCTTAACGCCAACCGTGACTGGGGCACTTTTACACGGCCTTCGTTGCTTACTGGTTGCGGGGAGGCTTTCCTCCGGTAGACTTACGAGCGGTCTGTTTTGTACGGGCCATGTAGCGAAAAATGCTGATCTGCTACTTCTCTGATGCTGGTAGTAGGACGACGGTCAAACGCTCGTTTTCGTGCCTTCATTTATAATAGTTCAACAATATTTTCAAAGAATGTTGCAAATTGACAACTTGATAATTCCAAAAATACTCCAAATAAACTATGTATGTGCAAAAGACGACAAAATCGCAAAGAAATTGCTGTTCCAGCACAGAATTTCCTGTCGCGAAATGGTTTTTTGGCGGGTAAATTTGCGCGATAAAAATGCAGTTCGTCGATTGGCCCATTCAGATTCGCAATTTCAATTTTGTTCATAATCAAAAATGTCTAATCGTCCTGAAAAGGACAGTTTTTACAGCAATATGCATTCCATTTGCGAGTTTCAGCGTTCGATTTATGCTTTCTTTTCGGTCTTCTTGGGCAGCACTACTGATTGGATGTTTTGCAACACACCACCTTGAGCACTCGTTTGTTAAGCTTTTCGTTGTTATGAATCGCCAGCTGTTGAAGACGTGGGAAAATTCGTCTTTTTGTCACGGGCAGAATTTCCTTTCACTTTCAACACTTAAACAGCAAGGTATTCCACTACAGCTACTAAGTAAACGGAACTCCGACGCGTTCAACACAATTTGTTTGTGTATCGACCAACGAAGGGGAGGAGCTACGAAGAACACAAATTGAGGACAACACAAAAAGGACGAGCTTACATTGTGCTGTAGTCAGGTATAAAAACTTAGCATGCTGCTGCTCAATATCAGTTTGTTTGTATCGTCGTACCATATACGTCGATCTAAATGTTTCTGAGCATTGTTAAAGGATACAAGAAGAAGCGGCCGTCCGTTTGTAGCTGTCAGAAAAGTCCACCAAGCACGCCGCACAGTGGCGGGTCTTCAAACAAAAGTCGGACAAAACCTCAAATGTTACCTAATTTGGCTGAAAATCACAATTTAAGCTAATTTTGAGGTGCTGAGCTCATTTTTGATGTCAAAAATCGTAAAATATTAAATGCATTTTTCCATACAGTGTCATTGAACCTTTCTTATAACTATGATCCCGTTTTCATGACAGATTTTCCGTTACTGTTCACCAATGTCAGCAATATCATAAAAAATGAAGAACACTACTTTAAATCCATTGTATAACGTGTTGATTTACTGTAGATTTTACACAAAACACCATGCGCCTCCATATGAGCAACAAAGCTTCAAAATCCCCTTAAATCTTTTTGCGCACCTAGGCGCAGAACGAGACCATTAAATTCGAAACGTGGAGGTTATTTACCATAGAATGTATGCTATGTGACCGTTCCGAAATGATTCCGAAATTTGTACAGAATACATTAGTGAAAAAAGTATTTTTGATCTGACCACCCCAAACCTATTTAAACTAAAAAGTCATAGTTCCAAGCAAATTTACCAAATGTATTTTATTCCCTAACCAATTTATTTCGTTCCTCTACACAATGAAACTAGTTGTGCTAAAATCGGACCAAAATCAAAAGACCAACATGCATTTGGTTTAGGAAATGAAAATCATTAAAAAGTCCGGACTTTGCTACGTTTAAACTCATGTTAAACATCGTGTTCTTATCCAGGGATCATAAAATTTTGAATATACATAATTCAATACATGAGAAATTCAAGAAAAATATAAAATATCAATATTTCACAAATAAATTTTTGAGGTTTTGGCCAGCCTCCAGCCACTGTGCGCCGTCTCAGATGGCACAAATACACTAGCTCCAACTAAATTCCGAATACTGCCCAAACAAAAGGCCTTTTTCAGGGCCTTCATTTATCAACAAAGAATCAAATTGAAGTTTTGCTATTACAAGCATCAGAAAGTGGCTTGCCGAAAGCGTTGGATAGTAAGTGAGCCCCTTGTGAACAATATTGTCGCCATGTCGTAGAATGGCACGAAATAAAAAGTTATCATTTGTGTGATTTGTTGACAGTTTCGTGTAATGATTCAATTTACAATAACATTCATTAAATGCTCTTTTTAGGATAACCATATAGATAAACATGTTCGAATATTTTAGATTTCGAAGAACGTGTATCGATATTTCGGTATTTCCATTAGAAATAACGAAATATCTGCTTTTAATAAAACCTATTATAAGATAGTCAAAATTGTAGCATTTTTATAACCAGTCTAAAGTGTATTCTACTTCACTCAGGTTATGTCTCTGACATTACCCATTCATCTTTTTTTTTAGTGACCCTCCGCTCTCCCCCACACCAAAAAGCTCAATGTTGAGCCTCCTGGTAATGGACACTCAATTCTCAGCCATAGTTAATGCGGAAACTTACTAGATTTATAAATAATACCTTTAAGATGGCTGAGAATATTTTAATTTAAAAATCAACATAAAAAGAGAGAATATTACTGACAAAACAAGTAATGTACCTGTAACTCTAGTGGATACGGTACCCTTTTAAAGAAGCACAAGTACAGAAAAGAAAAATAAATCGAATAAAAAAAATTACTTAATTTCCACTAAGGAATAATTAAATTTAAGTTAATAATTTAAAGGTTATATAACGTTAATAACAGGTAATGACGTTAATCACAGGAGAAAAAACAACATAAGACAATTTAAATTAATAGTTGAGCCATTTGGGTTCGTAAGTAACATTTGATGTTAGATTTGAATGATAAACGGTTAGTTATAATCTGTAAATCTCTAGGCAGGTTGTTATATTTTGCAGGGCCTATGAAAGAAAATCGTTTCTGGCCACAGTTTGAATATGTGCGAGGTCGTGAGAGATGATTAATTTGCCTGGTGTTGTGCAGCCGAGGTAATACGTTTATGATTAAGCTGTGGATACTTGTTGGGTTGTGTAGCACATTGTGCATCAAAAGCAATGTCTGCTCTTCACACATGGCTTGAATAGGAATTTTTTTTGAGAAAAATCTGTGAATAAACTTACTGATGAAAATATAAAAGGTAAGTTATATATTATTTTAATACATCGGTTTTGTAAAATTTGCAGTTTTTTAAGTTTTGATTTACAGGCTCGGCCCATGCAATAATTAGATAGTTAAGCTGAGAGTGAATGTGAGCAAAGTAGAACATAAGCAAACTTTTTCGAGGAACGAAGCTACTAACCCGTTTTAAGATTCCACACATACACGAAATTTTTCTCGCAATTTCCTTGGTATGTTTATCCCAAGACAAGATACAATTTAGATGAACATCTAAATATTTAAATGATTCTACATTATCTATAACGTTATCATCATTAAACTTGGAACACTAGAAAGGATTTTCCTTGGGGATCGACAGATCATATATTTAGTTTTTTTGCAAGTTAAGTGATAGTAGATTATCGGAAAAATACTCCTGGAGAATTTGAAGATCATCATTCATGCTTGAAATAAAAAAAAATCGCTCTTGGGTTGACATTAGGATAAAATAAGGCCGTGTCATGAGCAAAAAATCTTGGAGTTCCAGTAAGACGAATTTTACCAATGTCATTGATGTAAACGAGGAAGAGTACAGGCCCAATATTGCTCCCTTGGGGTACATCGGTGCTTATTTGTCTTAGAGAACTTATTTCTCCGTCGCGCGAGACAAATTGTGTTCTATTTTCCAAGTAACTGCGGATGATATCGTTTGCAACTCCTCTAATCCCGTAAGATTCCAATTTTCGCAGCAAAATATCATGATTCAGAGTATCGAAAGCCTTTTTCAAATCCAAAAATAAGGCACCTACGCATCGCTTGGAATTTGTTTCCTCCAGTATGTTGTCTACAAGTTCCGTTATAGCTATAGTGGTACTGCTCCCGTTTCGAAATCCATATTGCATACTATAAAGTGTTCTATGACTAACATTTTATTGAAAACTGAGAGCGTTGATACTGGTCGATAGTTGTCAGTTTTTGTTGAATCCCCCGACTTAAATATAGGAACAACTTTTGCTGTTTTCAGACAATCTGGGTAGGTACCTGTTTGGATCATTAGATTAAAAGAATCAGACAGAATACGAGCAAGTGACATGACGTTATTTTGAATTATTTTTGATGGTATACGATCAGGACCAGTACTTCTATTAGTCTTCAAGTCAGCAATACAACCTCATTTACAGATGATGGTTGCAAAAAAATTGAGTTTGCGATTAGTTATATATGTCGCAATGGATTTGAACCTGCTGGAGTTATGTTTTCTGCTAGTTTTGAACCAACTGTTGCAAAGTGTTCGTTGAATGCTTCGCAGATCATCTTGCTATTATCTATGCGATCACCATTAATTATCAAGGACAGTTTTTCCATAATTTTGAGTGCGATGTAGTATTCAGCAACCCTTTAAAATATCTTTTTTTGCTGTTTTCTTGGCTAAATCCAGTTTTTTTGAAACATGTTTTAATAGTTCTTCTAAACGAATATTGTTTGGATCTCGACGAGATTTTTTCAAATAATTGTTTTTAATTTTTATTAGCGTCCACAAATCAAGGCTCATCCAAGGGCACTGCATACTTTTGATGTTCACATATTTTTAACCGTTCTGGTGCATTTTTCCAATAATGTGTTGTACTTTGATATTATACTTTGCAAACATGTGCTCACGTCAAGTACAGGTCCAATACTATCAATGTGTCTTTTGAAGTCGATTTACATAAAACATGGTCTAGAATATTTGAGCTAGATGGTCTCGTAACAAATATATTTGCACATATAAAACCATACGACTCTAAAAAGTATTTATATTTCAGAACAACATTGTCATTCGACAGATTCACTGGTACATTCATATCTCCGAAAATTAAACAAGGATGATTGGTATTGCTTTTATTGAGCCAACTTCCCATACGATCATGAAACACATTAAAATCAAATGACGGTGGACGGAACACACCATGAACATCTAAGCCTCCGCCGGACACAATTAGTTTAACATGAATATGATGAAAACCATCAAAAGAAAGATTACTTAAATATATGCATTAAAATAAGATCGGAGAAATTAGTTATATAACTAAGGGTTTTCATTTCAAAGATAGCACTGTTGATGAGTCACCTCATAAAATAGGTGATAAGAGACGCGGACGAAAATAGCTGACCACCGCCAAAACTGCCAAAGCAAGAAGAATTTCCGATAATTAATTAATTAAGTTGGGTTGATTGCGATGGGTAAGGTTAATTGCAACTGTAATCATGAAGCTTCCTATTTCTTAGAATGGGAAATATAAATGCGACAGATATAAGGTGGACGCCTTTGGTTTTACTGCAGGTTAGAGTGATTCTATCATTTTTATATGTGCTTCGGATCGAGCTCTTGTGCCTACAATTCAAAATTCATAAAATTCATAATTTCGGGTTGATTTTCCATATCATTCATTATTAAAGGAATAATAATAAATCGAAATTGGAAAAATGAAAAAAGTAAGCAAAGTGCCACACACGACCGTAATTCTACTGTGAATATTTTTCAAAAACCACACCTCCTGTGAGCACCGTTCCTCTTTGCAGATACCCACGAACACGTCTCATCCCGCAAGGCCAATGTTTGCAGGCGGAAAAAGGGATCTCTCCAAACGAGCTCCACTTCACCGGGGTCCTTTGAACAAACTTTGAATATTGTGTTTATTACTTCAGTCTCGGGTGACATTCTTTCAATTCTGTGCAAAGTTACGTGAACTTATGTGCGTCTTGGGTTGATCGGCCCGGTTCCGTGCTATCTTCTCACCACTCAGTGGAAATATGATAGCATCATTGTATCCCCCCCGCTACCAGCTTCCGGACCGAAGAAAAATCAATAAGCATTCAATACACAGTTTCGGTTGTCACCTTGCTACAGCGACTTTTTAAATAAACTTTTCTCGGGTCGACCCCACAAGCGAGTGAGGAAGGTTGGAGGTGAGCAGGACGTGTTTACACGTATGTCCCCTGGCTGCGTTACCTTGGAGGAGTTTTTATCACCTTGTCGGGATGCGGGGTTATAACAAACGAAAACCGTCGTCAGAGGGAAGGAAGCTTTATTTTGAGCTTAGACCTTGCTGCAGGTGTGGATTACAAATTGATCCACATTGACGGGGCTATTTACTGCATCGGTAATGATGTCACGGTTCAGTGTTTACAGCTTCGAAGAAAAGTGCGAACGACACAACGAATTAACGGTTGATACATCACAGGTGTTACAGAGTATGATTGACCTTTTGGTGCACCACGTTCCGTTGGTCACTGTCATCGGATATCGTTGCATTTGAACGAACATAGACCCCATCACCGGTGGATGGCAGATAATGGGCAAAAACTTATTCCGAATTGCGAAAATGCTCTTAACCACAAGACACAATTGAAACATATAAAAACCACTGCAACCCGACCGATGGACATCATTCGCTTGAGATCATCTCACCGGCCGAGCACAGTCCGAAAATCACTGGAGCGTAATTCGTTCAACGGTAGCATCCAATATGAAGGTAAGAATCTAGTCAACTCTCAGTTGTTTAATTTTACATGTCTTTTCTTTTAATTTCTTCAACAGGCGTTCGTAGTGTTGTCTATGGCTTTGGCCATTGCCTCGTGTGCGGCAGTCGACGAAACATCCAAGAAGGACAAACGTGGCCTCTGGGAACTGGGATCGGGACACGAAAGCATCGACTTTGACAACCATCACGACCATCATGATCACGGTGAAATCAAGCACGTATCCACGACCATCACTAAGAACGTTCACGTCCCATACCCGGTGGAGGTAGAGAAGCACGTTCCGTACCCAGTCAAGGTTCCATACCCAGTCCATGTCGAGAAGAAGGTTCCCGTGTATGTGGAAAAGAAAGTGCCAGTCTATGTCGAGAAAAAGGTTCCCGTTCACGTTGACCGCCCAGTTCCCTATCCAGTCGAAGTGAAAGTTCCAGTTGTCCACAAGGAATACGTCGAAGTGCCAAAACCGTACGCAGTTCATGTTGAGAAGCCCGTTCCGGTGTACGTGAAGAAGCCGGTTTACATCGAGAAGCACGTTCCAGTGACAGTGCACATCAAGGAACACAAGAAGCACTGGGGACTGTTCTAAAAGCGTTGATCACTATCCTTACATTATGAGAATAAACTGTTGATACTGTAAATAGCTGAAAGCGCAAAGTTTCTCTTCTCTAATATCCCACTTTAACCCTCTATTATCGGTTTAAGCTCTACACACTCAGCAAAAATCACAATCAGCTAAACGCAGCCACTAAACGAGCTGGAATATCATTTCCATAAAATTATAGTGCTTAATTTCGTGAACCACCATTTCATCGCCGCTCAATGTCTAATAGCACATATCGTAACATTAACTTATCCATATGTTCCTTACCCGGGGATCACATATTGCCACTCTAATATGTATGGATGTGCAGACCCTTGGTAGGACGCCTTTCCATAGGAGTACAAACTGTGACATCGCCGCCGACGACGACGACGACGAAGGCAATGTTTTTCTAGTAGGTGTAGTAAAGTTTCAACTGAAATGAAAATTTATGATTACGACATTGCATTACACACATTCGTCGTCATTGTCGTCGTCGTCGGCAGGCAGCGAGCTTTCGCTTTTCATTCAATGCTGTTTGTTGTGAGGTGAACGGCGTTGGTTCCCGCGCGACGTGGGTAGCTGGTATCATTGCAGGACGAGTAGAAATAGGTCTAGCCAAGCGGAGAAGGTCACACAGTAGGTGGTGTAAAATGATGAAACTCGCGCGCGATGTGGAAAAGAAAAACAACACAAGCCGTATCCTGTTTGGTTTCGGTGCGATGGGAAACGTGCTGCAACACTAGTAGGCGATGAATAATGGATGAATGAATCGAGCGGGTTGGGGTTGTTTTTCAGGGGAGTTTGGTTCATTCGGGAGAATTTTGGAAGCGATTGTACCCGAGTCGGTCGGTGTGGAAATTCTGTATGCCAGTTACTGTAAACTTGGGATGTTGTGCTTTGTGCGAGGTTTTGTAGTTCAGTAAGCGTTCGGACGCAGCTTAGAGAGGAGCAGATTTAAAGGATGTAAAGAAATAGGTCATGGAATTCGCTGGTGTTCAGTTCGAGTAAGCGTTTTGCATTCGATGCGGGTTAAGAGTGAAGTTTACGCATTCATAACGTGTCACATGAATCTTATGAATGTATAAACTTTTTTCTGTTGAAACAGATTTAGTGTTTGAGTGGGTGGCTGCGATTTTTCGTTTCGATTGATGTCTGTATTACGATCAATTTTATTTTATTATTTTATTCAATTATATTATATTATGTTACGATGAAATGTGTTGGAAACATCTCAAAAATAACCATTAATATTGATGAAAAGGTTAGAAAGTTGTACAGGAAATAAATGTTTAAGCCTCCCAAAGCAAAACAAGTAAATATCAGGAACTAGAAGTAACTGTTTTTGGCAAGAGATTTGAAGGGTGGTGCTTTTCAGCATTGTTGTGATTTTTATATAATTAGTGTATTTTTTTTAAACAATTATTCCAAGTTACAATGAATCTGGAAACCTACATCAATATGAAATTTAAAGACAAGTTATGTTGTTATTAAACAGATAAACACGAGAGAAACTGATTTATCTACAATTATATATTGTAAAATATGTGTTTTCATTTTGAGTATGGCCTTTAATTTATTGGTTCGAAATAATTCATCGTTTTTTGGTTTTATTGGTACAGACGAGAGACTTTACGAAATTCCATTGAAAATTTAAAAGACGTAAAATCGTAAGGACGAGGCAGCCAATCGTCATTGCCCTTTTTGAATATGATTTGTTTGAACATCGTTTTCATTGAATTTGAACATCGTTTTCAACTATCCGTGGCACAGTGTTTCCAAAAAGGGAAAATAGAGGTGTGCGCCGAGGCGGGGGTTAGTTGGAGGTTTGCGCCTACTGAACGACGGGGGTTAGTTGGAGATTTTGGTGGGTGTGAAAATTGAGTTAAGTTAGAGCAGTTGCAGTTTTGATTTGTTTTCAAAAAGTTGCGAAGCTAATCCGAAGCGATCCTTGGTAGTCAAATAAAATGTAAAGACCAAAAGAAAGTACTGATAGGTATTAATTTTTATAGCCGGTTTACAAGCAATAATATTTTATATCTATCAAATTCCATGTTCAGTAGCGTATTCTTTTATTTTTTTTATTTCGTTTATTTGACACGGCTCATAGCGGTAGCTTAACGGAGCCGTGGATCTTTTATGTGTTTACAATATGTGAAAAATAAAAATAAAAACAAATATTATTGATTGTCCGTTGGATCTCGTGCGCGCAACTTTTTATTGCGAGCGGAGACCTTCTTTCGCGGCTCGCCTACTGCGTCATGGGGACCATTTAATTCTCTCCTGTCCTCCACATTAAGGTGATCATCGTTAAAAGTGCCTTGGTGCTCGCGTACAGATGTTCTTTCCTGCTTCTTGCACTTACGGGTGATCAATGTAAATCCGTCGTCATTGCTATTATCTTCATCACCGTTGTTGCTTACAGTGGTTTCTGGGGTGCTGCTTTGACAGTTGTCAATATGGACTGAACAGCTGCCACAAATTTGGCAACCGTTTGTGGTTCAGGTATTGGTATTGAAAACTCTTTTTTGGGTTGGTTTACCGTGGATTCGTTGGCAATCGGTAGAGATGCATTCTCCTCTGTATCTTCCGCGCAAGGTTGTCCGTGGTGTGCTGTTTGATTACAATACTTGCACGTGGGAGTTTGCCCCTCATTGGTGCATAACGTAGTTTGATTAATAGTAGCTTCGTGGGTCTTGAGTTTTATAGTCAAGTGGGAGGGGATAGGTTTTTCGATCCGCATCCTCACCACAAGAGCACCGTTAGGTGTACCCGGGAAGAAATTTCTCCACGTATCACGTGTAACTGATTCTACTTTGCCGTATTGTGACATGTATTTTGCGATTAGATCAGGAGGGGTACGTGGTGATAGGTCATGTAACTTTACATCGACATAGTCTTTTTCTATATACACGGGAATCTTAATTCCAATTTTATCACTTTGAGCCACGTGCTTTAAGTTGTTCTGCAAAACGAAACGTTTGGCTTGTGCTAACGTGTTGAATGATATGAGTACGACATTACGAAGATGATGATACTGTAGATACGTAACCTCCTTGAGCTTAAACTGCATCTTCACCTTCAGCAGGTATTCCACTTCACGAAAACTCAATCTTATTGAACAGAATTTAAAGTCAACGACCTCTGCGTTGGGTCGGAGCAGAGATTTTTCGTCAACTTTACTCATGATGGCAAGAATAAATTTCCTTTGTTCTCGAGACAATGCACACTAGATCGAGAGGTTGCTAGTTTTTGTTCACTTGGTTCGATTGTACGTCTGACTTAGGCAGAAGTAGAAAGTAGACTGAGCGTGTTCTTTTATATAGGAGTTTTAAAGTACAATTGTTTTAGTGTCATTACACTGTTGTTCTTTTTGTTGTCTCATTTGAAACACGTTTAGAACTTTGCTTTGAATAAACAGTATTGATGATATGATGATATGGTACTACCATCTATTGGAGCAGAACCACCGTTCATGCAATGGACTGATCTCCCAATACGACTTGATCAATCATTATTCACTGGTCCCTTTCAAATAACCACTGTATAAAGGGCCAAAAAGTAGTAGATTGGTCGGTCAGCGAAGTCGCTGACACGACCTAGACATAGAGCACAGGGGAGGTGAGAGTCTCCTTCCAGAGGCTATATCATGAGAGCCAATCATAATGAAAGCCGTCATAGTGGTGAACAGCCCCAATAGATGGGGAGAAGAGCCCACCCTCTGTCCGCCACATGTTATCAACCAGGAGTTGGCATATATATATATATATATATATATATATATATATATATATATATATATATATATATATATATATATATATATATATATATATATATATATATATATATATATATATATATATATATATATATATATATATATATATATATATATATATATATATATATATATATATATATATATATATATATATATATATATATATATATATATATTATATTCATGGTTATATATGGTCACTACGAACGAGTTTTATTCATATCCTCATTATCGCCGAAAATGTCCATCCCCGCTCCATTATACCTGTAATCTCTAAATTAAATGTTGTATTATATGAAGCCACCATCAACTCAAGGCCCTTCCAGTGAACGCGGGCAGACCCACGGTATCCCCGAAACATTCTATCATGATATCTTCACATCATTTCTGTTGCCGAAGGAAGTCAAAAAGGATTAGGCTGGGTCGTAAGCAGAGACACTTACACGCATCCCGAGGAGAACGAAGAATCCCTTCCAACAATAACATCCAGCCAAAGGATATACAACTTAGCAATACCTGCCTCACCCACCTGATGGTTTGTTTTGAGAAGGGTGCATCAAACTCCTATAAGGCCTTCTGAAGAAAACAAGCCTCCTTCAAGTTACTTGGGCTCGCTATGCACATCCACTTACCTAGTTCTCAATTCGTATGATACCCTGGTACTCCAATCCCCTCCCAGTTTTGTAACCGTTATAATGTTTGGTTTTGCCTGCTTTACTCATAAAATATAGTGCGGTTGACAGCTGGAACTAATTTGGTATGCGATATCGAAACAGACAGGCATTAAAGGATTAATTACAATGAATATATTGAGTTGAACGAAAAAATTGAATTGAATAAACAGTATTCAGCACATACACATAATAATTTCAAGTCATGCAACGACCTAAGAACATGTTCATGGGTGGGTCAGTTATAGATTCATAATTTTGACAGTTCTACAGGATGGTTCATCGTGATTTTTTTGTAAAACTAACAAAAACCGTTAAAACAAGAGTTACCATTGAACAATTAGAGGACGGTGAGCCATTGTAAGTCGTTCCATTCAGGGCCGGCAGAACATTTTTTTCCCGAGTGGGTAGTAAAACTCGGGGTGATTTATATCCGTACTGACGAATGTTTCGACATGGCGTGTGTAAGGCAAAATTAAAATTCCCTGATAATAGCTGGTGACTATTTGGAAACGCCCTTTGTTAATGGGCTGTATGACCGACGGCTCAGCGAAAATGTTTTTGTTGATAACTGATACTACAAATGCTTCACTAAACAAGACTCGGACGTGTACGAAGAAGTATTTTGTCTACGTACCCGCCCGGGATGTAGGGATTAGTGGTGTATTCTTCGAGAGGTATTTAATTGCGAAATATGGGGTTGGCTCCTTACAGAACTCTTTGCTTTAGCCAGTGAAAATTCTAGTGATTGCGTTCAGCGGAAATCTGCGAGTATAAGAAAAAAAAAACTTGTTTTCCATGAGCCTCATTTCGAACCATTCGCCGGATCTGTTCATCCAAACTTTGTTCTTTTGAACGGAGCTCGTTTACCTGCCCACCTTTTTGTGCCACGATGCATGAACTGCCGTCTTTGCAATCAATGGGGCAATAGAGTTACCCATTGTAGAAACAAGGTATGCTGTGGGAAATGCGGTGAGAATAATAAGAAGAATTCTTTCTGTGGATAGACTCCGCATGAACTATCGACATATCCCGCATATAAATTTTAGGAGGAAAAACTGAAGCATTATTTTAAGGAACGCTCCGAAAAGAAATGCTTACAAAGGGCTACGCCACCGGCCACGACTAATTTCAACGCTCCCTTGTTCACTAAAGAGCGAGATTCTTCTAATGTGTCATTTCCTCTCCTAAGCTTCCTCGTAAAGGCCTGAGAGTGGCCCTTGATGGGTGCTGTTACAAAACCGAAGTAAGTTGCTCCTGATCTCGGAAACTCTACATGGGACATCCCAAAATTCCGATTTTCCGGCACTATTATTTTCCTAGGTTTTGCATAATGCATTTGCATTTTGTAAAACCTTGTTAAATTCTGACGTAGACTTTCTACAATTTTAACATTGTTTGCCATGGCCGAGAAAAAATTACGGAGGAGCGTTTTTATGAATTAAAATGTGCTATTATTTCAATCGGATTGCCAGGTATTTAAGATGTCGCTTGTCAAACCCGAATCAACGGCAAAGACTTATTTATATTGTTTCCATACACATTGCACCTCAAATGATTCTAGAAGGCTTCAACTCCCACGGTATGCCATGGGTATCTTAAGGTTGCACAGAGAATGCGCAAAATTCGTAAACGAAAAAAGCAGTTTTTTTCCACACCGTATGTCAGATCTTCATACAAATCAATCAGCAGTACTGTAACAACATTCTACACACACTGATTGATTTTTATGAAGATCTGACATACGGCGTGGAAAAAAACTGCTTTTTTCGTTTGCGAATTTTGCGCATTCTCCGTGCAAACTTAATGCATGGTATTCGCGACAATTTCAATATGACCATCTTGAATACGGCGGAAATGACACGAATGCCTACCCCACTAGCGCGTCCAAGCGTGTTATATTTATCATTGTACTCGGCCTCGCTACAATCGAGCTACGCTTCACTATATCCGAAACTAACGAATCAAAACAAAAAGTTCCTCCGGTGGAAGCGTACAAGGTTTGGCTGGCTTGATTCTGTACACTGCGATTAAAGTTCAGACAAAACGAGTACGCGGCACGAGCAACCGTGGACGGTTTCGCATTCCGTGGTGGGCAGGAAGTTCTAAGAATTGTACTAGAAAAGATCCTATAAGAACTTTTCAACGTCGGATCGCCCGAATTTTTCCGAATATACGCGACGTTGGAAACGCAAAATGAAAAATTTGTTCCAGTTCCAGTTCGTCGACGGATTAACGAGAGAAACAATACTTCGTCTGGTAGCTAGGCCGCAGCTACGTTCTGTATTCGATTTAATTGGAATACACGGAACCAACAGACAACAGCATTGCATGTAGATCCGCATTCAAACGATAGACGTTTCGCGATGGAATGATAATTCTGTGTATAAACGTAATGATTGTTCCTTGAACATACAAATTTACCTGACAGCAAAGATGCTCACTAGGGTGCCCAAAATGACATCATGTTAAAAAAGTCATCGTGCTCACTTCTTAAATGAAACGTTAGGGTATTAGGACCACTTTCTTTCTCGGAGTGAATCTGATAAAACGCTTCCTACTAGTGGCGAATTTTTAGTTTTTGAAAAATGGGCCGATTTTGGATAAAATTTCAAATTTATGCCTGTTGAAGTGGTCCCGAACTGTCTTAGATTTTTTTCAGCATTTTTTAATTTTTCTGGAGATACAAATGGAGAAGTTTGGTTAGTTAGTTTGTACAAATCTTGAATTATAAGAGCGGCAGAGCCATTAAAACTTAGTAAAAAAGTGAAATCTTTGGTGTTTTTTTAGTATTTTTTCTTCAAAACTGTTGAGCCGAATTCAGGGGCGTAATTTTGCTAAAGAAAGTGTATAGCTATGGCTAATGGGGTATGAGTTATTTAAGTTTTTGTTAGATAACCTTTGACATTTTTAGCAATTTATCAAAAATAATGCTGTTCCAAAAAGTAAATCAGTTCAAATGTGCTTTGACCACACATTGTTTTTCGAAAAATAGAAGGAAAATTATAAAAAATGACGTTTTCTGTACGTCTTTAATATGTCAGGACGAGGTTTAATGAGCATCTGATGATTTATTTTGTAACTTAAATTATAAAAATAATAACTTTGCTAATGACGCCAAGTCTCTAATTATTTTTTGAAGAGTTAATTCTCCATAATTACTTCTAGGAGGCATCTTCAACAAAACGATTGTGTCAGAAGATGCGCTGTATTCTGTTGTAAAACTTTTTCGAGGATATTTGCCCCAAATTTGACTATTTCGGAATTATGTGATCTAAACAGTAAATATCAGTTTTTCAACACTCACCTCACTCTTGCATTTTTCTCCACTTCAAAGTTCCTAACATGAAAGTAAAACTTTATATATAAAATGTAAGTACGTTAAGCAATTCAGCCTTCAAATATACGCCATTAACTCGACATATTTGTTTAATTTTAGTGATTTTCAAACCCGCTAGGTGGCTATTAGTATATAAAATATTTTTTTAAAAATTCGTCGAATGCTCATAAAAACCGATTCTGATGTACTAGAGACAAGCGAAAAACGCCATTTTTCATCATTTTCCTTTTATTTTCCGAAAAATAATATGCGGACTAAGCCTACTTAAGTTGTTTTATTTTGTAGAACAGTGTTATTTTTTATGAATATAAAATGTCAAAAGGTTATTTAACAAAAACGTAAATAACTTATACCCCATTGGCCGTAGCTATACACTTTCTTCAACAAAATTACGCCCCTGCATTCGGCTCAACTATATAAAGTGTTTTATGTACTTTTAAAATTTTGTAGATACACAGTTTTGAAGAAAAAATACTGAAAAACACCAAAAATTTCACTTTTTGCTAAGTTTTAATGGCTCTGCCGCTCTTATAATTCCAAATTTGTACAAACTAACTAACCAAACTTCTCCGCTTGGATCTCCAAAAAAATAAAAAATGCTGAAAAAATATCTAAGACAGTGCAGGACCACTTCAACAGGCATAAATTTGAAATTTTATCCAAGATCGGCCCATTTTTAAAAAAATCAAAAGTCGCCACCAGTAGGAAGCGTTTTAGCAAACTCACTCCGAAGAAGAAAGTGGTCCCAATACCCTAACCTTTCATTTAAGAAGTGAGCCCGATGACTTTTTTAACATGATGTCATTTTGGGACACCCTATTATGCAATCGCTCTAAAAATCTAATCCCGGCCTTTAAAGGCTTAAGTAGGAGTATGCAATGAGGGGTTACTACTTTAAATATAAAACTAGTTTAAAATTTCTTAACAAGTTGAACATTTTCGGCAGGGTCTGGACCCCCCGAATCTTTCTCCTTGATTCGCCGCTGGTTTCAAGCGATGTTTCAGTATAGACACATAGGATCTCAAGATCTTCGCTGTCGATCCATTGTACGTCTGTGCAAATCGTACTGAATATGCAATATACATTTCCATCATTGTATTGAACATAATGAGCCATGGAATCGTAGTTTGGACAAATGAGAAAGGTACAATTGCACCAGTAGGTGGATTAAAACAGGTTTTTCATATTTTTTTAATTGCATCGTAATGAAAAATGACGCGGTGGGGCAACCTCTAAATAGTAGGGTAAATCTGACCGCTTTTTTGCTACGAAAATGTTTATTTAGCAAATTGAATTATATCTTATTATTTTTTATCACAATGGTAATGTGCATTTAATATTTTTGTTGCGCAATGGTTCATAATTACAAGCGAAAGACACAAAAACGTGATGAATATAGTATTCGTTGAGCAATTGCTCCGATGCAAATGGAAATATCTTTACGTGCTACTGCTCGTGATTTTGACATTTCAAGATTGACATTGAATCCCATTTTCTTCGTGTTACATTTCAATAACATAACATTCATTGATTTATCATTGAAAACCCGATTTAATGCATCTATCAGTGAGATGAGACATTTCTTACACAGATCACTGTTGTATTATTCATTGGTTTGCCAAACACTCGCAAAATTGGCAAGCAACTAGATGTGAGATAAGCACAGTTTCGAGTCTTGCACGAATAACATTTCGAATAGAAAATTAAAGAAAAGTGATAAAACAAATCAAAAATTTAAAATAATTACTAAGCAAAAAAAAATCATAGAATGGTTAAAATGATTGATATAAAACAAATTAATGAAATAAATCAAATTAGCTCAAACGAAAATTAGACAATATTAAAAAAAGTTATGAAATTTAGAGAGTAAATTAAATTGTGTCAAGCTAACGAACTGTCATCCAATAATAAAATAAAACTGACTAAACCGAAATAATAAAATGAAGAAACTGAATAAAATATATAAACTGGCAAAAATTAACAATTTAATAAAACGATTAGAATAAATCAAATAAATAATATGAATAAACCAAAGAAAAATTATTGAAATGATAAGATAAATAATAAGAATAATACGGATAAAATTAACCCTTTCATACCTAATATTTTTCCTACACATATATGGTATCAAAACCGTTTTTCTTAAAAGTGTTAGAGTTAAGAAACACGAAAAACCTGTTTTGATCAGGATAGATGCTTATCGAGCAGTGTAAGAAGCTGCTTAATTTTTCCATACCGATCCTTAATACACATATCCTGCAAAGTTTTCAATAGTTCGATTGGGCAGAAAAGATAGCCGAAAGCAGTCTACATTGATAAAATTTATCAGTTTTCAACAATATTTGAAGACAACGAAGATATATCAAAATATAATTTTTCACCGATAACTGAAAATGTCTCTGGCAGCACTGGTCCAGTGAAATCCAATCAGAACAATTGCAATATCTTCAGTTCTACGGATATTTCTTGTAACTATTAGCGCTCAAATAAACGGTGATAGTCACAATTATTAGTTTTATTTTTTGCGAGAAAAACTTGTCTAACCCCAAAGTTATAGCTGTTTGAAAACGCGGTTGTTCTTAAATAACAGGGTATGCTGAGGGTTAATAAAATCAATAAAATTAATAGAATGAATAAAATAAACAAAATGAAGAAAGTGATAACATGAATAAAAATGTTTACTTTCTATATATTTTATCATTTTTTCTTTTTATTTGCTTTTATACAATAAAATGATTGAAATGAAAAAATGTTGATGTGATGTTCAAAAGTAATAGAATTAATAGAATAAATTAAATTGTGTCTAATTAATGTTCTAGATGAAATGAAAAAAAAATGAATGACTGAGCAAAATTAGTCATATTATTAAAATGAATGAAATATGTGAACCCGATAAATAATATAAAATTGCATAACACTAAAAAAGTGAATAAAATAAATTAAGTGGATGATACGAATAAGATGCATGAGATAATGAACTGATTGAAATGCATACAAAAATACAAAATGAATCAAAAGAATGTTAAATGATTCAAATGAAAGTCGAATGAAAAAAATAAACAAAACGAATATAATCCATGAAATGAATGATCTGGAAAAAATGAGCATATAGAATAAAATTTAAAAAGTTAAAGAAGTAAATGAATAAAACGAATTCCAAAACCATTGTTTCAGAATATACTGAAGTGTTTGTGAAAATCTCATTGCAAAGAGCACGTTTTCGTTCTTCTTTTCTTGGTGGCGTTTTAAGATTATCTGGTGTTTCTACTTTATTGGTGAGCCTTAATTAGTCATCAGAGAATCTAGAAATCAGGGATTTGTCTTGGAATTAAAGGACGTCTTTTTGGTCACAGATATCTGAAAAGTGATTTTTGTACAGAATAGAATTTTCAGGTAGTATTCAGTATTTTAATGCGTAATTGGAAATAGTGAACTGAGATAAGACCACAAATGACACATTTGTGCATATGTTTCATTCAAAATTCTGTAGAGATGCGAAAAGTTTAAAAAGTGTACGTATGATGTCTCTTTTTAACATTTTTGTCTTCAAACAACCATATTACCCAATTTGAAATACCGCAGGATTTCCGTAATTATAGTATATACAAACGCTCAGAATAAAATTCAATTAAATTGGAGTTGATGTAGTTTTCGGTTTTTGGTCATATACTCTCCTTAGTGCAACGTTTCGAAGGTATAGCCCCTCATCTTCAGAGGAAAGCAGGGTTTGAACATAAATTAGTTATAGTTATCTGAAAATACAAATATTTTGCAAATTTTGCCAGGATTTTTTTTTTACAAGTAGAATGTTATATTTAGTTTGTTTACGCAAGTTCCTCTGTTCTACACTAAAATAAAATGGAAAATTATTTATAGGGAAACAGAAGATATGCGATGTATTTGTTCAGGTTAAAGAAAACAAACCTAGCTTGGTTTTCTTTAACCTGAACAAATACATCGCAAGATTAAATTAGCTTGGATACTAACAAATATTTCAGATTAGTTGAAGATTTTATGACACATCTTAGAAATGGAATTTGAAATATAAGTGACAGGTGCCACGAACACGATTGGTGAGAAATCAGGGGTGGGGAGGGGCGACAAGTGAGGAATGGTAAATGATGATTCCTTACATCTTTATTATACATAAAGCAACTAATAATTTTACGCCATAATTAGTATAACATAAATCTTGCAAAAGAAGGTAAACTTTCACTAGAATTTGGTTATTCAAAAACACAGTTGATCTCGATGATACTACGAGTGTAGTATTAACATGAATTATGTTAGAAATCTATTTTCTCACTACTAGGTGGATTATTTGGTGATCAGTGCATTCATATACCATCCAGCGCATTTATATTCCCATAGGCTGCTATTGAATTTCATTAAATTCCGAGTTACGGTTCCGGAGTTACGGGTTGAAGAGTGCGGACACACAGCAAATTCACATTTTTGCCTTTCTCCTATAGAAAGGTTATGCAATCACTCTGAACATCGTCAACTTAATCCCGGCCAATTTTTTTTTGACTTACGTAGGTTTTCTGTATTTTAACAGGGTCGTAGTTAGGGGGATACGACTAGGCCCTCCCTCCTAACATCATTCACCACCCTTCCCTTAACCGCCCTTCCCTCATCAAGTACCCCTCTACGCGAATAAAATTTTCTAATTCCTCTAGAATAAATTTTACTAGTGGGTCTGAAAAACAAGTGCAAAATTTGGTTTGAAATGATTTTGAGTTGAGAAACTAATTTAAACTTTCTTAACGTTTCAGCGTCGACATATAGCGACTCTAGTTCGTAGCTGTCGACTTATTGTACGTATGTGTTAATCGCACTGAATATTTAATAGACATTTCCACCATTATATTAAACATAACTACCCAAGCAACATATGTAACAAGTTTAGGAAAAAAATCAAGCTATTTTGTTGAATGTCAGTTGTAGGAAAGTGTCAATATATTTTTTCAGACCATTAATTGTTATTAATAGACCACAAACAAGTTTTTTGCTACTAATCGAACCGTAAAACGCGGTTCTGTTGACTAAAAGAATTATTTTCCATTTAACAACATCGACTACAAACGATGCTTAGTAGGTGGAGCCTATTATGTTTGACAACTGTTAGTTGAAAGTAACTGAATGCTATAGTGGATAGCAGCTGTCAGTGTTTGTTTGCAATAAGTATCATATAAAGAACAAAAACTTGGAAACTCGTCAAATACTTGCGGACACTTTAACAAAACAAATTTGCAACAACGAGATGGCGTTATCGATGCATCTGTATTCGTTGTTTTTCTTCTGTCAACGAATCAGCCATAACGAGAAGGCGGCCATGATGTTTTCATAAATTTTTGCTCCATATTCGAATTGCATATTGGTAGGCGCAATCGAAAACTTCGTCATTTGCCTGGAGCGCTATATCTAATCGTTGTATTTTCATCCATTCCTGATTTTATGTGAGGGCGCATTGAAAATATAAACGTAAAATTGAAAAATTCAAAGTAAATCTAGATGCGCCGGTGAACTTTAAGTATAGAAGAGCAAAATATTTGCTTTCAAATATTCCAAATTATCTTGCAAAAAACAAATCTCATTATTTCAACACCGAAAATTTTCCAAACATAATTGAACTCGATTTGAAACTAGGTGGCAAAATTGATTTGCAATACAGCGTACATTTTCATGACATGGGCTTTTTTGGTGATGAAACAGTTGAGATCATGTTCACCTCGGCTAGATTATTACACGTGATTTGGTTTCATTATTAGTTGTAAACATTTGTTCACAACAAAATATGTTGCTTGGGTATAGCCATGGAATCGTAGTTTGGATAAATGAGAAAGGCACAATTGCACCACTATGTGGATTAAAATGAGTTTTTATTTTTGTTCTACAGTACTATTTGCTCTTTAATTTGCTCTTTACGTTACTCCTTATTATTTTGTCTTTAATTGTTACTCTTTTTATTCTCTTCTTTACTCTTTACTCTTTACTCTTTACTCTTTACTCTTTACTCTTTACTCTTTACTCTTTACTCTTTACTCTTTACTCTTTACTCTTTACTCTTCACTCTTTACTCTTTACTCTTTACTCTTTACTCTTTACTCTTTACTCTTTACTCTTTACTCTTTACTCTTTACTCTTTACTCTTTACTCTTTACTCTTTACTCTTTACTCTTTACTCTTTACTCTTTACTCTTTACTCTTTACTCTTTACTCTTTACTCTTTACTCTTTACTCTTTACTCTTTACTCTTTACTCTTTACTCTTTACTCTTTACTCTTTACTCTTTACTCTTTACTCTTTACTCTTTACTCTTTACTCTTTACTCTTTACTCTTTACTCTTTACTCTTTACTCTTTACTCTTTACTCTTTACTCTTTACTCTTTACTCTTTACTCTTTACTCTTTACTCTTTACTCTTTACTCTTTACTCTTTACTCTTTACTCTTTACTCTTTACTCTTTACTCTTTACTCTTTACTCTTTACTCTTTACTCTTTACTCTTTACTCTTTACTCTTTACTCTTTACTCTTTACTCTTTACTCTTTACTCTTTACTCTTTACTCTTTACTCTTTACTCTTTACTCTTTACTCTTTATTCTTTACTCTTTACTCTTTACTCTTTACTCTTTACTCTTTACTCTTTACTCTTTACTCTTTACTCTTTACTCTTTACTCTTTACTCTTTACTCTTTACTCTTTACTCTTTACTCTTTACTCTTTACTCTTTACTCTTTACTCTTTACTCTTTACTCTTTACTCTTTACTCTTTACTCTTTACTCTTTACTCTTTACTCTTTACTCTTTACTCTTTACTCTTTACTCTTTACTCTTTACTCTTTACTCTTTACTCTTTACTCTTTACTCTTTACTCTTTACTCTTTACTCTTTACTCTTTACTCTTTACTCTTTACTCTTTACTCTTTACTCTTTACTCTTTACTCTTTACTCTTTACTCTTTACTCTTTACTCTTTACTCTTTACTCTTTACTCTTTACTCTTTACTCTTTACTCTTTACTCTTTACTCTTTACTCTTTACTCTTTACTCTTTACTCTTTACTCTTTACTCTTTACTCTTTACTCTTTACTCTTTACTCTTTACTCTTTACTCTTTACTCTTTACTCTTTACTCTTTACTCTTTACTCTTTACTCTTTACTCTTTACTCTTTACTCTTTACTCTTTACTCTTTACTCTTTACTCTTTACTCTTTACTCTTTACTCTTTACTCTTTACTCTTTACTCTTTACTCTTTACTCTTTACTCTTTACTCTTTACTCTTTACTCTTTACTCTTTACTCTTTACTCTTTACTCTTTACTCTTTACTCTTTACTCTTTACTCTTTACTCTTTACTCTTTACTCTTTACTCTTTACTCTTTACTCTTTACTCTTTACTCTTTACTCTTTACTCTTTACTCTTTACTCTTTACTCTTTACTCTTTACTCTTTACTCTTTACTCTTTACTCTTTACTCTTTACTCTTTACTCTTTACTCTTTACTCTTTACTCTTTACTCTTTACTCTTTACTCTTTACTCTTTACTCTTTACTCTTTACTCTTTACTCTTTACTCTTTACTCTTTACTCTTTACTCTTTACTCTTTACTCTTTACTCTTTACTCTTTACTCTTTACTCTTTACTCTTTACTCTTTACTCTTTACTCTTTACTCTTTACTCTTTACTCTTTACTCTTTACTCTTTACTCTTTACTCTTTACTCTTTACTCTTTACTCTTTACTCTTTACTCTTTACTCTTTACTCTTTACTCTTTACTCTTTACTCTTTACTCTTTACTCTTTACTCTTTACTCTTTACTCTTTACTCTTTACTCTTTACTCTTTACTCTTTACTCTTTACTCTTTACTCTTTACTCTTTACTCTTTACTCTTTACTCTTTACTCTTTACTCTTTACTCTTTACTCTTTACTCTTTACTCTTTACTCTTTACTCTTTACTCTTTACTCTTTACTCTTTACTCTTTACTCTTTACTCTTTACTCTTTACTCTTTACTCTTTACTCTTTACTCTTTACTCTTTACTCTTTACTCTTTACTCTTTACTCTTTACTCTTTACTCTTTACTCTTTACTCTTTACTCTTTACTCTTTACTCTTTACTCTTTACTCTTTACTCTTTACTCTTTACTCTTTACTCTTTACTCTTTACTCTTTACTCTTTACTCTTTACTCTTTACTCTTTACTCTTTACTCTTTACTCTTTACTCTTTACTCTTTACTCTTTACTCTTTACTCTTTACTCTTTACTCTTTACTCTTTACTCTTTACTCTTTACTCTTTACTCTTTACTCTTTACTCTTTACTCTTTACTCTTTACTCTTTACTCTTTACTCTTTACTCTTTACTCTTTACTCTTTACTCTTTACTCTTTACTCTTTACTCTTTACTCTTTACTCTTTACTCTTTACTCTTTACTCTTTACTCTTTACTCTTTACTCTTTACTCTTTACTCTTTACTCTTTACTCTTTACTCTTTACTCTTTACTCTTTACTCTTTACTCTTTACTCTTTACTCTTTACTCTTTACTCTTTACTCTTTACTCTTTACTCTTTACTCTTTACTCTTTACTCTTTACTCTTTACTCTTTACTCTTTACTCTTTACTCTTTACTCTTTACTCTTTACTCTTTACTCTTTACTCTGTACTCTTTACTGTTTACTCTTTACTCTTTTCATCTTTACTCTTTACTCTGTACTCTTTACTCTTTTCATCTTTACTCTTCACTCTTCACTGTTGGCTCTTTACTCTTTGCTTTGGACTCTCAGTTGTTACTCTTTGCTCTTCATTAGTTACACTTTATTTTTTAAAGTATTTCATATAACAAGACTGCGCGTTTTCCCCTCAAAAGATGGAACGCATCCACATCGTTGTGGATCTGTTAATTTCTTGGTAAACTTGCTTCCGCAGCAAAAGCTTTCCCATTCGGGGAAAAACATATGTTGCTACACAGAGCAACAGTTTTCCACTCGAGGAAATGATCTGTTGCTACACGGAGCAATAATTGTCCCGCTCGGCTTTCTCACTCGGAAGACTTATGCTTCTTTCGTTTTTAACCTTCCGGCAGTCGCGCTAGTGAACTGAGCGCAAGCTGTTCTGAAAATCTAGCGAAATCGTCTTAGGGCACCAGCGGCTGCTCGTTCAGTGGGCCATAAGCGCGACTTCCGGAGGGTTAAACACAGCTACATCACTAATCATAATCAACAAAACCTGTTTTGATCCACCTAGTGGTGCAATTTAGTGTACGTTGCATGAAATTTATCGTAGAAAAACTTTTTTGCCTTTCTCCTATAGAAAAGGTATGCAATCACTTTGAACATCGTCAACTTAATCCCGGCTTTTTTTTGACTTGTATAGGTTTTCTGTATTTTAACAGGGGCGTAATTAGGGGAATACGGTACCTCCTCTCCCCCACATCACTCACCACTTTTTCCTAAACCGCCCTTCGCTCATCATGTACTTCCCTACCCGAATAAAATTTTCTAGTTCCTCCAGAATAAATTTTCCTAGTGTGTCTGAAGAACCAGTGAAAAATTTGGTTTGAAATGATTTAAAATTTCTTAACAAGTTGAAATTTTTTGGTGGGGTCCAAGCTCCCGAGCCCTCCTCCTGGATCGGCCGCTGATTTCAAGTGTTTCAGCGTCGACACATAGCAACTCAAATTCGAAGCTGTCGATTCATTGTACGTATGTGTAAATCGCATTGAATATGTAATAGATATTTTCACAATTATATTAAACATACCCAGCCATGGAATCGTAGTTTGGATAAATGAGAATGGCACAATTGCACCACCAGGTGGATTAAAACGGGTTTTTTGATTGAAACTAAATGCTTCGTCATTATACTAAATGTTCGTATAAAGCACGAAAATTTTGTTAGTCACACTAAAGGGTGTCCCGCATCAAATTGCGTCACGGAAAAAAATGCTGTGGTAAATTGCCTAGTGGACCGATCCGTTTCAAACATTCGGACAATCTATATTTGGACATATCACTTTTAAAGCCGTAATGCATCCCAAGCAACATATTTTGTAGTAAAATAATATTAACAACTAATAATGAAACCAAATCACGTGTAATAATCTAGCCGGGGTGAACATGATCTCAACTGTTTCATCACCAAAAAAGCCCAAGGCGGAGTCTATTTGTAACTTGTCATGAAAACGTACGCTGTATTGAAAATCAATTTTGCCACCTAGTTTCAAATCGAGTTCAATTATGTTTGAAAAATTTTCGCCGTTGAAATAATGCGATGTGATTTTGGCAAGATAATTTGGAATATTTGAAAGCAAAAATTTTGCTCTTGTATACTTAAATTTCACCGGCGCATCTAGATTTACTGTGAATTTTTCAATTTTACGTTTATATTTTCAATGCGCCCTCACATAAAATCAGGAATGGATGAAAATATAACAATAAGATGTAGCGCTCCAGACAAATGACGCAGTTTTCGATTGCGCCTACCAATATGCAATTCGAATATAGTGCTAAAATTTATGAAAGCATCATGGCGGCCTTCTCGTTGTGGCTTATTCGTTGACAGAAGAAAAACAACGAATACAAATGCATCGATAACGCCATCTCGTTGTTGCAAATTTGTTTTGTTAAAGTGTCGACAAGTATTTTCCAAGTTTGCAAGTATTATGTTCTTTATATGATACTAATTGCAAACAAACGCTGACAGCTGCTTTCCACTAAAGTGTTGAGTTACTTTCAACTAACAGTTAAAATGCTCCACCTACTAACTATCGCTTAGAGTCGGTGTTGTTAAAAGGAAAATAATTCTTTTAGTCAACAAAACTACTTTTTACGGTTCGATTAGCAGCAACAAACTTGTTTGTGGTTTATTAGCAACAATCCATGGTCTGAATAAATGCTTTGATACTTTCCTACAACTGATACTCAACCAAATAGGTTAAAATTTTTCTTAGGCTTGTTACACATGTTGCTTGGGATATTTTAGACAAATGAAAAATAAAATATTTTTTTTAAATTCTTCTTTTGTTTATAAGAGTGTGAATATTATCAAGGCTTATGAACATTTTTAATCAACGGAATTATGTATTTTGCTCCACAACGTGGTTTATTCATCGCTTGCAATGAACGGGAATCGCTCAATGGAGAATATTGAGTTTTAAGTTTTCATTAGTGATTTAATGAAAGGTTTCGCAACAAAAAAATGGTTCAATTATGGTGACGGTTTTCAGACATTGAGAGTCCTAATTTTGTTTTTTTGGCATTGGGATTAGTAATAATGGTTCAAATCAAAATCCTTTGTTCAACCAGTAGCTATTGTGAGTCGAAATATGTTACTCACTGTGAGGTCACTTTCAGAAAAAAAACGATATCGAAATAATTGGGTTGAGGTAGCGTGTTATCAAGAGCTGCAATTTCAGCTCTAGTTCTCAGATCGCCATGAAAATTTGAATAAACGTTTTTAGTGATATGTAAGTAATACTTCAAATATACGTAAGTAAGTACTTCAAATATACGCAATATTTTTTTCCATTTTGTGGGCGAGCACTTATATAATCCCTAAAGAAAATTGTTTTCCCATATATAATGCACTGAATGAAGAAGTTAAATATTTTATTCACTTTCGAAATTTTTCGCAAAGATGTTGTCCTATGCTAATTTGATCGGTATAAAATCTGAAGATGTTAATTTTAGCGTTTTTTTCTGAGGCCTAAGACTAATGTAGTATGTGTTATCAAAAACATCGCGAACCATTATTTTGGAATTGTTCTCAATCGATATTCGAAGAGAGTGTCATAAGAAATGTCTCATCACATTGTTAGGTGGATCAAACTCGTTTTGAAATTGTCGTCGCTTCTAAGAATTTTCCTAGGACTTGTCAATACTTCATAAATTAATCTGAAGCTGTCATTGCATTTGCACCGAGAGAGTACCTTCTGTTAGTGAAGACACTCCACCACCCGGTAAATACTGTGTCATACAAGTGCACGTTTCGTAATTAAATCTATTTCTAGACATAATGAAAATCCTCTGTATTAATTACATCAGCGGTAATTCTTCCCCAAACAGAAGCTTATTACTTTGCTCTCCGTTTTGGGACGGGTAGGGGTCATAATCCGCTTGCACGCTCACATCAGAGGACAAACAAAACCCGGAATTCTTCAGGATCCGGAGTAAGAGATGCTTCTGAAAAGGTGCCAACCGACAATCGTCTTCGAGTGCTTTACCGAGAAACGGTAATTTCCACCTTACTCACTCTTGATCGGATCCGATGGTCGGTTGCTAGCAGAACAAATTGCTTTAAATGCCATTAGAGGGATTATCCCGTTTCCGAGTAAACTTTCGTGTGGAGATCACTTATAGGTACATAGGCTTTCGAGCAAGGTTCCGGGGGTTGATACTTAATTTTCCCATCGGAAGAAACAACACAGCAAAAACCACAAAACTGTATCCGCTTAGAACGGGTAATTTACGGACACTTTTCTCACTTTCCTGAGACTGAGAGAGAGGGTCGTTTCGGGTGGTTCATTTGCGAGACAAGTCCCTCGGCTGTTATTAAATCTTTCGGTTCGTTCGTTTCGCTGTAAAATACTGTCTACATTTACGTTCTCGGAACGAAGAAGAAAATAAAACCTCTAATCGCCAAACACATTTGAAGGGATTTAAAATAAGGCGATGTGTGAAAAGTCGCTGCTTCTCAAGTGTTCACCGTGTTAATACGAGAATGTGTCTTCTGACTGGCACAAGGCGATAAGGTGATTTTGCTTTAATGTTGAGTCCTGGTTTCAGCTGAATTTGATACAAGCAGAAAGGTTGCTTTTGTTGGTTTAATTTGTGTTATATATTCAATACAAAACTGTTTGGATACTGCACTTTGAAAAGACTTTACTAAAATGCCTTGTTGTCTTGACCTAATTGGCAACGATTTTTGTCACTTTCATTAGGTTTAGAGAAAAAACATCCGATTTACTACTGAAGCTATTTCCTCTTTGACTGTAAGCTTGTGGGTTTTTCAAGTTTTTCAAGAAAAAAAACATTTCAGTCACATAAGTTCATCAACACCAAACGCCTACTTGAATCAATGTCCTAATATGGTAGCCGAAAGAAAACAAAAATAGAAAAAAACAAGAGCTACGAAGGAATGCCAACTTGGCATCGCTTCTTCGTCCTACTCCAGTCGATTCGAATAAATATCACAGCACGCTACGTTTCGAAAGGTGCAAATCCTTCGTCTCCTGCGGGAATTTCTGGCTTTCGCTAGACTATTTATATTACGGGCCGGCAACCGTGGCATACTGGCAGGCAGTGTAAAATATAGCTTACACAGAAAATGTTGAAATGAGAAGCCAACATTTTAAACGATTTTCATTAGACGGGTGGGTGTGGGAAGGTCACCGGTTTGTGGTGGGGCAGGAGAGAAAACAATAACGCATTGCGGAGTCGTCGTCGTCGTCGTCGCCGTAGTCGCAGTGGTTGTTGTTGTCGTTGTCATTGTCGTCACCGGTCTTTGCAGGGTTTGCGTCTTGGGGGAGAAATGAACAATACCGATGTGTGGTCTTTTGTTTGTGGCGTTTGTGGGAGAGTTTTTTTTCTATTCGTTTTGGCATGAAGGTAAAAAGGAAACGAATAAATGTTCAACATATCCCGTTTACCTAAATCCTCTTTCCTCTGATATGGGTTTGAAAGGAAAGGGATATCGCCTAATGGAGAAGGTTCAGGAATGCATATGTTTATGGAAAATTATGATGAAGTTATTTGTTTATGAGGGTGCCGAGCAAAATGTGTTAACCAGGTGCGGAATTTTCCAACAAACGAAGAGTCTTGCTGGAAATTTATTTGAGGGACTGCAAATGATATTTATAACTATTTAAAATAAATTTTTCAGTCCAGACATTTTACAGTATACAATGCGAATACTTTGACCAAGTCTACTGTTCTGCATCCCACAAATGTCATGGAACAACGTTCAAGGGTAGAGAAATCCCCCAAAGGAATGATTAACAATCACTTCATCATCCTGCTGAATCTCGCTGCCAACCAGAGTGCCAAAAAGGCAGCTCTTCTTCAGTTAATCATTCATTCTCGCTTTGGAGATAGCTTTCCTCACATTCATTCTATGACTGTTTCCTTCCGAAAACAACCGCCACGCCACGCCATGTCAGCCGTGGTCAGTGAGCGAGTGGCCTGTCAGACAATCTGTCATCGCGTCTGGATTTCAACGAGTAGGTATAGCAGCAGACGGGAAAAATGATGGATGGATTACGACATTCCCGTTCAATTGGATGCTTTTCATCTATGCGATATTTTTTTTGTCACTCTACATTCTGTCGACAATATCCGCCAGATGGCCGTTCACCACAAATGCGAAGAGGAGTGCATTCAGCACAAAAAAAAAAAGAAAATCACGTTCCACGTGTCACGGATGACCAGAAATGTTTGTCTGCCTGAAGTGAGCCGACTGAAACGATGCGAAGTACATAAATTGCGATTAAAAGCAGGCCTTGCTTTGGTATGTCATCAAATTTTCGAGAGTGCGTTCGGAAACGCCCATCACTGGAAGCTTTCATTGGATCAAAAGATTATTAAATTGATATTGAAATCTTTGCTATGATGATACATTGTATAGATTCGGAAACATATTTTCAATTTGATTCGAAATCGTGTCCGAAGCCCTCTTTGACCTAAATAGTAGCATAACCTCAGCCAAACGGTAGAAATTTCCCAATTTTCGGTTCAATCTCAAGATTAAGGCAACAAACTGTCACACAGGGAGACCCCAAAGCCATAAATATTCATCAGAATGGAAGCAAGCTCCGAACGAAAACGGTTCGTTGCGTTTCGCTTCTGGACACGAAACAAAA
Organism: Topomyia yanbarensis; assembly: GCF_030247195.1. Lineage (NCBI taxonomy): Eukaryota > Metazoa > Arthropoda > Insecta > Diptera > Culicidae > Topomyia > Topomyia yanbarensis. The sequence continues at coordinate 30,682,916 of NC_080671.1, read as the reverse complement.
ATCCTTAATCATTTTGGGGAAGAAATAGCATTAGAGTGAAACTTTTGCTGGAAACGAATGGGCAATCGGCGAAGAAATCCTCGATAAGTTACGGCATAGCAATAAAGATAGAACAACGTAATCCTTGCCCACATCTGGGGCGAAAAAAATCGCAAGCCATTTCAACAATTTGGACAGAAGGATTGCCTGAAAAATCTCAATAGAATTAAAACAAAAAATGTCTTCTTTCTGTGATTAACAGTAAACAATAAAATCTTGCTGTTACATGTACACTTATTTTTTCTCTGCTGTTGAATACTTTACGGTGACAGTTCGCTTGCACTGTTTACATGGACTTAAACAATTTCTTTGCGATTTGCTTCGAGCGAATCTAATCGTCCACAAATTTTTCTAAGTCCATGTAAACAGTACAAGCGAACTGTCAAGAAAAGTTAGGTTAACCGAGTCAGTAAAGTTCCTAATATGTAACATTTTTTGCATCTTTTGCCTAGATTTAGATAAATGAGATCTCAGCAAACAATGGAACATTGCACGATGACGATCAAAATAAAAGACAGTCTAGCGAGCTTGTTTACAATGTGTTAGAATTGAATCAATCGAAACCAATTTCACGAACAGAAGTGACGAATTTCGCGCCAACTCGAACATATGTTGGCAGCACTATCTCAGATTTCAAACTTTCTGTACATAAGAACTTTGTCGCAAAAAGCCACTTTGCATACTTTGTTTTTCCAAAAATGATCTAGACTGTCTTTTGAAAAGGGCCAAACTTTTTTTTAGCATTTTTTTTCAAATGACTGTAGTCTAAAAATGACAAAACCTACAAAAAATGTTGTAGGAGTGATTTTCACAAAATTAGTCAAATTTTTTAATAAAAATATTGAAAAAATTATTCAACGACTCCTACACTGAAAAAAATCGTAGGGTTGTATGGTGTTAAACCCCAAAGCCTTCTCTTAGCTACGCCGTTGATTGGAGTTATTTATTTCGCTTTTCATTTTCCGATATGTTTCAGATCGATCCGATGGTCATAAGTTAGAAAAATTGCAGTCAGAAGGTTCGCACAAATGAACATTTTTGCACTGATAAGTTATCAAGTTCCTTCCAGACAACTTGGAAGTGTTCGGTGATTACTTCTAGCGGTTGTAGATAGCAAAATGAAATACAAAATTCGTTTTATCGAAATAATGTTTGGCATATTTCAATGGATTATTACTATATTGAACAATAAATAGGCGACAAAGAGTAATCCACAAACAACAAGCCATACCTTTTAAAGTATTCAAAATAGATATTTGAAGTCCTCAGTAAAGTTATTCGCAAAAGTAAGAGCTATAAATTTGCTGAAGACATCATTTCGATATAATCACTTCCAAGAAAATTTGTGAAAATATCTCACTCATAGGGGAATTAATCAGTAAAAGCACAATACCAAAAGAAAGGGCATATTACTTCCATTATATTCTCCGAAGATACTGTTGACCTAAAATAAGCCGTTTTGGCGTTAATAATAGATTATATGTTTTTGCTCACATTTCTGGCAATGGGAAATGATAATAGTCCGATTTTAACAATCTATAGCTTGTTCGAAAGGTGTTCGTTAAAGTTATCCAAAAACATATAAATTGTTAATCTACATTGCCAATTTCGGCAGATAATTCAAAAAAAATGCAAAGAACGCCATTTTTACGCATTCAAACATTCATATCTTGGAAACTAAACATCAGAATCAAAAACAAATTTATAGCGTTCTTAATGTTTTTTAGTTCTTTCATTTAAATTTGGATAAGATCGGTTCAGCCATTGCTGAGAAACACGAATGAGAATTTGTCCGTTACACACAGACATTGTCCCAAATCGTCGAGCTGAGTCGATTGGTATATAAGACTCGGCCCTCCGGGCCTCGGAAAAAATCTTGAAAGTTTGAGCGAATTCTATACATTTCTTTTATAAGAAATGTAAAAAAACTTCGCAGGCTTGTGTAGATTCCAGTCAAAGTACGAATTAAGTGCAGAATGGCATTTTTGCAACATCCCATGGGAAAGGATCCTGTGATGCTATTAGTGGCACTCTTAAGCGAATGGCAAAAGGAGCCAGTCTTACTCACGATTATGGAAATACCACAACTTCCCGAAAGTTATCTAACTGGGCAATTGAACGAACTGATAAAAATATCAAACATTAATTTTCTGCTGCATATTAATTGAACAGTACTACAAAATATCGGAAGAACTCTAAGAACTGTATAATAACACCAAAACAATATCTGATACTCAGAAATTCCATAGTTTTGTGCATATTCCTGGTGGCAAAGTAGAGGCGAAAAGGTATTGTAATTCAGAAGATAAACCAAAAATATTTTCCTTGTATAGAAATAATATAAAATAACATGCATGAAGATAGTTTTAAACAAATGTTATAAATAAAAATAAATCAATAATTAGGTAAAATTGAATACATAATGTTGTGGTGGTTTTTTTTCCCTGATCCTTCCCCAGCGTTTAACAAGAAAATAAAGAAGTAATAATGGAATATTTGTTTAATGACATAAACTCTTTTCAATGGGATTTTTGATTAAGGGATTACATACCTTTTTGGGATAAAAATGTCAAGAAAGTTTGAATTTACGTAAAGACATAAAACAATGATTTCATTACATAAAAATTATAATATTTTGGTAATATATTTTTCAGTTAAATAAACCAGCTTATAAGTTTATAAAAATGTGTTGATATTTGGCGGAGTTATTGCTTTTTCCCCGAAACCCTTTTTTATTTATGAGGTTTGCGGTGATCACGATTGAAGAACATTAGATCATCTAAAATCCCGAAACTCAAAAAATTGCATTAGTATATGAGTATTCCTCGTACCTTAACGATTAGTTAAATAAATAATAGTTTTTCCTGCATGCGAGAACGTTTGTAGTAAAAAATCGGCGGTTTAAACTCTAAAAAATGTATTAAAAAATCTTATCCATGCAACAAAAATTTATGCACAAAAAGCAACCGTTACAATACTAGAAAAATGATCTACGATCAATGGAAAAAAAATTAAGAAAATCGATTGAGTAGATTTTCGGAAATCGTGAACACGGAAAAACCATTTTAAGTAAAACGACTGTTCGCGATAATCGAGTTTAAAATTTCGAATTACCACTGCTCTTGGTAGACGAAGGGCGCTTGGAAGCACTGTAACTTTCGATTTATTTCTCGGATCTCTATAAAAATTTGGGAAAACATTCTTGAAGAGTTGTACTTTCAAATAAAGCAATAAAAAATTCCATTTTATGAAAAATGAAAAGGATTGTAACCCTTTAATAAAAATATATTTTGTAGCTAAATTAGACAATATCTTCACACAAACTAAGTTTTATTGGATTCTGAGATGATTATGACTTTTATTGGTTTAGTTTTCGATAAAAATACACTGAAGAAAAAAAATCAGTTTGGACAAGGAAAAGTTTTTTTCAAATAACTTTTTTCCTTGAAAGTGCCCAACTTTTTTGTAGGATTTGTCATTTTTAGACTATAGCCATATGAAAAAAAAAATGGTTAAAAAAGTTTTGCCCTTTTCAAAAGACAGTCTAGATCATTTTTGGAAAAACAAGTCGACAATGGAGTCTTCGTCGAGGCGTTAAGGCGTGAGTGCAATCACATTGACTTCTGTGCAGACGAATCACTTCGTTAGCCAGAGCGTGCGATGCAAGTGCGATACAACCATGCCAAGAGAAGGTAAACCAAGGTACGGTCGCCGTCCAGCTTTTTGGTGGAATTCGGCGATTGCCGACCTACGTGAATGCTGCCACCGAGCCCGGAGGAAGATGCAGAGAGCGCGGAACGTCGCGGAAAGAGATGCTCTAAGGCCAGCGGATAAGGCGGCAAGAGCTGCATTTAACAAGGAAATCAAGCTCGGTAATAAAGCCTGTCTAGAAGAGCTTTATCGCAACGCCAACTCAAATCCGTGGCCTATAGAGGTGCCACGGCGAAGATAAGAGGACCGGTAGTTCCACTGGATAGGTGCCCGGAGAAGATGAAAGTCATCGTAGAAGCGCTATTTCCACAGCATGAACCGACGCCATACGGAGCGCAGTATGACTACGAAGAAGAAGCTCGGGTAACCAACGAGGAGCTGATGGTGGTGGCAAAATTCTTGAGAACCAAGAAGGTCTTGGGACCAGATGGTATCCCATCTGAATACAGCAATCCTATCAAACCCGGATATGTTTAAGATCGCGTTGCAAAAGCGCATCGACGATGGTGATTTCCCCGACATCAGGAATCGACAAAAGCTAATACTATTGCCGAAGCCAGGCAAGCCCCCCGGAAATCCTTCAGCATACAGGCCGATATGCCTGTTGGATACAGTCGGCAAGGTGCTTGAAAGAGTAATCCTTAACAGGCTTACAACATACACAAAGGGAGAGAATGAACCTTCCAATATGCAGTTCGGTTTCCGGAAAGGTAGATCCACCGTGGATGCTATACGAACGGTCGTGGAAACTATGGTGGCTGCGCAGAAGCAAAAGAGAAGAGGTAACCGCTACTGCGGAGTGGTTAGACTGGACGTAAAAACGCCTTCAACAGCGCTAGTTGGGCCGCAATCGCCCATTCGCTGCACATACTGAGAGTTCCAGACTACCTCTGTAGGATTCTGAGGAGCTACTTCCAGAACCGGAAACTGATCTACGAAACTGACGCCGGAAAAAAAAGTGTAACCGTAAAAGCGGCCGTTCCACAGGGTTCAATACTCTGCCCAACTCTTTGGAATGATATGTACGACGGTGTGCTGTAGCTGAGCCTCCCCAGGGGCGTGAAGATTGTCGGTTTTGCGGATGACATAGTGCTCCTAGTGATCGGCGAATCACTAGAGGAAGTAGAAGTACTCGCAACGGAGGCGATAGATGTTGTGGAAGACTGAAGAAGCTGACGTTAGCTCACCACAACATCGAGATGGTTTTGATAAGCAACCGAAAAGCAGTGCAGCTTGTAAGAATTTCGGTCGGAGAGTATGTCATCAACTCAAAGCGGGAAGTTAGACACCTGGCAGTGATGTTAGATGACCGGTTAAGCTTCAATAGCCACATCGACCACGCATGCGGGAGGGCCGTACAAGTGATCTCGGAACTATCTCGGATCATGTTTAACAACTCGGCGATCAGCAGTAGTACAAAGCGACGACTGGCGAGTGTCTCCACATCGGTGCTTAGATACAGTCGGGTCTCCTACTACGCGATTAACTGGGGGCGTGAAAAAGGAATCCGCGTTGTAGGATACCCATAGCTTATGGGATTTCGACTAATTGGGGCTGTGGCCGATTATTTCGTCCGTGTCAACATGTAGCGTCATACTTTCTTTGGCAAAGTTGTTGTACTCACTTAGGCCTACAACTTAGTGTAATTGTGTATCCAATTAGTTGAGAACTATGCCGCCAGGGGTGCTTTGAAAAAAGAGTAAATAAATCGAAATTCTCGTCGTAAATTCGACTATCATCAAATGGATTCAATGTCAAATATATCAAGACCCTGATTATTTTGAAAGTTGGTGTCTTCGGGAAATTTATAAAAGAAGTCCAGAGCTTCTGGATGGTAGAAAGTATAACTCGCAATTACCCCACCAGGCGGCGCTAGTGCTAATGCAAATATTCAACACATGTTAAAATAATTCTATATCTCATCATCGTGATTAGATAGAGTAGTACTGTCTTCAGCAAAATTGCTCGAGAGGTCGAGTACTACCCAACGGTAACGGATTAGTTTGGAATACTCTCACTATGCGGCGCTAGTGAGCGTAGAAGCTTTAAACATATGGTAGCTTATGATATATCTCAAAAGTCTAATAATTTGGAAAAATGGAGTTTTCGGCAAAGTTCTTGAGGAGGTCAAAGGCTACTAGATTAAGGATAGATTTAATTGGAATGGACCCACCAGGCGGCACTAGTGAGCATTTTCTTTCAAAGCATGTATCTCGAGATCATGATCATTTGGAAGGGTGGTGTCTTCGGCAATATTCATAGACAGGTCGAGCTCTGTCCTACAGCGAACAAATTAGTTCATAACTCGCCCACTAGATGGCGCTAATGAGAATGAAACTTTCTTAACATTATAGATATATTTCTAAAGTCTGATAATTTATGAAAACGCTGTTTTTGGTAAAGTTCTCCAGGGGGACAGGTGCTGTTTGACAATCTATAGAAAAAAAATCTATTTTACCGATTTATTTAGGTGACGCTAATGAGCACGAATTTTTCCTTTCAATTTCTGCATCTCAATATAAAGGCAGTTTAGAAGGGTGGTGTCTTCAACAAGGTTTCTCGAGAGGTCGAGGACTACCCAGATTAGTTTGGAATACTCTCACTATGCGGCGCTAGTGAGCGTTCATGCTTTCGGCATGTGGTAGATTGTGATATATCTCAAATATCTAATGATTGCGCTTTCGGCAAAGTTCTTGAAGAGCTCAAAGACTAATCGATCATGGATAGATTAAATTGAAATGGACCCGCAAGGTTACGATAGTGAGCCAGTATATATTATATTCTGTATCTCGAGATCATTTGCAACGGTGATGGCTTTGGTAATATTCATCGGCAGGTCGAATTCTGCCTTACGGTGAACAGATTAGTTCGGAACTCACCCATTAGGCGGCGCTAAGGAGGATAAAACTTTCAGAATATTGTAGATCTTTTTTTAAAGTCTGGTAATTACTTTTTTTTAAAGTCTGGTAATTACTAAGCGAGAGTAAGCACGTGTTCTGGGTGACACTATGTAAGTAGGGGTTTGTCCACTACTAGGGTTCTTGTTTGCTGGCGAACCCTTCTTTTCAGGGCGGCCTAGGTGCCTCTACAGAATTTCGGATTTTCGTAACAACAAAAACAAACAAACAAAAACAAAACAAAATAAATTACTAAATTTACCGACTTTATTGTCCTCCAACTCTCCACTTCACTACGGCTGCTGGTGATTCACTGCTGCGGGCGGAAAGGCGGGCGGTTTCCTCCGACCGGCCGGGACAACTACGGCCGCGTTCTCCTTTGGTCGTTGGCTGCTCCGGCAGCGGTCCTTGACAATTAGCTAGGGAGGTGAGCTTGGCTCCTTTGTTGGAACCTCCCTAGCGACGTTGGTGGCAAATCACCGGATTCACTTGCTCCCCGCAAGGAGTCCCGGAAGACACCGCAGTGTTCTTCCCAGGTGGAGACGGCTCCTACCTGCTTCCCTCTCCTTGACTGTTAGCTGCAGAGGAGAGCAAGGCTCGTTCGAATTATCCTCTGCAGCGAGAGGGGCGGGTGCGTTGGACTGTTAGCCGGACTGTTAGCCGGGGAAGCGAAAACTCCTTTACAATTAGCTTCCCCCGACGGCGAACCACGGGCCGGCACTTTCGACGGATTTAATTTGCCGTCACACGCGCGCACTGGAACGTTTTCTAGTGGCGGAAAACTCCCGAGAAAAAACTTCTAAACGGACGTCTGTCTATCGCCGTGGTCACTTTCTAACCCATCTAATACGATGGCCGCCTTCCACCTCAACCGAAAACACTAACACCAAAAAAACCGTACCGCCGCATAGCTATCATCACCTATGTGCAGCATAGCCAGTACACGTATTTCAGCAGTAGGAGAGCGGTGGCCTATCTAAGCCCTATGTTAACTATGTACAATTGTCAAACAATATTTACTACACCTATCTGCACAAAAAAAACCGTTCACACACGCAAAACTATATAAAAATTTACAAATTTTTCGTGCACGGTACAAAACAGCGGTGAGTATAACATTACGTAAACAATACACTCTACGGAGTGTATACGCAAAAAAGAGTATATTTCCACCCAGTGCTAAATTGTTACCCTGACGGGTTACAACTAGTAAGCACGCATTTTTTCAATTTCATCATTTCAATATTAAGGCAGTTTAGAAAGGTGGTGTCTTCAACATAATTGTTTGATAGGTCAAGGACTACCTAATGGTGACCGATTATTTTGGTTTACTCTCACTATGCGGTGTTAGTGGGCGTGGAAGATTTCAGTATATGGTAGATAATGAATTATCTCAGAAGTCTAATAAATTAGAAAGATGGTGTTTTCAGAAAAGTTTTTGAGGAAGAATAAGGGCTACTCGATTATGAATCGATTATTTACTGCTCTAATTCTTGTTAATTTTATTTAAATTTCTGAAGTAGCCTCAAAACGGATAAGAGGATAAATTCATCAACCCATTCTCTGGCGCATTATGAGAGTATTCAAACCCAATCTGCTATCATCAGACAGCTCTAGAACTACCGATGAATTTCACCGAAGAAAGCCTTCCTCTAAACTGATATTGAGGTGCTGAAATTTGTAAACATTTTTTCTCTCTTATACCTCCTAGTAGCTGAAATCCACATTAATCTGATAACACCATTTTCATGAATTATCAAACTTTTGACTTAAGCTTCTACGTACTAAAAGTTGTATTCTTACTAGCAATGAGTGAGTTCTGAACTAATCTGATCACAGTAAGATAAAACTCAACCTATCGATGAATTTTGTCATAGATACCACTCATCCAAATTATCCTGATCCCGAGAAATAAAATTTGAAAAGCTTGCTCACTAGCGCCGCTTGGCGGGTCCATTCCAATTCAGTCTGTCTATAATCGAGCAGCCCTTGATTTCCTCAAGAACTTTGCCGAAAACACCATCTTTCTAATTTTCACTCTTGAGATGCACCATAATTTATCAGGTCCTAAAAGTTTCTGCGCTCACTAGCGCCGCATAGTGAGAGTATTCTAAACTAATCGTTGGGTAGTTCTCGACCTCTTAAGCAACTTTGTTGAAGACACCACCCTTCTAAACTGCCTTTATGTTGAGATGCAGAAATTGAAAGAAAAAAATGCGTGCTCACTAGTGTCACCAAACGGGTTAATCCAAAATATTTTTTACATTGTCAAACAGCTCTTGTCTCCCTGGAGAACTTTATCAAAACAGCGTTTTCCTAAATTATCGGACTTTAGAAATATATCTATAATGTTGAGAAAGTTTCATTCTCATTAGCGCCATCTAGTGGGCGAGTTATGAACTAATTTGTTCGCTGTAGGACAGAGCTCGACCTGTCTATGAATATTGCCGAAGACACCACCCTTCCAAATGATCATGATCTCGAGATACATGCTTTGAAAGAAAATGCTCACTAGTGCCGCCTGGTGGGTCCATTCCAATTAAATCTATCCTTAATCTAGTAGCCTTTGACCTCCTCAAGAACTTTGCCGAAAACTCCATTTTTCCAAATTATTAGACTTTTGAGATATATCATAAGCTACCATATGTTTAAAGCTTCTACGCTCACTAGCGCCGCATAGTGAGAGTATTCCAAACTAATCCGTTACCGTTGGGTAGTACTCGACCTCTCGAGCAATTTTGCTGAAGACAGTACTACTCTATCTAATCACGATGATGAGATATAGAATTATTTTAACATGTGTTGAATATTTGCATTAGCACTAGCGCCGCCTGGTGGGGTAATTGCGAGTTATACTTTCTACCATCCAGAAGCTCTGGACTTCTTTTATAAATTTCCCGAAGACACCAACTTTCAAAATAATCAGGGTCTTGATATATTTGACATTGAATCCATTTGATGATAGTCGAATTTACGACGAGAATTTCGATTTATTTACTCTTTTTTCAAAGCACCCCTGGCGGCATAGTTCTCAACTAATTGGATACACAATTACACTAAGTTGTAGGCCTAAGTGAGTACAACAACTTTGCCAAAGAAAGTATGGCGCTACATGTTGACACGGACGAAATAATCGGCCACAGCCCCAATTAGTCAAAATCCCATAAGCTATGGGTATCCTACAATGCGGGTACCGCGCAGTAGGAATCCGCGCAGTAGGAAGCCGCGTAGTAGGAATCCGCGTAGTAGGAGACCCGACTGTACGCAGGACCTGCTTTGGTGACGGCATTGCAGACGAAGAGGAACACATCTGGGCTGAACAGAACGTTTAGGCTGATGGCCATGCGGGTGTTTAGCGCATATCGAACTATCTCGTCAGAGGCAGCCTACGTGATAGCTGGAACGATTCCCATAACCCTTCTACTCGTAGAAAATAACGAGTGTTACATATAGGAATAGAGGCACGAGACGAGTCCGTAAATGAGCCCGAGCTGACACCTTAATCAAGTGGCAGCATCAGTGGGATAACGCTGTAAACAGTAGATGGACCCATCGACTAATTCCACGCTTGTCGGTCTGGGTGAACAGAGCGCACGGTGAGGTGAACTTCCACATGACGCTGTTATTGTCTGGTCATGGCTGTTTCAAAAAGTATCTGAACAGGTTCGGCCACGCGAGTTCGCCGTTCTGCATCGCATGCGGAGATGCAGAGGAATGCCTGAGCACGTGTTCCTCGACTGTCCGCAATTCGAGCACGAGCGAAACGAAATGAGAACCATTGTCGGTGAGGACGTTAACATGGCCAATATTATCGAAAGAATGTGTGCGGGAAAAGAAAAAGCAGTAGCAGTACACGGCCTCGGGTCGTCGAGGCACCGATGAACCGGAAGTTATACTCCAACCGGAATCGACTGACCGACCATGGCACTCGACAAGTCAGCCTGAGGAAGAGAGATAAAGTAGACCACCGGGCGCGACCGGAGTAGGCTAGATCCACCGCCGGGGACTAGACTGAGCGTACGCATCGTCGACGGTAGGTCGTCGGGGCACCTGAGAACCGGAAGTCATCCTCCCTCCGGAATCGCAGGACTGACCTCAGCACCTAACCGACTAGCATCGAGATAACGGTTTCGAGAGAAATTTTAACGTCGGGAAATCTCTCCGTCGGAGTAGACTAGGCCCACCGCCGGGGACTAGCTCGAGTGGATCGGGAAGTACCACCGGCATATGGTCGTCGGGGCGCCTGTGAACTGGAAGTCACCCTCCACCCAGAATTGCAGGCCCGACTTCGGCATCTGACAGGGTAGCATCGGTTTCGGAAGATCTTTCACTGCCGGAGAACTCTTCGTCGGAGTAGGAAAGTTCCACCGTCGGGGACTATTTCAAGTAGTCCATAGCGAATAGCCGGCTTGAATCATCGGGGCAACAGTGAACCGGACGCAATCCTCCACCCGGAATCTCTGGGCTGACCTCGGCATTCTGTCGGACTGCATCGAAGGAAGAATAATGCATCCGTCAACGGTTGCGGGAGACATTCTTTCATCGGGGAACTCTCAACCGAGGTAGGCTAGCTCCACCGCCGGGGATTACGCCGAGTAGCACCGAACATGACAAACCACCAGCATAGGGTCGTCGGTGCATCAGTGAACCGGAATCGCTGGATCGACCATGGCATCCAACTGGTCAACGTAGAGAGGAAGGCATGTAGAATATCATGCCCTGCAGGATTGATATGGCGGTTATGAGACCAGCGAAACACCACTAGCACAACCAGCTAGACCTGGAATCATGTGAAGTGTATTAGCACGCCTCCTCCCGAAGTAGTCATTTAAAATGGAATCCGGGGGATCAGGCAAATGTCGGACTCCTTGGTGGAGCTTAGAGGAGTAAGATTCAGAGTTGTATTCTCTGTTCAGAGTCCCTCACCTTGGCACACGATGGACGAAATCGGTAGGAGGATCAAGAGTGCAGTCAATGCGATCCGCGAGCGTTTCGAACACGAGTAAATAGAAATCAGACATTGGTAGTTCATCAACCCGAAAGTCAGGAGTAAGTGAAGCATCGTCGAGGCACGCTCGGGCTGGGAAAGACCTGAAAGAACTGAAGGAACAGAGTGATATTAGCTTAGGAACTTGGCGAGTGCCCGGAGGCGTCATGTACCGTCATTGGTGGCCAATGTGGTTAGAGCTGCTTTGATTTATCACCCATTTTAATAGCAGCTTATGGGAGTGTTATACCTTTCAGATGAAACTAAGTTTGAGAAAATCGGTTCAACCATCTCTGAGAAAATTCTGTGAGATTAAATGGCACATACATACACACAGACATTTTCCGATCTCGACGAACTGAATCGAATGGTATAAGAAACTAGGCTCTCCGGGCCTCGGTTGGTCAGTCGATTTCTTTATATGAGAAAGGCAAACAGAAGAAAAAACACATACATACGCACAGACACATTATGCGTCAGTAGTGTCATCTGGGAAAACCCGTTTTAATCCACCTAGTGGTGCAATTGTGCCTTTCTCATTCATCCAAACTATGATTTAATGGCTGGTTATGTTCAATATAACATTGTGGAAAAGTCTATTACATTCTTATTACAATTGATGAGCATATATAAGTGCAAGACTGTCACGAACCTGATAAGCAACATGTCGATTTTGACACACTTGAAACAAACAAAAATATAATATTTATATGGCTTAATCAGCGTGAGTTCAATGTTGTCTTCATGTTATTTTTACGGTGGAGAAGGAAAGGGATATAATTAGTGGGAGAGGGAGGATGCGTCGGGAATCATTTAACTTATTGTAGTATACGTGGTGGATGAAGGGAATGCATGTAGGAGGTTGGTCTGATAGGGTGGGGGTGATAGATGGCTGGGAGTTGAGAGGTAGAAGGTAGATGGGTAGATGGAGGGTTCAACACCGAACTTCATATTTTACCTTCCATTTGAGACTAGGTTAGTGAAATTTGGTTGTCATCACCGAAGTGGCTTTAGATCTGGAATTTGCCCGGAACCCCGGGACTTCCATACACAGACATTTTGCCCTCCGGGCCTCTGTTTGAAAATCGATGTTTGGAGTGATTGCATAGCCTTTCTTTATATGAGAAAGGCAAAAATGTTTAAAGATGGCCTCTGTGGGACATAGAAATTGCTTTTTGCTTTCATATCCTCTGACTAATCGTTCATGTTATTATATTACCGCTAATTCTGTCCCTTCCTTCTTATTCTTTATTTTTTACTTTATGCCAGGTTTCAGGATCACACATAAATGTACTCTTCTGATAAAAACCATGCTGGCGGTAAAATAGATGTTGAACAAGAATCGTTTAAAATCATAAGCATTGAACTCGGTGGGATCAAGCAAATTACGTAACTAGTGACAAGCCTTTTATGAAGAACTACCGTCTACATGCCCGCTCATAAAGTTGAGATCGATAGTGTAGTCCGCGAATGTGTCGTGCGTGGGTCTACTGAAGCACTGGACGAGACAAAATGGCGTGTCCCTTCACAAACAAGTGGTGTACGAGACAAATGTTGTATTGTATTGGTTCTTGGTAAAATGTATCTGATGAACGATTTGGAAAATGGAATTTTGAATTTTTGAAACGAGTTTCCTAACATGCATGGCGCAGATGTTGGCAACTCATACACAGAAATTATTGAAGATGTTCCTCAAGGAAGCCACTAAAGATTACTTGTGTCTGCTTCATTCATCAATGACTTCTATTCATTAAGCTACAATGTACTAAATATCACATGCATAAACAAGTGTTGACGAACGGGTTGTATACGGGAAAATGTAGTTGTAAATTAACTGACATTGATCCATAGAATATTAACAATGTACATTAAAACACGTCGATATGTTCCATAATATCGACAAAAATATTACATGGTATTACAAAATGGAGCAATAAAATGTCAAAAAAAGTTCCATAAATTTGATGAAAATGTTTGCTAAAAATTTTTTCTTTGTCCATAGAAGATGTAAAAATGAACATTTGAAATGATTCATATATCGAACGTTAAATTATGGTTCATGAATATTTACAAAACGATCCATAAGAAAAGAAAATGTAAAACGATCCATTAATATGTGCTTATGCACTAGAAAAAATAAATTTAATGAATTCATGCGAAATTTTATGGTAAACTTAAAAAATAAGTTGTGCTTAATAATTCTCATAACAGTGACAGTGTTTTAACAAGTGAGCTTATACTGGGAGCTAGTGTGATGCGGCTTGGCCGCATATCCGAGGCCAAGGATCCGAAGCGCTGAGGATCCGTTGGACGAGGCATTGATTAACCCGTTTAACTATAATGTATGCATTGTTTGTTGTAGTTATATGCAGTGCATGTATGCATGGTTTGTTGTAGTTTGACATTACAACCAAATGTAATAAACTTTATTATTAGTTCAAATAGCAAAAATTTCGCACGAATTCATTAAATTTAATTTTTCTGGTGCATAAGCACATATTAATGGATCGTTTTACATTTTCTTTTCTTATGGATCGTTTTGTAAATATCATAATTTAACGTTCGATATATGAATCATTTCTAATGTTCATTTTTACATCTTCTATGGACCAAGAAAAATTATTTAGCAAACATTTTCATCAAATTTATGGAACTTTTTCTGACATTTTATTGCTCCATTTTGTAATACCGTGGAACATTTTTGTCGATATTATGGAAAATATCGACGTGTTTTATTGTGCATTGTTAATATTCTATGGATCAATGTCAGTTAATTTATGGCGCAAAATGTATCATTTTATGGAACATTTCCAATATTTTTATGGGGCATTGGTTGAATTTAATTGCTCTTTTATTACTATTTTAGTGTTCTTTTGCGACCATTTTATGGTTCAATTTTACATTATCTATGGATCAAATCACCCCTTTTTATGGATCATTCACACTGTTTTATGGATTTTCAGTTTTGTTTTATGGAACATGGACAACTTTTTTATGGATCGTTTTTCAATTTTCTATGGATCAGTTTTGTTGTTTTAGCGGCGCAAACTTAGGGCTGCCGGTTGTATACACATGCATTTCTACTAGATCACTTCTTGTTTGAATAAAGGGGCTCGTGCCACCTCGTGCCTTCCCCTGGAGTCACAAGTGAATTTCTCATGCATTTCATATTACATCTTCTAATTAAATTAAATAATCGAAATAATATAGAATCAAGTACGCCAAAATATTAACTTGGTTGTTAGACACGAAAATAGAATAATAAGTCAAAGCAAAATGTTTGATAAAAGCTTCTTATAATTCTCCCTTTCTCCTACTGCAGCCACATGATACCACCAGTATAGTCCTCCGATGCTTTTATTTCAATCGTTCAATAATTGATTCCTGATTTTTACATTACTCGATTGATGGTCCTTTGATTTCTTCATTCAAATCAAAACTCAATCATCCTCCACTTGAAAGAAAATAGATAAAATACAATTATCTAGGTACCCGTAGGCCAGCAGAGCATCCCTCTACCGAAGCCCCTTTGAAGCAGTCAAAAACGCACCTCTAATTACCCTTCTCGGATGAACGATAAGCAATTTCGCCAGCGGAGAGAACCCGAAGTACTGTCTGCTGCTTCCGGAAATGTTTTCCCAATTTTAAATTACAAATTTTCTTTTCGATTCGTGAGCGGTGTAGGGAGGGGACTGATGCGCAAAAACACCGTGTTATTTCTCGCAAAGCAGTGCCCTGGCTGTGGCGGAACTAGCAAGGTATGTTACTTACTTTACAGTTTCTTTGGTTCTCATTCGTATTCTGGTGGCGAAATGTGGGGCGCTACTGCTGCTGATTCGACAACGGCTATGGTCATGGCCGCTAGTGAGGGTGTTGGCGGTGGCGGTGGTGGTCGTAAATTTATGCTTTATGCATAAATATGCGAAACAGTTGGGCCCGGGACTCAGTCAAATGTCAACCCTTGCAGCAAGTAATGGGAATTTTGTGTTTTCGGAAGGGTGGGTGCCTCCCAATGATCCTGCTGAGTTCGGTGGGGCTCCCCAGGCAAACCGTGAATAAAGTAAACGAAGGGTGAATTGCTAATTTTGTAAGATTAATTTATTGAAATTTGTATGTATGCGGGGGGCCTGGGTGGATCGTGGCGATATTCCTTTTCAATTTATTGGGGACGTTTTGCAAAGTACTCGGAATAACTCATCCTTGAAGTAGTGTTGGACTTGTGACAATTCTATTCGAATGTGTTGCGATTTCGGCAGTCCTGTGTTGTAGAGCGGTATCCTTTTTGCATACGAATTTTCGGTCATGGCATCGCTGAAACTCGATATCCGTGAGGGAAGGCATTTACGGAAGAAGCTAAAAGCAATAGAATCGGCTTGGTTCAAGATTTATTGTACATCTGCAACGTTATTGAGAACAGTATTTTATATCAAACTCAGCTATTTCTATTCTGTCTCTTATTCTAATAACTTTACCCCCGAAACTGACAACGAAAATGTTGCAGTTTGATGAATGAAATTATGATGACCATAACCACTTCAAGGCAAACAATGCTAATTCCATTAGGATCGAAAAACC
Source organism: Topomyia yanbarensis (assembly GCF_030247195.1). Classification (NCBI taxonomy): domain Eukaryota; kingdom Metazoa; phylum Arthropoda; class Insecta; order Diptera; family Culicidae; genus Topomyia; species Topomyia yanbarensis. Next base: position 30,666,707 of record NC_080671.1, on the reverse strand, counting down.
CCCCAATTGCTTTTCCAATGAAAACTGAAGCACCTGTTGAGAATGAAAAGGAATTACACTTCTAATCCTACTGTGCTATCGAGCTGGTAAGCCCTTGTCCAAACATTTACCTTCCATGCACTCAACGACGATGACGCCAACCAAACAGTTTCGTCCAGTCATCGCAATTTTTCGTTAAATCATCATAACCATTAAAGTTAAATTTAATCTCATCTTGTGCTCTTTCTCTCGGCAGCAGCATCCTATCAAAACAGGATTACCTTTTCCATTCCCCCACACGAACTCCAGCAAATCGATCCAAATGCTCGCGCGAGCCGGTTTTGATGGGAGCCATTTCCAACAACATCGAGCACCCCAGCGAATTTTCAAGCACCGTTAAAACGAGATTTTTATTACAATTGAGCCTACCATTCATTCATCCGGTTGTCGAAGGAAAATAAATATCGATTCCAGTGCCTACTCCGCTGACTGCGGTGCGAGCATCTGTTGTTTCTGGGTGCTACGTTCGGGTCGATCTCGACACAGACGCTGCTGTTTGTTTAACCATGACTTCCTGGTTGGGTTGGGAAGAGGTTTTGATAATGTATTTGAATGTGCCATGCTTCACTAGCAAAATATTGGTAACCAAAGCTCATTTTGCGTGTAGCAGAAAAAGACATTAGGTATAATATCAATGATAGTACGATGTGCATGTCTTAACTAGTCATGGTACCAAGGGGATAGTCAGCCACAGGACCCGAAGGAAGTTTGGTGGATTCCGCTCTTTTAGGATGAGTTATATTCCATTGCCTTTGAATCATTGTTGCATGTCCTTGCTACAATGGCAACTGGTTATATCTAGCCAAAACATAACGCTGCACCGCTACGGCTATCGCCCCCCAGCTGGCATTGTTGAATGTGTTCTTCACGTCTATCGTTAAAACGGCGCAGTAGCGATTACCTCTTCTCTTTTGCTTCGATGCTTTCTCCACGCTCGCGATGACTGTGTTTTTTTTTTTTTTTTTTTTTACAATGGAGAAGACCTTTATGTCCTAGCCCAGTACACGTGCTAACGGTAGGGTCCAATCTACCACACGGGGTGCACTGGGGGCGTGTCGGACTCGAATGGTGACCAGCCATTAATACCGACTAAACTCCATTGGGCTCCGCCATCATTCCTCCCAGGAACTACCTCTCGGTATTACTTCTGGGGGATGGCTGTACTCAATGTACTCATTCACTCTCACTCGCGCGATCATACATCCTGTATGAGGCTTACTTGGGTGCTCTCTCAATCACACTTTGATTCACTCTCAAACACTCCCACATGAGGCTGACTTTTGTGCTCACCTTTTACGTTCCATGCGAGGCTGACTTGTGTGCTCACCTTACTCATTCCTTGCTAGGCTTACTTTTGTGCTCGCCCTACCCATCCATGTGAGGCTGACTTGGGTGCTCACCCTATCACCTGATTCACTCTCAATCGTGCCACTCTATTGTACCTTTGTCACTCCCTCTGGCATCCCATGTGGGACATTTTTCTTAGGCCCCACTTCTGACATACCATGCGAGGCTGACTTTTGTGCTCACCTTTTTCATTCCTTGCTAGGCTGACTTTTGTGCTAGCCTCTACCAACCTGTGAGGCTGACTTTTATGTTCACCCTTAACATGCAGTGTGAGACTGACTTGGATGCTCACCCTTTCACTCCTCTGCCACGCCATGAGGCATCGATAGCTTAGTTCCAACATACTACGCTACGACCCTCCCGTCTTGGCATGAGGCAGTCCACTTATACGCCTATACACTCACTCTTCTGTCTTGCTTCGGGGTGGCTGGGTTTACCCCTTACGCGGTTGCCATTCGCTGCGCCAACCTACCTCGGCATGAACAGACCATTCACTCTCTTATTTTGCGCTTGGCCTTTTTCGCTCCAACTAACCAATCACTAGTTAGCCGTGCCCGCCGTCTGTTGCTTGGTTCGCCAGATTACCTGTAGCCTACTGGCAATCTGGATGGTAGCAGCCGAGACTGCGTTCCACTTCTCCACCGTTTGACACATCCGCTGAATAAGGGTATCCGGGGTTGTGTCCCAGCCACAGACGTCAAGCATTGCTCTTCTTTCGACGTCGAACCGATGACATACGAACAGTATGTGCTCGGCAGTTTCATCTACACCTGGGCAGTCCGGGCAGACTGGGACCTCCGCGTGTCCGAACCTGTGGAGGTACTGACGGAAACAGCCATGGCCTGACAGGAATTGTGTCAGGTGGAAGTGAACTTCTTCATGGGGTCTTCCCACCCAGCTCGATATGCTAGGTATCAGCCGGTGGGTCCACCTACCTTTCGAGGAGTTGTCCCACTCACGCTGCCATCTGGCGACCGAGGTCACCCTGGTGCGCTCGCGGGCTCCCCTATTTCCACGTAGCTCAAAGCACTCCTCATCTTCCCGAATGACCAGCCCGACTGGCATCATGCTCGCTATCACGCAGGATGCATCGTGTGATACCGTGCGGTAGGCAGATATCACTCTGAGGCACATCACGCGGTAGGTGCTCTCCAGTTTCTGTAGGTAACTGGTTACCCTCAGTGCTCTTGACCATGACGGGCCGCCGTACCTGAGGATAGATACGGCAACGCCTGCCAGTAACCTACGTCTACTGGCGCACACCTTTGAGCTGTCGACGCTCTCTTGCACGTATAGTCGACATGGCTTTGTCGTCTATAATGACTCCGAGAGACTTCAGACTTCGCTGTGAAGTGATCGCGACTTCTCCCACATGGATAACTGCATGTTGTGCCGACTTGCGGTTGTTGACGATAACTACCTCCGTCTTATGATGAGCGAGCTCCAGGCCTCTCGCGCTCATCCATTCCTCCACCGTGCTAATCGCGTGTTCTGCGGTTAGTTCTACCTCAGGAATTGACTCCCCGTAGACCTCCAAGGTTACGTCGTCGGCAAAGCCGACGATCTTGACCCCAGGAGGGAACTTCAGTCTCAGAACTCCGTCATACATGAGGTTCCATAACACCGGGCCTAGGATCGAGCCCTGCGGGACTCCGGCGGTAATCGGAACCCTTTTCTGACCGGCATCGGTCTCGTATATCAGTACGCGGTTTTGGAAGTAACTTTCCAGGATCCGGTACAGACCCACCGGTAGGCTAAGCCGGTGTAACGAGAGCGCGATGGCATCCCAGCTTGCGCTGTTGAATGCGTTCTTCACGTCAAGTGTCACTAACGCACAGTATCGAATACCTCGCCTTTTTCGTTGGATCGCTATCTCGGCAGTATAGCGGGTCCGTCCCTCAATCGCACAGAGGCCCGCTCGATTGTGACGCCGCATTGCTCTTTGACGGCTGCGACGACGTCTTCTGCGGTCGCGAACTCGTCCAAGTGCTTGCACTGGAGAGTTGTTTCCGCACCTAGCGACCTGATTTGGGCGCCCTCACCAAGGACCTCTTGGGCCAAGGCCTTATATACTGCACTTGATTGTGCGCCTCGCTTCAGCACCAGGAGCATCTCTCCCGTGTTGGTGCGTCTTACGCTACGCACATCCTGCCCAAGGGCCGAGAGGCTTTCGGCCGCCTTCATCGATTTAAGGACATCGGCGTATTTGTCCTTGTCGGTTTTTAACCACAAGGCTTCGCCTCTGTCCTTGGCCTTCCTCGCAGGCCGCGGTACCTCCGGTTTCGGTGCCGGCTTTTTCTTGGTAACCAGCGTCCAGGGGTTTGAGCCCCCCTGCCCCGGTCGTGTCGGGTTGCTGGTACCATCGCTCTCCACAGCGAGGTCACTCTCGCCCTCGCTTACCTCACCCAGGCGGCGTTTGACCTTGACGGTTGCACGCCGAGTGGTGTCGGTTTTGGCACCCTCTCCTGGCGACTTCCTAGGGCGCTTCGCATTCGATGCCGTCTTGCGATTGCCCTTTCCTTTTCCCTTCGAGGGGAACTCGGTCGCCGCTCCGATCGACGTGGCTGCTCCGTAGAAGGTAAAGGCCACTGTCTGTGAACCTCTATTGACCTTCTCTCTTTCCTCCCTATTGGAGGCCACTGTCTGGGTTTCTCTGTCGGGCCTCTCCCGACATTCCACCCTCTCAACATATGCCTGCTGTTCCTGTCTTGCGACACGAACAGCTTTCCGGAGCTCCAGAAGGCTCAACTTCAACTCCTTGGCTATGTTCTGCTTTGCGCTAGCGAAGTCGATTATAGCATCGAGTTGCTTCGCTACTTTGCGCATCGCAGCTATTGGCCCCTCCGATGCATTGGTAGGGGTATTGCCTACCGCTGCTGGGGGGTCACTGGTGCTTTCGGGTGCAGCACTCATCGCTCCACTACTCTCCCCACGGGGGGGAGACCTCGCCAAACCACCTCTTGCGAAGGGGTTTGGCACCTCCGTCTGTTTATTTTTATTTTTATTTGCCTCCATGTATAGTCCCACGAGTAGCGCGAGAAATATATGTCCGCCACGCCAGAGCTCCGCATTAGCGTGGTAAGGGACGCTTACTGTGGGGGTTGCCCAGGTACCCCACAGGCTCCGTTAACGATCGAGCATCTTTTTCACCCCCTCGATCACTCATCCCTCGGCACGGGTCGCTTCACGCCTTGGAATTGGGGTTATGCCCTACCTTGCTTTACGTGGTGATCTCGGCCCGGATCATCACAACCATCCTCCTTTACCAGGGCTTTGGACCTGTAGCTCTGGATCTCAATAGTTCCATGTACGTATGTTATTACAGACATGCTACTATTGAGATCCGTCATTCGCTAGCGGAGTTTCGCGATGACTGTGTGGATGGCGTCTACCGTCGATATGCCATTCCGGAACCCGAACTGCCTCTGCGAGAGTCCGTTATCGCTTTCAGCATGTTGAGGATGATCCTTTCCAGGAGCTTACCAAAAGTATCCAACAGGCATACGGCCGTTACGATGCTGGATCTCCTGGTGGTTTCCATGGTTTTGGCAGCAACACAAGCTTCTTGGTCTTCCATCTATCCGAGAAGTAGTCTTCGTCCAAGCATTTCAGTAGGACTATTCTGAACGTGCCCTGAAACGGCAGGATCGCGGTATTCAGTGTCACGTTGGGGATACCGTCCGGACCGGGAGCTTTCTTCGTTTTCAGCCATTTGCCACTATAAGGAGCTCGTCGTTGGAGACCCAAGTAACCAATAAGCATTATAACGTAGCCTAATATCTGCTTTAGATCCACATATAAAGCTGTCCTATAAAGCCGTGAAGCCCTAAATACTTATTTAATGCTGATATTATGCCAGAAAAGGCGAAATATAGTGCTATTACTGTGCAGAGATTGACAGCTCGTTTCTGCAGTACTAATGCTATTATATAGCAAAAGCATACAAATGTCAAATTTGAAAGCCTTATATTGGCACTACTAATGCTATTAAAAAGCTTCAGTTGGTTGTCATTGTCCGCCATGGTTTTAAAACCATTTCTTATGTTTCCTTTCGGTATGATGAGCAAAAAGGAAAAATTTAAAAAAAAAATATTCTGTTTAAGGGAGTACCGGAGTGGGAAATGAGCATAAAAAGTAATAAAATAAACCAGCATCACTTGACACGTTGCGCAACATACTAAATGTTGTAGAGTATGTCGTGAGTAAAAAGAGCAAGAATGCAACAAGTACAACACATTTTTATCAGTGATATAGAGACCCATGAATAGTCTTCTTTCATAAATGCAATATTCTCGATAACATAGTTTCATTCATCAGATCTGATTAGCGTTATTTTATAATGTTTCTATTCAACAAATCAGTAAAATACTCACCTATTGCAATTTTTCATCTATTCAGAAATACCCCAGCATGCTTCTGATTTTATGAAATATGAATTGAATTGCTTGCAAAAAGTATGTCGTTATGTTATTTAGGGATCAATATTGTGATGATGGCGCCCTATCAGTGCTGGCTCCTAGGTAAACCACTGGTTATACAAACCGAGTGTTATATGTATGCAACGAACAGGCTAGATTCATCGATTTTGTAGAGTCGCTTTATTATACAAGGTTCATCTGCTACATAGTATATTATAACAGAAGCCAAATAATCCGCCAATGTATGAACTACTCCAGTAGCGATTCTAAGTAAATCATGATTGCTAGCAGGAAAAACAATTAGGTATGGTGTATCGGTCAGATAAATAGTCTATCTACCAAATTTGGAACAATCACGGAGATAAAGCAAAGCTTTGATTCACCACTTTCATTGTGGAACTCCAATCATCTCCTGACAATCCTATTTGTACTAAAAACACATAGCGATTTCGCCTCGTGGCAATATGAGACCATTTTTCCTTGATACCATCAGACCAGGAAGCGTTTAGCACCCAAACGTGTTCTAAGTGTCCTAGTAAGTATATTGATACACTGCCTATAATCGCAAGTCAGTCCCATGTAGATAGGGGATCTCGTAAAACATGGGACTGTCTTGCGATTATAGGCAGTGTATCGATATACAATGCCTATAAATAACTCATCGAATATAGACCATTTCATTTCCGAAGACCATGTGCCCACTTTTCAGTTTGCTTAGGTTAGCTTAGGTATACTGCCCGTAGTTTCACTTCGTGATTGACCGAATGAGTAAACATGCTCAATGAACCAACAGTCATGTGCCCACTTTTCAGTTTGATCCAAAAATTTGCAACGAAGAGGAGATGCATTTGTGTAAAAAGAAAAAAAAACTTTGGAAAACTTTGCATTCATCATGAATGATTTATGTTCATATTGATTTGAAGCTATCAAATCTCCATAATTCTTCAGAGATTTTACGTATTCAGATCGCTAGGAATATGCTAATACAGAACAATCTTCAAACAAAATGTTGCTGACAATAAACGCCTAAATGTATATTCAGCACATGTTGCGCTAATGTTGCGTGCGCGTGAGAAATGCAATAAGCTTGCACTTAGTTTGGCCAATGGTTGTACGGAAATATACAAATGTTTCGTACCTGTACAAAAATATCAAAATGCAATCTGAATATTTTTTACGAAAGCTCGCAACACAATATAAAAAATATTATATACCTTACCTGCCTTTGGGCAGAAATTTGTGGCACTCCATAGTCCATTGACCCAACTTAGTGTGGAATGACTTAGTATAGAACGACTGTAAGCGACAAACTAGTTTCTCTGCACAAGCACATTGTTGAGAAATCATTTCTAAACGGTCAATGGATGATATTTGTTGAAAATGTAGACTTTACTTAGTGACTTTTACTTGTGAATTGTTACATTGATTTGGAAAACCGAAATAGATAATTCGTTTGGTTTATAGAACAAAAGATGAACTTCAAATATATATATATTGTTGATGAACATCTGCTGATTTTTCAGTCAGTTATGACCGCATGTTATATATCATATATGGTGTGCCCATGAAAGTGGGCGAAGAGGCTGAGGAAGTTTATTTGAAATACTTTTTGCTACCTATGTTTCTTTTTTTTCCGTAGTATTTTCAAATTTATTTCATACCTTTCTTGTACTACAACGGCTATGCAATCAATACAAAACTCAATTTTATAACCCAATTCATGCAGAAATATGTTACATAGGTACGTTAGCGCGTATTTCCATTCAACAAAATATATCCACAAATGAGTTTTGTAGCAACTCCGAAAGCTGCAATTGTTTTTTATAGGAAAGTCCTTATTACATGAATAAGAATTTATAATTGCGGTCACGTATAAAACATGAACCGGAACTACCTATAGACACTGGAAATGGAAAATTGGAATGTTTAGTGAATATTGGAATGTTTTTTTATCCTTTATCAATAAGTCTGAGGAACAAAGGACTAATCTGAACTTACACAGGGAGTGGGCGTAGCGTATTGGTAAATCAATTGCCTTGTACGCAGCGCACCTGGGTTCGAGTCCCGACCCCGCACATAGGGTTAGAAATTTTTCCTAAGAGACTTTTCTAACCCGAAGAGGCGAATGACCTTAAGGTTAAAACCTCTATAATTGAAATAAAAAAAGAGCTTACACATGAGATTGCACAGAATGCCTTTTACTTGGTGAGTCAACCATCAAATAGTCCTTGGAATCCGGTGTTGCTGGACAGTCTTGCGCGAATGTTACACCACCATCATAAAAGGGTCAAGTTGTCAAACTGTCGTAAGATCCCAAATATCGCAGGCTACTGCAGATTTCCTTTTGGAAATATTCTTGAACCGAAAATCTGTAAGCTTCGTCTTCCTTCAAAATATTCATTACCTGGCATGGAGCAATACGAGGGAACCCAAACTAAGGTAATCTTATACGATCTTACAGACAAAGCACGCAGAAGCTCTCATAATTTTCCAGAAAATATACAATGTGCTTTCAAGGTATTTGAGTTGAGGCTGTCCTAAACAATAAAATAATAATCTGTTGGCAAAGTATCAATAATCCCGAGGATATACTGCATAACAGCGAGTTATGCGCTGTAAGCTGAAAAAGGACCATTGAGTTTGAATGAGGCGGTAAGGTTTTGATTGAATATACTGGAGCCAAAGAGCCGTCGAAACCTGACTCGTCGGTGTAAAAGTGTAAATGTTCCAAGATCACTTTATCCGAATATAAAGCGCCTTCGTGAACTTGTCACCAAGGATTTGCCGGAGAGAAGACCCGCGCTCATCCTTACTAGTGGAACTCGATTAATTGAAAATCTACCGAAAGTCATCGAAACAGTAACAAAACCAGCGGACAAGTATTGGGTGTACCTATCCCGTATTGCACCGAAGGTTTCATAGGATGATATTGCTGCCTTCGTTCGCGAGTGTCCTGACTGCCAGCCTGTTGTGAAGAAATTGGTAAAAAAGGACACTGATTTGAAAACATTAGCGTTTGTGTCTTTCAAAGTCGGTGTCGATCTGAAATATAGGGACAAAGCTCTGGACTCCTCGATTTGGCCAAAAGGGGTGTGCTTTCGTGCATTTCATGATGGACAGCGTTCTCAGGATATTTGGGGACCGAGTGCATCGAAGGTATTCTGTTTGCGGGAGCGGTGAAGGGATCTTCCAGATCGATGAAAACGGCAAGTACGAAACCGATTTTTTCAATGCGAGCACTGATCCGCTCCTTGCTTCCAGCCAATCGCGGTATTGTAACCTGCAAATATATTATCAGAACGTCGGCGGTATGAACACATGAATCGATAATTATTTGGTAGCAAGTTCGGATGAGTGTTACGATATAATTGCCCTCACAGAGATGTGGTTAAGTGCAAGCACTCTGTCAGTGCAAGCATTTGGCACAAACTATGACGTCTTCCGTACTGATCGTAGCTCACGCAACAGTCACAAGACTGACGGCGGCGAGGTGCTTGTCGCGATCCATCGTCGTTTAAAAGTCAACTGCTCGAGGATATTCTAGTGGCCTGTGTCGAACAGGTCTGGGTGAGAATTAAACTGGCTGGCTACGAACTCTTTCTTTGTGTGGTTTATTTTCCACCTGACCGGACACGCGATCTATCATTGATTGATGCACATACTCAGTCACTTGAACGTATCTCCACTCAGGCAAACCCTCTTGATGAGATTTTGATCGTGGGTGATTTTAACTTCTCCGGATTGAAATGGTCCACCGCAACTGATGGATTCATGTTCGCGGATCCTGAACTGTCATCTTTCCATGCTGGCATTATCAGTTTGCTTGACTGCTACAGCCTGAATCTTCTGTGCCAAATGAATAACGTGGTGAACGAGAACAACAGAATCCTCGATCTCTGCTTTTCGAGCAAATCTGATTATGCGTCAACATTACCCGCAGCACCGTTCCCCCTGGTGAAGATTGTTAGACACCACCCTCTCCTGAATATTTTGCTTGGAGCGAATCGTGTGGAGTATGACTGTGACACTTTCGACACAGTCAGCTTTAATTTTAGAAGAGTGGACTTCTATAGCATTATTGATTTTCTGTCGAATATTCACTGGAACGAAATTCTGGACAATGATGATGTCAACGCAGCAGCCCAGAATTTTTCCAACGTGTTGAGCTATGCTATATACCCAAAAGTACCGGCCATCACTCTAGGCACCCAGTATGGCAAACGGCAAACGAGTTGAAACGATTAAAATCGACTAAAAGGGCCGCACTGAAATAGTACTCTAAGCATGGGGGTTACGTGCTACGACAACATTACGTATATGTTAACCAAGTGTATAAAAAGACAGCTAAGCGGTGCCATGCTAATTATTTGTGGAACGTTCAACGCAGATTGAAGTCCGATCCTAAAACATTCTGGAAGCATGTAAACGAGCAAAGAAAGGAGTCCGGGTTACCTTAAACGATGGGCTACGGAGGGCATATGAGCACTAATTCTAAAGGAATTTGTCAATTATTCTCTGAAAAGTTCGCGAGCGTATTTTCCAACGAGAAATTGGCACCGTCCCAGGTTTCCCGTGCGGCACTTGATGTTCCACAGTCATATCAGTTGTTGAATTCTGTCAATATCGACAATAATATGGTACAACTGGCGATTGGTAAAATGAAGGCTTCAACCTCTGCAGGCTTAGATGGTATACCAGCTATTATTCTTAAAAAATGCTCTATCGGTGTATTGAAACCTCTTTGACATCTATTTCGTTTGTCGCTCTCAACTGGAGTATTTCCCGATCTCTAGAAAACCTCCTTCATGTTGCCAGTTTACAAAAAAGGAGATAAAAAAGAAGTTGATAACTACCGGGGTATTACTACGCTAAGCGCAATTCCTAAGCTATTTGAAATGGTCGTGTTGGAACCCATCTTCAATCACTGCAAACACTACATCACTGAGACTCAACATAGATTTATGCCGAAACGTTTAACATCTACGAATCTTCTGTCGTTCACGTCCTATATGACAGATGCCATGTCTGATGGCCTTCAAACTGACTTAATCTATACGGACCTTTCAGCTGCTTTCGACAAGATTAATCACGCTATTGCAGTGACAAAATTGGATAGACTTGGCTTTGGTACCAATGTACTCCGTTGGATGCAATCGTATCTCAGTAATCGTCGTCTGGCTGTCAAAATAAGTGGTTGTGGATCCGAAGAATTCTTCGTTACATCTGGTATTCCGCAAGGCAGTCATCTCGGTCCTTTGATTTTTCTCCTGTATTTCAACGACGTTAACTTTTTGCTAGAAGGACCACGGTTGTCATTCGCTGATGACATTAAGTTATACCACAAAATCCGGAATACTGATGACGCAGCTTTTCTTCAACGTCAATTAGTAAACTTTGCGGATTGGTGTGAAATCAACCGAATGACCCTAAATCCTAAAAAATGCACGATCATTACGTTTTCGAGGAAAAAAAAACGCAAATTCGATTCGAGTACTATCTAACAGAATCCACGATTGACAGAGCAAATTGTGTCAAAGATCTCGTAGTTTTTCTCGATGAACAATTGACATTTAAGCAGCATATCAGCTATATTGTCGCAAAAGCATCACGCTGTTTGGAGTTCATAATGAGAATATCTAAGAACTTTTCAGATATTTACTGCTTGAAGTCTCTTTATTGCTCACTCGTTCAATCAACATTGGAATATTGCTCTGTTGTGTGGAACCCTCATTACCTCAACGGTGTCCACCGAATTGAGTCAGTACAGCGCAGGTTTGTTCGGTTTGCCCTCCGCCAGTTGCCTTGGAGCAACCCACACCAGCTGCCAAGTTACGAAAGTCGCGGACAGCTTATCGGACTCAATACATTGCAAGTGCGGCGGGACCTGTCCTGTGCAATGATTGCCCCGAGCTTCTTAGTGCGATAAATATGAACGCTCGTCCTCGTGCTCTCCGCAATAATTTATTCCTCCGACTACCTCTTCGCCGGACTAACTATGGAGCCAACGGTGCCGTCATTGGTTTGCAGCGGACATTCAACAGAGTTTCACCCGGATTTGACTTTCACATCCCACGTAGTAGAATACAAACAATTTTTTTAAAACTATTTTAAGAAATTATAATTAGGACCACAGTGTGTCTGTTGATATTAACTGTAAATAAATAAATAAATAAATAAATAAATAAATAAATAAATAAATAAATAAATAAATAAATAAATAAATAAATAAATAAATAAATAAATAAATATATAAATATATAAATAAATAAATAAATAAATAAATAAATAAATAAATAAATAAATAAATAAATAAATAAATAAATAAATAAAACATATCGTTGCAGTCGACTTCTCGAAATTTACTATGAAAGATGTTTGGGTTCACTTACGGACGTATGTAGTCTGGGATTTCACGAATCTTATCTTTCATGGATGTGTCGAAAATACAGTTGAATCAAAAGCATGAGAGAGATTGACACGTTTGGGAATTGATATTTTGTGCCATGTAATCGAAGTATAAGAACATAAATCATCGGGTGTAGGAATTGAACTCGACAAGCGTCTCAAAATTTGCAATTGCCAACGGGTTCAAGATATTACATCGAATGAGCATTCGATATGAGAGATCCCAAAATTGATTTTTCAGCGGAATGACGCCCGCCAACACTTCTAGACTCATCGTATGGGTCGAATGCATGCAACTCAAAGCAATGCGCAACCAATAATACTGAATTCGCCCCAGTTTGGTGAAGTGTATGTTCGCAGTGGCACGAAAACAGAAACGCCCGTAATCTATCACCGACAATATTGTAGTTTGGTACAGCCTGATCAGGTATCCTGAATGGGCACCCCGCCATGTAACGGTTATTGTACGGAGAAAGTTGATCCTTTGTTGGCACATCTGTTACAAATCTTTAACACAAGAACGTTACACTTACTTTTTCTACCTTAGACATTGCACTGGGGTACAAACGTACCCCACGCGTTTGATTGCAATTTTCGCAGGTAAAAATGCAAACTAAAGAAATCATATATCATTTTATTTTATCATTTTATTCTCTTTTATTTGCAAAAATAGCTGTGAAATTGAATGTACGGAATTTATTGAATCAATGAGCTTGAGATTGAGCTTGTGCGACAACCCCTGGCTGCTACTCCGTTGTCGATCGGGACTGGCTGCAAAGGCACAGGGAATCAGTAGATAATTATGCTTGGGAGTAGCGAAACATCTTTCAATGTGCAACTCCTGGTAATCCTAAAGTGTTTTTGATCAATACCGACGCCGGCCAGGCCCGAACGTAGATCGCGGAAGGAAAGGGAAGGAATGGTTAGTCCGATACTTGATTTTGCTAGAGGCCGTATATACTACTGCGTACTCCACAAGTATCACGGGAGGATATTTTTGTTAGTAAGAGTGTAGACGGTAGGTCTACTTCTTCTCTACCGACGTCAGAGAGGTGATTCCACTACCTGTACTAGACATCGATCCACCAATTTCATGGACCGGGGACCAACGGCTTTACTTCCCTTCCGAAGGAAGACGTTACCACAGATATTTGCACCTCAGAAAAATCTCAACGACATAGGCTGGAATTGAACCCAGGCCAAATGGAATGAGTGGCGGTCACGCTTACCACTCAACCACCAGCGCCGTCATGTACGGAATTTATTGAATCAATGATACATAAATTAGATTGAACAAAAAAGTGAAATTTTCTGGTTTTGACTTTTTTGACAAAAATTACTATAAATTTGCGAATTTTCAACCGATTTGTAAAAAATCAAATGTTTCTAGTATAACGGTATACAATGGAATTTGTCTGTCTGTGTGTGTGTATGTATGTGTGTGTGTGTCATTTAAACTCACACAATTTTCTCAGAGATGGCTGAACCGATTTTCGCAAACTTAGTTTCATATGAAAGGTATAACGCTCCCATAAGCTGCTATTGAATTTTTAGTTGATCCGACTTCCGGTTCCGGGGTTACGGGTTGAAGAGTGCGGTCACACAGCAAATTCCCATATAAACTGGTACCACCATGATGTTCAAATGATGTAAAACATATTAAAATTGATGTAACATTACTCTAGTTTGCGGGTCTGGATCACTAATGATCAATCAAAGTAGCTTTGACCACATTGGCCACCTATGACAGTTCATGACGCCCCCGGGGAACCCGCCAAGTTCCTAAGCTAATATCACACCCATTCCCCAACGAATTCTCTACCGATTTTTACAAACTTGATTTCAAATTAAAGATACAGTAATGCCATTGACTGCTGCTGAATTTCATTCGGTTCTGACTCTTGCTTCCGGAGTTACAGGGGTGTTAGTAAGGATACACTGGAATTTCCCATATAAATCGGAACAATCGTAATACCTCAGAGGCTAAAAACTATTGAAATGGTCACCAAATTACTTCTAATCGCAGATCTAGACCACTGATTGCCAATCAAACATTCTTTGAATATATTGTCCACTATCGACGATTCCGGAAGTCCGGAATTCCGGGCATATTCCAAAATTAAGGTCACATCGGTTCTTGGGTGATGACTGAACCGATTTTCTCAAACCAAGTCTCAAATGGAAGGCAAAATATGCAGTTGAGTATTGCGTCGCCCCACCTCCCCCCACCCCCTCGCCCTTACACCTCCCTCCTTCATCACTCCCCTCCCCTTGGACCACCCTCACGCCCGCATTTCCTTCATCCACCCCGTATAACGAAATAAGATGAAGGATTTCTGACCCATCCTCCACTCCCACTCTACTAACCCCCCATTCCCTCCACTTTCAAACCCATTCCACCAACATTTCAAAATATAATCACATGAAGATAACATTGAACTCATGCTGATTAAGCTAATTAAATATTATTCTTTTGCCTTTCTCATATAGAAAGGTTATGCAATGCAATATATCTGTGTGTATGTATGTATGTATGTATTGTATGTATGTATGTATGTATGTATGTATGTATGTATGTATGTATGTATGTATGTATGTATGTATGTATGTATGTATGTATGTATGTATGTATGTATGTATGTATGTATGTATGTATGTATGTATGTATGTATGTATGTATGTATGTATGTATGTATGTATGTATGTATGTATGTATGTATGTATGTATGTATGTATGTATGTATGTATGTATGTATGTATGTATGTATGTATGTATGTATGTATGTATGTATGTATGTATGTATGTATGTATGTATGTATGTATGTATGTATGTATGTATGTATGTATGTATGTATGTATGTATGTATGTATGTATGTATGTATGTATGTATGTATGTATGTATGTATGTATGTATGTATGTATGTATGTATGTATGTATGTATGTATGTATGTATGTATGTATGTATGTATGTATGTATGTATGTATGTATGTATGTATGTATGTATGTATGTATGTATGTATGTATGTATGTATGTATGTATGTATGTATGTATGTATGTATGTATGTATGTATGTATGTATGTATGTATGTATGTATGTATGTATGTATGTATGTATGTATGTATGTATGTATGTATGTATGCATGTATGTATGTATATGTGTGTGTATGTGCGGATTTGTTAACGAAATGTCCACATCGGTTTCTCGGAGATGGCTGAACCGATTTTTACAAACTAAGATTCAAATGAAAGGTATAATATTCCCATAGGTTGCTATTGAATTTCATTTTCAACCGACATCTTGTTCCGGAGTTCGGCAAATGTCTGTGTGTGTGTATGTATGTATGTGTGTGTATGTGCGTCTGTGTGTGTATGTGACCAAAAATATCACTCATTTTTCTCAGAGATGGCTGAACCGATTTTGACAAACTTAGTCTCAAATGAATGGTGCAACGTTCCCATAGACTGCTATTGAATTTCTAATGGATCCGACTTCCGGTTCCGGAATTACAGGGTGATGAGTACGACCACGCAGAAAATGTCGATTTTAATAAATTCTGCAATGAATGTATAAAGGTGAAAATTTTTCCAAAATATGACCACAACTGCTTCGATTTGTAGTATTAGGTCACTAACATCCATTCAAAGTCTATTTGGCCACATTGGCCACCATCATCGGTTCCGGAAGCCCCGGCGGAAGTATCTAAATTCAGAATAACAGTCACATCGGTTTCTCGGAGATGGCTAGACCGATTCAACTAAACTTGGTCTTCAATGAAAGGTATTACGTCCCCGTAAACGGCTATTTAATTTCATCCCGATCCGACTTCCGATTCCGGAGTTACAGGTTGTGGCGTGCGATCACATAGCAAATTGTGATTCAAACCGATACTCCGATGAAAGCAAAAAAGGTAAAAATTTCGCTAAAATGTCTCTCAAACAACTTAAATTTGCTGTTCTAGGTCACCGACGGCCAACCAAACTTTCGTTGACTACATTGACCACCATAGACGGTTCCGGAAGTGCCCGGGAAAAGCGGCCATCTTTCATAACTAGCAAACTCATATCAGTTTCTCGGAAATGGTTGGGCCGATTTTCACAAACTTAGTCCCAAATGATAGCTATATTATCCCCACAGATGTCTGTAACATTTCGCACGGACCGCTTGTATGGTTCCGGAAATATAGACTGAACGGTCCGGTCACACATGAAATTCCCATATAAGCCGGAACTCAAAATTTTTTTCAAAGGGGGGACCCCATGAAATTTCAGAAATCGAATTCGTATTTTTGATGCCAAACATCTTTAAAATGCATGAAACGTCGAGGTTTTATGTTATCACGATTTTTTTTTTTTTGGAAATCGACTTTTTGGGACTTTGCCGATTTCGCACCTTTTTTCAGTTCAATATTACCGTGGCTGTTTTGTCTTTTTCAATATTTTAGAACTCGAATAATGATTTATTTTCCTGTATATAGTTGTCATGTGATGTATAATAATAAAATGTAATATATGCATTTAAAAGCTTTTAATGAATATAAACAACGCACACATTCTCGTGATTCATGATTGAGAAAGGCACAATCGCACCGCTAGGTGGATTAAAATAGGTTTTTCAATATTACCGTGGCTCTTTCTTTCATTTACAAAACTTTAGAACTCGAATAATGATTTCTTTTCTTGTATATTTGTCATGTCATATATAATAATAAAATGTAATATTTGCATTTGAAAGTTTTTAATGTATATAAACAACACACGGCTCCGACAGCATAAGTCATTAAATTGACTTTACGCTTGTCCGGACATGCCGCAGACTCGGGTGATTCGCATTTAATGCCAAAAGATCCTGACTCCTGCGCTGCAGAAGACAAAAAGCTAAGTAACCGAGAAACTCTAAGCTAGTTCATTGACCCTACTCCACGCTTTTCTAAACTTTCTTACTTCAAATCCTTGCTCTCCCTTGAGTACTATGGCTCTTAATATTTGAAAAATACTTCACCTTCCAGTCCCTTGCTAATTATATATCGTTACAATATAAAAAAGGAAAAAGATTGACTCACTATAAGTCGTTAATAAAAAAGGTATAAACAACACAAACATTCTCGTGTTCATGATTGAGAAAGGCACAATTGCACCGCTAGGTGGATTAAAACAGGTTTTTTTTCTACTTCTAAACAAATTTACAAATTGTCCAAGATATCTTGCAATAGTCCTTCCAAATTGACAGCTTAGGAATCTGTAATAGAGACCACGCCGTCATCTGCAAGATGCCTAAGCGTGTAGTAATCGGCAAGACATTCGTGAATGTCATTCACGTAAAAGTTGCAGAGTAGGGAGCTTAGACATGAACCCTGTGAAAGAGCCATGTAACTAATTCGGTACCATGCGGAAAATGCATGAATTTATTAGACGACAAGTTTGGCAAAAAGTTGTTTAAAATCGATTAAGGACCATGATGGTGCAGCTTCTCAGAAAAAAAATCATGATAGAAATTGAATCAAAAGTCCCCTTATATCCTTGAAAACTGATGCCATCTGCTCTTTGCTAGCATAGGCCATATGAATTTCCGTTGAGAGCAACGCAAGACAATCATTCGTCCCTTTGCCTTTGCGGAAGCCAA
This sequence comes from Topomyia yanbarensis, assembly GCF_030247195.1. Classification (NCBI taxonomy): domain Eukaryota; kingdom Metazoa; phylum Arthropoda; class Insecta; order Diptera; family Culicidae; genus Topomyia; species Topomyia yanbarensis. The sequence goes on along the minus strand of NC_080671.1, from coordinate 30,648,872 downwards.
ATTGTGTATCTGATAGTAAGCCATTTGCTTCCCAATTGTCAAGGCGGAGTAAGATCATTTTCTCGAACAAGTTTCGGATGCTGGACAGTAGAAATCGGTCGATACGAGTTGTGGTCAGAGGCTGGTTTTCCTGGTTTTTTGATGGCGTGGACCTCCAATTTCCTCCAGTCATGTCCAGTATCGAAAATCAAGCCAGCCACTGGGTTCCTGTTCCCATGTCGTAAGAGGAGACTGAAAACAAGAGTTGTCAAGTCAAGGTGTTTCTCCGTGCCGAGGACTGAATGGCTGACAGTACCAAAATAATGCCAGTCGCGCACGGAGTGTCGTGGGTTACCCTTGCTGTGTTAAGCGAATCTCTGACACAGTCGACGTTTTTTTCTTCGCAAATTTTTTCTGTCACGGTAAATACGACTGTTGACAACATAAAAATGAAATACGTCTATTGTTCGGCATATTTGCCGCATAATGAACCATCGCCTACTGATGATTTCAAAAGGGTTGTATCATATAACACGGTGTTCCTAAAACCGTTATTAACAAAAAAATGACCATAAATTTGTCATACGGCATTCGAAAGATACAGTATCCAAGCATCTTCTCAGTGAATTTCAAAATGATCCATCGAGGGATTCGAGAGAAATTGCAATTTGAAGTTTTATGACACGTTTCATAAGGCTACCACCAAACACCCACGGGTTTGGTCCTATCTCTATAAACAAAAAAATATGTGTCTACTTATTTAGTACATGGCATTCAAAAGATATAGTAATCAAGTATATCCCCTGCAAGTTTGAAAATATTTCATTGACGGAATCGAAATTTATAACGGTTTGGATGTGGTATGCGGTCATAGATGGGTTTTCTACCAGACTTCAAGCGTGAATCCATGTTTGTCCATTGACTATTTAGATCGTTTATACATGTCGCGGTTTTTAAAGGAAAACCTTACCATTTAATTACATAAATATAATGTACAAAAGGTGTTATTTATATGGTGCACTGAAAAAAATATGAAAATAGGGTTGCCTACCAAATATAATAAATATAATGTGTAAATTAAAAAAAATTATAAAAGTTGGAATGTTTACTTCAAAAGGCTATATCTCAATGGTTTGTTGACCGATTCTCGGTCTCCTTTAATGATCACCGGTATTTGCATTAACACACTTTTTGATTTGATGCAATAAGCCTTATGAGTTTTTGAGCAATGGTGTCTTCATGTTGGACTATAAGTTAATCCAAATAAAACATGAATGGTGCTTTTCACATTAACAACGATTACAATCGGAGCTCGTCCATTGCAGTTCTTTGACTCTGAAGTTATTATTGCAGTTCAAGTGAAGTAAGTAGGGGTAATTCTTGACTCAAAACTTAATTGGACAGCTCACATCGATTTCAGGATCAAGAAAGCTAGTATGGCCATCGGCCAATGTAGACGGGCTTTCGGCAAATCTTGAGGACTCCAAGTACATTCAATGTTAAACCATCTTCAGAGGATGGTCTTTATGGCAATGACTGGTGAGTTCTTGACAACACCTACTGCTGCTCTAGAGGCACTCTTGAACATAAAACCACTACATGTGTTTCTGCAGCATGAAGCACTTTCTGGAGTATAGTATTCCAAGGATGCTGTGCTCTGGAACAATAACTCAATAGATCATGCAACTAGCCACACAAGATTGTGGCCCTAAATGGTTACATGGGATGCATAAACACTTTCTCCCAGTGACCTTACACTCTCATGTAGTTTTCTTTTTGAAACTTTCAATATGAGAATTCCTCTTCGTGAGGAATGGCTGTCTGGCTGTATAGAGCGACAACTTGAAGAATACGTAGTTTGTTATACTGACGGTTCTTTGTTGGAGGTCCGAGCCGGGGCTGGTGTCTATTGTCAAGAAAGGAGATTAAACCAATCTCATTCACTTGGTAGATACTGTACCGTATTCCAAGCAGAAATCTTTGCGATTCTGTGTGGCGTACAATCAGCACTTCAACAGGGAATTTGCGGTAAAAGAATTTATTTTTGCTCTGACGGTCAGGCTGACCTGAAAGCACTTAGTTCGGCAGATTCGAGATCAAAATTAGTAATCGCATGTCGAACTCAAACCGAAGAACTTAGCCTTTAAAATGTTATCTACCTTCTATGGGTACCTGGTCATTCCGGTATTACTGGAAATGAGTGGACTGACGAATTGGCTAGAGCTGGCCTTGCGACTGATTTCGTTGGTCCAGGACCAGTTTTACCACTGTCAATAAGTTGGATAAAGCACAAAATTCGTTCTTGGGCTGCATCCGAACATGCCAACCATTGGCGTAGCTTGCAAACTTGCGTTCAAACAAAGACTTTTCTGCCGGATGTGAGTCCGAAAATGTCAAAGAATTTGTTGCATTTTTCCAAGTACAACTGCAGTATTCTAGTCAGGGCACTGACTGTACATTGCAAACTCAATTATCACATGGCTACTATTCAGGGCGCTGAGTATTATTCATGTGATCTTTGTGAATCCGATTACGGTACATCATATCATTTGATATGCAACTGCCCTGTAGTAATGCAATTACGTATCCGGCTTTTTGGTTCTCCATACATAGATGAACCTATGTACAGAGAGCTGAAACTGAGTGATATGCTATTCTTCCTAACCCAGTGTGGTAAAGAGCAATAGTTTTAGCCGTATTTGAATGACAATATCTCTTCGGGGGTGTTATCGATCTGTTATCTCAATATCCCATCGGGAGTGTTGATATATCCACTCACTGCTTAAATAAAAATTCTAAATCCCTCCGGGGGTTGGAAGTTTCATTCCTGCTATTGTAGCACCTGCAGATCGTTCAGCATTCCTCCGGGGGTGCAGAATGCTCTATTTTTATTGTTTTGTGTCACTATTTTCCTTACCCCTAACCTTACCAATTCCCCAATTCTTCGCATTAGGAAAATGATGAAAAGACGATTCTTGGCAAGGCACATATCTCTGATCGGCATGGGGAACGTAACATTTGAGCCAGTCGCTACTGCTTCCTGATAGTATAGATGTTCGTAGAGACCGGTGGCGTAGCTATCTTTAGCATATTTGCAAAAGATCGCTCAGAGCGTCCCTGAAGGGATTCACGTCGCACTGTTTGTACGTGGAACATGTCGGGAGATCAAGTGAATTTCCCCCACATTAGAGACACTTTTCGATATCTCCTCTACAGGAATCATCTACATGATTCCCATCGCATTTCCCACAACAAGACTTTTTGTTAAAATGGAATGTTGTGTGTCCCAATTGTTTGCAAACAGTACAGTTCATGACCCGCGGCACAAAAAGGCGAAAAGGTAGACGAACCTTAATAAAGAGGAGGTAGTTAGGGGGGCAGACCCACGAAGGTCACCCGATAAGAGTCTTCACTGG